>NC_091986.1:92976051-93613398 GCF_044704955.1 Pristiophorus japonicus | reverse complement strand
TGTGGTTACATACATGACATCACCTCCCCCCACAAAGTCTCATTGGAATCATAGGTTTAGTCTTTCAGGTGGTCTACGCTCCCTCGTGGAGCGCCGCAGTTGGGGCTCTGGTTGTTGGACACTGACGTGAGTGTCTGTTACCTGTGGTGATTCCGGCCTGTCCGGGCTGACCGCAGGGACTGTGCATTCTTCTGATTGTTCTTGTTGCTCGTTTACTGGCAGTGTGGTGAGCTCCATCTCATGGTCTTCTTCAGGTACCTCCGTGTCGATGCTGAACCTTTTTTTTACTTGGTCCAGATGCTTACGGCATATCTGACTATTGTTGAGTTTTACCACGATGACCCTATTCCCCTCTTTGTCAATTACAGTGCCCTCAAGCCATTTGGGCTCCATGGCGTGATTGAGGACGAATACAGGATCATTTATTTCTATACATCTCCCCCTCGCATTACGGTCATGGTACTTGTTTTGTGACTTGCGCTTGCCCTCAACTATGTCGGACAGGACTGGGTGAATGAGGGACAACCGAGTTTTGAGTGTCTGTTTCATTAGTAACTCTGTGGGCGGGACCCCCGTGAGCGAGTGCGGTCGGGATCTATAGGCCAGCAGGAGGCGCGATAGGCGGCATTGTAGGGAAGGCCCTTGAATCCTGAGCTTACCTTGCTTAATGATTTGGACCGCACGTTCCGCCTGGCCATTGGAGGCTGGCTTGAATGGTACAGTCCTGACGTGGTTGATGCCATTGCCTGACATAAACTCTCGGAATTCGTAGCTTGTGAAACATGGGCCATTATCACTAACCAGGATGTCCGGCAAGCCATGTGTTGCAAAGATCGTACGTAGGCTTTCTACGGTGGTGGCTGACTTGCATGAATTCAGAATGATGCACTCGATCCATTTCGAGTACGCATCTACCACAATAAGGAACATCTTACCCATGAACAGGCCCGCAAAGTCAACATGAATGCGTGACCATGGCCTGGTGGGCCAGGGCCACGGGCTGAGTGGGGCCTTCCTGGGGGCATCACCCAGCTGGGCACATGTCATGCACCTGCGAACACAGTGTTCCAGGTTTGAATCAATTCCAGGCCACCAAACGTGTGACCGGGCAATGGCCTTCATCAGCACAATGCCTCGGTGCTCGCTGTGGAGTTCCCTAATGAATGCCTCCCTGCCCTTCTGGGGCATAACTACCCGGCTACCCCATAGTAGGCAGTCGGCTTGGATGGAGAGCTCATCCATCCGTCTGTGGAACGGTCTGACTTCCTCTGGGCATGCTCCGTGTGCGGGCACCCAGTCTCCAGTCAGGGCACATTTCTTAATCAGGGATAGGAGGGATCTCTGTTGGTCCAGATTTTGATCTGGCGGGCTGTGATGGGGGAGCCAGCGGTGTCAAAGGCATCAACAGCCATGACCATCTCGGCGCTTTGCTCTGCTGGCCCCTCAGTGGTGGCCAGTGGAAGCCTGCTGAGCACGTCAGCGCAATTTTCAGTGCCAGGCCGGTGCCGGATGGTAGTCATAAGCAGCCAGCGTGAGAGCCCATCGCAGTATGTGAGCTGATGCGTTGGCATTGACAGCCTTGCTGTCTGACAACAGGGATGTTAATGGCTTATGGTCCGTCTCTAATTCAAACTTCCTACCAAAGAGGTACTGATGCATTTTTTTTACACCGTAGACACATGCAAGCGCTTCCTTCTCGACCATCCCATATCCTTGTTTTGCTTGAGAGAGCGACCTGGAGGCATAAGCCACAGGTTGTAGTTGACCCTCAGCATTGCCCTGCTGCAATACGCACCCAACCCCATAGGACGATGCATCACATGTCAGAACCAATTTCTTCCAGGGGTCATACAGGGTCAACAACTTGTTTGAACAAAGTAGGTTTCGCGCCCGACCAAAAGCCCGTTCCTGACAGTCCCCCCAAAACCAATCGCAACTCTTACACAGGAGCACGTGTAGCGGCTCCAACAATGTGCACAAGTTCGGCAGAAATTTCCTGAAATAGTTCAACAGTCCCAGGAATGAACGCAACTCTGATGTGTTGCAGGGCCTTGGTGCTCGTCGAATCGCCTCTGTTCTGGATTCGGTGAGCCGAATCCCATCTGCAGCAACCCTCCTGCCCAGAAACTCAACCTCAGGAGCTGAGAACAAACATTTAGACTTCTTGAGTCGCAGGCCTACCCGGTCCAGTCGGCGTAGCACCTCCTCCAGGTTGTGGAGGTGTTCCTCGGTGTCTCGACCCGTGATGAAGATGTCATCCTGGAATATGATCATTCCAGGAATGGATTTAAGCAGGCTTTCCATGTTTCGTTGAAAAATCGCAGCCGCTGATCGAATGCCAGATGGGCACCTGTTATAAACGAACAGTCCCTTGTTCGTGGTGATGGAGGCCAGTAGTTTAGATTCGTCGGCCAGTTCCTGGGTCATATAGGCTGAAATGAGGTCCAACTTGGTGAACAGCTTGCCACCTGCCAGCGTGGCGAAAAGGCCCTCCGCTCTCGGGAGCGGGTATTGATCTTGTAGGGACACCCGATTGATGGTGGCCTTGTAGTCGCCACAGATCCTGACAGAGCCATCCGATTTTATGATGGGAACGATGGGGCTCGCCCAGTCGCTGAATTCAACAGGCGAGATGATGCCCTCTCACAATAGCCGGTCCAATTCGGTCTCGATCTTTTCCCGCATCACATACGGCACCGCTCTGGCTTTGTGGTGCACTGGCCTGGCATCCGGGGTGATGTGTATCACTACTTTAGTGCCTTTGAAAGTCCCGATGCCAGGTTGGAATAGTGAATCGAATTGTTGTAGGACTTGTGAGCACGAACTTCGCTCCACAGATGATATTGCGTGAACACCTCCCCATTTCCAGTTCATCTCGGCCAACCAGCTCCTCCCCAACAGTGTGGGACCATTGCACGGGACAATCCAAAGCGGTAGCCGATTCACTAACCCATTGTGTGTGACAGCCAACATTGCACTGCCTAGCACCGGAATGATTTATTTCGTGTTAGTCCGTAATTGTGTGTCAACACGTGCTAATTTGGGTCTACTGGCTTTAAGTGGCCATAGCTTCTCAAATTGCTGAACACCCATGAGTGTCCAGCTCCATGCGTACAGGGATACCGTTGAATAAAACCCTCATCATCGTTGGTGGCGTTTTGGTGTATGAACTGTGAATATTCGCCGCATGGACCCGCTGCATCTCGGCATTCATCGATTTGCCCCAAAGGTCATCCTGCCTCAAAGAACCCTCTTCTGGTCCATCCGCCTCATATATTAGTCTGGTTGCAGGCTTCCTGCACATTCGAGCTAAGTGGCCCCTGAGATTGCAGTTCCTGCAGATAAACTGTTGAAATCTGCAAGATCTAGCTGAGTGTTTTCCCCCACAGCTCCAGCATTAGTTAAAGTTTCCATTATTGGGAACAAAAGGGCTGTGGCCAGGCATTCCATGCTGACTGTCCCTTTGACTGCTCTTAAGTACCCTATTAGTGAGTGTCAATGGCCCCATCCCGGGCCGCATTGTCCACTGTGATGGCGTGAATGTCCGTTCAGCCTGCCATTGTCTCTGTTGAAGTCCTGCTCTGGGGTCTATTGCTTCGGACTGCCCCTGCCTGCCTGCGGGGCTCTGAGTCGCATTAATGATGTTGACTCCCTGATCCATCACCGCGTTAGAGGCAGAATTGCGCTCGTATATTATTTTCGCCTCTTCCTCCCACGCTATGAAAGTTTGAGCCATCAACGCCGCCGCTTGCAAGGTCAAATCCTTGGTCTCAATTAATTTGTGGAAAATTCCCGCATGACCAATGCCCTTGATAAAGAAGTCCCTTAGCATCTCCCCACTGCAGGCGTCTGTGAACTTACAGAAGCTGGCCAAACTCCGGAAGTCCGCTACGAAGTCCGGTATGCTCTGTCCTTCATGACGTCGGTGGGTGTAGAATCTGTGTCGGGCCATATGTATGCTACTCGCCGGTTTGAGCTGCTCCCCGATCAATTTGCTCAGTTCTTCAAAGGTTTTGTCCGCTGGCTTTTCGGGTGCTAGTAAGTCCTTCAGGAGCCCATAAGTCTTTGGTCCGCAGCTGGTCAAGAGATGAGCCCTTTGCTTGTCGGCCGCTGCATCCCCCAGCCAATCTTTTGTAACGAAGCTTTGCTGAAGCCTCTCGACAAAATCGTCCTAGTCTTCCATAACACAGTACCGTTCCTCTGTGCTACCGGTGATCATTCTCGTGGGTCGTGAATTCCCGTTTATCGTAGCCAATGTAACGTCCTTACTCTACAGTATGAAACCACACGAGGCGCATTCTGGGGACAAGGTCGCTCTGTGACCTGAACTCTTTATTCACAGGACTCCAAAGACAGTGACCCTGTGTGGAATCTCCCTTCTTATACCTGAGTGATCAGGTAAGGAGTGTCTCCCACAAGTTCACCCCTTGTGGTCAAGGTGTGCATCTAAGTTGAGTGTATACAGTAATACAGTGGTGTTACATTGTGGTTACATCCATGACAAGGGGAAACTAAAACTAGGGGGCATAGTCTCAGAATAAGGCGCCGTCCATTTAAAACTGAGATGAGGAGAAATTTCTTCTCTCAGCGGGTTGTAAATCTGGAATTCTCTGCCCCAGAGAGCTATGGCTGGGTCATTGAGTATATTTAAGGTGGAGATAAACAGACTTTTGAGTGATAATGGAATAAAGGGTTATGGGGAGCGGGCAGGGAAGTGGAGCTGAGTCCATGATCAGATCAGTCATGATCTTATTAAATGGTGGAGCAGACTCGAGGGATCAAATGGCCTACTCCTGTTCCTATTTCTTATGTTCTTATGAAGCGGTTTGGAGAATTGCCGGCAGATGTACAGGCTATGTATGCCGAGTTCACGGAGCATGCTGCGAAGAAAATGGCCAAGAAGCACTGGCAAGTGGATGTCGTGAACATTGAGCAGCAGAATGCTGATATTGGACTAGACTTTCCACTTTTGTGCTGATCACCCAAAAATGGGCCTTATTTCCAGCGTTGACGGTTAATATGGGGTTTGAGATTGCCGGATTATCGGCCATTTTCAAAACCCCAACTTTCCACTTTATAAAATGGGCGTTACCGTAAGCGATATGAAATGGGCGTTAGCGTAAATTTTTTTGACCTGCCGTAAACTGTTGGCGTCCATAGCAATGCGTTTCAGGAGGTCAGGGGTCATCAAAACAGAAGAGGAGAGACAGAGAGAGAGGGAGCAGAGAGGAACTGAAAGCATGTGTGGGTGTGTTGTGTGGTTGTTTGGCTGAAGTAGGAGGGAGATTTACCAGCAGCAAAAAGAATTGTGAGCACAAATAATGTTGTTCCCACGGAGTTTGGGGGAAAAAAATATAGTTAAAATGGAAGGGATGGAGGAAGCGACACAGCATGCTGTGGAAACTGAGGACACTGGCGAAAGCAGTGAGGTGGGAGAGGAACTATTGGGAGGACAAAAACGAGCTCGGAGATTCTCCGACGAGGCAAATGCCTCCCTCCTGCAGGAGGTGGAGTCACGTTGGGGTCAATTGACCCCGGATGGACGTGGGAAGTCCACCCCAAAGGTTTACCAAAAGATATGGGCCGACATAGCCGAGGTGGTCTCGTCGGTGACAAATGGGGTGCGTGCGGGCAAACAGTGCCACAAGCGCTGGAACGACCTTGTCGGAACCGGCAGAGTAAGTATTACATTTATTTACATGTACTTATATATTTATATAATTTGAATTGTAAGTGCAATGAGTGATTAAAATCAGATGTGATGTATTGAATGTTACCCTGAAAGTTTTATTCAAAGCCTGCGTTGATGGTGTACGTCTTTAGGTAACTGATATTTTTCTTAATAATCATGATTACATCTGTCGATTGTGTGTTGTATCAGTCTCTGTGACAGTACCTAGCAATGATCTCATGCAATTATCTCATGCCATGTCGTGCTGGTGTTACCTTTTACAGAAGAAGCTTTCGAGGAATAGGGCCGAGCTGAGCCGAATGGGTGGCGGGCCACCAGTCATCAGCGAGGTCACCGACATTGAGGAGCGGGTGCTGGCACTAGTGGGGAGCCACCCTGGTCGGCCACGCAAGCAACAGCAGAATCTGATGTGATATCACGTGAGTAAAGTACACACGATTCCGTGATATGAGTGCCACACCCATTCATATCCGAACAATAATATGATAGATGATTGATAAAAGTGTTCTCTAAATAATGATGGCCTCATGAAAATCATTGTAATGCAGAATTTGGTCATGGTCATGAAATGTGATGTCTGTGATGATTTTGATAGCGGTGGTGCTTTTGTCTTGCATATGTTCTGACCAAAGCACCCCCTTCTCCTCTAATAACCTAATTTATGTTTTGTAGCTCAGCCAGCAGCGCGGCCCCATGCAACACCACCGAGCCAAGAAGCTAGGGGTGTGGGGGCGAACTCACCAGACAATTGTCCATCTGGTGCTGAGGAACCCTGATTATCGCCCGTGGAGCTGCAGGGTGCTTTCTCCACGCATGACAGTGCCGACTTCGAGGAGCATGCATTGCCAAGCTCCACAATGCATTTGACACCGATTACACCTAGTGCTCCTGTGACCATGCCCTCCTCCACCGTGGAGGTAGCGGGCCAAGCACCTTGCCGCAGGGCACCTGAGGTGTCTCCATGACGGCGCCGACCACGCGGAGGTTGGTTTGACACAGCAGGTCTGCTCCACGAGTGGCAGATCTGAGCGGTGACATGGTAGACTTGTCCAGGAGGAGTGTTGAGATAGGTCAGCAGATCCTACAGACAATGGGGGGCATATCCCAACAGCTGGCCAGCATGTCCACCACCATGACCCAGCACTTGCCACGGATGGCGGAGGCCCTGGAGGTGATAGCCAGGAACACTGGTGGCAGGGGGCTCCCAGTGGTGCCGGAGCGCGGCACTGCACCCTAAGGTGCCGCACCCCCATTGCCAACGACACATAAGAGCCAGAAGGAAGGTCTTGCTTCTGACTTGGAGGACATTCCCTCCTCAGGACCGTCCTCTCCCGTATCCGTCCAACCAGCGGATTGGCTGTCATCCCCCCCCAATGAAGCAGCACCTGAGGAGCTCCTCGGCAAAGCGGCTTGGAGTCAGGAGGGGAAGGGATAGAGGTGGGGAGGAGAAGTGGGGGGGAATGGAAAGTGAGGTGCATGGCCGCAGGAGTTGTATTGGTCTCAGTATTTTTATGTTGTGGTTGCTATTTTGTTGGGAGGTTAGGGGGAGGGGAGGTATGTTGTTTTTTTGCATTTGTGTTCTTTGATTATGAAGTTTTGCTTGAAATGTGAACACTTTTATAAATGATATAAATGTTATCAATTTGTTGTGGGGTGGGGTGTTTTTATCAGTTATAATTATGATTTTATACAAATGTTCTGATTAAATGTTTTTTTATTTCACATAACCTTGTTGCGTATTGTCTCAGATAGGACTGCTTCTCCCTGTAAGTGCATGGGGGTAAGTTCTCGTCCTCCTCCTCAGTCTGCCACCTCTTTGGTTGGGCACATAATGCTTTTGAATATACCTTCTGCCATCTCTAGCCTGCAGCATGTGCGTAGCCTTCAAGACAGGCTGAGAAATTACAGGCCCCATTACAATAACTATCAGTATTAGTCCTATTGTTCACAAACAATACATTTTACTACTAAAACGCCTAAAATAAATTCAAATCATCCACAGAATGATAAGATGTTTGTTCAGATGTTAAATCACCTTAAAAGAACTGCACAGTACATCAAAACTCCCCAGAACTTGAAGCAGACTTATATATGAACCAACCTCTCTTACCTCTCCTTTCTCCCTCCACTCTCTCTCTCTCTCAGTCCCAACAGCCTTCTGTGCATGTGTGGATGACCCCTGCCCTCCCGAAATGCGGGAAAACCTGTCACCAAAAAAAAATTGCATATGCAGAAGGCCGTTGCTAGGAAAGCTTTTGCCTTCCACATCGCTTGCTGTTCACTTGGCCCACGTAACATCACTGACCTTTCGCTTCGCCCATTTCACTTCGCTGGCCTATCGCCGAGTCGAAAATCGCAATCTAAAAAATGGGCGATGTTCCAGCGATCAGTAAGGCTGACACATCGACCATCGCTGGAACATCGTCCATTTTTTGGGCGATAGCCAGCAAAGTGGAATGTCTAGCCCTTAGGGTCCAGCGAGAATGAGGAACCGAAAGAAATTAGTATAAGTAAAAAGATAGTACTGGAGAAATTAATGGGACTGAAAGCCGATAAATCCCCTGGACCTGATGGCCTACATTCTAGGGTTTTCAAAGAGGTGGCTATAGAGATAGCGGGCAATTGCCTCCGACCTGAAACATTTCTACGAAAATACCTGGTGGTCCGGGAGGAGTGTGGGATTCCGTTGGGGAGGCCTTCTCTTCCCGTGCTGCGAAGTGCGCTCCCGTCCTTGAGGTTTCCACGCAGAAGATGCAGTCACGTGTGACTACTCAGCCAATCAGGTACAGTATTCCACAGCTTTCTCATTAATAGCAATGAGAACTCCGTATCTACGAGTTTTCATTGCTATTAATGAGGAAAAAAAAACAAAAACACTAAAAACATGTAATAAAAAATAAAAAACACACCTCGTTTAATTAAAATTAATTGAAATTAAAGTTAATAAATATCTTCGAGAAAAAAATGTTTTCCGAGTTTTTAAAAAGTTTTAAAAATTATGGTTAAAAATAAATGGGCAGGGTTTTTAAAAATATGTGTTTTTTTATATTTAATTTAATTTTTTTTTGTATGTTTTTAAACTCTTACGCCTGTAAAAGTAGGTTATGCGCCTGCTTTTATCAGGCACAAGAATTTTGAAGACATTTGCTGGGCAAGATATGGGTAAATACTGCAATCTTGCCCTTGCAAATGTCCTCGCACCCGAGATATGGAAGATTTGTCAAGCTCCAGCTTGACAGATCAGAAAAGCCAGTTTTCAGCGCATGCGCATTGTGATGCCTCCCCGGGTCCGAAGACACTCCGTATGGACCCAGGGAGGCCGGAATTTCCAGGCCATTGAATACATTGGATGTCATCTTCCATAATTCCATAGATTCTAGTAAGGTTCCCCGCAGATTGGAAGGTTGCAAATGTAACCCCGCTATTTAAGAAAGGAGGGAGAGAGAAAACGGGGAACTGCAGACCAGCTAGTCTGACATCAGTAGTAGGGAAAATGCTAGAATCTATTAACAGGGCACTTAGAAAATAATAAAACGATTGGGCAGAGTCAACATGGATTTATGAAAGTGAAATCATGTTTGACAAATCTGTTAGAGTTTTTTGAGGTTGGAACTAGCAGAATAGATAAGGGGAGACCAGTGGATGTGGTATATTTGAATTTTCAGAAGGCATTCGATAAGGTGCCACATAAGAGGTTATTAACCAAATTTATGATTCATGGGATTGAGGATAATATACTAGCATGGACAGAAAACAGAGTAGGCATAAACGGGTCATTTTCAGGTTGGCAGACTGTAACTAGTGGGGTACCACAAGCATCAGTGCTTGAGCCTCAGCTATTCACACTCTATAACAATGATTTTGATGGGGGGACCAAATGCAATATATCCAAATTTGCTGATGATACAAAGCTAGATGGAAATGTAAGTTGTGAGGAGGATGCAAAGAGATTTCAAGGATATATAGACAGGCTAAGTAAGTGGGCAAGAACATGGCAAATGGAATATAATGTGGAGAAATGTGAAGCTATCCACTTTGGTAGGAAAAATAGAAAAGCAAAGTATTTTTTAAATGGTGAGAGATTGGGAGATATTTGTGTTCAGAGGGATCTGGGTGTCCTTGTACATGAATCACTGAAAGTTAACATGCAGGTACAGCAAGCAATTAAGAAAGCAAATGGTATGTTGGCTTTTATTATAAGAGGAATTGAGTATAAGAGTAAAGATGTCCTACTGCAATTATATAGGGCCCTGGTGAGACCATACCTGGAGCATTTTGGTCTCCTTATCTAAGGAAGGATATGCTTGCCATTGAGGGAATGCAACAAAGGTTCACCAGACTGATTTCTGGGATGGGGGGATTGTCCTATGAGGAAAGATTGCGTAGACTAGGCCGATATTCTCTCGAGTTTAGAAGAAAGAGAGGTGATCTCTTTGAAACATGCAAACATTCAAAAATCTTGACAGGGTAGATGCAGGGAGGATGTTTCCCCTGGCTGGGGAGTCTAGAACCAGAGGTCACAGTCTCAGAATAAAGGGTCGGCAATTTAGGACTGAGATGAGGAGAAATTTCTTCACTCCGAGGGTGGTGAATCATTGGCATTCTCTACCCCAGTGGGCTGCAGATGCTCAGTCGTTGAGTATATTCAAGACCGAGATCAATAGATTTTTGAATATTAAGGGAATCAAGGGATATGGGGCAGTGCAGGAAAGTGGAGTTGAGGTAGAAGATCAGCCACGATCTTATTGAATGGCAGAGCAGGCTCAAGGGGCCGAATGGACTACTCCTGCTCCTAATTCTTATGTTCTTATGGACACTGTTGCAATGAAGCTCAAAGTAAGCTCGAGGAACAGCACCACATCTTTCTACTAGGCATTTTACAGTCTACTGGACTCAACATTGAGTTCAACAATTTTACACCATAACCGCTCGTCCTATTTTTTCAGATGGCAGCCGTTGATGATTTTGCTTTACCTATTTAGACCTCTTCTAGACCCATCTTTTGTTTCTTTACCTGTCCCATTACCATCTCCATTTGCTTTGTACAATCATACCTTTTGACATTTAATCTCTCCTGCCTTCCACCTTATCACAGACCTTCTCTTTTGTTCTTTCCTCCCCTCCCCTTCCCCTGGCCCTGCACTTACTTAAAATCTGTTACATCTCTCATTTTTTCCATGTCTGAAGAAAGATCATCGACCTGAAACATTAACTGTTTCTCTCTCCACAAATGCTGCCTGACCTGCTGAGTATTTCCAGCATTTTCGGTTTTATTTCAGATTTCCAGCATTCGCAGTATTTTGCTTTTGCTTTTGTAAAATTCTGTTCGCCATATTATAAAACGGATTCAGAGGCACTGGAGAGGGTGCAAAAAAGATTTACAAGGATGATGCCAGAAATGCGAGGGCACACCTTTCAGGAAAGGATGAACAGGCTGGGTCTCATTTCTCTTGAAAAGAGAAAGCTGAGGGGTGACCGAATTGACCTACTAATCGCTTTCTGCGCATGCGCTCTCCCGACTCTACACCCCCATCCCCAAAATGGAAGTGGGGCCCTGAACACGTTCATTCTGAGCTGACCATGTTTTCCGACTGAGCAACAAGACGCCGAGCCTCCGACCGAGTCACGAGCCTCCCGCTGAGCAGTGGCGGCTGGGAGGGCGGGGGGGGGGGGGGGGGGGGAAGCGGTGGTGGTGATGGCAGGGGGAGTGCCGCAGCGGCGGGAAAGCACCGGCGGTGGTGGGCGGCTGGAGGAGGGGAGAGAGAGAGAGCCTGGGGGGGGGGTGGGGGTGGGGGGTGGGGGGAGGTGAGAGAGCGAGAGAGAGCTTGGGGCGGGGGGGTGGGGGCGCGGGGGAGCGGAGCGAGAGAGGGAAAGATGCTGGAATCTGAAATAAAGACAGAAAATGCTGGAAATCTCAGCGGGTCAGGGAGCATCTGTGGAGAGAGAAACAGAGTTACAGAGTTAACATTTCAGGTCGAAGGCCCTTCCTCAGAGAGAGAGAGAGCCTGGGGGGTGGAGAGATAGAGCATGGGTGGTGGGGTGGGGGGGGGTGGCGAGAGCTAGAGAGTCTGGGGGAGGCTGGGGAGAGAGAGAGAAGGGGTGGTGGGGGGGATGAGAGAGACACGGGTGGGGGGGATTGGAGGGGAGGGAGGGAACTCAGGAAAGATAGATTTCTTGGAAAGCTCGGTGCATATGTTACAAGGGACATCGTTGGAGTGGATGAAATTGAGAAGTCACGACACTGTCACTATTCAATTCATACCCAATAAACCTGTTAACAATCCATACACAGTGCCCCTTCTATGGCGGGGGGTAAGGTCATTCACTTGTGCGGGAGTAAGGAACTTTGGCTGGGGGAGGTAGCACTTGCGCTGGGGACTTCGGCTGGTACTTGGTGGCTTTTGCTGGGTTGTTTGAGATGTGTCCTCTTTGGCTTCTGAAGTCAGAAAGGATCATATTACAATTTGCAAAGTCAGTTAGATTTTAGGCTGGGTGGTTCCATTTACACATTCCAGAGAAACTTCAGGGTGTAGCTTATCCTCCAAGGGTACAATCAGCAACAGGTCATGTGACAATGGAGAGCCAATCAGAGAAACGGCAGCCTTTTAGTTAGTACAAATAGTTGGGTCCTTAAAATTATGAAAGGTTTTGATAGAATAGATATAGATAGATTATTTCCATTTGTAAAATTAGATGTTATCAATATAAGGTAGCCACCAAGAAATCAAATAGGGAATTCAGAAGGAACTTCTTTACCGAGAGAATGTGGAATGTGCTATTACAGGGAGTGCTTGAAGCGAATAGTACGGATGCATTTAAGGGGAGGCTAGATAAGCATATGAGGGAGAAGGGAATAGAGAGTTCTGCTGATAGAGTTAGATAAGGAAAGACAGGAGGAAGCTCGAGTGGAGCATAAATGCCGGTGCTAACTCTGTTTCTCTCTCCACAGATGCTGCCTGACTTGCTGAGTATTTCCAGCATTTTCTGTTTTTATTTTAGATTTCCAGCATCCCGAGTTTTTTGGTTTTGTATATGTCATGTATTCAACCAGCATTGTAACCCATGTACAATCTGACCTAAGTTGTACACTGTGAGAACAATGACCACTAGGTGGTGAACTTGTGGGAGACACTCCTAACCTAGACCTTCAGATATAAAAGGGGAAGCTCCATCCACTTCCATCACTTGAGTGCTATGGAATAAAGGACAGGTCACAGACTGACCTTCTCTCAAGCATGGGCCTCGTGTGCAATTATACTGTATAGTAAGGACGTATCAATGGCGACGAGAAACTGGGATTTAAACCATGCGAGCATGGCCACGAGCAGAACAGACGAGAGGTACTGTGTTAAGGAATGGTGGGGACAGAGATTCAACATTGTTAAAGCAGCACACAGTTCTCCAGGCAGACAACGGCAGTCGGGCATGCCCCAACATGTAGTCAAACCCAGAGGGGGAGTTCGACAGAGACAATGGCAAGCTGAACGGCGATTCACACCATTGCAAGGAACAATGCGGCCAGTAATGGGGCCATCAACACCTGTTAATGGGGCACTCAAGGGCAATATCAGGGGCAGTCAGGGACGATCGACTGGCAAGGGACCTTTAGTTTCAAACAGCAGCTCATGCTCGAGGCGTGGAGGCACACACTCAGCCGGAGTTTGCAGAGATGAGCAAAATACCTGCAGAAATTGCAGAAATGAACGCTGGGGGAAATCGCTGGAAGCTGAAGTTCAGCGAGTTCATGTGGAACACGTATACAGTTCGTACACCAGGACGCCACCGATAATGATGAAAGTGCTCCTCAATGGCATCCCAGTATCAATGGAGCTAGACACGGGGGCCAGCCAGTCCCTGATGGGTATCAAACAGTTCGAAAAGTTGTGGGCGTCCAAGGCCAGGAGGCCAAAATTATCGCCGATTGATGCACAGCTACGGACATACACAAAGGAAATCATTCCGGTGCTAGGCAGCGCCACGGTAGTCGTGACCCACAAAGATTCGGAGAACAGGTTGCCACTCTGGGTTGTCCTGGGGGACGGTCCCGCACTACTGGGGAGGAGTTGGCTTGGAAATGGGGCGATGTCAATGCAATTTCCTCTGTGGAGCGAGTATCATGCTCACAGATCCTGGACAAATTTGACTCATTATTTCAACCCGGCATTGGCACTTTCATGGGGGCCAAGGTAGTGATTCACATAAACCCGGACGCCAGGCCAGTACACCACAAGGCCAGAGCGGTGCCGTACGTGATGCGGGAAAAGATAGAAGGCGAATTGGACCGCCTGCTGAGGGAAGGCATCATCTCGCCAGTCGAATTCAGTGACCTTGCGAGCCCAGTGCTCAAGGCGGATGGGTCCGTCAGAATATGTGGCGATTACAAGGTCACCATCAATCGGGTGTCACTCCAAGACTAGTACCTGCTACTGAGAGCGGAGGACCTCTTTGCGACGCTATCCGGTGGCAAACCTTTTTCAAAATTGAACCTGACCTCAGCTTACATGACCCAGGAGCTGGCGAGTGAGTCGAAGAAGCTGACCACCATCATGACACACAAGGGGTTGTTTGAGTACAACAGATGTCCATTCGGGATTCGCTCGGCCGCCGCGATCTTCCAATGAAATATGGAAAGCCTCCTCAAGTCGATTCCAGGGACGGTGGTTTTTCAGGACGATATCCTCATTACGGGTTACAATACTGAAGAACACCTCCACAACCTGGAGGAGGTGCTACGCAGATTGGACCGGGTAGGGCTGCGGCTGAAAAAGGCGAAGTGCGTCTTCCTAGCTCCAGAGGTAGAATTCCTGGGGATGAGAGTAGCAGCAGACGGGATCAGCCCTACTGCGTCCAAGACAGATGCGATCCAGAAAGCACCCAGACCCCGTAACACGACGGAGCTGCATTCATTCCTGGGGCTCCTGAACTATTTTGGTAACTTTCTTCCCAAATTGAGCACGCTGCTAGAGCCGCTTCACGTGCTCCTACGCAAAGGTCGCAAATGGGTCTGGGGGGACAGCAAGAAAAGGGCTTTTAATAGAGCATGCAATTTGTTATGTTCCAACACTTTGTTAACGCTATATGACCCATGTAAGAAACTTATTTTAACGTGCGATGCATCGTCCTATGATGTCGGGTGTGTGTTGCAGCATGTCAATGACAAGGGTCAGTTACAGCTGGTAGCTTATGCCTTCAGAAGTCTGTCCCAGGCAGAAAGGGGCTACGGGATGGTAGAAAAGGAGGCACTCGCATGTGTATATGCGGTAAAGAAAATGCACCAGTACCTGTTTGGCAGGAAATTTGAGCTGGAGACAGATCACAAACCCCTAACGTCCCTTTTGGACGACAACAAGGCCATAAATGCAAACGCATCGGCCCGCATACAGAGGTGGGCACTCACGTTAGCCGCCTATGACTACACAATTCGGCACAGACCGGGCACCGAAAACTGCGCCGATGCACTCAGCAGGCTTCCACTAGCCACCACTGAGGGGGCTACCGAGCATGCTGCTGAGATGGTCATAACTGTTGAAGCTTTCCGAAACGAAGGCTCACTCGTGACAGCCCGTCAGATTAAAGTCTGGACAAATAGAGACCCGCTATTGTCTTTAGTCAAGAAATGTGTCCTGAATGGGGACTGGGCAGCCACGTACAGGGCATGCCCTGAGAAATATAAACCATTTCACAGGCGCAAGGATGAACTCTCGATTCAGGCCGATTGCCTACTGTGGGGAAACCGCGTGGTCATGCCCCAGATGGGCAGAGAGGTGTTCATCAGAGCCCCCCTTAGTCCCTGGCCATGGCCCGCCAAGCCTTGGTCATGCATCCATGTGGACTATGCAGGTCCTTTCATGGGAAAAATGTTTTTGGTTGTCGTAGATACCTACTCCAAATGGATCGAATGTGACATTTTAAATTCAAGCACATCCTCTGCCACGGTAGAAAGTCTACGGTCAATGTTCGCCGCCCACGGTCTACCGGACATCTTGGTCAGCGACAATTGCCCGTGCTTCACAAGCACTGAATTCCAGGACTTCATGGCAGGCAATGGAATTAACCATGTCAGAATGGCACCGTTCAAGCCGGCCTCAAACGGCCAGGCAGAACAAGCAGTGCAGATAATCAAACAGGGGATGCTCAGAATCCAAGGGGGTTCCCTACAAAGATGCTTATCACGCCTCCTGTTGGCCTACAGATCCCGACCACATTCGCTTACAGGGGTTCCACCCGCAGAGCTGCTAATGAAAAGGATGCTCAAAACCCGGTTATCCCTTATACACCCCACCATGAAAGAAATTGTCGAGGGCAGGCGCCAGTCCCAATATGACTACCATGACAGGAATGCGAGGGCGCGATGTATTGATGTAAATGACCCTGTTTTTGTCCTCAACTACGCTGCAGGGCCCAAATGGTTCGCAGGCACTGTGGTTGCCAAAGAGGGAAATAGGATTCTGGTAGTTAAACTTACCAATGGACAAATCTGCCGCAAACATGTGGATCAAACAAAAAGGAGGTTCAGCAACCCAATAGAAGAAGCAGAGGAAGAACACGATGTAGAGTTCACTCCACCACAGGTGACCGAACACAGGAACCAAAGGGAGGAGAGCCCAGTAACTGTGGGCAGTCCGACCAGGCCTAAGGCACCGCAAACAGCAGACACTCAGGCCAGCGCCCAACAACCGGAGCCCCAACTCAGGCGCTCTACAAGGGAGCGTAAACCACCAGAGAGACTCAAGCTGTGATCCCAATAAGACTTTGGGGGGGAGGTGATGTCATGTATTTATCCAGCATTGTAACCCATGTATAATCTGACCTAAGTTGTACACTGTGAGAACAATGACCACTAGGTGGTGAACTTGTGGGAGACACTCCTAACCTAGACCTTCAGATATAAAAGGGGAAGCTCCACCCACTTCCATCACTCGAGTGCTATGGAATAAAGGACAGGTCACAGACTGACCTTCTCTCAAGCATGGGCCTCGTGTGCATTTATACTGTATAGTAAGGACGTATCAGTATAAGTAAACAGTATCTCATTAAGGTGCACTGAAGTAAGAACAATCAGATGTAAATAGAACTTCTTTAAGGTCCTATTTCCTTTTGGGTCCTTAAACCTTTGTAATAAGTGGTACGGGGTTAAAGTTTATACGAAGCACCCACTGCAGAAACAAACATAACTGGAATGAAGAAAACAATGGTTCTCAGAGTGAAAATCGACCTGAACAAAATCAACGGGCTACCAAAAATGAGCCAGTGCAACATGCCATAACACATCGATTTTCCAAATTCTACTGACTCGGACTTGTTGAAACAGCATGAAAGATTTACAGTGAATGGCACCAGAATTATATACCAAACAGAAAAAGGAAATGTGCGAGTAAGGATGGGGAAGTCGAGGAGGCACTTCTCTGCTGGTTTCAGAATCTGCGTGGGAGAAATATCCTTATCAGTGGCCAACTTATAGGCCAATAGTCATAGAATAGAATCATTACAGCTGTGCCGGCTCTCTGCAACAGCACTTCAGCTAGTTCCAATGCCCCGCCCTTTCCCCACAGTCCTGCAAGATTTTTTTCCTTCAGGTACTTATCTAATTCCGTTTTAAATGCCATGATTGAATCTGCCGCCACCACCCTTTCATGCAGTGCATTCCAGATGATAACCAGTCTCTACGTAAAAATGGTTTTCCTCATGCCGCCTTTGGATCTTCTGCCAATCACATTAAACCTGTGTCCACTGTTTCTCAACCCTTCCGCCAGTGGGAGAAGGCCTCTCTAAGGCCTTCACATCCTACCTAAAGTGCGGTGCCCGAATTGGACACAATATTACAGTTGTGGCTGAACCAGTTGATACACTCAAAATAAAGGGTGAAACTGAGTACTATGTATAATGAGCAAGTGTGACTTTATTTAGCTCATTTAATAAGATTCCAGAGTGCAGGTACCTCGTGAGTGGCCTGCTTATATACTGTGCTCCCAAGGGATGCTGGGATCCCTTGGGACTCCACCAGGCGGGCCCTCTGGTGGTTAGGTGTCATGCGGATTACAAAGGGTTAAATACATGACATCACTCCCCGTGAAGTCAACAGTACACTTATTTACAAGGTGAGACGATCTGGAGCTTTACGCTCCCTTGTCGATCGTCTCGGTACAAATGCGGGTGTGAGTGGGTTGGTCAGTTCTTCACTGGGCTGTTGGGCAGCCGGCCTTGCCAGGCTGCTGGGGATGGCGAGATCGGTTTCGTGGTCAACCACAATGTCAGTTGCCACTTGTGTGTGTGTTGGAGGGTCAAAGTTGGTGATATCCTCTTCAGGTTGTTCGTAGCTGTTGGTGAACCGCAATTTGATTTGGTCCAAATGTTTTCTGTGCATTTGTCCATTAGCCAATTTGACCTGAAACACCCTACTCCTCTCTTTGGCTGTGACCGTGCCAGCAATCCATTTGGGACCATGTCCATAACTGAGCACAAACACAGGACATTGATCTCAAAATCGCGTGACAAATTTGCGCGGAGATAGTACAAACTTTGTTGATGCATCTGGCCCTTCACATGATCATGGAGATCAGGGTAGACAAGAGAGAGCCTTGTTTTAAGCGCCCTTTTCATCAGCAGCTCAGCTGGGGAACCCTGGTGAGTGAGTGGGGTGTGGTGCGGTTGCTGAGCAGCACTCGGGACAACCGTGTCTGTAGGGAGCCTTCCGACATACGTTTCAAGCTTTGCTTAATGGTCTGAACTGCCCATTCTGCCTGGCCATTGGATGCGGGCTTGAACGGGGCAGATGTGACGTGTTTGATCCCATTGCGGGTCATGAATTCCTTGAATTCAGCACTAGTGAAGCACGGCTCATTGTCGCTGACCTGGACATCAGGCAAGCAATGCGTGGCAAACATAGCTCGTAGGCTTTCAATGATGGCCGTGGGCGTGCTTACATTTTGACTAAGCGTCCACGACAACCAAAAACATTTTGCCTAGGAATGGGCCCGCATAGTGTACATGGATTCTCGACCTTGGCTTGGAGGGCCACGACCACAAACTTAGCGGTGCCTCTCTGGGTGCATTGCTCAGCTGAGAGCAAGTGTTGCACTAGCGCACGCATGATTCTAAATCTGAATCGATGCCGGGCCACCACACATGGGATCTGGCTATGGCTTTCAATCATTACGATGCCTGGGTGGGTGCTGTGCAGTTCACATATGAAGGTGTCTCTGTCTTTCTTGGGCAAGACCACACGATTACCCCACAACAGACAGTCCACCTGCAGGGACAACACGTCTTTGCGTCTGTGGAATGGCTTAATCGCCTCCTGCATCTCCACTGGGACACCAGACCAGCTCCCATGGAGGACACAGTTTTTTACCAAGGACAGTAAAGGATCTTGGTTGGTCCAAGTCCTGATCTGGTGTGCTGTAACGGGGGACTTCTCGTTCTCGAATGCCTCCATGACCAGGAGCAAGTCCGCTGGCTGTGCCATTTCCACCCCGGTGGTGGGTAATGGCAGCCGACTGAGAGCATCTGCATAGTGCTCTGTGCCCAGTTTGTGGCGGATTACATAGTTATATGCCGACAGCATGAGCACCCATCTTTGGATGCGGGCAGAGGCATTGGTATTAATCCCTTTGCTCTCAGAGAACAGCGATATGAGCGGCTTGTGGTCAGTTTCAAGCTCAAACTTGAGGCCAAATAAGTACTGGTGCATTTTTTTTACCTCATAAATGCACGCCAGAGCCTCTTTTTCAACCATGCTGGAGGCCCTTTTGGCGGAATAAGCGACCAGTGCAAAATCCCTGATTCGTTAGCCTGTTGTAGCATACACCCGACCCTATATGACGACGCATCGCAAGCTAACACTAATCGTTTACAAGGGTTGTACAGGACAAGCTGTTTGTTAGAACACAACAGATTTCTGGCTTTCTTAAAGGCAGCCTCTTGTGAATTCCCCCATACCCAGTCGTCTCCCTTGCGCAGGGGTTCTAGTAGTGTGGTTAACCCAGGTAGGAAATTACCAAAATAGTTAAGGAGTCCCAGGAACGACCGCAGTTCCGTCATGTTCTGTGGTCGCGGCACTTTCTTAATGGCCTCCATCTTGGCGTCGGTGGGCCTGATGCCGTCTGCTGCGATTCTCCTTCCCAAGAATTCTACATCCTGTGTCCAGAAAACACACTTCGAGCGTTTCAAACTGAGCCCCACATGATCCAACCGACTAAGAACCTCCTCCAGATTCTTCAGGTGCTCCATGGTGTCCCGACCTGTAACCAATATGTTGTCCTGGAAGACCACTGTGCAAGGAACCGACTTTAGCAGGCTCTCCATGTTCCGCTGGAAGATCGCCGACCGAACCCCGAACGGGCACCGGTTGTAGATAAACAGACCTTTGTGCGTGTTGATGCAGGTGAGGCCTTTCGAAGACTCCTTCAGCTCCTGCATCATGTAGGCCGAGGTCATGTCCAGCTTAGTGAACGTCTTCTCTCCAGCCAGGGTCACAAATAGGTCATCTGCCTTGGGTAGCAGGTACTGGTCCTGCAACGAAAAACGGTTAATCGTTACTTTATGGTCCCCACAAAATCTAACTGTGCCGTCCTCTTTAAGTATCGGGACTTTCGGACTGGCCCACTCCTTGAATTCCACCGACGCGATGATGCCTGCTCGCTGTAGCCTGTCCAGCTCAATTTCCACTTTCTCACGCATCATGTATGGTACCGCCCATGCCTTGTGGGTGGATGGGTCGCGTACCGGGCACCAAATGGATCTGTACTTTCGCCCCCGAGAAGCTTCCAATGCCTGGCTCAAACAACGATGGGAACTTGCTCAGAAACTGGGTACATGAGGCGTCATCGACGGACGAAAGCATTCGGATGTCATCCCAGTTCCAGTGGATTTTTCCCAGCCAACTTCTGCCAAATAACGTGAAGCCATCCCCTGGCACAATCCACAGTGGGAGTTCGTGTACTGCTCCGTCATAGGGGATTTTGACTTCTGCACTGCCAATTATAGGAATTAGTTCCTTGGTGTAAGTCCTTAATTTGGTGTGAATGGGGCTGAACTTGGGCCTGTGTGCCTTTTTGCCCCATAGCCTGTCGAAGGCCTCTTTACTCATAATGGACTGACTTGCCCCCGTGTCCAGCTCCATTGATACTGGAATGATACATTGATACATTATTGGTGGACATTTCATAGTGAACGTGTGTACCCTGTACACTTCTGCCTCCTCAGTACGAGTCTCCAATTCAGCCTGATCTACTGTAGATCGATCTTCTTCTGCAACGTGGTGGTTTGCAGGGTTTGCAGCTTGCCTGCACATTCGTTGGAGATGTCCCATTATTCTGCAACCGTTGCATGCACAGTGCTTAAAGCGGTATTGATGGGGCCGATGATCACCTCCGAAGCGCCAACAGGGTGTTAACTGCCTCGCATTAACGATTGATGGCAGACTCTGAGTTATCTGAGGTCGGGCCACAGCAGCCGGCGTGTACGTTCTATCATGTATATTTCTGCTCGAGACCGACGTTACTTTATGCACAATACTGGCTGAAACTTCTTTATTCTGCGAAATCTACTTGGTGTTGTCGCTGGTGGACGTAAGTGCCTGGGCTATTGTTATGGCTTTACTTAGATTTGGAGTTTCTACAATCAACAGCTTGCGAAGGATTGTCTCATGTCCAATCCCAGTACAAAAAGTCTCTGAGCATTTGTGCATTTGTTCTAGGAATCCCTCAAACTCACAAAGTCCTGCGAAGCGCCTTAGTTCGGCAACGTAGCTCGCCAATTCCTGGCCCTCCGACCGTTGACATGTGTAGAACTGATATCTCGCCAACAAAACGCTTTCCTTAGGATTTAGGTGCTCCCGGACCAGTGTACACAATTCTTCGTAGGATTTCTCTGTTGGTTTTGCCGGGGCCAGGAGATTCTTCATGAGGCCATAGCTTGTTGCCCCACAGAGAGTTAAACGGATCGCCCTTCGTTTGGTAGCGTTCTCGGCCCCTTCCAGCTCGTTGGGCACGAAGTATTGGTCGAGTCTCTCCATGAAGGCCTCCCAATCGTCCCCTTCTGAGAACTTCTCCAGACTGTTCTTTGCATTTTCGTGCGGTTGTTCGTTGCCTCATCGCCAATTGATACACTCAAAATAAAGTTTGAAACTGAGTACTGTGTGTAATGAACAAGTATGATCTTAGCTCCTTTAATAAGATTCCAGAGTGCAGGTACCTCGTCGATGGTCTGCTTATATACTGTGCTCCCAAGAGACGCTGGGATCCCTTGGGACTCCAACAGGTGGGCCCTCTGGTGGTCAGGTGTCATGCAGGTTACAAAGAGTTAAAAACATAACACCAGTGTTCATAGAATCATAGAAATTTGCAGCATGGAAGAAGGGCATTTCGGCCCATCATGTCCGCGCTGGCTGACCAGGAGCTATCAGGCTTAATCCCACTTTCCAGCTCTTGGTCCGTAGCCCTGTAGGTTATGGCACTTTAAATGCACGTCAAAGTATTTTTTATATGTGGTGAGGGTTTCTGCCTCTACCACCCTTTCAGACAGTGAGTTCAAGACCCCCACCACCCTCTGGATGAAGAAATTTCCCCATATATCGCCTCTAAACTGCCCCTCCCCATTTACTTTAAATCTATGCCCATGGTTGTTGACCCCTCTGCCAAGGGAAACAGGTACCCACTCAATCCAGGCCCCAGTCATAATTTTATACACCTCAATCAGGTCTCCACTGAGCCTCCTCTGTTCCAAAGAAAACAGACCCAGCATCTTCAATCTTCATAGCCAAAATTCTCCAGTCCAGGTAATATTCTTGTAAATCTCCTCCATACCCTTTCCAGTGCAATCACATCTTTCCTGTAACGTGGCGACCAGAACTGTACATAGTACTCCAGCTGCGGCCTAACCAGTGTATTATACAGTTCAAGCATAACGTCCTTGCTCTTGTATTCCATGCCTCGACTAATAAATGCAAGTATTCCATATGCCTTCTTAACCACCTTATCTACCTGGCGTGCTACCTTCAGGGATCTGTGGACCTGCACTCCAATGTCCCTTTGTTCCTCTACACTTTTCAGTGTTATACCATTTAATGTGTATTCCCTTGCCTTGTTAATCCTCCCCAAATGCGTAACCCCACATTTATCCGGATTGAATTCCATTTGCCATTGTTCTGCCACACCTGACCAGTACATTGATATCTTCCTGCAATCTGCAGATTTTTTCTTCATTGTCAACCACACAGTCTATTTTAGTGTCATCTGCAAACTTCTTAATCACCCCCCCCCCCCCCAACATTCAAGTCCAAGTCATTGATATATATGACAAAAAGCACTGAGCCCTGTGGAACCCCATTGGATACAGTCTTCCAGTCACAAAAACACCCATCAACCATTACCCATTGCTTCCTGCCTCTGAGCCAATTTTAGATCCAATTTGCCACTTTGCCCTGGATCCCATGGGCTTTTACTTTCATGACCAGTCTGCCATGTGGGACCTTATCAAAAGTTTTGCTCAAATCCATATATACTGCATCATACGCACTGCCCTCATTGACCCTCCTGGTTAACTCCTTGAAAAATTAAATCAGGTTAGTCAGACACGATTTTCCCTTAACAAATCCATGCTGACTGTCCTGATTAATCCATGTCTTTCCAAATGAAGATTTATCCTGTCCCTCAGGAGTTTTCCCAATAATTTTCCTGAGGTAAGGCTAACTGTCCTGTAATTACTCGGTCTATCCCTTTCTCCCCTTTTAAACAAAGGTACAACATTAGCAGTCCTCTGGCACCACACCTGTAGCCAGAGAGGACTGGAAAATGATGGTCAGAGCCTTTGCTATTTCCTCTTTTGTTTCTCTTAATAGCCTGAGATACATTTCTTCCGGGCTTGAGAATTTATCCACTTTCAAAGCTACTAAGCCCCGTAATACTTCCTCTTCACTATGTTTATCTCAACTGATATTTTACACTCCTCCTCCCTCATTGCAAAGTCTGCATCGTCCTCTCTTTTATGAAAACAGCTGCAAAGTATTTATTAAGAATCATACCCACGTCTTCTGCCTCCACACACAGATTTCTCTAGTTATCCTCTTGCTCTTGTGTTTTATGAAGGTTCAACATAACTTCCTTTCTTTTGTAGATTATGCCTCTATTTATAAAGCCCAGGATCCTGGATGCTTTTTTAACTGCTTTCTCAACCTCTCATGCCACCGTCAACGATTAGTGCATATATTCCTCCAGGCCTCTCTGTTCCTGCATCCCTTTAGAATTGTACCCTTTAGTTTATATTGCCCCACCTCGTTCTTCCGACTAAAATGTATCACTTCACACTTTTCTGCGTTAAACTTCATCTGCCACGTGTCCGCCCATTCTACCAGCCTGTTTATATTCTCTAGAGGTCTATCACTATCCTCCTCACTGTTCACTATACTTCCAAGTTTTGTGTCAATTTTGAAATAGTGCCCTGTACACCCAAGTCTAAATCATTAATATATATCAAGAAAAGCAGTGGTCCTAGTACCGACCCCTGGGGGACACCATTGTATAAACATTGAAACATAGAAATTTACAGTGCAGAAGGAGGCTATTTCGGCCCATCGTGTCCGCACCAGCCAACAAAGAGCTGCACGGCCCTCGGCCAGCAACCCTGAAGGTTACATATAAACCTACGAACAATGAAAAATGGTGGAAAGGTAAAGAGCACCCAGCCCAACCAGTTCACCCCACACAACTTGACGCCCCTTACACTGAAACATTCTTAACTCCACCCCAACCGGAGCCATGTGGTCTCCTGGGAGAGGCAAAAACCAGATTAAAAACCCAGGCCAATTGGGAAAAATAAATCTGGGAATATTCCTCTCCAACCCATCCAGGTGATCGAAACTAGTCCAGGAGATCACCCTGGCCATATTCGATTCTCTGCAGTACTTACCATCATATCTGCATGAGCCAACAAGAGGTTATCCAGTTTAATCCCAATTACCAACTCTAAGTCCGTAATCCTGCAGGTTATGGCAATTTAACTGCCCATCCAAGCAACTTTTAAATGTGGTGAGGGTTTCTGCCTCCACCACCTTTCCAGGTAGTGAATTCCAGACTCCCACAACCCTCTGCGTGAAGAAGCCCTCCCTCAAGTCCCCTCTGAACCTTCCACCAACCACCTTAAAACAATGCCCCCTCGTAATAGACCCCTCCACCAATGGAAATAGGCCCTTGCTATCCACTATATCCAGGCCCCTCAAAGTGAAGACAAATGTAGGTCCCTTGCAGTCGGATTCAGGTGAATTTATAATGGGGAACAAAGAAATGGCAGACCAATTGAACAAATATTTCGGTTCTGCCTTCACAAAGGAAGACACGAATAACCTTCCGAATGTACTAAGGTCAGTGGGTCTCGTGAGAAGGAGGAACTGAGGGATATCCTTATTAGGCTGGAAATTGTGTTAGGGAAATTGATGGGATGGAAGGCTGATAAATCCCCGGGGCCTGATAGTCTGCATCCCAGAGTACTTAAGGAAGTGGCCTTAGAAATAGTGGATGCATTGGTGATCATTTTCCAACAGTCTATCGACTCTGGATCAGTTCCTATGGACTGGAGGGTAGCTAATGTAACACCACTTTTTAAGAAAGGAGGGAGAAAGAAAACGGGTAATTATAGACTGGTTAGCCTGACACCAGTAATGGGGAAAATGTTGGAATCAATCATTAAGGATGAAATAGCAGTGTATTTGGAAAGCAGTGACAGGATTAGTCCAAGTCAGCATGGATTTATGAAAGGGAAATCATGCTTGATGAATCTTCTGGAATTTTTTGAGGATGTAACTAGCAGAGTGGACAAGGGAGAACCAGTGGATGTGGTGTATTTGGACTTTCAAAAGGCTTTTGACAAGGTCCCGCACAAGAGATTGGTGTGCAAAGTCAAAGTGCATGGTATTGGGGGTAATGTACTGACATGGATAGAGAACTGGTTGGCAGACAGGAAGCAGAGAGTCAGGATAAACAGGTCCTTTTCAGAATGGTAGGCAGTGACTAGTGGAGTGCTGTAGGGCTCAGTGCTGGGACCCCAGCTCTTTACAATAACACATTAACGATTTGGATGAAGGAATTGAGTGTAATATCTCCAAGTTTGCAGATGACACTAAACTGGGTGGGCGGTGTGAGCTATGAGGGGGATGCTAAGAGGTTCAGGGTGACTTGGACAGGTTAGGTGAGTGGGCAAGTGCATGG
Source organism: Pristiophorus japonicus (assembly GCF_044704955.1). Taxonomy (NCBI): domain Eukaryota; kingdom Metazoa; phylum Chordata; class Chondrichthyes; family Pristiophoridae; genus Pristiophorus; species Pristiophorus japonicus. The sequence goes on along the minus strand of NC_091986.1, from coordinate 93,587,505 downwards.
CAGATGCAGTATAATGTGGATAAATGTGAGGTTATCCATTTTGGGGGCAAAAATATGAAGGCAGATTATTATCTGAATGGCGGCAGATTAGGAAAAGGGGAGGTGCAACGTGTCATGGTTCATCAGTCATTGAAGGTTGGCATGCAGGTACAACAGGCGGTGAAGAAGGCAAATGGTATGTTGGCCTTCATAGCTAGGGGATTTGAATATAGGAGCAGGGAGGTCTTACTGTAGTTGTACAGTGTCTTAGTGAGGCCTCACCTGGAATATTGTGTTCAGTTTTGGTCTCCTAATCTGAGGAAGGACATTCTTGCTATTGAGGGAGAACATAAGAATATAAGAATTAGGAACAAGAGTAGGCCATCTAGCCCCTTGAGCCTGCTCCGCCATTCAATAAGATCATGGCTGACCTTGCCGTGGACTCAGCTCCACTTACCCGCTCCCCATAACCCTTAATTCCCTTATTGGTTAAAAATCTATCCATCTGTGACTTGAATACATTCAATGAGCTAGCCTCAACTGCTTCCTTGGGCAGAGAATTCCACAGATTCACAACCCTCTGGGAGAAGAAATTCCTTCTCAACTCGGTTTTAAATTGGCTCCCCCATATTTAGGCTGTGCCCCATAGTTCTAGTCTCCACAACCAGTGGAAACAACGTCTCCACCTCTATCTTGTCTATCCCTTTCATTATTTTAAATGTTTCTATAAGATCACCCCTCATCCTTCTGAACTCCAACGAGTAAAGACCCAGTCTACTCAATCTATCATCATAAGGTAACCCCCTCATCTCCGGAATCAGCCTAGTGAATCGTCTCTGTACCCCCTCTAAAGCTAGTATATCCTTCCTTAAGTAAAGTGACCAAAACTGCACGCAGTACTCCAAGTGCGGCCTTACCAATACCTTATACAGTTGCAGCAGGACCTCCCTGCTTTTGTACTCCATCCCTTTCGCAATGAAGGCCAACATTCCATTCGCCTTCCTGATTACCTGCTGCACCTGCAAACTAACTTTTTGGGATTCATGCACATGGACCCCCAGGTCCCTCTGCACCTCAGCATGTTGTAATTTCTCCCCATTCAAATAATATTCCCTTTTACTGTTTTTTTTCCCAAGGTGGATGACCTCACACTTTCCGACATTGTATTCCATCTGCCAAACCTTAGCCCATTCGCTTAACCTATCCAAATCTCTTTGCAGCCTCTCTGTGTCCTCTACACAACCCGCTTTCCCACTAATCTTTGTGTCATCTGCAAATTTTGTTACACTACACTCTGTCCCCTCTTCCAGGTTATCTATGTATATTGTAAACAGTTGTGGTCCCAGCACCGATCCCTGTGGCACACCACTAACCACCGATTTCTAACCCGAAAAGGACCCATTTACCCGACTTTCTGCTTTCTGTTCGGCAGCCAATTCTCTATCCATGCTAATACATTTCCTCTGACTCCGCGTACCTTTATCTTCTGCAGTAACCTTTTGTGTGGCACCTTATCGAATGCCTTTTGGAAATCTAAATGCACCACATCCATCGGTACACCTCTATCCACCATGCTTGTTATATCCTCAAAGAATTCCAGTAAATTAGTTAAACATGATTTCCCCTTCATGAATCCATGTTGCGTCTGCTTGATTGCACTATTCCTATCTAGATGTCCCGTTATTTCTTCCTTATTGATAGCTTCAATCATTTTCCCCATTACAGATGTTAAACTAACCGGCCTATAGTTACCTGCCTTTTGTCTGCCCCCTTTTTTAAACAGAGGCGTTACATTAGCTGCTTTCCAATCCGCTGGTACCTCCCCAGAGTCCAGAGAATATTGGTAGGTTATAACGAATGCATCTGATATAACTTCCGCCATCTCTTTTAATACCCTGGGATGCATTTCATCAGGACCAGGGGACTTGTCTACCTTGAGTCCCATTAGCCTGTCCAGCACTACCCCCATAGTGATAGTGATTGTCTCAAGGTCCTCCCTTCCCACATTCCTGTGACCAGCAATTTCTGGCATGGTTTTTGTGTCTTCCACTGTGAAGCCCGAAGCAAAATAATTGTTTAAGGTCTCAGCCATTTCCACATTTCCCATTATTAAATCCCCCTTCTCATCTTCTAAGGAACCAACATTTACTTTAGTCGCTCTTTTCCATTTTATACATCGGTAAAAGCTTTTACTCTCCGTTTTTATGTTTTGCGCACATTGTAATTGGCAAATACGTAAGTTAATAAACTTGGACTAAAAAGGGACCGAAGCAAGGAGTAAAAACCAGCAAATGAAAACTTCATAGATATACTTTCCAGTGACAGCACCCACCATTGCCTGACGGACACAGGCCAGCAAACACACACTGACAGAATGGTGCTTTCAGTGTTGGAGAATGCATCAATGAAGGTAACAGTTCAGAGGTAAAAGACAATGTATATGGTACTGTCTTGTCACACAACCCAAGAAGTTATAAAGGGGAATGAATATCTGTGCATTTGCTGTGTTTGTTTTACCATGGTTCTTAATTTGAAATGATTGGTTAGATGGAGCCTAGAATCGGTCATTTTAGGGGAGATTTTAACCATGGAGGGCTGGACTGTGGAATGGACATGCTCGTCCCCAATGTCTCCCAGTCCGTTTTGAGAGCGATACCTCGTTACATGCCACCGGTGAGCTGTGGATGCTCCGGTGGGTGCTCTGGTGGGTGCTCCTGTGGGTGCTTTGATGAGTGCTCCTGTGGGTGCTCTGATGGGTGCTCCGGTGCAGCTCACTGGCTCCAGCTGGCACAATATCAGCTGGTTCGTAGGCTGATGCTGTCCAGAGCAGCAGCGGCCCACATTACTCTTGTGGAACCCTCCTGCTCCCCCTGGCCGCACGAATCTAGTTTTTCCACTTATCTTTTTGGGGCCTCTTCCTCTCAATCACCAGGTTTTACTGAGCGGAGCGTACACAGTGCACACTGCATCCAGTAGGTCTTAAAACTGGACCCATGTCCATCTTAGAGTCCCCAACTTGCAGATATTACTGAGGCTACTGTCTTATTCAGGTGGGCCCTTAGGCTGCACGGCAGAAGAACCCAGGAAAAATGGCAGTGCAGTGGGAATGAGTCAGTAAGCCAACCACCTCCATTATACCTGTATTACCACCCCATTTCCTCTGGGTAGAGTGAGTTGAAATCTCCCCTTTTCTGTAGAAATTTGGCGCCGACGACATCATGATTGGGGAGTGCTGCCCACAACATGCCATCCCTTTTTACATCACTGAGGCAACATTTCACATTTAGGAGAATGTTTGCTGCAGGCCTACTTTTAACCAATATCTTTAACATTCTGACTCATGTTAATATGGATAACATAAGAACATAAGATCGCATAAATGAGACATAACTGAGAGGCACCAGTGATGGGACAGATATTTCTCTTCTAACATATATGAAAACAAGTATTGCATTTATATCGTGCCTTTCATAATCCCAGGACATCCCAAAACGGTTTATAGCCAATTATGTCATTTTTGAAGTTTAGTCACAGTAGTAATGTAGTAAATACCTTATTATATAGGATTACTTGGCATCAATGGAAACCCTTCCCTTTAGGGAAACAAATAACTTATGTGAGAATTCCCACCTTCTGAAAGGAAATCAAACACCACAACAACTCGATGACTGCAGCTAACAAGAAATGGTCACATATTACGAATAAGTTGTCTTATGAGGAAAGGTTGAGTAGGTTGGGCCTGTACTCGTTAGAGTCTGTTGAAACATAGAATATTCGGAGGGGGCTCAACAGGGTAGATGCTGAGAAGATGTTTCCCCTCGTGGGGAATCTAGAACGAGGGGGCATAGTTTCAGAATAAGGGGTCGCCCATTTAAAACGGAGATGAGCAGGAATTTCTTCTCGCAGAGGGTTGTGAATCTTTGGAATTCTTTACCCCAGTGGGCTGTGGAGGCTGAGTCGTTGAATATATTCATGGCTGAGATAGACAGATTCTTGAACTACAGAGGAGTCAAGGATTATGGGAAACAGGCAGGAAAATGGAGTTGAGGCAAGATCAGATCAGCCATGATCTCATTGAATGACAGAGCAGGCTTGAGGGGCCATATGGCCTCCTCCTGCTCCTTTTCCTTATGTTCTTTGGAAAAAACAGGATGAGCAAATGATACAGAATCTCCTGAGCCAAAGTTACAAAAAGGTTTTACCCTCTTCAATATTCTGTCAATGCTACCTTGCCCTCTGCCCTTATCGGAGTGATTGTCCACTGTTTCTCCTGGGTTTCCACCACACTTCTGGCGGATCATCGGGAGAACAACCGCCACCCCTGCAAAGTCAAACAATATGTTTGGAATAATGGAGCAGGAGCATGAATCTCTCATGGATACCAGTGTTCCTCTACCTCACCTCACCAAATAACACCAGAATCACAGACACGGACCCCTGAGCGAATGGTGAAGACTTAAAGGGCAGATTTCCAGAGTCTTCACCTGCAACGAGGTACCTCTCACAAACTAGATCCTTTCACAAACTCAGGACATCCCAAAGAAGTACTTTTGAACTGTAGTCACTATTGTAATGTAGGAAACATAGCAGTTAATTTGCGCACAGCAAGCTCCCACAAACCGCAACGATATAAATGAGCAGATCATCTGTTTTTATATGTTGGTTGAGGGATAATTGTTGGCTAGGATACCAGCAGCATTCCCCTGCTCTTCTTCAAATAGTGCCCTGGGATCTTTTATGTCCACTTGAGAGGGCTGACGTCTCATCAGTTTAACGTCTCATCTGAAAGATGGCACCTCCGACAGTGCAGCACTTTCTCAGTACTATGCAGAAGTGCCAGCCTAGATTATGTGCCCAAGTCTCTGGAGTGTGGCTTGAACCCACAACCTCTTGACCCAAAAGCAGGAGTTCTCCCACTGAGCCATGGCTGACATTTCTATGTATGACGTTTCAGTGGAGTACTGGGTGAATGCTTTGTTATCCTTTAGATGATTTGCTGTTCCGTTGGTGCAGATGAACATTAAAGATCCCGTAGCACCATTTAAAGAGCAGGGTGCTCTCACTGCACCCTGGAAAATGTTCCTTCCTCAAAAACCTGACCAAAACATTAACATTCAGTTCAGTGCTGTTTATGTAATCTTGCTGTGCACCAAAGGACCACCCGTGTTCACCCATGTCGCACTTTGCACTTCATGGTGATTGGTTGTAGGTGAAGTGATGTGCAATACTTTTGAGAGATGCCACATAAATGCAACTCCACCCTTTTGTTTCTTTCACAGTAGCCTCCTTTCTGTGAATCCAAGCCAGATTTGAATGAGATGGGAGCTCAAATGAAAAGCCCTAAACAATCTGTGTATTTGGTGTCTTGCTCAGGTTTGAATCATCAGGGAGACCCATTGTTATGAACTCACTGTCGCTGGAGACCAACAACCCTTTTCCCTTCACGACTGGTTAAAGCTACCCTCGAGAGACAGTCGGCGGTGCCTTGCGGGACTCGCCTTAAAGGGATGCTGCCTTCACGAAAAAGTGTGTGGCAAATGTTATTTTGTCTGAAGAGGGCAAAGAGCTCTACAGCACTTTCAGCAGAGCGGTGCCGAGGTGCAAGCGACACAGTGACACATTTGAACCGACGACTTTTCCTTCTGTGTTTGTAAACAAACAGAAAGGATTGGCAAAACATTTTCTGATAAATGTAATGTCCCTTTAACATCTCGCCAGATTGTTTATCTTCTAAAGGTAAAGCCCAAGAGAAAGTTTTCAAGTGTTTGGCTCTTAGTGCAATCACAGTGCTCCGCATGTGGAGGAGGTTCTGTGGAATTAATAATCGCTTTATACAGAATAGAGCCAGGTAATGGGCGGCCTGGATTAAAGGGCATGTTTTCTCAGATGTGCATTAATTCTCTATATGTTCTGCAAAGCTATCACAATAGGTTCAACCTGGATAAAAGGCCCAAAGGGAATGTTTTGTTCAACACAGGGGCTGTCCTTGTGGAGGCTTCGACCGTTCAAGTGTTTATTCCCAAAAGAATCTGGTCTCGACTTGACTCATGAATAAACACAAATAAAAATGCTGCGCCAGAATGATCTCCTGCTTCAAGTTGGAATTGAACTCTTCCCTCTCTATGCGGAGGAACAGATCACACCACCCCCTGTAACGGCATTGAAAGACCATCCAATAATGGGACGCTGACCTAATAAAAGGGGGCGCTAAAGCATATGCCCTCTCTGCCCTGATAATGGGGTCAATAAACTACACAGCCAAATAACAGGGGCACTAATTAACACTGACCCAATAACTGGAGCACTAAAGAATATCCCCCCCCCCCCCGGCCCTCCCCCCCTGATAATAGGGCAATAAACTACAAACCCCAATAGTAGGAGCACTCATGCGCACTGTGCCAATAACAGAGCATTAAAGCATATCCCCCAATAATAGGTGCAAATACGAGGTGTCCAGGAGAGTGTATCATGGGTGTCCGTATTTGGGGGTCTTGCAGTACAGTGCATAACATTTACAGACCACTTGCACGTTCGCAATAAGTTTTAAACCATTACTCTATGAAGGTAAGATAATAAACTCTGTCAGCTCACCTGCCGGTGTGTTTTGATGCACATAAATCGAAGTGAATGAGCTTTCTACAGAAAACACCAATACCACAACCAAAACACACGGCAAGCCAATAAGGTCAGCAGCCGAAACGAGGGGCGTCCTTTTCAACATTGTTGTCGGGGTGGTAATATGGTGAAGTGTATCGGCCGCCCATTACAGTCCTTGTCCGATTTTCATCCCATTCAAATCAATGGAGGTGGGGGGGCACGTTTCTTGGGCTTTCTCCACAATTTTGCTGGGAACCCCTATTACACGCTTAAACGAGGTTGCTGCCCAAGTAATGATGGCAGAGCAGGAGAAGCCCGAAGGAAATTCCCCCCCTCCCATCATTCTATTACGGGGGGGGCTAATCCACCTGGCCAGGATAATACCCAGACGGCAACATTGGAAACAACCCCACCTGTCGGCAGACAGTGGCCTCCACTTAGGATCGTAACAAAGGCACCAATCAGCAGGCATGATTGCAAAAGATCGCCACAAAAGATCTCCTCCTTTTGTATTTTCACAAAGATCTCCTGAGGTTACAAATAAACTTATGCTACCGTAGACCAAGGTTATGTCTGATTTATCACATCGCAACCAATGAGAAGGGTAACTGACTGATAAACATCCGTGTGTTGCTAACAAGTGTGAGAGGCTGTGGGAGAGGCTATGATCCTACACTTCTGTGCCATGTGGGTCACAAAGGAGGAAATCTGGTAAACTTGTGGGATGTCCATGTTCATATTGTTGGGTGTAAGGCATTTTGTGCACCTAAAAACACTAAGTGAAGCCTCAGTCACTTAGAAAATAAATGTTAGCATCTAAAAATCACTAATATCTACAAGATCTTTGACAACATTTCTCTTTCTATAGTCACCTGACTTTCTTCCTTTCTCAATTAAGTTGTTTTATTCTTCATGATCCTTCCCAATCATCATCATCATAGGCAGTCCCTCGAAATCGAGGAAGACTTGCTTCCACTCTAAACGTGATTTCTTAGGTGGCTGAACAGTCCAATACGGGAATTACAGTCTCTGTCACAGGTGGGACAGACAGTGGATGAGCGAAAGGGTGGGTGGGACTGGTTTGCCGTACGCTCCTTCCACTGCCTGTGCTTAGTTTCTGCATGCTCTCGGTGACGAGACTCGAGGTGCTCAGCGCCCTCTTGGACGCACTTCCTCCACTTAGGGCGGTCTTCGGTCCAGATGTTGCATTTTATTAAAGAGGCTTTGAGGGTGTCCTTGAAACATTTCCTCTGCCCACCTTGGGCTCGCTTGCTGTGTAGGAGTTCCAAGTAGAGCGCTTGCTTTGGGAGTCTGGTGTTCGGTATGCGAACAATGTGGCCTGCCCAATGGAGCTGGTCGAGTGTGGTCAGTGCTTCGATGATGGGGGTGTTGGCCTGATCGAGGACGCTAACGTTGGTGCGTCTGTCCTTCCAGGGGATTTGCATTGGCTCTTCCCCTTTTCTGTCTCCCCCCTCCATTCATTCACTCTTACACACTACTCCTTTTCTTATACATTCTTTCATCTTAAGCCTCCGTCACTTAATTTTGTCCAGCCACTAATTTACAAGCGCTGTTCCTGTTCTCATTATTGTATCCCCACTTCCTCAGGATTATCGACTGTCCATTTGGTGCCTGTACAATCATACTCATTTGAGAGTGTTTTGTAATTTTTTTAATACACAACTTTCTACAATGTGCACATCACTCAGGTCATCATTTTCTGAAGACAAGAAGTGATCCTACTACCTTCCCTGATGACCAAAGTAGTGTTAAGGTGACGTCACTGTGGGACAGGAGTTTAATATCAATGACAGCAGTCATGTATTTACACAGCTTCCGAGTGCTGTGTTGTGAATCTGGAGGCCATGTGAGTTCCACCACCATGATCCACCACTGGTAACTAGAATGTAAAATAGCAACACCACAGATACTTCTGCAAACTGAACTCAACTGCACTTCCTTTTTTGAAGTTGATCTTTAAATAGACAGTGCCATTGTCAAGGTGAAGGCACAGCATGTTGGTACTATGTGGGTTCTTCCTTTGGAATTTATTGCACCAGACCTGCCAACTGAGCTTTACCATTCGGGACAGAACGAGAAGAAAAACCTGTATCATAGTTAACTATTCACCACTGTCAAAGGCCTCGAAAAAATTTCATTGTCCATCTACCTTCGCAGGATTCAATGCTTCGCCCTGAGTAATCGATGGGAGGAAGAAAGAAAAAAAAAAGAACTGGCATTTATATAATGTCTTTCATGACAACATATAAGAACATAAGAACATAAGATTTAGGTGCAGGAGTAGGCCATACGTGGCCTCAAGCCTCCTTTGCCATTTAATAAGATCATGGCTATACTTCGGCCTCAACTCCACTTTCCGACCGGATCCCCATATTCCTTTATTCCCCTAGAGTCCAAAAATCTATCGATTGCAGCCTTGAATATACTCAACGACTGAGCATCCACTGCCCTCTGGGGTAGAGAATTCCAAAGATTCACAACCCTCGTAAGGCTAGAATTTCCCTAACCTGTTTTTCTGGTGCCCTCACTTGAGGTGCGCCTTTTTTGTCCGCCTCCAAGCGCGCCGAAAAAAGACCTCTGTATTCTGGCCATTCCCCAGCCTCTCCTCGGTCGTAGCGCAGCATGGCTCAATGGATTGGGGGCGGAGCCAGGTCCCGGCGCTGAAAACAGTGCACGCATGTGCAGTAGCTCCTGGCAAGCCGTTTCTGCAAACACACGCTACAGGCTGTGTAGGAGGGGCCTGAAGCACGCCGTGCCTAGCCCTGGCTGAATGGGCTCCCTCATCAGTGGCCTGCTGCATTCCCTAAGGTAGGAGTTGTATTTTTTATTTATTATTTACTGATTGATTTTGGTGCTTTCGGTGCAGGGTTCCTTCTATTTTTTTATTTGTTATTTATTGATTGTATATTACTTTGGTCGGTGCTTTAGGGGCAGGGTTCCTTCTATTTTATTTGTTACTTAATTGCTTATTACTTTTTGTGCTTTGTTTGGTGCTTGCTGGTGCTTTAAATGTAGCTACTTGCGCTGATTCCTTAACTGTAAGGTCTTTCTGTGCGGACAAAAGTGGACACATACACTGCCCTAAGTTAGTTTAGTACAACTTTTTTCTGGCCAAATTGGCATAAATGGTGTAAATGGCTGGGAACGCCCCCTTTTGAAAATAAAACTGACCTAACAAAAAGCCTAACTAACTCACTTACACTGGCGCAAATTAAATGGCCATATTTGCAACTAAAAAGATACACCAGAAAAATCAAGTTACACCAAAAAAAAACGGTGCAACTCATGGGGAAATTTGGGCTCTGAGTCCCAAAGCACTTCACAGTTAATGAAGTATTTTTGAAGTGTAGCCACTGCCAATATGCACGCAGCAAGTTGCCAAAAACAACAAGGAGGCAAATGAGCAGATAATATGTATTAGTGATTTAGGTTGAGGGATAAATGGCAGGACACTGGGAGAACTTCCCTGCTCTTCTTCAAATGGTGCCATATGATCTTTTACATACACCTGAGATGGCAGATGGAAATTCCACTTAACGTCTTAGTCAAATGACACCTCTGACAGTACACACTCCCTCAGTAATGCACTGGAGTGCAAGCCTAGATTTTATATTCAAGTCTTTGAAATGGGACTTAGAAACCAAGACCTTCTGACTTAGAGGTAAGAGTGCTACTACGGTTAACTTTGATACTTGCACTGTCCAAACAGAGTGGTTACCATAGATTATCATGGTAGTTGCAGGAGACCTGATTACAAGGACATTCCAAATCATACACAAAACCATTCACCATCAGGTTCTGTGCAATTTATAAACCATTCCGATGACGAGGACATAAACTCACTGAACGACCAACACTGCGAAGAAGCTTTCTCCGACAACAACTACAGAGCATTAATGTAATAATTTGTACTCTTTTTCTGCTTAATCCTTAAGATGGCTTCAATTAATTATTTACCTAACCACACATCTTTTTTAAAATCTCTTGGTATATTGAATCAAACTCAATTCGTCAAGCTTTGAGAAAAAAACACAAGTTTAGAAACTTTGTAAGACTAAAGAGTAAACAGTAGTGCAACAACTTGATTAAATACTTCAGAGACTTGAAAAAAAGAAAACCCGGATCATGCAGGCAATACAAGTGGAAGAGACTGTTCTCAACATAGTTTGTGTAGCTTCCTAAAAGGCCTTTCACAATCTGTCAAAAACCTTTTCCATGTTGGCTTTATGCATTGTGTCGGATTGATGTTCTGCACCATTATCCAACCTCACACACCGGCACACACCGTACTGGTACTCACTGTGCCGGCACACACCGTACCGGCACTCACTGTATGGCATTCACTGTACTGGCACAAACCATACCGGCACTCACTGTACTGCACTCACCGTACTAGTACTCATTGTACTGGCACTCACTGTACTGTTACTCACTGTACTGACACTCACTGTACTGGCACTCACTGTACTGCACTCACCGTACTGGCACTCACCGTACTGGCACTCACCGTACCGGCACTCACCGTACCGGCACTCACTGTATTGCACTCACTGTACTGATACTCACTGTACTGGCACTCCATATTGGCACTCACCATACCGGCACTCACCGTACTGGCATTCACTGTACTGCACTCACTGTACTGGTACTCACTGTACTGACACTCACTGTACCAGCACTCACTGTACTGCACTAACCATACTGGCACTCACCGTACTGGCATTCACTGTACTGGCACAAACCGTACCGGCACTCACTGTACTGCACTCACTATACTAGTACTCATTGTACTGGCACTCACTGTACTGTTACTCACTGTACTGGCAGTCACTGTACTGGCACTCACCATACTGGTAGTCACTGTGCCAGCACTCACTGTATTGGCACTCACCATAATGGCACTTACTGTACTGGCACTCACTCTACTGCACTCACCGTACTGGTACTCACTGGACCGGCACTCACTGTACTGGTACTCACTGTACCGGCACTCACTGTACTGCACTCACTGTACTGGCACTCACCGTACCGGCACTCACCGTACTGGCACTCACCGTACCGGCACTCACCGTACTGGCACTCACCGTACTGGCACTCACTGTACTGCACTCACCGTACTGGCACTCACCGTACTGGCACTCACCGTACCGGCACTCACTGTACTGGCACTCACCGTACTGGCACACACCGTACCGGCACTCACTGTACTGCACTCACCGTACTAGTACTCACTGTACCGGCACTCACTGTACTGGTAGTCACTGTACTGGTACTCACTGGACCGGCACTCACTGTACTGGTACTCACTCTACCGGCACTCACTGTACCGGCACGCACCATACCGGCACTCAGCGTACCGGCACTCACTGTACTGCACTCACTGTACTGGCACTCACCGTAACGGCACTCACCGTACTGGCACTCACCGTACCGGCACTCACTGTACTGGCACTCACCGTACTGGCACTCACTGTACTGCACTCACCGTACTGGCACTCACCGTACCGGCACTCACTGTACTGCACTCACTGTACTGACACTCAATGTACTGGCACTCACCGTACTGGCACACACCGTACCGGCACTCACTGTACTGCACTCACCGTACTAGTACTCACTGTACCGGCACTCACTGTACTGGCACTCACCGTAATGGCAGTTACTGTACTGGCACTCACTGTACTGGTACTCACTGTACCGGCACTCACTGTATTGCACTCACCGTACTGGTACTCACTGTACCGGCACTCACTGTACTGCACTCACTGTACTGGTACTCACTGTACCGGTACTCACTGTACCGGCACACACCGTCCTGGTACTCACTGCGCCGGCACTCACTGTACTGGCACTCACTGTACTGCACTCACCGTACTGGTAATCACCGTACTGCACTCACCGTACTGGCACTTACCGTACTGGCACTCACTGTACTGACACTCACCATACCGGCATTTACTGTACTGGCACTCACCGTACCGACATTCACCGTACTGTTACTCACCGTACCGGCACTCACCATACTGGCACTCACTGTACCGGCGCTCATTATACTGGCATTCACCCTACTGGCACTCTGTTTACAGCCCTCAGTGAATACTTTATATGAGAAAGCCTGCAACCAGTGGAAATAGAGGAAAACTAGTTGCGGGTATCAATTACATCATTTAACCCCCATATTATTTAAATAACAAGACTCCTTTAAGATGTTACAATTTGAAGCATACCAACACAACATCGGGACAGTCTAGAGCTATTTTTCCTCTGCTTTGCATTCTAACTATAAGTGTACCTGGAGTTCCGGGCAGAGGATAATTACCCCGGAAGGGTCGTGGGAGTAGATTGAACAGTCGGGCTTGGGAAATCGGAATCATCTGTGAGGGATCGGAGGCCGCAGCGGGCGAGCGCATAGGAGAGAGGGAAGGATCAGAAAGACCGGGGTGGAGGTGAGAGATTGTGGCTCGAGGGCCATCGTGACTCGGTGGGGTGGGGGGGGTGGGGGGGTCCGAGCTCAGGTGGGTGTGGTGGGGCTTCAAGCAGGTAAGCTGGATCCAGCAATGCCCTTTAGCTTGCTTTAGCTACTGGGTTAAATTTTAAATGGAGATTAAATGTGAGGCACGCATTTAATATTTAAATGACCAACCTGCCACCTGGGAGTGGGTTAGTTGCCCACTTGCCCATCCTACCTTCATTACAACTGGAAATGGAAGGGTTTGAGGCAGGTTGCTTTGGGATTGAGATTTTTAACATTTTAACATCCCACCTGACCCAAACCCACTCGTTTTTGGAGGTTAAAATTCTCAGAATTTCATTAATTGTTTCATCTTAGTGTAAAGTAGAGATTGAGATACTTGGGGAAAGCGGATGGGCTGGGGCGGTAGGTAGGTGGGGTGTCCACTTTCTTCATCTAACGACATTGGTGGGAGGGACGATCGATTTTCATGATTAGGCCTCATTTAGGCATTAAATGGACATTAAGTGGGCAGTATGCATGCAAAAATAATGGAAAGTCTAGCCCTATATCTGGGACAGGCTGGGAGACCAAATGGAGAGGGGCATTAATCGGCTCATGAATCTACTACAATTTGTTCTGCACAGATTAATGGAAGTGCTGAGCCACAACCGCTTCATCCCCCTCAACCACGGCTCTCCCCAGTGCCAGAATTGTCCCAGCAGCTACCAAGGTGTTGTCGTCTGCTGCAGCACTCTCTCAAGTACGAGCTTTTCGAGGGTCACTGACTGTGAGACTCCCAAGTGCCCCTGTATGAGTCACAGCAGCCTCTCGTGGTGAAGAATCCGAGGGAGCATCTGAAGGAGAACTGGAATAGGTAAGAAATCATTTAAGACAGGCACTATTAGCTCACACCTGGATGATAATTACCTTGTAGGCATCTGTATAAGACAGTGAAATGATAAACCTTTTTCAAATCTTTGTGTGCAGAGTGTCCCTGTAGTAGTTTGTGATCCTACAATGTTAGATGACAATTATATCAAATTTGGTTTTAGGGCGGATGTAGTTTATTGGAGGGTGGAAGGCCTGGGACAAATATTGGACATGATTATTAATGCAGGAGGGCAGGGATTGTTCAGCTGAAGTACTCTTCACCAAGCTGCTGTCATAAAGCTTTGGCTGCAAGTTGCTGGTGGAGCCCTTTCACTTCTTCACGATCATGTATACCATCAATGTTGTTTCCCTCATCTCGCTGAAGCTCCTCATCCAATGGTGGTTTCATGCGTTGTCTTTATTGCAGAAAAAAGTTCCGCAGCATGCATGATACTCACTCTGGGCTGTGTTGAAGGAAGCCAGCATACCTGTCCAGGCAACAGAATTGTTGCTTAAGGACTCCAAAGGTCTGCTCGATGAGGACTCTAGCTGTCTCGTGGATCTACTTGTAGCACAGTTTGATGATTAAGGGTGGGTTCCTGAGTGTAGTCATGGATCAATAGTGCAGAGGATAGCCCTTGTCCTCAAGCCACAACATTTCAACTTTATAGGGTTAATTATGCCCTCCTAATATGGTGCTATAATGTCAATGCATCCTACCTACATGAGCCGGAGCACTCCAAGATCCTTCAAAGAAAGCCCTATTCAGCTAGCGCCTCGCTACCAATCTGACGACTCCCAGTGACCCAGAGACGCAGAGTGTCCACAGTGCCTCCATAATTAGCACCTGCAAAGACACGCTCGATCACTCGACCAGTAAACACCAAGACTGGTTCGACAAGAATGATCAGAAGATCCAGGAGCTAATGCTCCGCAAGCACAAGGCATCCTTGAACTGGAAATAGCAACACAACTCAAGAGCAAGAAAGCAGCTCTACAGCCATCTGAAGGCCAAGCTCCAACAAAAAACTTGTGACCTAAAGAACAGATGGTGGGTGGAGAAAGCACAAGAAATCCAGCAGCTAGCTGACAACCATAATGTGCGAGGATTGTTTAGCACAGTCAAGACCACCTGCGGCCCAAGTGCCCAAGGCCCTATCCCACTGTTGACCAAGAACGGAGAGGTGCTCATCAAGGACAGAGAAGCAGTCAGTGCCCGCTGGAAGGAGCACTTCGAAGATCTCCTCAACTGAGATTCTGTCTTTGACATGAGTGTCCTCGACTCATCCTGCAGCATACCACCAGCCACCACCTCAGTACAGCCTTAGCCCGGCACGAGGTTGAAAAGGCCATCCGACAACTAAAGAACAACAAGGCATCTGGAGCAGATAGAATCCTCGCCGAAGCACTAAAACATGGCGGAGAAGCACTATTGGTGCGGATTCATGGCCTCATCTCTTATCTGGAAGGAGAGTATGCCAGGAGATCTCAGAGACGCTGTAATCATGACCATCTTCAAGAAAGGTGACAAGTCCGACTGCGGTAACTACAGAGGAGTCTCCCTGCTGTCGGCTATTGGGAAAGTCATCACAAGAATCCTCCTCAATCGCCTTCTCCCTGTGGATTCCGCCCACTAATGGGCACGATGGACATGATCTTCATCGTGCGGCAGATATAAAAGAAATGTAGGGAACAACACCAACCCTTGTACATGGCCTTCTTTGACCTCACAAAGGCCTTCGACACTGTCAACTGTGAGGGATTATGGAGCGTCTTCCTCCAATTTGGCTGCCCTCAAAAGTTTGTCACCATCCTCCACCTGCTCCACAATGACATGCAAGCCGTGATCCTGACCAACCCATTTCACGTTCGGACCGGGGTCAAGCAAGGCTGCAACATCGACCAACCCTCTTCTCGATCTTCCAAGCTGCAATGCTCCATCTCACCTTCAGCAAGTTCCCTGCTGGAGTATAACTAAGTTACAGAACAAACAGGAATCTGGTCAACCTTGGCGCCTCCAGGACAGATCCAAGGCTGTCCCATCCTCCGTCATTGAATTACAGTACGCAGACGATGCTTGCGTCTGTGCACACTCGGAGGCCAAACTCCAAGCCATAGTCAATACCTTTACCGAGGCGTACAAAAGCATGAGCCTTCCACTAATCATCTATAAGACAAAGGACTTTGACCAACCTGCCCTCGCCACACTACACTGCCCTCCGATTATCAACAACCATGCTGAGGCCTTGGACAACATGAAGCATTTTCCATACCTTGGGAGCCGACTGTGAACAAGGGCAGATATCAACGATGAGGTCCAACACCGCCTTCAGTGTGCCAGCGCAGCCTTCGATCGCCTGAGGAATAGAGTTTTTGAAGACCAGGACCTCAAACCCAGCTAAAGCTCATGGTCTACAGAAACATAGAAACATAGAAAATAGTTGCAGGAGTAGGCCATTCGGTCCTTCAAGCCTGCACCACCATTCAATAAGATCATGGCTGATCATTCACCTCAGTACCCCTTTCCTGCTTTCTCTCCATACCCCTTGATCTCTTTAGTCGTAAGGGCCATATCTAACTCCCTCTTGAATATATCCAACGAACTGGCATCAACAACTCTCTGCGGTGAGGAATTACACAGGCTAACAAATCTTTGAGTGAAGAAGTTTCTCCTCATCTCGGTCCTAAATGGCTTATCCCTTATCCTAAGACTGTGTCTCCTGGTTCTGGACTTCCTCAACATCGGGAACATTCTTCCTGCATCTAACCTGTCCAGTCCCGTCAGAATTTTGTATGTTTCTATGAGATCCCCTCTCATCCTTCTAAACTCCAGTGAATACAGGCCCAGTCGATCCAGTCTCTCCTTATATGTCAGTCCAGCCATCCCGGGAATCAGTCTGGTGAACCTTTGCTGCACTCCCTCAATAGCAAGAATGTCCTTCCTCAGATTAGGAGATCAAAACTGAACACAATATTTCAGGTGAGGCCTCACCAAGGCCCTGTACAACTGCAGTAAGACCTCCCTGCTCCTATACTCAAAGCCCCTAGCTATGAAGGCCAACATACCATTTGCCTTCTTCACCGCCTGCTGTACCTGTATGCCAACTTTCAATGACTGATGTACCATGACACCCAGGTCTCGTTGCACCTCCCCTTTTCCTAATCTGCCGCCATTCAGATAATATTCTGCCTTCACATTTTTTCCCCCAAAGTGGATAACCTCACATTTATCCACATTATACTGCATCTACCATGCATTTGCCCACACACCTAACCTGTCCAAGTCACCCTGCAGCCTCTTAGTGTCCTCCTCACAGCTCACGCCGCCACACAGCTTAGTGTCATCTGCAAACTTGGAGATATTACACTCAATTCCTTCACCTTAATCATTAGTGTATAATGTAAATAGTTGGGGTCCCAGCACTGAGCCCTGCGGCACTCCACTAGTCACTGCCTGCCATTCTGAAAAGGACCCGTTTATCCTGACTTTCTGCTTCCTGTCTACCAACCAGTTCTCTATCCACGTCAGTACATTACCCCCAATACCATGTGCTTTAATTTTGCACACCAATCTCTTGTGTGGTACCTTGTCAAAAACCTTTTGAAAGTCCAAATACACCACATCCACTGTTTTTCCCTTGTCCATGCTACTAGTTACATCCTCAAAAAATTCTAGAAGTTTTGTCAAGCATGATTTCCCTTTCATAAATCCATGTTGACTTGGACCGATCCTGTCACTGCTTTCCAAATGCGCTGTTATTTCATCCTTAATGATTGATTCCAACATTTTCCCCACTACTGATGTCAGGCTAACCGGTCTATAATTACCTGTTTTCTTTCTCCCTCCTTTTTTAAAAAGTGGTGTTACATTAGCTACCCTCCAGTCCATAGGAACTGATCCAGAGTCGATAGACTGTTGGAACATGATCACCAATGCATCCACTATTTTTATGGCCACTTCCTTAAGTACTCTGTGATGCAGACTATCAGCCCCGGGGATTTATCGACCTTCAATCCCATAAATTTCCCTAATACAATTTCCTTTGTGAAGACAGAACCAAAGTATTTGTTCAACTGGTCTGCCATTTCTTTGTTCCCCATTATAAATTCACCTGAATCTGACTGCAAAGGACCTATGTTTGTCTTCACTAATCTTTTTCTCTTCACATATCTATAGAAGCTTTTGCAGTCAGTTTTTATGTTCACTGTAAGCTTCCTCTCTATTTTCCCCTTCCTAATTAAACCCTTTGTCCTCCTCTGCTGAATTCTAAATTTCTCCCAATTCTCAGGCTTGCTGCTTTTTCTGGCCAATTTATATGCCTCTTCCTTGGATTTAACACTATCCTTAATTTCCGTTGTTAGCCATGGTTGAGCCATTTTATTTTTACTCCAGACATGGATGTACAGTGGTTGAAGTTCACCCATGTGGTCTTTAAATGTTTGCCATTGCCTATCCACCGTCAACTCTCTACGTATCATTTGCCAGCCTATTCTAGCCAATTGACGTCTCATACCATCGAAGTCACCTTTCCTTAAGTTCAGAACCCTAGAATTAACTGTGTCACTCTCCACCTTAATGAAGAATTCTACCATATTATGGTCACTCTTCCCCAAGGGGCCTCCCTCAACAAGATTGCTAATTAGTCCTTTCTCATTACACATCACTCAGTCTAGGATGGCCAGCCCTCTAGTTGGTTCCTCAATATATTGGTCCAGAAAACCATCCCTAATACACTCCAGGAAATCGTCCTCCATCGTATTGCTACCCGTTTGGTTAGCCCAATCTATATGTAGATTAAAGTCGCCCATGATAACTGCTGTACCTTTATTGCACGCATCCCTAATTTCTTGTTTGATGCTGTCCCCAACCTCACTACTACTGTTTGGTGGTCTGTACACAACTGCCACTAGCATTTTCTGCCCTTTGGTATTCCGCAGCTCCACCCATACCAATTCCACATCATCCAAACTAATATCCTTCCTTACTATTCCCTCTTTAACAAGCAACGCTACCCCACCTCCTTTTCCTTTCTGTCTATCCTTCCTGAATGTTGAATACCCCTGGATATTGAGTTCCAAGCCTTGGTCACCCTGGAGCCATGTCTCCGTGATGCCAATTATATCATATTCATTAATTGCTGCCTGTGCAGTTAATTCGTCCACCTTATTATGAATACTCCTCGCATTGAGGCACAGAGCCTTCAGGCTTGCCTTTTTAATACACTTTGCCCTTTTAGAATTTTGCTGAAATGTGGCCCTTTTTGATTTTTGCCTTGGGTTTCTCTGCCCTCCACTTAGACTTTTCTTCTTTTATCTTTTGCTTCTGCCCCCATTCTACTTCCCTCTGTCTCCCTGTGTTCCCATCCCCCTGCTATATTAGTTTAACCCCTCCCCAACAGCACTAGCAAACACTCCCCCTAGGACATTGGTTCCGGTCCTGCCCAGGTGCAGACCATCCGATTTGTACTTGTCCCACCTCCCCCAGAACCCGGTTCCAATATCCCAGGAATTTGAATCCCTCCCTTCTGCACCACTCCTCAAGCCACGTATTCATAGGAACATGGAAACATAGAAAACATCTGAGCTATCCTGAGATTACTACCTTTGAGATTACTACCTGAGATTACTACAGAGCAGTAGTGATACCCACCATCCTATATGGCTCAGAGACATGAGGCTGGAACCTACATTTTTGTGCTTAGAGCCCAAAAATGGGCGTTATTTCTGGCATGGGCATTAAAAAAGGATTTTCTGATCGCCGGCTTCTTGCCCATTCTCAAAACACTCAGTTTCCATTTTTGAAAATGGACATTACCGTGAGCGATATCAAATGAGCAATTGCGTTAATTTTTTTGACCTTCTGCCGTAAAGTGTGGCCATCCTTAACAACGGCATGGCAACGCCCGATTCCCGTGATTCAGGAGGTCAAGGGTCATTCTGACATGCGCAGAAGAGAAGACAGAGAGAGCGGGAGCTCAGAGGCACTGAAAGCGTGTGTGGCTGAGGTGTGTGCTTGTCTGGCTGTTATGGGAGGCAGGATGGAGATTCACCAGCAGCAAAAAGCCTACTGAGCACAAAGAACATAGTTGGCACCGAGTTTTTGTCCAACAAATAAGATATAACATGGAAGGGATGGAGGAGGCCCTGGAGCCAAGAACACTGGTGGCACAGGGCTCCTAGTAGTCCCGGAGCACAGCACTACATCCCAAAGTGCTGCACCCCCATTGCCAACTACACATGAGAGTCAGCAGCAACATCTTGCTTCTGGCTCGGAACACGTACCCACCTTGGGACCATTCTCTCCCGTATTTGTACAAGCAGCGCTTTGGCCGTCACCCCCCCCCCCCCAATGAAGCATCACCTGAGGACCTCCTTGGCTAGGCAGCTTGGAGTCAAGAGGGGAAGGGGTAGAGGCGGGGAGGAGAAGCGGTGGGGGGGGTGGAGGGAAAGGGTTGGTTTGTACCGAAATACTGAAGATTTCAGACAACTGTTCGATTTAAATGTTTTTTATTTAATAAAACCTTGTAGCACATTGGCTCAGTTGGCTGCACCATTACATGCTGGTGATTCCTTAACATCAAAGGGTATAATCACACTTAACTTTGATCAACTTAAACTTTAACTGTCACCAAGGTGATGCCCATCATTGATGTATGAGCTGCACACCCAGCAGTGTGCCAGCCTTGTAAATAACACCAACCTTCTTTCATGCAAAGCGATCATTGATGAGCTCCTGACATAAGGCTCTTGCAGCTATCATGCCACCATGGGCCCTTTCATGCGGTCTACAAGGGGGCGGGGGCATAGCTTCAGTGTCAGCTTGATTGTCTGGGCCGATATCAGCATCCACCTCCTCGTCATCCTCTTTCTCTCTCTGGTGAGGTGGACTGTCAGACACATCAGGCAATTCTTGTCCGCTCTTGATAGCCAAGTTGTGTAGCATGGAGCACACCACCATGAATTGAGCTACCTGCTCAGGGTGGTATTGGAGCTCGCTTCCTGAATGATCCAGGCATCTAAAGCGCTGCTTTAGCACTCCAATGGTTTTCTCAACGATATTGCGAGATGCTCTGTGGCTCTCATTGTATCGCTTCTCGGTCTCGGTGAGGGTGTCACGCAGGGAGGTCATCAGCCAGGTGGCGAGGCCATACCTTTGTCACCAAGCATCCAGCATTGACCTTGTGGCTCATTATTAAACAAATCAGATACAGTGCTCACACGTAGGATGTGAGCATCACGGATGCTGTCTGGAAATTGAGCATTCACTGCTATTATAATTTGCTGGTGGTCAGCAACCAGTTAGATATTCAGGGAGTGGAATCCCTTGCAGTTCCTGAAAACCTCAGCTCCTGAAAAGGTGCCTGCGCGCGATGTGTCTATTGCTCCCTGCACCTTGGGGAAGTTTGCAATTCTGGAGAATCCTCGAGCCCTCTCACTCTCTGGTCATAGGGAAGCTGATCAAGTCCCTCCTGCATACAGGGCTTCAGTGACCTGTCTAATGCAGCGATGTGTGGCATGATGAGAAAGTCCGCAAATGTCTCCAGCTGTGGCCTGAAAAGAACCCGAGGCGCAGAACGACAGTGCCGCGGTGACTTTGACCTCGACGGACAGTGCAGTACTGATAGTGCTGGCAGGCTGCAGATCTGCCCTTATCAGCTGGCATACTTCAGTGATAACCTCTTTGTGGAAGCGCAGTCTCCAAAGGCAGGGGTGTCGGGCAAGTCGAGGTAAGAATGCTTCTCCGTGTACTTCCGGGGGCGTAACGTCTGGTCCTCCTCAACTGTCTATCACTTCTCACATTGGGCACATAATGCAGTGAAGCGTTCCTTCGGTGATGTCGAGTCTGCTGCATGTATTTGGTCACCAAGAGAGGGTGAGAAAGGACAGGCCCCGTTGTAGTAGCTCTCTGTTTTCCACCGATTGCTCACAAACAAGGAATGTCCTGACGAAGACACTTCTTCAATTCCAATCGATCACAGTATGAGCAAGATGTTTTTACAAATGTTCACATCAACTCCAACGACCTGCAGAGTACATCCGAACTCCACTGAGGTTGAAGCACAGCA
Source organism: Pristiophorus japonicus (assembly GCF_044704955.1). Classification (NCBI taxonomy): domain Eukaryota; kingdom Metazoa; phylum Chordata; class Chondrichthyes; family Pristiophoridae; genus Pristiophorus; species Pristiophorus japonicus. The sequence goes on along the minus strand of NC_091986.1, from coordinate 93,565,518 downwards.
GCATTTTAAAGGACACAACATGTGATCTAGAACATGGCGTCCATAACGCTGTGATTCGTTCCGGTTAGTTCCACTTTTTGTGGGCAGATTTTTGGGCGAGCGATATTGTGGCCCTTTCTGCTGATTCTGCCCCAAAAAGTGGGCGGGCGGTAATATTTTTTCTTGGCATTAAGCACATGGGGAAAGTAACACTCGGCAATAAGTTTCCGAAAAATGCCCGCCCATAGACTATATACAGCAGGCACCTGACAACACTGGAGAAGTACCACCAATACTGCCTCCACAAGATCCTGCAAATCCATTGGCAGTGACCACGCTCGATCAGCTCTGTTGCATGGGTCACATCTTTCACATGCCTGACACGAGACTCCCAAAACAATCACTCTACTCAGAGCTCCGACATGGCAAGTGTGCTCCAGGTGGGCAGAGGAAACGCTTCAAGGACACCCTCAAAGCCTCCTTGAAAAAGTGCAACATCCCCGCCGACACCTGGGAATCCCTGGGCCAAGACTGCCCAAAGTGGAGGAAAAGCATCCGGGAAGGCGCTGAACACCTTGAGTCTCTTCGCCGAGAGCAAGCTGAAGCCAAGCGTCGACAGCAGAAGGAATGCACAGCGACCCAGGCACTTCACCCACCCGTTTGTTCAACCACCGTCTGCCCCACCTGTGACAGAGACTGTAGATCTCCCATTGGACTCTTCAATCACTTGAGAACTCATTTGTAGTGTGGAAGCAAGTCTTCCTCGACTCCGCGGGATTGCCTAAAAAGAAGACTAAGAAGATACTAACCTATTAAGTCACTGCATAAGTAATGTTTCTTATCTTTCTCCATTAAATGCGGCGGCACAGTGCCAGATATCTGTTGTTCATTGTTTCCTTTGCATGGGAAAGCAAGGCATGGCCTTCGCTTCCTTATCTCCTTTCGGTATACCTCTAATTCAGTCTTTGCACTTCATGCTGCCTCTTGACCATCTGGCCTTATGCCTAGTACATTTCTTGTCTGTTCCCACAAAGTGTTCATGAATAATGTCTTTTACCCATCCTGTGTGTCGTTTCCTAAAACTACTTGCTCTGCAGAATTCGTTTAATGTGAGTGAGGGTTTTATATTAGAAGTCCTTATTAAGCTTATTTGAGCTATTAGAATTTTCTACCTGAAGTACCTATTCTTGTACTTTTTACTTGGTGCTTATGTGGGTCTTCACAGTTGTCATAGTACAGTGTTCTGAATGATTTAAAAACATACTGGATGCTACTAATGAACTTTGATAGATAGCTTAAATGATTGGCGAATGGTGATGTCATTACTGTATGAAGGTTAATGGTAATCTTTTCAGTCAATAATGTCTGCTTGCTTTGTCCGTATGTTCCGCAGCAACCTTGTTTAAAAGGTACATAAGCAGAAGAATGCTAGCATGGACTTTGGAAGCTGCAGGCATGCTGCAAGTGTTACATCAATGTTTGTAGCTCCCTGGTGGCTGAGTGGGTAAAGTGCACAATAGTGGACATTGGATGAGAGCTCGATTAAGATTTGGCTTAGTCTTTAATCTTTACATTTTACTTATAGACTAAGCGCAAGCTTGCCTAGCGCTCCTCCCACATTTGAATAGGCAAGCAACCTTCACTATTTAAGCTCACACATAAAGAATGGCTGAAATCACATAAAGCAGCAGCCAGACTTAGGTTGGAGCTCCAGAGTAGTCTGGGAGGGAGAGGGAGTGAGGGAAGAGGACAGCAGTTGGAAACCTTACCTCTTTTGGAGGAGCGCGAGAGTGGAAAAGTCAGGAGCACTGAGGGCACCTTTTCAGATATTAGTGCTGGTCCTCAAGATACATTCTGTTACTGGATTAGCTTTGTTGATACCAATTTCATACTAACAGGTTACATTCAGTGAGCAAACAATAATCACAACCCAGTCCTTTTACCTTCTCCAATTTTGCTAATGTTTTCAACATTCCTTGCTTGCACATGTTTCATGTCTTCTGATCCAGTGTGCATTATCTTATAGGGTAAATTTATGAGGGTGTTGCACCACTGTTACAGCTTCACATGCTCAGGTATAAGGTTATACCTGATTCGCTGAACAGCATATTTGCAAAGCACAATTTGTGGCCAATTAATGAGGCTGTGGTGCTGGCATGCACAACGTTGTTGAAATATTAAAATCTAATCTCACTCTCTGAATTTTGTGAGCTCTGCCCACAATACAAGCCCAAACCATAATAACTGTGTAAAATCTGAGTCCTAAAAGATTGTCTGCTGAAGCAAACCTTTCCAGTTGTCCAGGCCTTAAGCTTTAGAATTCTTTCCCTAAACCTCCCAAACTAGCCGTCAACTCTCTCTACTCCTTTAAGATGCTCCTTAAAGTCTATGGCCGAGAACTTGGGCCACTTACCGCCAAAAGTGTTTTTTGTGATCCGGTCGAAAAATTGTGCTTCCATTCTAGCACCTTTCTCTGATGTAGGATTCGGTGGCCGCCATTTTGGTGAGGGCATTAGTGCTGCTGATAGCAGCCCTGGTCCTGGAAATGTAAATGAAGAGAGGGTGATGTCAGTTGGCGTGCAACACCGATTTAATGTCACCAAAATGAACTTCAACCTTCACGCCGAGTTCAGTGCTGGGTGCAAAGTGCGCCATGAAAACCCAACGTTCAGCAGGCTGATAGAGACGCTGTCAGCACCTCTTTCAGATATTTTTCCATGTAAGCTTTTGGACAGGATTTAAAAAATGTTATTGACATAGTGGCTTGCATTCGCTTAGTGACTGTCGTGTGTGTGCCTTTGCCTATCCTACTATTGTCATGCAGTGCTATCCCAGTGGCTGCAACATGGCTGGTGGAAGGCTGCTGACTTTCAGTGGGGGGACACTGCAAATGGCCTTGCAGGTCATCCTTGAGGAGCTGGTGGCTGGGAATATCAAATCAAGTGACGGTTCTTCTTCACATCTCCCTCCTTCCCCCTCTTCTTCTTCTCCTTCTTCTCCTTCTTCTCTTCCTCCTTCTTCTCTTCCTCCTGCTCCACCTCTTCGCCTTTGTCTTCCTCCTCGTCTTCACCTTCTTCCTCTCCTTCTTCCTCCTCTTCCTCCTCTTCTTCTTCCTCTCCCACTTGGGCTTCTTCTTCGTCTTCTTCTTCTTCTCCTCCCACAACAGCTTCCTATCCCACTTCTTCTCCTTCTTCCTATCCCTCTCATTCACATTCTCATTCTCATTCTCATTCTTATTCTCATTCTCATTCTCATTCTTATTCTTCTGCTCCCAATTTTTGGTTAACCACTGGCTGGGCAGGCTGCATTTTTTGGGTGTGTGAAAGAAAAGAAAGAAAGACTTGGATTTATATAGCGCCTTTCATGATCACCAGATGTCTCAAAGCACTTTACAACCAATGAAGTACTTTTGGAGTGTAGTCACTGTGTAATGTGGGAAATGCGGCAGCCAATTTGTGCACAAGCAAACTTCCACAAACAGCAATGTGATAATGACCAGATAATCTGTTTTTTTGTTATGTTGATTGAGGGATAAATATTGGCCAGGACACCAGGGATAACTCCCCTGCTCGTCTTCAAAATAGTGCCATGGGATCTTTTACGTCCACTTGAGAGAGCAGACAGGGGCTCGGTTTAATGTCTCATCTGAAAGACGGCACCTCCTCAGTGTGAAATGAGGAAGGCACAAGGTGGAGCTGTGGTTAGGGGAGGGCAGAAAAGCAAGAGGTGCATGCAAGAAGGAGGATAGCGTACGAGGATACGAGTATTGATGTGTTCATAATAAAGGATGAAACTGAGTACTATGTACAATGAGCAAGTGTGACCTTAGCTACTTTAATAAGACTCCAGAGTGCAGGTAACTCGTGGGTGGCCTGCTTATATAACGTGCTCCCAAGGGATGCTGGGATCCCTTGGAACTCCAACAGGTAGGCCCTTTGGTGGTAGTGTAATACAGGTTGCAAGGGGTTAAATACATAACATCACTCCCCCGTAAAGTCAATAGTACACTTATTTACAATGTGAGACGATCTGGGGCTTTTCACTCCCTTGTCGATTGTCTCGGTACAAATGCTGGTGTGGGTGAGTTGGTTAGTTCTTCACTGGGCTGTTGGGCAGCCGGCCTTGCCGGGCTGCTGGGGATGTTGAGTTCAGCTTCATGGTCAACCACGATATCAGTTGCCACTTGTGTGTTTGTTGGAGGATCAAAGTTGATGGTGTCTTCTTCAGGTTGTTCCTAGCTGTTGGTGAACCACAATTTGATTTGGTCCAAATGTTTTCTGCACGTTAGTCCATTGGCTAATTTGACCTGAAACACCCTACTCCCCTCTTTGGCTATGACCGTGCCAGCGAGCCATTTGGGACCATGTCCATAATTGAATACAAATTGGCCTCAATATCGCCTAACAAATTTGCGCGGTCATGGTACACACTTTGTTGATACTGCCTGCCCTCCACGTGATCATGGAGATCAGGGTGAACAAGAGAGAGCCTTGTTTGAGCGCCCTTTTCATGAGCAGCTCGGATGGGGATCCCCGGTGAGTGAGTGGGGTCTGGTCCGGTAGCTGAGCAGCACTCGGGATAGCCGGGTCTGCAGGGAGTCTTCTGACACGCATTTCAAGCTTTGCTTGATGGTCTGAACTGCCCATTCTGCTTGGCCGTTGGATGCCAGGGCAGATGTGACGTGCTTGATCCCATTGCGGGTCATGAATTCCTTGAATTCAGCACTGGTGAAACACGGCCCATTGTCGCTGACTAGGACATCAGGCAGGCCGTGCGTGGCAAACATGGCTCGTTGGCTTTCAATAGTGGCCATGGAAGTGCTTACAGAGATTATTGCACATTCAATCCATTTTGAGTAAGCATTGACGACAACCAAAAACATTTTGCCTAGAAATGGGCCCACATAGTCCACGTGGATCCTCGACCACGGTTTGGAGGGCCACGACCACAAACATAGCAGTGCCTCTCTGGGTGCATTGCTCGGCTGAGAGCAAGTGTTGCATTGGTGCACACATGACTTTAAATCTGAGTCGATGCCGGGTCGCCACACATGGGATCTGGCTATGGCTCTCATCATTACAATGCCTGGGTAGCTGCTGTGCAGTTCACAAATGAATGTATATCTGCCTTTCTTGGGCAAGACCATGTGATTGCCCCACAAAAGACAGTCCGCCTGCAGGGACATTTCGTCTTTGCGCCTGTGGAACGGCTTAATTGCCTTCTGCATCTCCGCTGGGATGCTGGACCAGCTCGCATGGAGGACACAGTTTTTTTTACCAAGGACAGTAAAGGGTCCTGGCTGGTCCAGGTCTTGATCTAGTAGGCTGTAATGGGTGAATTTTCGTTTTCGAATGCATCCATTACCATGAGCAAGTCCACAGGCTGTGCCATTTCCACCCCGGTGGTGGGCAATGGCAGCCGAGTGAGAGCATCAGCGCAGTTCTCTGTGCCCGGTATGTGGCAGGTTACATAGTTGTATGTCGACAGCATGAGTGCCCATCTTTGGATGCGGGCAGAGGCATTGGTGTTAATCCCTTTGCTCTCAGAGAACAGTGATATGAGCGTCTTGTGGTCAGTTTCAAGCTCAAACTTGAGGCCAAATAAGTACTGCTGCATTTTCTTTACCCCATAAATGCAAGTCAGAGCCTCTTTTTCAATCATGCTGTAGGTCCTTTCGGCCTTGGACAAACTCCTGGACGCATAAGCGACCAGTTGCAAAATCCCCGAATCATTAGCCTGTTGTAACACCCACCCAACCCCGTATAATGACGCATCGCAAGCTAATCGTTTACGCAGGTTATATAGGACAAGTAGTTTGTTAAGGCAGCCTCTTGTGAATTCCCCCATACCCAGTTGTCTCCCTTGCGCAGTAGCGCATGCAGGGGTTCTAGCAAGGTGCTTAACCCAGGTAGGAAATTATCGAAATAGTTAAGGAGTCCCAGGAACAACCGCAGCTCCGTCACGTTCTGAGGTCTCAGCGCGTTCTTGATGGCCTCCGGCTTGGCGTCGGTGCGTCTGATGCTGTCTGCGGCGATTCTTCTTCCCAAGAACTCGACCACCTGCGCCAGGAAAACACACTTCGAGCGTTTCAACCTGAGTCCCACACGATCCAACTGACTAAGAACCTCTTCCAGATTCTGCAAGTGCTCAATGGTGTCTCGACTTGTAACCAGTATGTCGTCCTCGAAAACCACGGTGCGAGGAATCGACTTTAGCAAGCTCTCCATGTTTCGTTGGAAGATTGCCCCGGCGACCAAATCCCGAACGGGCATCTGTTACAGATGAACAGACCTTTGTGCGTGTTGATGCAGTTGAGGCTTTTCGAAGACTCCTCCAGCTCCTGCGTCATGTAGGCCGAGGTCAGGTCCAGCTTGGTGAACATCTTCCCTCCAGCCAGGGTCGCAAATAGGTCGTCTACCTTGGCTAGCGGGTACTTGTAGCGAAAAACGGTTAATTGTTACTATATAGTCCCTACAAATTCTGACCGTGCCTTCCTCTTTAAGTACCAGGACAATCGGACTGGCCCACCGGTGTGATGATGCCTTCTCGCTTCAGCCTGTCCAGCTCAATTTCCACTTTCTCACGCATCATGTATGGTACCGCCCGTGCCTTGTGGTGGATGGGTCGTGTAACGGGAAACAAAAGGATCTGCACTTTTGCTCCCGAGAAGCTTCCAATGTCTGGCTCAAACAACGATGGAAACCTGCTCAGAACCTGGGCACTTGAGGCGTCGTCGACGGATGAAAGCGCTCGGATGTCGCCCCAGTTCCAGCAGATCTTTCCCAGCCAGCTTCTGCCAAACAATGTGGGGCCATCCCCTGGCACAATCCACAGCGGGAGATTGTGTACTGCTCCATCATAGGAGACTTTGACTTCTGCACTGCCAATTACAGGGATTAGTTCCTTGGTGTAAGTCTTTAGTTTGGTGTGAATGGGGCTGGGCTTGGGCCTATGTGCCTTTTTGCACCACAGCCTGTCGAAGACCTTTTTACTCATTATGGACTGACTCGCACCCGTGTCCAGTTCCATAGATACTGGAATTCCGTTAAGTTCAACTTTCAACATTATTGGTGGACATTTCGTGGTGAATGCGTGTACCCCGTACACTTCTGCTTCCTTGGTACGAGTCTCCAATTCAGCCTGATCCACAGTGGATCGATCTTCCTCTGCAATATGGTAGTATGCAGGGTTTGCAGCTCGCCTGCACATTCGCTGGAGGTGTCCCATTGTTCTGCATAGTGCTTGAAATGGCATTGATGGGGCCGATGATCACCTCCACAACACCAATAAGGTGTTAACTGCCTCGCATTAACGATTGATGGTGGACTCTGGGTCATCTGAGGTCGAGCAGCAGCTGCCGGCGTATACATTCTGCCATTTATATTTCTGCTCGAAACTGACTTTACTTTATGCACATTACTGGCCGAAACTTCTTTACTCTGTGAGATCTGTTTGGTGTTGTCGTTGGTGGACATAAATGCCTGGGGTATTGTTATGGCTTTACTTAGATTCGGAGTTTCAACAGTCAACAGTTTGCAAAGGATTACCTCATGGCCAATGCCCAGTACAACAAAGTCTCGAAGCATTTGTTCCAGGAATCCCTCAAATTCGCAATGTCCTGTGAGGCGCCTTAGTTCGGCAACATAGCTCGCCACTTCCTGGCCCTCCGACCGTTGACACGTGTAGAACCGATATCTCGCCATCAAAACGCTTTCCTTAGGATTTAGGTGCTCCCGGACCAGTGAACACAATTCTTCATAGGATTTAGTTGTTGGTTTTACCGGAGCTAGGAGATTCTTCATGAGGCCATAGGTTGTTGTCCCACAGACGGTGAGGAGGATCGCCCTTCGTTTGGCAGCGTTCCCGTCCCCTTCCTGCTCGTTGGCCACAAAGTATTGGTCGAGTCTCTCCACGAAGGCCTCCCAATCGTCCCCTTCTTTGAACTTCTCCAGGATACCAACTGTTCTTTGCATTTTCGCGCGGTTGTTCGTTACTTCGTCGCCAATTGGTGTGTTCATAATAAAGGATGAAACTGAGTACTATGTACAATGAGCAAGTGTGACCTATGCTCCTTTAATGAGACTCCAGAATGCAGGTACCTCGTGGGTGGCCTGTTTATATACCGTGGGATCCCTTGGGACTCCAACAGGTAGGCCCTCTGGTGGTAGTGTAATACAGGTTGCAAGAGGTTAAATACATAACAAGTATCTTATATCCTTTCAGCTTCACTGCTGACCAAGGGCTCAGCCATGCCGCTGCCAAGAATGGCCAGCACCGTCTCCTCCAAGGGGGCGAGGTGAAGCTCGGATGGAAGGTGTGCCTCATGATTGGTACAGATTGTTGGTAGGTGAGGGATTGGGGGGGAGCGGGCCAGTCATGATTTGGGAAATGTGTGAGACTAGTGGTGCAGTTGGTAGGAGACAGCTTCTGAAGATGCCTTCACTGATCTTGACAAATGGTCTGAGGTAATGAAGTTTCTTTGGATACTGGAGCCAGGCGGTGGGGGCGAAGCGACACTGCTGGCAATGACAGCCTCGGTGATGTGGTCCCATCATTCTTTTTGGAGGGCCTCCTGGCCACTGTGGGTAGTGGACTGGTCTTGCAGTGTTGACCACCTGCACAAAGCTGGAGTGCTGCGTGCAAGACCCTGGGTGGCCCTTTCCCTGGCTTGCTAAAGCACTTTCCCCATTATTTTAGGTGCGGAAGGGAAATTAATTTTAAGAGCTGAGGACTCCTATTTTGGAATTATTTTTAATGGTAATTTTTTTTCAGAAGGCAGTTGAGCTGAAAGGACTAAATCTGCTTTTTTCCATCAATTTTATTTTTTTCATTTCAGAAGACATTGCTCTTTTATGAAAACAACAATGCTTTGTGAAATCACAGCCTTGCTTTCAGAGGCTCTTATAGCAGCAACGGCGCTTGGGCCATGCCACATTGGAGCCTCCTGCCAGGACCAACACCACCAGGATGGCACTAATGATAGTTAGTCTGCAGTGCCAATATTTCACTCCTTCCAGCGCCACCATTTTCGACTGCTGTTAACCCCCGGCCGCGGTGGCACCGACAGCTTTTGTGGAGGCCACGAATTTCATCGCCTACATTTTTGAACAAGATTTTGGTCAGTTGTCCTCATTTCTCCCTCTGTGGCTCGGTGTTAATTTTTGTTAAATTACGCTGCTGTAAAAAGCCTTGGGGTGTTTTGCTATGCGAAAGATGTTATTTAAATGCAATATTTGACCCTGACATGATCTTCCGGCCACATATCCGCGGATTACTAAGCCCATCTATTTCCACCTCTGTAACATTGCCCGTCTCCACCCCTGCCTCAGCTCATCTGCTGCTGAAACCCTCAGCCGTGCCTTTGTTACCTCTAGACTTGACTACTCCAACGCACTCCTGGCTGGGATCCCATACTTTACCCTACGTCAACTTCAGGTCATCAAAAACTCAGTTGCCTGTGTTCTAACTCGCACCGTTCCATTCACTCATCCCTGTGCTCGCTGACCTACATGGGCTCCCGGTTAAGCAATGCCTTGATTTCAGAATTCTCATCCTTGCTTTTAAACCCCTCCATAGCCTCACCCCTCCCCATCTCTGTAATCTCCTTCAGCCCCACAATCCCCCAAGATATCTGCGCTCCTCTAATTCAGCCCTCGTGAGCATCCCTGATTATAATTGCTCAACCATTGGTAGCCGTGCCTTCTGTTGCCTAGGCCCTAAGCTCTGCAATTCCCACCCTAAACCTCTCTGCCTCTCTATCTCACTTTCCTCCTTTAAGATGCTCCTTAAAACCTATCTCTTTGATCAAGCTTTTGGTCATCTGTCCTAATTTACCCTTATATGGCTCATGGCAATTTTTTTTGTCTTATAATACACCTGTGAAACACCTTGGGACGTTTTAATATGCTAAAGGTGCTATATAAATACAAGTTGTTGTTGTTTATAAAAGGGGATTTTACCGAAGTTAAGATGGCAGTGAGAGAAGCCCCAAGGAGATAAATCCCACCATAATTTTTTTCAGTTTCTTTGCTGTATTTTATTCCAAGCACTGCTTGGTTTTGCTGGGAAAATCTCTATTTTTCATTTTTAGATTTTTTTTCCCACCAACACTTTTCTTCATTATTCTTGTACAGTGCTGCCTTGGACATGGAACCTTACAAAGAGGTAAGGGTGGGTATACCTTTGAGGATCCTGAACATGCGGCATAATAAAGCTGAGAAAGAAGAGCGTGTGAGGAAATAACAAAGTCTGCCCCACTCATCACTATTCTGGGACCTGCACCTAGACTTGCTGGAGAAGAATTGTCTCCAGCCTTCGTAATGACGTAATTTTTTAATAGGAACAACAGGGAGTTGATCATCAGTTATTTTAAGAACAACGGGCTAGCCTTTCCACTAGGTGGTCAAGGCCCCCCAAAAATGGGCCTTGTTTCAGTGATGTGGGACTTCTCAGCCTTGCTGATTGCTGGTACAAGGCCCATTTTTTATTTTGCGATTTTTCACTCGGCCTTATCTCGGCGATGTGGAATGAGGGATGTGATTTTTCGAACTAAAACAGAGGTTAAAAAAAAGCTTCCCTAGCAACGGCCTTGGGTGCATGTGTGATTTTTTTCCCGGCAGTTTTTTTAACCACGTTTTGGGAGGTCAGGGGTCATCACACATGTTCAGAAGGCAGAAGGCAGAGGGAGGGGCCGGAGAGTGAGAGTAGTGGAGAGATAGAAGTGCAGGAGTTTAAAAATAAATAGAGTTTACAGTTTTCTAGAGTTTTTTTATATTTTTGTTTGATTTTCTTGTTGATTGTTGTTTGTTTGTTTTTTATTGTTCATTGTTGCTGTTAGTAATAATTCAAGTTAAAATTTTATTTGTTATAATTAATTAATATGTCGGAAATGCCAGATTCAGAAAGGAAAAGGGCAAAGGCTTTCGGCGAAGAGGCCAATGAGACTCTGCTGAATATAGTTCGATCGCGCTGGGACGATTTGACATGGGGTGTACACGGCAAGTCACCGTTAAATCTGGGTGGAGATCGCTGCGGTGGTGCCTTCGGCGTCTAATGAATGTAGGGGATCGGACCAGTGCTGTAAACACTTGAATAGTTTATATTTTAATGATGCTAATTTTTATTAGAGCAATGACTATCCTGCATTTCATAGAATTAATGTTTTTTTTAAACCGTGTTAACTGTAAATTTCAAATAATAATGTAAAAAATGTTTCACTTTTGCTTGGAAATGTTTTTCGATATCAATGACTGACCTGAATTTAATGCAACTTGGACATTCTATTGCATTAAATACCAACCCTTGACAGAAATTGTTTGTCATTCTACAAGATTTAACGTGTTACGTGAAGCAGTGGCATTTAACTTTTTAAACTATTTAAAGTGTTGATATCTATGAGTCCAGTAGCTTATGCCATGCCATCCTCTTTTGTCGTTTGCAAAAGAAGATGTCTATTAATAAATCCGAGTAAGGGGGGGCGACATTGCTCAGCTGCAGCCCTTGACGTCCATCGAGGAGCGTGCACTCGCGCTGGTTGGCCGTGAAAGCCGTGCCGTCACCACCCGTGGTCTGGCTGAACCCAGCCATGCATCTCGTGAGTAATTTGTAATTTGTCGCACTGTATTAAAAACAGTACTAAAAACGTAAGTATGTTACTGATCTAATGTCCTGTAAATAAAATGCAAAATGCTATACTTGTAATGTGCTTATGGTGTACTAAGGATGTCATGTCAGTTCATACATGCATAAGAAGCACGGCATATGAAGTACGGATTGCAGCAGTTACAGCTTTCCGGGATAGTTGATATTTAACGTCTCTTGGTAATGTTGAACGTTATGTTCTAATGAGAAATGTAAAAATGTCACCGTGTGTGTTTTTAAGGTGATCCTGACACACTGGTACTGGTGCAGTCAGCACCAGGAACATCAACAACTACGGAGGATGATGAGCCTGATGAACCTATTCCCGAAATGTATGTAGAGGAGCTGGAACAGGAGCTAGATCGGGAGGATGAGGAGGAGCTGGAGCTCCAGCACGAGGAGGCCATCGATGTGTGGGGTGGGAGGTGATCCTGCGGTCATCGCAATTGAGAGCGATGAGGCACCGGGACCAAGCGATGTGCAGCTGGTGACGGCAAGGCATGACATTTCACACACGCCGACCCCACAGAGGTCGGGTCAGCGAGGTGAGCAACCGCCTAACTCGGACAGGCAGACAGAGTGCTTGATCTCTCTGGGCAGGGAGACAGTCGCGATAGGTCGCGACTTTACCCAAAGGTTCGATGGGTTCTCCACAAACTGGAGCCAGTTCTCCACGAACTGGATCCAGATCTCAACAACCTGGAGCCAGTTCAACACGAATTTCTCCAACTGGTCTTCCGTGCAAACGGAGATAGCATGTGAGATCTTGGAGGCGATCCGCGAACAGACCGCCGCAACCAATGCCCTTCGGCATACGTTGCTGGCTGGGCATGGCGCTGCACCCCAAGGTGTCATTTTGGCTCAGAGTGAGACCCCTAGCACTCAAGCGAGTACGGAGGACACAGTTCCTCCTGTCACAGAAGTGGAGCCTCAGGCTTCTGCTTCCACTCCGTCACCTCCACCATGGCAGCAAGTCTTGCCGTCCCATGCTGCACAACGTCTTGGTGTTGGTCTGCGTAGACCAAAACGGGTGGGTGGGGTAAGAACATGGGGTGGGAAAGGACCTGGAGGGAAACGTGGCCGCAGGTAGGGAGGGGGGTTTGTTTTTCAATTAAATTGTTAATTTTTTTACAAGTTTGTTATTTTGTTCATGTTGTTTAGGGTGGGTTGGGGAAGTGGGGGGGGGGGGGGGTGGGGTGGGGGAGGGTGTTGATTAAAAAAAAATTCAATTATTTGTTGTGTTAAATAAACAAATTTATTGAGTTTAACAATTGTTGTGCCTTCTCTCTTAGTTACATTAAGCATAGCATATTTACAGTTGCTCTGCATTATTTGTTCAGTCTTTTATTATAGCATCACTTTATTTAAGCTAAGCATTAATGCAGATATCAGGCCAGTGCAGGCAAGGCAAAAATGAAACTCCACGCAAATGCAACTTTTGCTTAACCGTAACTGTAAATGCAAATGTGAATATCCACAATGTAAGTTCATGCAAAGCGTTCATAAATGAACTGCTGATGCAACAGCTTAGCAGCCGCGTAACTGCCACTGGGTACTGGTCTTCGGGAGGGGGGTGGTGGTACTGGTGCTAGATCGTCAGGCTGATTGCCCTCCCCTAGGTCCTCACCAGTCTCTTCTTCCACCTCTTACTCCTCGCCGGCTGGCTATTCCGTCTCCCCTCCTTCTAGAGGTAGACCTACAGCTAGATCTGGTATTACTTGTCCTCTCCTTATAGCTAGGTTATGCAGCATGCAACACACCACAATAAACTCAGCGACCTGGTCAGGGTGGTATTGTAGGCTGCCACCAGAATGGTCCAGGCTGCTTTAGGACTCCAATTGTCTTTTCAACTATGTTGCGTGTCGCTATGTGGCTTTCATTGTAACGCTTCTCTGCTTCAGTGACGGGATTACGCAGAGGGGCCATCAGCCAACTGGCAAGGCCATATCCCTTATCCACCAGCATCCAACCGTGACCTTCTAGCTGATTGACAAACAGGTCAGGGATAGCACTCTCACATAGGATCTGCGCATCATGGATGCTACCAGCAAATGTAACATTTACTGTCATGATTATTTGGTTGTGGTCGACAACAAGCTGCACATTTAGGGAGTGGAACCCCTTTCTGTTACGAAATACCTCCGCGTTCTTTAAGGGGGCTTTCAGGGCAATGTGCATGCAGCCTATTGCTCCCTGCACCTTGGAAAAGTGTGATATTCTGTAGAAACCCAAAGCCCTCCCGGTCTGTGCCTCCCTGGTTAAAGGAAAGCTTATAAAGTCCATCCTGCAAGGGTAAAGGGCTTCAGTCACCTGCCAAATGCAGCAGTGTGTGGCGTGCTGAGAGATATGGCAGATGTCGCCAGCTGAAGCCTGAAAAGATCCCGATGCGTAGAAAGCTAGGGATGCAGTAACCTTCACCTCAATGGACAGTGCGATTCTGATCGTGCTGGAAGGCTGCAGATCACCCTTGACGAGCTGGCAAATCTCATCGCTGACCTTCTTCCAGAAGCACAACCTCCTAAGACACGCGTTTTCAGACAAGTTGAAGTAAGATTGCTTTTCCAATTACCTTCGTTGGCTGTACACTCGCCTCCTCTGTCTCCTCTGTCTCTGTCTACGCATTACTCTGCCACCTCTTCGATTGATCTTTTCAGAAACCAGCATGTGAGCAGTTACAAGTAATGGCAGAGAAAGCATAGGCCCTATTACTATCAATAATTACTTTAACTAAATTAAACTACTCTCTCTACACCAACCCTAGTCTAACACTGTATACCAGTCAATCTAATAGGCCCCAACAATATCAATAATTGTTTTCACTCACTATAAAAACACTTTTCACAAAAGAATGGCTATACACTAGCTACTATCAATATATATATACCATAATATAATATTTTGAGTTGATCAATCTATAAATAACTCTGTAAATAACTCACAACTATCTAGCTCATTTTTTTCAGTTGCCTCCAACCTTCCTCTGATCTTCAAAATGGCGTCCGTAGTGCCCATTTCCTTCTGTAAAGTCTGAAAAGCAACTATTTCTCAGCGATGTTTTTGGCCTTCCATCAGCCTGGCAAAGTGCTGGCGATGTGCCGAAAGTTGGGATGGGCCTTGTGTGGGCGATCAGTTCGGCGAAATGAGCCAAAACTTGGGGGCCTATTTTTCCAGTGATGTTTTGGGCCTAGTTTCCATTTTTTGGTGAAAATGGGTAATAGAGGTCCGTTTTGGGCGATATATGAGCCTTAGATGGGCGATGAGAAGTGGAACGTCTAAATGCATTAACTGATAATGGCTTGGATTTTGCAGAAGAAATAACAGTGAGGCTAACAGCGCTCGCCATTATTAAGGAGTAAGTTGGACAGCAACTTCCGGTGACCGCACATGCGCAGTTAAGGGCAGAAATCAGAAAGTTACAGTCCGAGTTGCCCTGCTCTTCCAGAACCTTTGTTATAACAGTATTGTGCTGAGAGACTCAACATTCAAATAGATGGAATGTGGTGAGGCTGAGATACTTACCCACTAGATACCCACGAAACACATCAGAAAATGTAGGGCTTGACCATTAAACCAGTGGGGAAGGAGAGCTCCAGTCATTGCTGAAGGAGGCGGGGAGGCTGTTAGTGTTAGTGTTTTCTCAGAAGAATCACTCAACACTCAGAGTCGGTTCCAATGCTGATGCGGCCTTTATTACGCTTAGCGGGGAGGAAATCACAAGACTGAGTCCAGGCTTCTCTCCACAGAACAAAGGGTTACATTCACTTTTATATGTTTCACAACAGTTACAAACAGTTTACTACAGTTACACAGCCCATCACGGCTGGACACAAGCCAATCACAACGATTATAGATTACATATAGGTTCTTTTAACCCAATAGAATTCCCCTTATGTCTCAGGAACCATGTGTTCATCTCTTGTCAGCTTGGGCTGATTGATATAGGTTCTCTCACTAGTTCTTTCTTCTTGGAGAAATAATTGGTTTATAACCTTATTTACAGGAGATGGGTTCTCTTATCTCTTTCTTCCTGGGGAATTAATTGGTTTATGGCCTTGAATACGGGAGATGGGTTCTCTCCTCATTATTCTTATCCTGCATCCAAGGCATTCCTATAGTGGGCCTCACAGGGTTATTGCTCGGTCATTGAACATTCAACAGTTCACAGCTTGACTACCTGATTTCCCATCATGCCTGGGCAGCCATTTTATGTGTGGCCACTTTAAACTTATATGCGTTTAGATATATCTAGCAGGTGCCTAATGCCTAGTATTCTGGTATATTCTAAAGGTGCCTACCTCCTACAACAGAGGCCAACCGCTGTCGTAGAAGAGGAGACCCGGTTGCCGTTGAGGAGGAGGTCACCTGTGGGAAAAGAAAGGTCGAGCTGTCGTGGAGGAGAGGCCCATCTGCCGCCGTTGAAGTTGTTCCGATCACCGCTGGAAGGGTGGAGGGCCGATTGCCAGGTCCAGGTCATCGCCGCAGGAGGACCTGGAACGTCAGGACCCTCATGGACAACTCCAACAACAACAGGCTAGAACGCCGCACCGACATAGCTGACCGGGAACTTAGAAACTTTGATATCGACATCGCCGCCCTAAACGAGACCCGGTGGGCAGGGGAAGGCCAGCTCAAGGAACAAGGTGGAGGTTACACCTTCTTCTGGAAAGGGAAACCAGAGGAAGAACGCCGCCTCCACGGTGTCGACTTCGCCATCAAAAATGAGCTGGTCGACCACCTCAAAGACTCCCCCTGCGGGGTTAACGAACGTCTCATGACTCTTCGATTCACCCTATCCTGGAATCAATGTGCCACAGTCATCAGTGTGTATGCCCCAACACTTGATGCAGTAGATGAGACCAAAGAGGGTTTTTATTCCAACCTCGAAAAATCCTTGTCCCGCGTCCGCACGGATGACAAATTGATCCTCCTCGGTGACTTCAATGCCAGGGTCGGCAGGGACACAGCCCTCTGGGGAGGCGTGATTGGCAGAGAGGGGGTAGGGAAAGCCAACTCCAGCGGTACCCTACTCCTCATAAAATGTCTAGAGCATGAACTTGTCATCACCAACACCTTGTTCCGCCACAAGGACAAGCATAAAGCATCATGGCAACACCCTCACTCCAAACACTGGCACTTGCTCGACTATGTCATCGTCCGAACGAGGGATCGCAAGAATGTGCGCATCACCCACACCATGACAGGAGCTGAGGACTGCTGCAAGGACCACCGCCTATTGATCCATCATCAATATTAACATAGCCCCAAAGTGGAGGGAGCAGCAGAGGCAGTGCTGCAAAAAAGTCAATGACGGGGCACTTAATGACCCAGCTAAGAGAGCCCTATACAGTTAGCGCCTTACAGCTAACCTGGCGTGCCTTGATGACCCCGAGGCGCAGAATGCCCACAGCGCTTGATCTACCCCAAGGCCTCCATAACCAGTGCCTGTGAAGAGACGCTCGGTCACTCAACCAGGAAACACCAGGACTGGTTTGATGAGAATGATCAGGAGCTCCAAGAGCTAATAGATCACAAGTGTAGGGCATTTCTGAGCCTTAAACAGCAGCCCAACTTTGGAGCAGCAAAGCAGCATTACAGATGGCTCAAGGCTGAGGTCCAACAAAAAAACCTGGGACCTAAAGAACAGGTGGTAGATGGAGAAAGCACAGGAGATACAGCAGCTGGCTGACAGCCGTGATGTGCGAGGATTCTTCATCGCAGTCAAAGCCACCTACGGACCAAACACCCAAGGCCCCACCCCACTGCTGGCCAAGAATGGGGAAATACTCATCAAGGACACTGAGGCAGTCAGGGCCTGCTGGAAGAGCACTTCAAAGATCTCCTCAATCGAGACTCTGCATTTGACTCGAGTGTTCTCGACTCCATCCTGCAGCATGCAACCCGCCACCACCTGAGTAAAACCCCAGCACTGCATGAGGAGAAAAAGCCATAAGACAGCTTAAAAACAACAAGGCTACGGAAGCGGATGGAATCCCTGCTGAGGCACTGAAGTATGGTGGAGAGGCACTGTTGGCACGAATACATGACCTTATCTCTCTCATCTGGAGGAAGAGAGCATGCCGGGAGATCTCAGAGATGCAGTGATTGTGACCATCTTTAAAAAAGAGGAAAGGTCCGACTGTGGCAACTACAGAGGAATCTCCCTGCTATCAGCCACAGGGAAAGTCGTCGCTAGAGTCCTCCTCAACCGTCTTCTCCCTGTGGCCGAGGAGCTCCTCCCGGAGTCACAGAGCGGATTTCGTCCCCTACGGGGCACAACGGACATGATTTTTGCAGCACGACAGTGGCAGGAAAAATGCAGGGAACAGCGCCAGCCCTTGTACATGGACTTCTTCAACCTTACAAAGGCCTTTGACACTATCAACCGTGAGGGTCTATGGAGCGTTCTCCTCCGTTTCGGATGCCCCCAAAAGTTCATCACCATCCTCCGCCTGCTCCACGACTACATGCAGGCCGTGATCCTTACCAACAGATCCATTACAGACCTAATCCACATCCGGACTGTTGTCAAACAGGGCTGCATCATCGCCCCAACCCTCTTCTCAATCTTCCTCGCCGCCTTGCTCCACCTCACAGTAAACAAGCTCCCCGCTGGAGTGGAACTAAACTGCAGAACCAGTGGGAACCTGTTCAACGTGCGCCGTCTCCAGGCCAGGTCCAAGACCACCTCAACCTCTGTTGTAGAGCTACAGTACGCGGACGACGCCTGCGTCTGCGCACATACAGAGGCTGGACCCCATGACATAGTCGACGTATTTACTGAGGTATACGAAAGCATGGGCCTTAAGATAACATCCGTAAAACAAAGGTCCTCCACCAGCCTGTCCTCGCCGCACAGCACTGCCCCCCCCACCCCCAATCATCAAGATCCACGGTGCGGCCCTGGACAACGTGGACCATTTCCCATACCTCGAGCGCCTCTTATCAACCAGAGCAGACATCGACGATGAGATTCAACACTGCCTCCAATGCGCCAGTGCAGCCTTCAGCCACCTGAGGAAAAGAGTGTTTGAAGGCCAGGCCCTCAAAACTGCCACCAAGTTCATGGTCTACAGGACTGTAGTAATACCTGCCCTCCTGTATGGCTCAGAGACATGGACCATATGTAGTAGACATCTCAAGTCGCTGGAGAAATACCACCAACGATGTCTCGGCAAGATCCTACAAATCCCCTGGGAGGACAGATGCACTAACATTAACATCCTCGACCAGGCCAACATCCCCAGCATTGAAGCACTGACCGCACTTGATCAGCTCCACTGGGCAGGCCACATTGTCCCCATGCCAGACACGACACTCCCAAAGCAGGCGCTCTACTCGGAACTCCTTCACAGCAAACGAGCCAAAGGTGGGCAGAGGAAACGTTGATGAGGACACCCTCAAAGCCTCGCTGATAAAGTGCAAAATCCCCACTGACACCTGGGAGACCCTTGCCAAAGACCACCTAAGTGCATCCGGGAGGGTGCTGAGCACCTTGAGTCTCACCGCCGAGAGCATGCAGAAATCAAGCGCAGAGAGCGGAAAGAGCGTGCGGCAAACCTGTCCCATCCATCCTCTCCCTCAACGACTATCTGGCCCACCTGTGACAGAGACTGTGGTTCTCATATTAGACTGTTCAGCTACCTAAGAACTCATTTTAAGAATGGAAGCAAGTCTTCCTCTATTCCGAGGGACTGCCTATGATGATGATGTCCACTAAAGTGTAAATGAAGTGTGATAAGTCTTAAATACAGTCAAATAATCTCTCTGGCATTGAAAATGAACTTTTGCAAGTGTGGAGTCTCATTCCTTCAGATTTTAATTATTGTTGGAGATTTTTCAAAATTAACGGCCTAGAAATTGGATAAGGCCCATAAAACGGGCATGGGCATCACAATGCGCTACAAACTGTGTCCGTTCGGAGGACTGCAAGCAAACTTACATAGAATGTACAGCACAGAAACAGGCCATTTGGGGGGGGTGGGGGGGTTATGCTCCACAAGAGCCTCCTTTCACCTTACTTTATCTAACCCTATCAACATCATCTTGTATTTCTTTGTTTATCTGGCTGCCCTTAAATGCATCCACGCTATTCACCTCAACTAATCCATGTGGTGAGTTCCACATTCTTACATTCTATAGGTAAAAAGGTTTCTCCTGAATTCACAGATAGCTTTATTGTCTACCATCTTATATACATGGCCTCAAATATGATGAGATTCAGTTAAACTGATCCGTATGTTGTTGCACTTTGTCTTTTTCTGATGGACCAATCGGGATGGGCTCCTGTGGAGCAGGAGGGAGTGGGATAGTCCATTTGGTGCATGTGTATTATCAGCCTCAACTTGGCGCAGCGCCGGGAGTGCAGGAGCTTCTGGTATTGCTTCTGCCATTACTGTTGATCCTTTAAACCAACATGTTCAACAACTGGTGCCTTAAAATTGGCTTCATTACCGCATGGCTGGCAAAGGGGTACATGAGACAGCATTTTCCCTCTTACCCTTTCTAAACTCATTTTCTAGTCCTAGAACTGGTGCAGTTACAGGCGGAAAGCTCAAATCAAACATCATGTCAAACTTCGTGCAGCCTGCTAATTTACATGATTGTAATGTTCAGCCCAATGCTGATGAGTGGATGAACGTTCAGTAGTGGGCCCAAGTTCGTATGAGGCTAACTCTAATTAAAGCTGGTCTCCATTTCTAAAAAGCAATCTGCACCTCTAAGGGGAGGTGCATTCTGCCTGTAGCTGCTGCTGGAACTGGTAGTGGAGGGAAGTGTGACTGAATAATGGCCCAACAGGCCAGAGAAAGAGTTCCAAGTTTATCAGATGCAGCACTGGAGGCCTTGGTCCAGGAGGTTAACTCCAGGAGAAAGATCCTCTTTCCACAGGGGGCCAAGAAACAGACCAGATTACAATGGGAGCATATAGCCACTGTGGTAAATGTCAGCAGTTTAGCCCCGAGGATCTGGACTCAATGCAGGACGAAGTTTAATGACCTCACACGAGTGGTCAAGGTCAGTGAATTCAACTTCAAATGTCATATCCCAAATCTGCACTACCAGCCCCACACAATGCTCAATGCACCACACCCTCATCACTCAAATACCAACAATCTCTGCCAACACAATTCACATTCATAGCTTCACCTCACCCTCACACACTTACCACTGCTGCAAGTCTCACACCCACATCTCACAGCTTGAACGCACTCTCAGCTATTCAAACATGACAGGCACATCACCCAAACATATTGCACCACACTCGCTGACACACTTCTCTTTCTCTTGCAGGAAAAGATGGCACATAACCAATGGCAGCAGACCTTAACCGGCGGGTGAGAGGCTCACTGGCATGACCTCACCCCCTTGGAGGAGACGAGGCTCGCCATTCTTGGCAGGGGCATAGCTGAGCCCGTGGCCAGCACTGGGGCTGAAAGAATACAAGATGCCAGTATCCTCATAAGTTATCCTCCTTTTCACATCCCACTTTCCCTTTTCCCACAGACTCCTCTGATTTACAGTCTGCATATGGTGTAAGCATGAATCTCTTGCTTACCCTCTCTCCCCTCACCACAACCCTACCCTTGTGCCTTCCTCATTTCAGGCACCCAAGAAATTCAGCCTGCACAGCTAGTGGCTCAACATAAAGAAGGAGATGAGAGTGAAGAAGAAGAAGAAATACCAACACTCGATTTCACACTCCCAGCCACCAGCTCAGATACTGACACTCCGCGTACTTTAGAGGATAGGTTAAACGCGGGATCTGCACGTGGTGAGACACCGGGCACAAGTGGCCTGCAGCCAAGGCAGGGGGAAAGGGTAACTCATGTGCCAGCTACCCGGGCAAAGTCACACACGAGTTCTGCTGCACAGGACTCAGATGAAGATGACGATGGGGCGGCCAACAGAAGAACACTGATGGATATGCACAATGAAATACTTGGCACATTGACAGGCCTGCCAGAAAGCCTGAGTGCAATGCCAAGGAGCATGGAGCAGTCCAGCTCCAGCCTTGCACAGAGTTTTGGAAAGAGCTTGGAGCCCACCCTTTCCAGTATGGAAGGGCTGAGCAGATCCGTTAACATATTTGTGGACCCAACCATCATACCACATCTTCATTGCAGCAGAAGCAGAACTCACCCACTCTCTGAGTGCTGCAATGGAAGTGCAGACTGAATGCATGCTCAATGCAGGTTCAGCTGCTGCCATGCAAGCACAGACTGCTGACATCATGGCTGCATTTATCAGTGTTGAAAGGGGCTTGCAGGGTGTCACAGCAGTCCAGCTGTCTGTACTCCATCAGCTAGGCTGGAGTTTAATATTTTGATATTTCAAATAACAGTGTTGATATTTGATGTCTCCAAGATAAGAGGAGATTAATTGATGTCCTGTTTCTGGCTGCTCCATTTTTGATCGGGGCGCAGGAGCAATGAGAGATCGGGGCCCAGGAGAGCCGAGGGCCCAGAGGCAGCACGGGCCAGCCCACACTGCGATCTATGGATAGTAGGAGCATATGTGTGCACTAGGTCCGTGCAGTAGAGCTTGGTCTCCAGTAGTCTTGGTTAACCCTTGCCACTGGATCAAGACCTAGCTCTGTCAAGCCTGTGTGGTGGCTGGTGTGCAACGGCCACCCCACGTTAAAAGAATCCATGCACAGGCATCTTCCACCCTTCAAAATGTAACTCGAGACCTAGAATGTCAGGTCCCTCATTGAAACATCTGTGAACTCATCCCTTTGGTGGAAGCAGGCTCCAGGCTCCATCAGATTACTAGGATTGCTGAGGAGCTGCTCCGGGGGAGTGGCAGTGGATCTGTGGAGGCCAACCCTGCTGTCCTCTCTCAGGATGACAGCATTCACCTCCCATCACTGCAACTCCACCAGTGACCTTGCTGTTGTCTAACAGCCAACCCAGAATGTTGCCACCCATGCTGAGGTGGTGCAGTCTGAAGCTGGGCCTTCTAGGCCCAGAGTTGCTTGAGGGCATCCTGCAAACTATCTGCAGTGTCCTCCACTGAAAGTCAGCAGCCTTCCACCAGCCATGCTGCAGCCACTTGTAGCACTGTGTGACATCACTTGAATAGGCAAAGGCACACAGAAGACAGTCACTAAGTGTATGCACATGGGTGATTAGTTGATTTTTTGATGTAATATTGGATGACTAGATGTATCAAATTAGATTGGAATGTTTGCTTTGTGGTGGCTTTTATTTCAGCATTGTGGCCAAGAGGATGCTGTGATGGTCAGTAACAGAGGGAAGATAATGTGTGGGACTAATGTTGAAAGGGGAAGTGGGATGAAATTCACTCGTACCACAGGCAGATGATTCGATCCTGAATGTCCGGCCTGAAAGGGACTGTCTGGGTTGCCTCTTTCTTCCGCTTTCTCCCCCTCTTTTTCCTCCTCTTTCATAGAATCATAGAATGGTTACAGCACAGAAAGAGGCCATTCGGCCCTTCAAGCCTGCCCTTTGCAAGAGCACTTCAGCTAGTCCCACTCCCCGCCCTTTCCCCGTAGCCCTTCAAATGTTTTTCCTTCATGTACATATCCAATTTCCTTTTGAAAGCCACGATTGAATCTGCCTTCACTGCCCATTCAGGCAGTACATTCCAGGTCATAACCAGTCGCTGCGTAAAAAAGTTTTTCCTCATGTCGTCTTTGGTTCTTCTGCCAGTCACCTTAAATCTGTGTCCTCGGGTTCTTGACTCTTCGCCAATGGGAACAGTTTCTCTCTGTCTACTATTGGGTAGAAATTCAGTATTGCTCTGTTTGGAGGGCGTTGAAATCTTGCTCCTCTCCAAAAATTCAGGTTACCGCCTCCGGAAG
The DNA here is from genome assembly GCF_044704955.1 of Pristiophorus japonicus. Lineage (NCBI taxonomy): Eukaryota > Metazoa > Chordata > Chondrichthyes > Pristiophoridae > Pristiophorus > Pristiophorus japonicus. The sequence continues at coordinate 93,542,078 of NC_091986.1, read as the reverse complement.
GAAGTGAAGCGCTAAATCAAGTGCTTCACTTCCTTCCTGGAGCTCTAACTGGGCGAACGCCTCAGCAGGGCTGTGCTTCCGAGGGGCCCTTCCCTCACTTGAAAGGAAGGGCCTGTGCTGCTGACTCTGTAAAGTGAAGAGAGACCTACCTGGACCACCATGGAGCGGGGGTGCCGCGCGATCTGCCCAGCACTCAAGCAGAGTACCGGATCAGCCACGCCAACAAGAAGGTACGTTTTTTTTCCACTCGGCCACCTCGCCTTTAATTTAGGTAGTGGCTGGCCGCCTATTCTACATCTCCTGCAGCTGCCAGTGTTTTTGCCCGGCGCTGCTGCAGGAGGCGAAAGTGAATTTCGGAGCCGGGGCGTTAACAGGGCGATGCACGTGCCGATGATGTCATGATCTCTGGGCGGAGGAGATTGGGCACAAAGCTGTAGCACTGTGGCACTGCTGCTAAACTCCCACCCAATATGGTGGGAGTCGTTAACAGTGTCGCCTCCAGTCAGTAACTCATTTGTGCCCCGTTTGCGCCAACGGGAGGTGCAAATGAGTTGATTTCTAGCCGGTCCAGACCCCTCATGATTTTGAACAGCTCTATCAAATCTTCTCTCAACCTTCGCTGCTCTAAGGAGAACAATCACAGCTTCTCCAGGCTGTCTACATAACTGAGGTCCCTCATCCCTGGAACCATTCTTGTAAATCTTTTTTGCACCCTCTCTAATTCCTCACATCCTTCCTAATGTGATGCCCAGAATTGGAATCAATACTCCAACTGAGGCCGAACATGTGATTTATAAAGGTTCTTCATAATTTCCTTGCTTTTGTACTCTATGCCTCTATAAAGCCTAGGGCCCCCATATGCTTTAACTGCTTGCTCAACCTGTGCTGCCACCTTCAATGATTTGAGCACATATACGCCCAAGTCTCTCTGTTCATGCACTCCTTTTAGAATTGTAACCTTTACTTTGTATTGCCTCTCCTCGTTCCTCTTACCAAAATGCATCACTTCACACTTTCCTGTGTTAATTTCATCTGCCATGTGTTCGCCCATTCCACCAGCCTGTCTATGTCCTCTTGAAGTCTATCACTCTCCTTCTCACTGTTCACTAGTTTTGTAACATCTGCAAATTTTGAAATTGTGCTCTGTACACCCAAGTCCAAGTCATTATATTGTATATCAAGGAAAGCAGTGGTCCTAGTACTGACCCCTGGGGAACATCACTGTATACCTTCCTCCAGTCCGATAACAACTGTTCACCACTACAGTGTTTCCCGTCACTTAGCCAATTTCGTATTTATGCTGCCACTGTTATTTTCATTCCATGGACTTCAACTTTGCTGGCAAACCTATTATTTGGTACTTTGACAAATGCCTTTTGAAAATCCAGGTACATCACATCAACCGCATTGCCCTCATCAGCCCTCTGTTACCTCATCAAAAAATGCGATTAAGTTAGTTAAACACGATTTGCCTTTAACAAATTCGAGCTAGCTTTTCTTAATTCATCCACACTCTTTCTTTTCCTCCTCCTGCTCCTGAGCTGGTGGCCGTATCCCTGGTGGCAAGTGCTGTGGCCTCTTGGTAGGATACACCAATCCACCACAAATTGGGACACATCTCCTGTGAGTACAGTAGGGCGCCCCACAAATCACAAAGTATTTGCAGCACAGGAACAGGCCATTTGGCCCAACAGGTCCATGCCGGTCATTATGCTCCACACGAGCCTCTTCCCACCACTCTTCATCTCACCCTATCAACATATTCTTCTATTCCTTTCTCCCCCATGTGTTTTAGCTACATCCCCTTAAATGCATCTATATTATTCATCTTAACTACCCAGAGAGTGGTGAGAATGTGGAACTCGCTACCACAGAGAGTAAAGAAGTTTCTCCTGAATTCCCCATTGGATTTATTAGTGACCATCTTATATTGATGGACTCCAGTTCTGGTCTTGCCCTCAAGTGGAAACAGCTTCTCTATGTTTCCACATGTACGCTGATGATACGCAGCTCTACCTCACTATCACTTCTCTCGATCCCTCCATGGTCTTCAAATTGTCAGACTGCTTGTACGACGTCCAGTTCTGGATGAGCAGAAATTTTTTCCAATTGAATATTGGGAAGACTGAAGCCATTGTTTTCGGTCCCCGCTACAAACTCCGTTCCCCAGGCACTGACTCCATCTCTTTCCCCAACTTCTGTTCGAGGCTGAACCAGACTGCTTGCAACCTTGGTGTCATATTTGAGCCTGAATTGAGCTTTCGACCACATATCCGCTATATAACAGACAGTATATTTCCACCTCCGTAACATTGCCTGTCTCCGCACTTGCCTCAGCTCAGCCGCTGCTGAAACTCTCATCCATGCCTTTGTTACCTCTAGACTTGACTATTCCAACACACTCCTGGCTGGCCTCCCACATTCTACCCTATGTAAACTAGGTGTGATCCAAAACTCGGCTGCCCGTGTGCTAATTAGCACCAAGTCCCGCTTACCCAGCACCCCTGTGCTTGCTGACCTACACTGGCTTCCGGTTAAGCAACGCCTCAATTTCAAAATTCTCATCCTTATTTTCAAATCCCTCCATGGCCTTGCAACTCCCTCTATCTAATCTCCTCCAACCCCACAAACCCCCCTGAGATGTCTGTGCTCCTCTAATTCTACCCTCTTGAGCATCCCTGATTATAAATCGCTCAATCATTGGTGGCCGTGCCTTCTGTTGGCTAGACCCCAAGCTCTGGAATTTCCTGCCTAATCCTCTCTACCTCTCTTTCCTCCTTTAAGGCGCTCCTTAAAATCTATCTTTTTGACCAAGGTTTTGACCACCAGCTCTAATTTCTACTTATGTGGCTCGGTGTCAAATTTTTAAAAATCTCATACTACTCCTGTGAAGCGCCTTGGGACATTTCAGTACATTAAAGGCACTATATAAATACAAGTTGTTGTTGTTGAAAATATGGGGGCACCTACCAGTATCTAAAACTAAAGATTTTGCCTCTCCCAGCAGATTACATGACTGAGGGGTCTGGGTGGGGGAAGGAGGTAACATAAGAACATAAAAATTAGGAGCAGAGGTAGGTCATTCGGGTGGACGGAAAAGATCCCATGGCACTATTTCGAAGAAGAGGTGTGGCAGCATGGCTCTCGTATGCATGCTGCCATGTGTGGTTGGGTTGTGGAGTGGAGTCATGAGCATGTGGCCAAGGGATAGCCCTTGTCACCCAATAGCCACCCTCTGGTTTGTCTTGGTGGCTCAGAGACTGAGTGAACAGTGGACTGGCACAGAATAAAAGCATCATGACTGCTGCCAGAATACCGGGCATTCACCATAATAATGTGCTGAGCGTGGTCGCACACCAACTGCACATTCAGCGAGTGGTAACCTTTGCGGTACACCTCAGAATTTATATATGGAGTCCGCAAAGCCATGTGTGGCAATTGATGGCATCTGCACCATGGAGAAGTCCGCTATTCTGGCAAAGCCACATGCACGGTCTGTTTTCTTTCTGACCTGAGGGATGCAATGAAGTCTCCTCCCCTGGCGCCTTTCTTATGCAGCAGTGGACACCGACCTGGGAGATGTTACACATGTTGCCTACTCAAGTCTGGAAAAATCCTGACGCATAGAAATTCAGGACCACAGTCACCTTCACAGCCATTGGTAGCACTGCCCTTGCTCTGGAGTGAGGCTTCAGGTCTGGTTGCAACAGGTGGCAGAGTTCTGTGAGCACCTCCTTCGTAAAGCACAGGTGTCTCAGACACAGCTCTTGGCTCAGGTAAGAGAATTGCTCTCGGAAGATCCTAAGTGGATAAGGCCTCCTGCTCCGAGCCCTTCTCCCCCTCCTCCTCCTACTGCGAGCAGCTTGTCCTTTACTTCGCTGCCTTTGCTCCATCTCCCCGACAGTATGTAGGCCAAGGGGGATTGTTATGTCCTTGGATGCCCTAATAATGACTCCATGAGGCAATGCGTTGTACTTGAATTGTAGTGATCTTAGTCCTTTATTTATTAACTCCAAAGTGAGGCTCACACCTAGTGGCCTGCCTTTTATACTAGGCCAGGCACACCAGTACAGGTAACCTACAAGTTTCCCACTGCTGTGCCCTCTGGTGGCAAACCTTGTGATAGTACTAACAGTAGCCATGTAGGATACATGACATCACTCTCCCCCCAGCCTTTAGTGCAAATCGCCTCTGCATTGACTGTGCTCTGGGCTTAGCTCTATCTGGTTGACCCTTGGCGGGTCCTTTCAATCTTGGGTGAGTGGTTGGTGCAGTAGAGTGCTGGTGGTTGCTGTTTGTGTGTGTCCCTGACCACTCCATTCTCCCTATAGGCTCAGTGCGTTCATATACATTCAAGTTCAGTAAAACAAGTTTGTATTAATTTGTGGTTCAGTTGTGAGACTGGTATGTTAGACTGGTGAGATACATTATCGATACGTGCTGGGGATTGGTGACTGGTGTGTAAGGACAAACTAGTCCAGAACTGCTGGATGGTGTCCAGGTAGTCTGGTGGCGGCGCGGTGCCCAGTGCTGGCAGCGGGAACCCGGTTGGCTCGAGTTGCCTGCTCTTTGGACTGTTGCCGTGGTTCCTAGCATTGGGCAGGTTCACAGATGCCTGTGACCTCTGTCCTTTCTTTGCGCCCCTGGGTCACTGCTGCTCCCTGAGGGACTGTCGTCTAGCAGGGCACAGGGAACTGTTGACTCGCTAGCCTGAGCGTTGTTTGGTTTGGGATCTTAGCTGGTCCCGGTCCCCTTTGGGGAGGACTGTAGCGAGTGACCCTTCGTTTCCGGGTATGGCCTTGGTGGCGATGGGGTCTGGGGGCTGTACTTTAGCACAGTTTGCTCTTTCAGGCTCATGGCGGTTGGTGCCGTCGGGTGCCTGAGAGGTGGAGCTGATCAGGGGCAGGGTAGCGATACCGGTACCGTTGCCTTCCTGAGATCATGCAGCTCATGTGTATTGGCTGCTGGTGGCCACACTCCATGGTGCATAACACTGGTCCCAGGGACGCAGGCTACAGCTTTGGTTAGCTCGCTGGACCCGTGTACTCCCAATGGATGTCTGCCCGCTACATTGGCTGCGTGCAGTTGAAATCCTGCATCGTACAACTTTTCATTACTTATTGTGGATACTCTGTAGCTCCGATCGCGATCGCGTGATTTTTCTTCGCTGGTTGCATGTACACAATTCTGATCATCAGTTACACATTTTACCTCTAACTTACAGTTGCTATTACATTGCTTGAGTGTGGAACTGTCTCTTTAATTGTAGTGGGTTGCAGGCCTCTTTTAAGAGAGCCTTGCTTTCTTTACCCCAATCCTCTTCTCCGTTTAGTGCCATGTGTTGCTCCATCAGCGCTGCACCTCGTGGTCTGGCCGCGGCCATCTTTTTCTTCAGCGCATCACCTCGTGGTTTGGGCGCCATCTTTTCTCCATCCACGATGTCGACTGCGGTGATCCTCTTCTCCCCGGGTTCTGCCACCGAAGCTGGGAAGTCACCTTTGGATCCGATTTTGTTCCTCTGGAGTCCTGCCACTTGAGCCTGGAAGGTGCATTCGGGTCGTCTAAGCTGGATCATCTCCACGCAATCGTGCTGAGCGGTCTGTGCCTCAGGTGCTGTGCTGGTCTGCTCTCTGGTGCCGGGTCCACCCTCAAGTGAGGGCTTGCTGTGCCTCCGAACGTGGAGGACGTCGATCGCCGGAGTGATGAAGTCTTCCCACTTCCAATAGAGCTTCTCCATCCACCTTCTTCCGAGTAGCATTGATCCATCACCTGCAACAATTCGCAGAGGTAACTTGTGCACCGCGCCATCATGGAGTACCTTTACTTTCGCACTACCAACAACTGGGATAAGTTCATCGGTGTAGGTGCGCAGCTTTGCCTAAACTGGGACCAACTTGGGTCGTTCAGCTTGATGGTCCCATAGCCTCTCAAAGGCTTTTTGATTCTTGGCTTGCCCCCATGTCCACTTCCATGAAGACTGAAATGCCATCTATCTCGACTTCTATCCTCAACGGGGAACACTCGGTGGTGCAGGTAAACATGCTATGTACCTCATCGTGGGGCTGAGCTGCCTCTCTGCCTATCGTTTCATAATCCGCGCTGGATTCATGGCCATCTGCAGACTCTTCATTGACACAGTGAGTCATATTTCTCTTACACATTCGCTGGAGGTGGTCCTTTGTGCTGCAGCCCTTGCATACATAGTCCTTAAAGCGGCACTGATGAGTCCTGTGATTCCCTCCACAACTCTAGCATGGAGCTACTTGATTAGCCCCCCCACCCCCCCTCCTTGGCAGACTCTGAGTTAAGGGAGTCTGTTCTCTCTCCCGAGAGGGTTCGCGTTCTACAGTCCAGCCTCTAAAAGGTGCCACTCGGTGCACAGTACTTGCTGGGTTCGAGTCCTGAGGGCGAGTCATCTGCCTAGAACCACAGGTCGAGGTCGTGAATGCCTGGCTCACAGAGATGATCTTCTGCAGTGTGACTATGGTATCCACCGACAGTAGCTTATGAAGAAGGCCCTCATGGCCGATTCCAATAACAAAATGTCCCGCAGTGCTTCATTGAGGTGGTCGCCAAAATCACATGGTGCCGCCAGCCTCCTGAGGTCTGCAGTGTATTTCGCAATTTCCTGGCCTTCGGGCCGTCGGTGGGTGTAGAACACCACGGTGTCTGGCTGTGAGGATGCTCTCCTTGGGTTAGAGTTGCTCATGAATCAGTGTTACGAGCTCTTATTACTTCTTGGTCATTGTCTTCGCTGATGCCAGCAAGTTCCTTACGAGGCCATAGATAGTGGGCCCACAACTGGTTAGCAGGATAGCTCTGCGCTTATCAGCCAGTGTGGCCGGATCGTCTTCTGCCAGGTTGTTTGCTGTGAAGAAATGGTCGAGCCTCTCCACAAAGGCATCCCAATCATCACCATCGGCGAACTGCTGCAACGTACAAAGGGTAGCCATTTTTGCATGAAAGTCCATAATCTCGTCGCCAATTGTTATGTCCTGGGATGCTCTAATAATGATTCCACGAGGCAATGTGTTGTACTTGAACTGTAGTGACCTTAGTCCTTTATTTGTTAACTCCAGAGTGAGGATCACACTTGGTGGCCTGCCTTTTATTCTAGGCCAGGCACACCTGTATAGGTAACCTACATGTCTCCCACTGCTGTGCCCTCTGGTGGCACACCTTGTGATAGTACAAACAGTAGCCATGTAGGATACATGACAGAGATGACAACTAGAGCAACCATGACTGGGAGCAAGTCGTCTGATCAGAACTCTTGAAGTAAGAAGCAAGGCCTTCTCCACTTGTAACACCTCTCCCTGTCATCGCATCAACTTTAAACTCTAGAAAGTTCCAAACTGTTCCATAAGCTTACTCAGAGCCAGTAGAAATCAAGAAGCAAGTTACCTGAAAGTTGATGATCCTTTTAAATACCACTGGTAGGGTGGTCAGCTGTGTATGGTTAACACAGGGCGTTAGTTCCAGTGATGATGAAAATGATTGATGTCACGATCTGCCTACTTACCATACTTCCAATGCACACTTGCAATGACCTCCATACCACCCTCACCATGATGGCATCCAGCACGGCCCACATCAGAAATGTGCTCGAGCTGCTCAGACATCATTTTGGCCCCAATTCGTCACCCATAGCGCCCAGACAACGGGTGCTACACAACCACATTTCTAGGCCAAAACAATGTAAATAACATTGTTTTTTATTCTTTATTTCTGGCTCTTTGATCACTCTCTCTTAATCACATCTTTCTTTATTTTGTGTTCTGTACATGATTTGGCATTGAATTAATTATTTTAACTTATACTTTGTTGGCTCAGTAAGGATGCTTCAATCTGATTGGTTAAGGAGATACATAGACACATGTCCTGTTCACATAGGTCCATGTAAAGGATGGCATGCTGTTTTGGATTGCTAATAATTGCAAGTTCCAGTGCAAAATCCAATAGGCAGTAATGAACTGCTACAAGAATTATTTATACCTTTCACACCTCCCACATTGGGCATTAGAGTTGGGTTTGTGGACTTGAATCTGTGTTAATAGACACAAGTTTGCACTCTCTCTCACAGGGATTATCTTTTATTTAACCACTAATACACAGATTAAATAAGAAACCAGAGTAGAGCTGTCCTGGAATTTACAAGTGCCTGGTTGGCCAAACCAATGATCACGCGAAGTCTGTTGAATCATTAGGATGTCCTTTTTCTATTAGACTAGGGGCTGTCTGTCCTAGCAGACTGCAGTGAGAAAGCTAGATATTGCTTAGTTCTTGTTGGGGAGAAATTATTGCATTTAGTGCCAGCTGATGACGGTTCCAGCGCCGTATGCCATATCCATGTTGCCGGTAGTGCTGCCACTAAACTCGATCAATGGGGACATCGCAATCATGGAGGAGATCATGACATCAGTGACCGTGCATCAAGTGAGCGTTGTACAATCTCCCAATTTCATTTTGGCCATTGCAGTTACCAGCTGAAGAAAGCAACGACAGGTTGAGGTGGTGTGCAGCAGCAAGATGCCGGCTCTAGCGACGATATTTAACAGCATCACCAATAACTCGTACCTGACAGGGTTTTGCAGTTTGAGTTGCTGTGTGCTACTTCCTGCAACAGCAAAGGTTTTCTTTAGTCATTCCAAGGTTAGTTGGCATCAAGGTGTGTTCTGGCAAGTATAAAACTCCCAAATTATTTTTGAAATGTTTCAAACAGCAATACTTGCTAAAAGACGTGGGGACTGTACTAGTCATCAACTTTGCCCTCCAGGATCTATGGCAGAGGTAGGTAAGGCAGCAAGAAATTCAAGAACATGTGAGCAGAAGGAGGAGGGGGAGGATGGCCTTCAGGGCTCTGAACATGAGGCCTTACCCTCATAGGGACTTCTGAGAGCACTTCTACCTTCAATTAAGCAAAGAGCAGTGTATTAGGAGGCTCCATTTCATCAAGGAGGTGGTCACATAACTCTGCATCCTCCTGCAACCAGAACTCCAGCCTCAGATCAGGGTGACCATGGCTCTTCCAGTGGCAGTCAAGGCCACACGGCCCTCAATTTCTTCAGCAGCGGATCCTTCCAGTCTGCATCAGGAGATATATCTAACATCTCACAGTTTGCTGTCCATTGCTACATCCGGAAGGTCACATAAGAAATAGGAGCAGGAGTCGGCCATTTGGCCCCTTACGCCTGCTCCGCCATTCAATAAGATCATGGCTGATTTGATCTTGGGCTCAATTCCACTTCCCTGCCCACTCGCCATAACCCTTCAACCCCTTATCATTCAAAAGTCTGTCTATCTCCACCTTAAATATATTCAATGATCCAGCCTCCACAGCTTTCGGGGCAGAGAATTCCACAGATTTAAGACCCTCTGAGGAAATAAATTCCTCATCAGGTTCTAAATGGGCGACCCCTTATTTTGAAACTCAGGGGTTCAGAAGTTCTAGATTCCCCCACAAGGGGGGAAAACATCCTCTCTGCGTCTACCCTGTCGAGCCTCCTCAGTATCTTACATGTTTCAAGATCACCTCTCATTCTTCTAAACTCCAGTGAGTATAGGCCCAACCTGCCCAACCTTTCTTCATAAATCAACCCCTTTGTTATGTATGTAAACCTATAAATACCACGTCTAACCACCAGAGGGCAATCCCACAATCCCTTGGGAGCACCTGTATATAAGGAGGCCTCACAGGCTGGAGAGGCACTCTGAGATCTGTAATAAAGGACTACGGTCACACCTTACTTTGAGCTTGCGGTATCTGGTCTGACTCTTTATCCAGAAAACAACAACTGGTGATGAGATACAAATGACGAACCCCACCGCAACAATGCAGAGAACCGTGGGCATCCTGGAGAAATTTTCAGTGGGAGATGATTGGTAAACCTTCGTGGAACGACTCGACCAATACTTCGTGGCCAACGAGCTGGAAGGAGAAGCGACCACTGCCAAACGAAGGGCGATCCTCCTCACCGTTTGCGGGGCACCAACGTATGGTCTCATGAAAAATCTGCTCGCTCCAGCAAAACCCACAGACAAGTCATACGATGAGTTGTGCACACTGGTCCAGGAGCATCTAAACCCAAAGGAAAGCATTCTGATGGGGAGATATCGGTTCGACACGTACAAGAGGTCTGAAGGCCAGGAAGTGGCGAGCTACGTCGCTGAGCTAAGGCGCCTTGCAAGACATTGCGAATTTGAAGGACACTTGGAGCACATGCTCAGGGACTTTGTACTTGGCATTGGCCATGAAGCAATACTTTGCAAACTTTTGACTGTAGAGACCCCAACCTTGAATAAAGCCATAACGATAGCCCAGGCATTTATCGCCACCAGTGACAATACCAAACAAATTTCGCAGCACACAAGTGCTGCTGCAAGTACTGTGAACAAAGTAACGTTGCTTTCGAATTGAAATGTACAGGGCAGGACTTGCACGCCTGCAGCTGCATGTCCGCAGAAGACTCAGGAGTCCACCATCAAGGGTGGTGAATACAAAGCTATTAGTACCTTGTTGGCGCTGTGGGGGTGATCGTTTCCATTCATGCAAATGTATCCTTTGAAGCGGCAAGGTTTGTGGAACAATGAGACATCTCCAACATATGTGCAGGCGATCTGCAAACCCTGCTAATCCTACAAACCACCATATTGCAGAGGAGGACAGATCCAAGGTGGATCACGATGAACCAGAGCCTCAGACTGAGGAGGCAGAGGTATATGGGGTGCACACATTTACTACAAAGTGTCCCCGATAATGCTGAAGGTTGAATTAAATGGACTCCGCGTCCATGGAGCTGGACATGGGCGCAAACCAGTCCATAATGAGCAAAAAGACTTAATAAATTGTGGTGCAGCAAGGCCTCAAGGCCAGTCCTGACTCCCATTCATATTAAACTGAGAATGTACACAAAGGAACTGATTCCCGTAATCGGCAGTGCTACCGTAAAGCTCTCCTATGATAGAGCGGTGCACGAGTTACCACTCTGGGTGGTACCAAGCGATGGCCCCACACTGTTCAGCAGGAACGAGCTAGGAAAGATATGCTGGAACTGGGATGACGTCCAAGCGCTTTCGTCCGTCGACAACACCTCATGTGCCCAGGTCCTAAACAAGTTCCCCTCACTGTTCGAACCAGGCATCAGGAAGTTCCAAGGAGCAAAAGTGCAGATCCATTTGATTCCGGGGACGTGATCCATCCATCACAAGGTGAGAGCGGTGCCTTAAATGTTGAGAGAGAGGGTGGAGATCGCATTGGACAGGCTGCAACGAGAGGGCATCATTTTGCCGATCGAATTCAATGAGTGGGCCTGTCCGATTGTTCCAGTCCTCAAGGGAAATGGCTCCATCAGAATCTGTGGTGATTATAAAGTAACTATCAATCATTTCTCATTGCAGGACCAACACTCGCTACCAAAAGCAGACGATCTATTTGCGACGCTGGCGGGAGGGAAAAACGTTCACGAAGCTGGACTTGACCTTGGCCTACATGACGCAGGAGTTGGAGGAATCATCGAAAGGCCTCACCTGCATCAACACGCACAAAGGTCTCTTCATTTACAACAGATGCCCATTTGGGATTTGATCAGCAGCGGCGATATTCCAGAGGAACATGAAAAGCTTGCTGAAGTCGGTCCTGTGCACTGTGGTCTTCCAGGATGACATCTTGATTACAGGTCGGGACACCATTGAGCACCTGCAGAACCTGGAGGAAGTTCTTAGTCGGCTTAATCGTGTGGGGCTCAGGCTAAGATGCTTGAAGTCCGTTTTCCTGGCATCTGAAGTGGAGTTCCTGGGAGAAGAATCGTGGCGGATGGCATCAGGCCCACCGATTACGAAGGCAATCAAGAACACACCGAAATCACAGAATGTGATGGAGCTGCGATCATTTCTAGGACTCTTGAACTATTTTGTTAACTTCTTACCGGGTCTTAGCACATTGTCAGAACCCCTGCACTCTTTACTGCATAAAGGAGATGAATGGGTATGGGGTAAAAGAAAATGCCTTTAAGATAGGAAGCTGTTCTGTTCAAACAAATTGCTTGTGTTGTACGATCCATGTCAACTTTTGGTACGAGCATGTGATGCGTCGTTGTATGGTGTCGGGTGTGTATTGCAACAAGCTAATGAATTTGGGAAATTGCAACTGGTTGCTTATGCATCCAGAAGTCTGTCTAAGGCTGAGAGGGCCTACAGCATGATCGAAAAAGAAGCATTAGCGTGTGTTTACGGGGTAAAGAAAATGCATCAATATCTGTTTGGGTTCAAATTTGAATTGGAAACCAACCATAAGCCGCTTATATCCCTCTTTTCTGAAAGCAAGGGGATAAATACGAACGCATCGGCTCGCATCCAGAGATGGGCGCTCACGTTGTCTCCATACAACTACGCCATGCACCACAGGCCAGGCACAGAAAACTGTGCCGATACACTCATTAGGCTGCCATTGCCCACCACAGGGGTGGAGATGGCCAGCCTGCAGATTTAGTTATGGTAATGGAAGCATTTGAGAGTGAGCAATCGCCTGTTACTGCCCAACAGATTAGAACCTGGATGAGCCAGGACCCCTTACTGTCCTTCGTAAAAAAACTGTGTGCTCCACGGGAGTTGGTCCAGTATCCTGTTAGAGATGCAGGAGAAAATAAAGCTGTACCAACAGCGCAAAGATGAAATGTTTATACAGGCAGACTGCCTCCTATGGGGTAATCGGGTAGTGGTGCCAAATAAGGGCAGGGACACTTTCATCAGTGATCTCCACAGCACTCACCCAGGCATCGTAATGATGAAAACGATAGCCAGATCCCAAGTGCGCTGGCCCGGTATCGATACAGACTTAGAGTCCTGCGTGCACAAATGTAATACATGTTCACAGTTAAGCAATGCACCCATGGAGGCGCCACTAAGTTTATGGTCCTGGCCCTACAAATCGTGGTCCATGGTCCATGTCGACTATGCAGGCGCATTCTTGGGAAAAATTTTCTTAGTGGTTGTAGATGCGTACTCCAAATGGATTGAATGTGTGATAATGTTGACAAGCACGTCCGCTGCCACCATTGAAAGCCTACAGGCCATGTTTGCCACGCGCGGCCTGCCTGATGTCCTTGTAAGTGACAATGGGCCGTGCTTTATCAGTGCCGAGTTCAAGGAGTTCATGACCCGCAATGGGATCAAACATGTCACATCTGCCCCATTTAAACCAGCGTCCAACGGTCAGGCAGAATGAACAGTTCAAACAATCAAGCAGAGCTTGAAAAGGGTAACTGAAGGCTCACTCGCTTATCCCGAGTCTGCTTAGTTATCGCACAAGACTCCACTCGCTCACTGGGGTCCCTCCCGCTGAACTGCTCATGAAAAGGGCACTTAAGACAAGGCTTTCGTTAGTCCACCCTGATCTACATGAACAGATAGAGAGCAGGCGGCTTCAACAGAATACATATCATGATCACGCAAATGTGTCATGCGAAATTGAGATAAATGATCCTATATTTGTGTTGAACTATAGACGAGGTCCCAAGTGGCATCCTGGCACTGTTTTGGCCAAAGAGGGACTAGGGTGTTTGTGGTCAAACTCTCAAATGGAGTCACCTGCAGGAAACACTTGGACCAAACCAAACTCAGATTTATGGACTATCCAGAATAACTCACAATAGACTCTATCTTTTACGACCCTCCAACACACACACACAAGTGGCAACCGACCCAGCGGTTGACCACGAAGCAGAACCCATCACTCGCAGCAGCCCAGCAGAACTCCCCACCTCCAGCAGCCCAACAAGGCCAGCTGCGCAGCAATCCAGCGAGTGCCCAATAAACGACTCACCAAAACCAGCATTTGCACCAAGACGATCAACCAGGGAAAGGAAGGCCCCAGATCGACTCACATTGTAAATAGTTACACTATTGACTTTGGGGCGGCGGGGGTGTGGGGGGGGGGGAGTGTTATAAGAACATAAGAACATAAGAACATAAGAATTAGGAACAGGAGTAGGCCATCTAGCCCCTCGAGCCTGCTCCGCCATTCAACAAGCTCATGGCTGATCTGGCCGTGGACTCAGCTCCACTTACCCGCCCGCTCCCCATAACCCTTAATTCCCTTATTGGTTAAAAATCTATCTATCTGTGACTTGAATACATTCAATGAGCTAGCCTCAACTGCTTCCTTGGGCAGAGAATTCCACAGATTCACAACCCTCTGAGAGAAGAAATTCCTTTTCAACTCGGTTTTAAATTGTCTCCCCCGTATTTTGAGGCTGTGCCACCTAGTTCTAGTCTCCCCGACCAGTGGAAACAGCCACTCTGCCTCTATCTTGTCTATCAATTTCATTATTTTAAATATTTCAATAAGATCACTCCTCATCCTTCTGAACTCCAACGAGTAAAGACCCAGTCTACTCAATCTATCATCATAAGGTAACCCCCTCATCTCCGGAATCAGCCTAGTGAATCGTCTCTGTACCCCCTCCAAAGCTAGTATATCCTTCCTTAAGTAAGGTGACCAAAACTGCACGCAATACTCCAGGTGCGGCCTCACCAATACCCTATACAGTTACAGCAGGACCTCCCTGCTTTTGTACTCCATCCCTCTCGCAATGAAGGCCAACATTCCATTTGCCTTCCTGATAACCTGCTGCACCTGCAAACTAACTTTTTGGGATTCATGCACAAGGACCCCCAGGTCCCTCTGCACCGCAGCATGTTGTAATTTCTCCCCATTCAAATAATATTCCCTTTTACTGTTTTTTTTCCCAAGGTGGATGACTTCACACTTTCCGACATTGTATTCCATCTGCCAAACCTTAGCCCATTCACTTAACCTATCTAAATCTCTTTGCAGCCTTTCTGTGTCCTCCACAAAACCCGCTTTCCCACTAATCTTTATGTCATCTGCAAATTTTGTTACACTACACTCTGTCCCCTCTTCCAGATCATCTATGTATATTGTAAACAGTTGTGGTCCCAGCACCGATCCCTGTGGCACACCACTAACCACCGATTTCCAACCCAAAAAGGACCCATTTATCCCGACTCTCTGCTTTCTGTTTGCCAGCCAATTCTCTATCCATGCTAATACATTTCCTCTGACTCCGCGTACCTTTATCTTCTGCAGTAACCTTTTGTGTGGCACCTTATCGAATGCCTTTTGAAAATCTAAATACACCACATACATCGGTACACCTCTATCCATCATGCTCGTTATATCCTTAAAGAATTCCAGTAAATTAGTTAAACATGATGTCCCCTTCATGAATCCATGTTGCGCCTGCTTGATTGCACTATTCCTATCTAGATGTCCCGCTATTTCTTCCTTAATGATAATTTCAAGCATTTTCTCCACTACAGATGTTAAACTAACCGGCCTATAGTTACCTGCCTTTTGTCTGCCCCCTTTTTTAAACAGAGGCGTTACATTAGCTGCTTTCCAATCCGCTGGTACCTCCCCAGAGTCCAAAGAATTTTGGTAGATTATAACGAATGCATCTGCTATAACTTCCGCCATCTCTTTTAATACCCTGGGATGCATTTCATCAGGACCAGGGGACTTGTCTACCTTGAGTCCCATTAGCCTGTCCAGCACTACCCCCCTAGTGATAGTGATTGTCTCAAGGTACTCCCTTCCCACATTCCTGTGACCAGCAATTTTTGGCATGGTTTTTGTGTCTTCCACTGTGAAGACGGAAGCAAAATAATTGTTTAAGGTCTCAGCCATTTCCACATTTCCCATTATTAAATCCCCTTCTCATCTTCTAAGGGACCAACATTTACTTTAGTCACTCTTTTCCGTTTTATATATCTGTAAAAGCTTTTACTATCCGTTTTTATGTTTTGCGCATGTTTACCTTCGTAATCTATCTTTCCTTTCTTTATTGCTTTCTTAGTCATTCTTTGCTGTCGTTTAAAATTTTCCCAATCTTCTAGTTTCCCACTAACCTTGGCCACCTTATACGCATTGGTTTTTAATTTGATACTCTCCTTTATTTCCTTGGTTATCCACGGCTGGTTATCCCTTCTCTTACCGCCCTTCTTTTTCACTGGAATATATTTTTGTTGCGCACTATGAAAGAGCTCCTTAAAAGTCCTCCACTGCTCCTCAATTGTGTCACCGTTTAGTCTGTGTTCCCAGTCTACTTTAGCTAACTCTGCCCTCATCCCACTGTAGTCCCCTTTGTTAAAGCATAGTACGCTCATTTGAGACACTACTTCCTCACCCTCAATCTGTATTACAAATTCAACCATACTGTGATCACTCATTCCGAGAGGATCTTTTACTAGGAGATCGTTTATTATTCCTGTCTCATTACACAGGACCAGATCTAAGATAGCTTGCTCCCTTGTAGGTTCTGTAACATACTGTTCTAAGAAACAATCCCGTATGCATTCTATGAATTCCTCCTCCAGGCTACCCCGTGCGATTTGATTTGACCAATCGATATGTACGTTAAAATCTCCCATGATTACTGCCGTTCCTTTTTCACATGCCTCCATTATTCCCTTGATTATTGTCCGCCCCACCGTGAAGTTATTATTTTGGGGCCTATAAACTACGCCCATCAGTGACTTTTTCCCCTTACTATCTCTAATCTCCACCCACAATGATTCAACATTTTGTTCATTAGAGCCAATATCATCTCTCACAACTGCCCTGATATCATCCTTTATTAACAGAGCTATCCTACCTCCTTTCCCTTCTTGTCTATCTTTCCAAATTGTCAGATACCCTTGTATGTTTAATTCCCAGTCTTGGCCACCCTGCAACCACGTTTCTGTAATGGCCACCAAATCATACCCATTTGTAATGATTTGTGCCGTCAACTCATTTACTTTATTTCAAATGCTGCGTGCGTTTAGGTAGAGTGTTTTAATACTAATTTTTAATCCATGATTTTTAGTTTTGACCCCTCCTGCAGCCCTTTTATTTTCAGTGGCCCTTTTTGTTTTTTGCCTTGGGTTTCTTTTCCCTCCACTATTACTCATCTCCTTTCTGTCTTTTGCTTTTGTCTCCTTTTTGTTTCCCTCTGTCTCCCTGCATTGGTTCCCATCCCCCTGCCATATTAGTTTAACGCCTCCCCAACAGCACTAGCAAACACTCCCCCTAGGACATTGGTTCCGGTCCTGTCCAGGTGCAGACCCTCCGGTTTGTACTGGTCCCACCTCCCCCAGAACCTGTTCCAATGTCCCAGGAATTTGAATCCCTCCCTGCTGCACCACTGCTCAAGCCACATATTCATCTGAGTTATCCTGCGATTCCTACTCTGACTAGCACGTGGCACTGGTAGCAATCCTGAGATTACTACTTTTGAGGTCCTACGTTTTAATTTAGCTCCTAGCTCCTTAAATTCGTCTCGTAGGACCTCATCCCTTTTTTTACCTATATCGTTGGTACCAATGTGCACCACGACAACTGGCTGTTCACCCTCCCTTTTCAGAATGTCCTGCACCCGCTCCGAGACATCCTTGACCCTTGCACCAGGGAGGCAACATACCATCCTGGAGTCTCGGTTGCGGCCACAGAAACGCCTATCTATTCCCCTTACAATCGAATCCCCTATCACTATCGCTCTCCCACTCTTTTTCCTGCCTTCCTGTGCAGCAGAGCCAGCCATGGTGCCATGAACTTGGCTGCTGCTGCCCTCCCCTGATGAGTCATCCCCCTCAACAGTACTCAAAACGGTGTATCTGTTTTGCAGGGGGATGACTGCAGGGGACCCCTGCACTACCTTCCTTGCACTGCTCTTCCTGCTGGTCTTCCATTCCCTAGCTGGCTGTGGACCCTTCACCTGCGGCAAGACCAACTCGCTACACGTGCTACTCACGTCATTCTCAGCATCGTGGATGCTCCAGAGTGAATCCACCCTCAGCTCCAATTCCGCAACGCGGTCTGTCAGGAGCTGGAGGCGGACACACTTCCCGCACATGTAGTCGTCAGGGACACCGGAAGTGTCCCTGAGTTCCCACATGGTATGTATGTAAACCTGTAAATACCATGTCTGACCACCATAGAGCTGATCCCCTGGAGCCCCAAGGGATCCCATAATCCCTTGGGAGCACCTGTATATAAGAAGGCCTCACAGGCTGGAGAGGCACACAGACCTGTAATAAAGGACAACAGTCACACCTTACTTTGAGCTTGCAGTATCTGGTCTGACTCTTTATCCAAGACATAACACCCTTCATCTCAGGAATCAAACTAGTGACCCTTTTCTGAACTGCCTCCAATGCAAGTATATCCCTCCTTAATTTAAGAGACCAAACTCTACGAAGTACTGTAGGTGTCCGCTCCCAGAGGAGAACGGACTACATTGGCTTCCCATTCACCAAAGAGAAGCAGGCCAAGTGTGCATGTGGCTTAGCCAGGATAGCCTGCTTCCCCATAGTGCAGGGTGCCATTGACGGCACCCACGTGACTTTGCGGGCACCGCATAACAATCCGGAGATCTTCTATAACTGCAAAGGCTACTACCACTTAATTTACAGTTGTTGTGCCAGCACACAGTGAATCCTCAATGTCTATGCCCACTATTCTGGTAGCAACCACGATGCCTTCATCCTGTGCCAAACCAGTGTGCATGCACTTCTCCAGCCACCACGTCAAACTCAAGGGTGGCTGCTTGGAGGGAAGGGCTATCCGCTCTGCACCTGGCTGTTGACACCCCTCCACTACCCCAAGACTCGTGCTCAGCACGCATATAATGAGAGCCATGTTGCCACCAAGAACATCAGCAAGTAGACCATCAGCCTACTGAAGCAATGGTTCTGCTGCCTTGACCGCTTGGGAGGAGCACTCCAGTACTCGGCTGATCCGGTGTCCCATTTTGTGGTGGTCTGCTGCATGCTCCACAACTTGGCCATCATGAGGGCCCAGCCCTTGCCACCAGCGATTGTGGGACCACCTCAGTAGGAGGTTGAGGGAGGAGGAGGAAGAGCAACAGGAGGGAGGGTGGAGGTAGCCAGATAATCGGCCTTCCAGATGGGCTGTCTGTGACTGGCTCATCAGACTCCGATTTGCAAGAATGAAACCCCAGATTCCTGTTGCTCACCAGATCCCTATCACACCAGCCTTGTCTCACAGCATCCTCCTGGGCGCAAAACTGAAATGAATAGCATAAAAGATTCCAAACAATTAATAAATGTATCTGTAATCATCTCACACAGATTTACATGAATACTGTTAATTAATCACCTTGTGCAGTCCCTTAGTGTCTTTCTTTTGTGTGCCTTTCCTGATCTGGTGCTCCGACACAGTCCTCCACCATTAGCTGCAGTACGGCTGGTGGAAAACTGCTGAGTTTCCATGGGGGAGACTTCAGCTAGCCTTGCAGGACGACCTTGAGCAGCTCTGGACCTAGAAGGCTGGGCTGTAGACTGCATCACCTCGGCACGTGTGGCCACAGTCTGGGTTGGCTGGCTGACAGGCAGCGGTAAAGACAATGGCAGTGTGACAGTGGAGAGAGTAGGAATGTTATCCTCTTGAGAGAGGACAGTAGGGTCCTGCTCCACTTCCACTCCCCCGGGGCAGCGAATCAGCATTCCTAATCATCTGTTGGAGCACAGATTGCTGGGCTGCTGAGTCACTGAAATCCCCGGTCGATAGTTTAAAAAAAGAGGGAGAGAGAAAACAGGGAATTATAGACCAGTTAGCCTGACATCAGTCGTGGGGAAAATGCTGAAATCAATTATTAAAGATGAAATAGCAGCTCATTTGGAAAGCAGTGACAGGATCGGTCCAAGTCAGCATGGATTTATGAAAGGGAAATCATGCTTGACAGATCTTCTAGAATTTTTTGAGGATGTAACTAGTAGAGTGGACAAGGGAGAACCAGTGGATGTGGTGTATTTGGACTTTCAAAAGGCTTTTGACAAGGTCCCACACAAGAGCTTAGTGTGCAAAACTAAGGCACATGGGATTGGGGGTAATGTATTGATGTGGATAGAGTACTGGTTGTCAGATAGGAAGCAAAGAGTGGGAATAAATGGATCCTTTTCAAAATGGCAGGCAGTGACAAGTGGGGTACCGCAAGGTTCAGTGCTGGGACCCCAGCTATTTACAATATACATTAATGATTTAGTCGAAGGAATTGAACGTAATATCTCCAAGTTTGCAGATGACACTAAGCTAGGTGGCAGTGTGAGCTGTGAGGAGGATGCTTGGAGGCTGCAGGGTGATTTGGACAGGTTAAGAGAGTGGGCAAATGCATGGCAGATGCAGTACAATGTAGATAAATTGTGAGGTTATCCACTTTGGTGGCAAAAACAGGAAGGCAGATTATTATCTGAATGGTGACAGATTAGTAAAAGGGAAGGTGCAACGAGACCTGGGTGTCATGGTACATCAGTCATTGAAAATAGGCATGCAGGTACAGAAGGCAGTAAAAAAAGCAAATGGCATGTTGGCCTTCATAGTGAGAGGATTTGAGTATAGGAGTATGGAGGTCTTGTTACAGTTGTACAGGGCCTTGGTGAGGCCACACCTTGAATATTGTGTGCAGTTTTGGTCTCCTAATCTGAGGAAGGACATTCTTGCTATTGAGGGAGCACAGCAAATGTTCACCAGACTGATTCCTGGGATGGCAGGACTGACATATGAAGAAAGACTGGATCGACTAGGCTTATATTCACTGGAATTTAGATGAATGAGAGGGAATCTCAGAAGCATATAAAATTCTGACAGGATTGGACAGATTAGATTCAGGAAGAATGTTCCCAATGTTGGGGAAGTCCAGAACCAGTGGTCACAGTCTAAGGATAAGGGGTAAGCCATATAGGACCAAGATGAGAAACATTTTCACCCAGAGAATTGTGAACCTGTGGAATTCTCTACCACAGAAAGTTGTTGAGTCTAGTTCATTGGATATACTCAAAAAGGGAGTTAGATGTGGCCCTTACAGCTAAAGGGATCAAAGGGTATGGAGAGAAGGTTGGAGTGGGGTACTGAAGTTGCATGATCAGCCATGATCATATTGAATGGTGGTGCAGGCTCAATGGGCCGAAAGGCCTGCCCCTATCTTCTATGTTTCGATGTTTCTATGTAAACCCAGCTACGATGGCAGCAGTCTGAGCTTGGGAATGTTCATGAGAGTAGTCTGAGCTTCCGCTGCAGCACTACGAAGTTGAGTCACTTCTGCCTGTGCTGCAATGGAAGCTGCGACATCGCTCATCACGTGTACCATCATTTCTGGGTCGCCACGATCTCTTTGCGAGTCTACCATCATTTCCAGACTGGAAAACATAGGCCCCATGCTCTGCACAGAGCCTTGTGCAATGCTGGAAGTGGACTCCATGCATAGCTTGAAAGCAAGAAAAGATTGTGTGCTGATGGGGAAGTGGGATGTGAGAAGGAGGAATAGGAATGAACATACCATTGTTGTCTCCAAGGGGGTCAATGTCACCAGTGGCCACGGTGTCCACAACCTGGTGTCCAATGATCTCCAGCTTGCTCAGTTCTTCAATGTTGGCCTGGTCCCCAACCTGCCCAATCCAGCTCCCGGCAATTGTGAGCAACCTTAGTCTGTAAGAGCAAAAGAAGTGTGTCAGTGAGCATGCTGCAATTGGTTGAGTGATGTGCCTGCCATAGTTGAATAGCTGTCATTGTGTGCATGGTGTGAGATGTGGGGGTGAGTGGTGATAGGTTGAGATTTTTGGTGGGTGAGTGCCGGGTGTGGTGCATTCAATGAAGACTGTGGTATGTGGCATTAGCTGAAGCCTTCACTGACCACCGTGTGAGGTCGTTAAACTTCTTCCTACACAGTATGTGAGTCCTGGGGACCACAGTGCTGCCCATGATGTGGTCTGCTATGTCCCTCCACATCATGCGGCAGACTTATGGCAAGGGCCTCCTGCCAGTTGGCGGGTATTGAGCCGCCCGCCTTCTCTCCACCACAAAAACCAATGCCTGAAGAGCTTCAATGAGGGCTACAAGCTTCTTCAGTCGTCCGTCCGTCCGTCCGTCCGTCCGTCCGTCCGTCCGTCCGTCCGTCCATCCATCCATCCATCCATGGTTGCTACAGATGTCTTCTGACTGATGTTTGCTTTGCTCTTTGGGGCAGCTGCAGACACAGCAGCCCTGACAATGAGGTGCTGCAGCTTCAGTCAACCTTCCCTTTCAGTAGTGGAAAATGCTTGTGGCAATTAGACTGCCCCTGATATGGGTCCAGCTTGTCAGTGTAACGCCAATGAGCTTGAGTTTTTAGACTAGAATCATGACTATAATCATTTTAATGAGGAGTTAGCACGAATTTTGTGTGAATCCTAGACAATTTTTAGGTGGTCCAGCTTAACCATTATTAGTCTAAACACTGCCCATTTCTTGACTCTAACGAATTCCTAGCCTGATGTTACTTGTGCTGCTAATGGTGTCCTATCTCAGGGCTGTACCACTCCATCTTGCTGAGCCCATAGCAACCCAATATTTGTCCTTGGTTACAAGTTAGCCTTAATGACAATTAATGTTCCTTTGTATTCCTGTTACTCAGCTTGCAGTTTAATGTTGTATAGCCATCATTAAAGTTCTTGTTGTTAGGGATGTTTAAAACAGATTTTTCATTCATGGCCGGTGCTGTTTGTTCATCGCTGAGCCGAAAATCTGGGCCATTCCCACATTCCATTATTTTCTAAATTACAGATGCTTAGCTCATATCTCCTTCACATAATTATCTTATTCCAACAGTTCTGTTAGTTGTAACTTTGGTTTACAATTCTACAGTTTTCAGTTTCATTATATTACATATCAGTATTTTGTTTCTGATGTAGACTACACAAAATAAAATCAACCAAGGTTTGTCAAGTGATTTTAGATGTGTTATATATGTAAACTTATATTTACTCAGGTGGAAGCGGCCCAACATCTCAGTGCTGCAGCGAAAGCGCAGACTGCTGTCCTGCAATCTTAGATTGCTGCCACCCAAGCTCAGACTGCTGCTATCGTGGTTGGGTTTACCACTGTTGACCGGGGCTGGGTGTCGCAGTAGTCCAGCAATTTGTGCTCCAGCAGATTGCTAGGCAAGCTGATTCGCTGCCCCGGGGGAGTGACAGTCGGTCAGTGGAGCAGGAACCTACTGTCCACTCTCAGGATGACAGCATTCCTGATCGCACCACTGTCATTCCGCCATTGCCCTTGCCGCAGCCTGGAGGTCAGATAGCCCAGATTGCTGCCGTACATGCCGAGGTGGTGCAGTCTTCAGCCAGGCCTTCTAAGCCCAGAGTTGCTCGACGTCATCCTGCAAGGCCATCTGAAGTTTCCCCCATGGAAACTCAGCAGCCTTCCACCAGCTATGCCACTGGGGGAGCTCTGCATAGCAGTAGAGAGCAGGAAAGGGCACCCAAACGACAGGCACTAAGGGATTGCATGAAGATGATTAGTTAATATTGTATTTGTGAGTTGATTATTGATAAATATATTAATTTTGTTGGAATCTTCATTTTGTGGTGGCTCCCACTTCAGCTTTGTGCCAGGAGGCTGCTGTGATATTCCGTGAGAGGAATGGTATGATGGAGAGCGGTTGATGAGGTTGTGGTGATCAATGGGGATCTGAGGTCTCATTCACGAGAATCAGAGTCTGATGAGTAGTTCATGGACAGCCCATGCTAAAGGGATTTTTGCTGCCTGCCTCCTCCCTTCCTCCTCCTCCTCTGCCTTGTCCTCTTCCTGAGGTGGTCCTGCAATCCCTGCTGGCAAGGGCTGGGCTCCCATGATGGCCAAGTTATGAAGCATGCAGTAGACCACCACAAAGTGGGATGCCCTCTTTGCCGAGTACTGGAGGGCTCTTCCCGAGCAGTCAAGGCAGCGGAAGCATTGCTTCGGTAGCCCGATGGTCTGCTCGATAACCTAAGAACATAAGAACATAATAAATAAGAACAGGAGTAGGCCATTCGGCCCCTCGAGCCTCATGGACTCAGCTCCACTTCTCTGCCCCATAGCCCTTCATTCCCATATTTTCAAAAATCTGTCTATCTCCACCTTAAATATATTCAATGACCCAGCCTCCACAGCTCTCTGGGGCAGAGAATTCCATAGATTTACAACTCTCTGAGAGAAGAAATTCCTCCTCATCTCAGTTTTAAATGGGTGGCCCCTTATTCTGAGACTCGTGGCTAGATTTTACACTTTTGTACATATCGCACAAAAATGGGCGTTATTTCTGGCATGGGCGGTAAAAATGGATTTTCAGATCGCCGGCTTCTCGCCCATTCTCAAAGCACCTGGTCTCCATTTTTGAAATTGGGCATTACCGCGAGCGATATGAAATGGACGGTAGCATTAAATCTCTCTGACCTTCTGCCGTAAAGTGTCACCGTCCTTAGCAACAGCATGGCAATGCTCAATTCCCACGATTCAGGAGGTCAAGGGTCATCATGACACGTGCAGAAGAGGAGACAGAGAGAGAGGGAGCTGAGAGGGACTGAAGGCGTGTGTGGCTGTGGTGTAGCTGCTTTGGGAGGAAGGAGGGCGAGTTTAGAGCTTTAGAGCAAATAGGGAAACAAAAATTAGCTGTTACCAGCCACATATTTGCCCGAATTTGGCCTATAATGGAGGGAGAGGAGGAGGCATCACAGCATGCTGTGGAGACTGATGCTGGAGAGTGCAGTGAACTGGGAGAGGAGCACATTGGAAGGCGCAAAAGAGCAAGGAGGTTCTCGGATAAGGCAAATGCCTCCCTCCTGCAGGAGGTCGAGTTACGCTAGGGTGATGTGACACAGGGAGGGCGTGGGAAGCCCACCCCAAAGGCCTACCAGAAGATATAGACTGAGATAGCAGAGGTAGTCTCGTCGGCGACAAACGAGGTGCGTGAGGGCAACCAATGCTGCAAACGATGGAACGACCTTGTGGGATCCGCAAGAGCAAGTATTACATTTATTTACTTATGTATTTAAATAATTTGATTTGTAAGAGTCATGAGTGACTGTCATGAGATGTGAGGTCTTTCACTTTTACCGGGAATGTTGTACTCACTTATGTAAAGAGTGATCTGTCAGATATGTGTTGTATCAATCTCTGTGACAGTACCTTGCAATGATATCACACAATGATCTCATGCCATGTCGTCCTGTCACCTTTTACAGAAGAAGCTATCGATGATGAGGCCCGTGCAGAGGTGAACGAGTGAGGGAGGGTGCCACCAGTCCCCAGCGACATCACTGAGATGGAGGAGCGGGTGCTCGCACTCGTGGGGAAGCACCCCCGGACAGCCACGGAAGCATCTGCATCTGAAACAACGTGAGTAAAGTTGACATCATTGTGTGATGTAAAGTCAATAGATGCCACACCCACTCATATCCGAACAATCGGAAATGATAGATGATTTCTAAAATTATCTG
Organism: Pristiophorus japonicus; assembly: GCF_044704955.1. Taxonomy (NCBI): domain Eukaryota; kingdom Metazoa; phylum Chordata; class Chondrichthyes; family Pristiophoridae; genus Pristiophorus; species Pristiophorus japonicus. The sequence goes on along the minus strand of NC_091986.1, from coordinate 93,516,770 downwards.
AGAAATAATGCTGGCCTAATGAAAATCATTGCAATACAAATGTGTTGATAGTCATGAAATGTGATGTCTGATAGTGGTGGTGCTTTTGTCGTGCATATGCTGTGTGTAGCGCTGGACTCACCTTGTGACCCTAGCACCCCTTTCTCCTCTAATAACCTCATTTGCGTTTTGCAGCTCAGCCAGCAGCACGGCCCCAGGCAAGACCACCGAGGAAAGAAGGTGGGGGCGCTGGGCCCGACTTTCCGGACGATCCTACATCTGGTGCTGAGGAGCTCTGATTCCCACCCGTCCACCTGCTGGGTCTGTTCTCTACGGATGAGAGCACGGACTTCGAGGAAGCTGCATCACACACTCCAGAAGCCATTCCACCCCAAGACCATCTAGTGCTCCTCTGGTCATTCACGCCTCCACTCTGGAGGTACCGGTCCCAAGCACCTCACCACAGCGCACCCCATTTGTTCCCAGGACAGCGCCGACCCTGCGGAGGTTTCGTGGATGCGGCAGGTCTGGTCCATGAGCACCACATAATGGAGAGATGGTATAGTTTCCAGGAGGTCTGCACCTAGGCAGGACCGGAACCAATGTCCTAGCGGGAGTGTTTGCTAGTGCTGTTGGGGAGGAGTTAAACTAATATGGCAGAGGGATGGGAACCAATGCAGGGAGACAGATGGAAACAACATGGAAACAGAAGCAAAAGACAGAAAGGAGATGAGTAAAAGTGGAGGGCAGAGAAACCCAAGGCAAAAAACAAAAACGGCCACTGTACAGCAAAATTCTAAAGGGTCAAAGTGTAATAAAAAGGCAAGCCTGAAAGCTCGGTGCCTCAATGTGAGGAGTATTCGGAACCCAGGAGAGGGCTCTGAGCTGGTTAGAGTGGGTGAGAGCGCAGATGAACAGGACCCCAAGAAAGAATGCAAAAGGCAGGAGGCAACAGAGCAGAGTAGCACTGGGGTAAGTGTAAACCACAAGGTGATAGGAAGGGACAATATGTATGAATATAAAGAAGCTGCAGGAGGGGTCAAAACTAAAAATCATGTTTTATAAACTAGTATTAAAACACTCTACCGAAACGCATGCAGCATTCGAAATAAAGTAAATGAGTTGACGGCACAAATCATTACAAATGGGTATGATTTGGTGGCCATTACAGAAACGTGGTTGCAGGGTGGCCAAGACTGGAAAATAAACAGGGGTTTCTGACAATTCGGAAGGATAGACAAGAAGGGAAAAGAGGTGGGGTAGCTCTGTTTATAAAGAATGATATTAGGGCAGTTGTAGAGATGATATTGGCTCTAATGAACAAAATGTTGAATCATTGTGGGTGGAGATTAGAGATAGTAAGGAGGAAAAGTTACTGGTGGGCGTAGTTTATAGGCCCCCAAATAATAACTTCACGGTGGGGCGGGCAATAATCAAGGGAATAATGGAGGCATGTGAAAAAGGAACGGCAGTAATCATGGGGGATTTTAACCTACATATCGATTGGTAAAATCAAATTGCACGGGGTAGCCTGGAAGAGGAATTCATAGAATGCATACGGGATTGTTTCTTAGAACAGTATGTTACAGAACCTACAAGGGAGCAAGCTATCTTAGATCTGTTCCTGTGTAATGAAACAGGAATAATAAACGATCTCCTCATAAAAGATCCTCTCGGAATGAGTGATCACAGTATGGTTGAATTTGTAATACAGATTGAGGGTGAGGAAGTAGTGTCTCAAACGAGCGTACTATGCTTAAACAAAGGGGACTACAGTGGGATGAGGGCAGAGTTAGCTAAAGTAGACTGGGAACACAGACTAAACGGTGGCACAATTGAGGAACAGTGGAGGACTTTTAAGGAGCTCTTTCATAGTGCTCAACAAAAATATATTCCAGTGAAAAAGAAGGGCGGTAAGAGAAGGGATAACCAGCCGTGGATAACCAAGGAAATAAAGGAGAGTATCAAATTAAAAACCAATGCGTATAAGGTGGCCAAGGTTAGTGGGAAACTAGAAGATTGGGAACATTTTAAACGACAGCAAAGAATGACTAAGAAAGCAATAAAGAAAGGAAAGATAGATTACGAAAGTAAACATGCGCAAAACATAAAAACAGATAGTAAAAGCTTTTACCGATATATAAAATGGAAGAGATTGACTAAAGTAAATGTTGGTCCCTTAGAAGATGAGAAGGGGGATTTAATAATGGGAAATGTGGAAATGGCTGAGACCTTAAACAATTATTTTGCTTCAGTCTTCACAGTGGAAGACACAAAAACCATGCCAAAAATTGTTGGTCACAGGAATGTGGGAAGGGAGGACCTTGAGATAATCACTATCACTAGGGAGGTAGTGCTGGACAGGCTAATGGGGCTCAAGGTAGACAAGTCCCCTGGTCCTGATGAAATGCATCCCAGGGTATTAAAAGAGATGGCGGAAGTTATAGCAGATGCATTCGTTATAATCTACCAAAATTCTCTGGACTCTGGGGAGGTACCAGTAGATTGGAAAGCAGCTAATGTAATGCCTCTGTTTAAAAAAGGGGCAGACAAAAGGCAGGTAACTATAGGCTGGTTAGTTTAACATCTGTAGTGGGGAAAATACTTGAAGCTATCATTAAGGAAGAAATAGCGGGACATCTGGATAGGAATAGTGCAATCAAGCAGACGCAACATGGATTCATGAAAAGGAAATCATGTTTAACTAATTTACTGGAATTCTTTGAGGATATTACGAGCATGGTGGATAGAGGTGTACCGATGGATGTGGTATATTTAGATTTCCAAAAGGCATTCGATAAGGTGCCACACAAAAGGTTACTGCAGAAGATAAAGGTACGCGGAGTCAGAGGAAATGTATTAGCATGGATCGAGAATTGGCTGGCTAACAGAAAGAAGAGAGTCGGGATAAATGGGTCCTTTTCGGGTTGGAAATCCGTGGTTAGTGGTGTGCCACAGAGATCGGTGCTGGGACCACAACTGTTTACAATATACATAGATGACCTGGAAGAGGGGACAGAGTGTAGTGTAACAAAATTTGCAGATGACACAAAGATTAGTGGGAAAGCAGGTTGTGTAGAGGACACAGAGAGGCTGCAAAGAGATTTAGATAGGTTAAGCGAATGGGCTAAGTTTTGGCAGATGGAATACAATGTCGGAAAATGTGAGGTCATCCACCTTGGAAAAAAAAACAGTAAAGGGAATATTATTTGAATGGGGAGAAATTACAACATGCTGAGGTGCAGAGGGACCTGGGGGTCCTTGTGCATGAATCCCAAAAAGTTAGTTTGCAGGTGCAGCAGGTAATCAGGAAGGCGAATGGAATGTTGCCGTTCATTGCGAGAGAGATGGAGTACAAAAGCAGGGAGGTCCTGCTGCAATTGTATAGGGTATTGGTGAGGCCACACCTGGAGTACTGCGTGCAGTTTTGGTCACCTTACTTAAGGAATGATATACTAGCCTTGGAGGGGGTACAGAGACGATTCACTAGGCTGATTCCGGAGATGAGGGGGTTACCTTATGATGATAGATTGAGTAGACTGGGTCTTTAATCGTTGGAGTTCAGAAGGATGAGGGGTGATCTTATAGAAACATTTAAAATAATGAAAGGGATAGACAAGATAGAGGCAGAGAGATTGTTTCCACTGGTAGGGGAGACTAGAACTAGGGGGCACAGCCTCAAAATATGGGGGAGACAATTTAAAACTGAGTTGAGAAGAAATTTCTTCTCCCAGAGGGTTGTGAATCTGTGGAATTCTCTGCCCAAGGAAGCAGTTGAGGCTAGCTCATTGAATTTATTCAAATCACAGATAGATAGATTTTTAACCAATAAGGGAATTAAGGGTTATGGGGAGTGGGTGGGTAAGTGGAGCTGAGTCCATGGCCAGATCAGCCATGATCTTTTTGAATGCAGGAGCAGGCTCGAGGGGCTAGATGGCCTGCTCCTGTTCCTAATTCTTATGTTCGTATGTTCTTATGTTCTTATGACTATAGACATTGATGATCAGCTCATCGAAGCATTGGGAGGCATATCCCAACACGTGGCCACCATGACTGAGTACGTTCCGCAGATGGCGGAGGCCCTGGATGCGATAGCCAGGAACACTGCTGGAACCTGCCTCCCAGTGGTCCCAGAGGTCGGCATTCCACCCCTAGGTTCCACGCCACCACTGCGAACGACAGATGAGAGGCAGCAATGATCCTGCTTCTGCATCATAGAATGTTCTCCCTTTGGCAGCCCCTGCTCTCGTACCTGTGCAACCACCGCCTCTGCCTTCATCCCCCCCAATGAGACACCGCCTGAGGAGCTCCTTGGCCAGGCGCCGTGGAGCGAGGAGGGAAAGGAGTAGAGGTGGGGAGAAGAAGCAGAGGGGGGAAGGAAAGTGAGGTGCATGCCCACAGGTGATGACTGTGTTCTATCTCCATCTGGGTGTATGCAATTTGTTGTAATGTATGGGGGGAGGGGACAACCCTCCTTCTTTGCATTTGTATTCTGTGTTGGTGGACATGTTGAACATTTGATTGATGTCAATGGTGGAAAACGTGGGGTGTGGGCGGGGGTTGGGTGTTTTTGCCCGAGATACTTATGATTTCAGACCAATGTTCGTATCAAAAAATTTTTTAGGGTTTGGGTTATGTTCAATTTTTTTTGAATATAACCTTGTTGCGCATTGTCTCAGATAGCTGGACTGTTACACACTGGTAATTCCTTAACATGAAAGGCTTAAATAAAACTTAACCAATCAACGTAAATTTTAACTGGCACGAAGATGATGGTTACCATTGATGTCTGAGCTGCACACACAGCAGTGTGTCAGCTCCTTACGTAAGAGTCTTGCAGCTATGTAGCCACCACGGGCCCTTTCCTGCGGTCTGGAGGAGGTCGTGGGCATGGTTGCATAGCCAGCCTGATTGTCTGGTCCTAGGTCAGCGTCCAGCCTCTCGTCCTCCTCTTCCTCTCTCTCCTGAGGTGGAGCATCAGTCCTTTCTGGCAATTCTTGGCCCCTCCTGATAGCCAGGTTGTGCAACATGGAGCACATGACCATGAATTTACCAATTTGCTCAGGGTTGTATTGTAGCTCTCCTCCTGAGTGGTCCAGACATCTGAAGCACTGCTTAAGCACAGTTACTGTTTTCTGGACCACATTGCGTGTGTCTCTGTGGCTCTGGTTGTATCGCTTCTTGGCCTCGGTGTGGGTGTAATGCAGGGTGTCATCAGCTAGGTGGCTAGGCCATATCGGTTATCACCAAGCATCCAGCATTGTCCTTGTGGCTGACTCTTAAAGATGTCAGAGACAGCGCTCTCACGCAGGCTATGAGCCTCATCGAAGCTGCCTGGACATTTGGCATTCACTGCCATTATGATCTGGTTGTCATCGACAACTAGTTGGACCTTCAGGGAGTGAAATCTGTTTCTGTTACAAAAAAGCTCTGGGTCCTGAGAAGGTGCCTCATGGCGATGTGAGTGCACTGTATTGCTCGCTGCATCCTGGGGAATTTGGCAATGTGGTAGAATGCTCCAGCCCTGTCAGTCTGAGCCTCCGTGGTCATGGGGAAGTCTATCCTATACGCGTACAGGGCCTCTGTGACCTGTCTAATGCAGTGATGGGTGGCATGGTGAGACAGAGGGCACATCTCGATCGCGGAGGCCCAAAAGGAACCAGCTGGGGTGACCTTGACCTCGACTGACACTGATGTTCTGATGGCAGGCTGCATATGTGGCCTGATGAGCTCACATATTTCATTGATCACCACCCTGTGGAAGCGCAGTCTCCTAAGGCAGGTGTGGTCAGACACATCGAGGTAAGACCACTTTTCCCTGTGCGTGCGGGGTGTGTATGGCCTGGCCCTCCTCCTCATTCTTGCATGTCTTAAATTGGGGACATAATGATGCGCATCACACATTGAGTCATCTGCACTCTGCAGCATCTGCGTATTAATCGATGCAGGCTGAGAAATGGCTGGCCCCATTGCAATGAAAGTAAAATAGTGATTGATCAGAGGCAATAATTTCCTCACTAAACTACACCTAGAGTAAACCCCCAATAGTCCAGAGTCTGAAAATATGTCTGTTGAGATGGTCACTTCACCTGAGAAGAACTCCAGAGTCAATGTAAACTCCCCCGAAGTTGAAGCAGCCTTTTGAATGAAGCGACCTGCGCTTTAAAAAATGGCAGCCACACCGCTGGCTTTAGTTCAGAAGAGTTCCACTTTTTCTGGGCGTTTTTTTGGGCCAGCGATATTGTGGGTGATATGTGTGCGAGGTGGGCGATCTCCTGGCTGTTAGTTTCGCCAAATGTGCTCTTTATGACAAAAAGAATGGGCGGGCGGTATTATTGAATCTCGGTATTAATTCCGTGCGGAAAGTAACGCTGGGTGATATTATGGTGTTGATTTCAACCATTCTGATGATTTCGCCCAAAATAGTGGGTGGGCGGTATTATTTTTTCCCGGTGTTACACACATGGGGAAAGTAACGCTCGGTGATAAGTTTCCGAAAAATGTCCGTCAGTTTCCATTTTGTGGCTAAATGGGCGATATATGGGCATTATACGTCATTTCAGCGGTAAAATGGACGTTAAGTGGGCGTTAAGCATGCAAAAAACGTGGAAAATCTAGCCCAAGGTCCCCTAGGTTTACGTTCCCCTATGAGTGGAAATATCCTCTCTGCAGCCACCTTGTCATAAGAACATAAGAACATAAGAATTAGGAACAGGAGTCGGCCATCTAGCCCCTCGAGCCTGCTCCGCCATTCAATAAGATCATGGCTGATCTGGCCGTGGACTCAGCTCCACTTACCTGTCCTCTCCCCGTAACCCTTAATTTCCTTATTGGTTAAAAATCTATCTATCTGTGAGCCCCATCATTTTCGTATATGTTTCGGTAAGATCACCTCTCATTCTTCTGAACTCCAATGTGTATAGGCCCAACCTACTCAACCTATCTTCATAAGTCAACTCCCTCATCTCCAGAATCAACCTTGTGAACCTTCTCTGAACAGCCTCCAATGCAAGTGTATCCTTCCTTAAATACAGAAACCAAAACTGTGTGCAGTAATCTAGTGTGGCCTCACCAATACCCTGTACAGTTGTAGCAGGACTTCTCTGCTTTTATATTCTATCCCCCCTGCAATAAAGGCCAACATTCCATTTGTCTTCCTGATTACGTGCTGTACCTTCATACTAACTGTTATATATGTGGACTTGTATTTGCTCTGTACAGCCACCAGAGGGCTCATCCCCTGGAGTCCCAAGGGATTCCATAATCCGTTGGGAGCACAGGTATTTAAGGAGGCTTCACAGGTTAGAGAGGCACTCTGGAGACCTGCAATAAGACTGTCACACTTTACTTTGAGCTCACAGTGTTCAGTCTGACTCTTTCTCCATACACAACACTAACTTTTTGTGTTTCATGCACAAGAACCCCCAGGTTACACCCTAGGATGTAAGCCATCAGGTCCAGGGGTCTTGTCTGTCTTTAGCCCCATTATTTTACCAAGTACTACCTCTTTAGTGATAGTGATTGTATTAAGTTCCTGGTGGCAGCATGTCTCTCATTATATGAGTGCTGGGCACGAGTGGTTGGGTTTTGGAGGGGAGTCATCAACCAGGTGCAAAGCGGATAGCCCTTGTGTCTGAGCAGCCAACCTCAGGTTTGATGTGGTGGCTAGAAGATTGCTGGCACTCCGGACTGATGCAGAATGAAGGTATCATGACTGCTGCCAGGATAGCAGGCATTGACCATCAGGATTCGCTGTGCTTGGCTGCACCAATCTGCACTTTAAGTGAGTGGTATCCTTTGTGGTTAGGGAAGATCTCAGGATTGTCATGCGGTGCCCACAAAGCCACATGGGTGCTGTCGATGGTGCCCTGCCCCACAGGGAAGCGCGCTATCCCAGTAAGGCCACATGCGCGGTCCTCCTGTTTCTCTCTGCTCAGAGAGAAGAAAACCTATCCTGGTGTAGAGAGCCGCAGTGACTTTCCAGATGCAGTGATGGATGGCGAAATGGGAGATGGTACTGTCTCCAGCTGCAGACTTGAAGGATCCGCTGGCGAAGAACTTGAGGGCCACAGTGACCTTGAGGGCCACTGGGAAAGCAGTGGTTGGCCCGCCCTCAGGCTGCAAGTCTGGTTGCAAGAGGTGGCAGAGTTCTGTGACCACTTCCTTGGTGAAGTGGAGCTTCCTAATACACTGCTCCTTGCTTAAGTGGATATAAGAGAAGTGCTCTCTGAAGACACTAGTTGGCTAAGCCCTCCTGTTGAGAGCTCTCCTGGCCCTCCTTCTCTTCCCTCTTTGGGCAACATCTCCTTTTCCTCGCTGCCTCTGTTCTCTCTCCCGAGGATACTCGAGCGCGAGGGGTCTGCCAGTACAGCCCCCATGACTGTGAACAAGTGTTGTGAGCAGAAGCCGTTAAATAAGAATGAAGGCATTCTCCACTTGCCCCTACACTCCCTGTCAGCTTAGGACCTTGAAAGAAGTTTATATAAAGATGCTGGAGTTGCAGAAAGTCGCACAGAGCCATTCAAACTATAGAAACATGTCAGCTGCAAATTACTGCTGATGATCCCATTAAATAACGGAGCTGGAGCCTCCTTCCTGTTTGTCCAACGCTTGCTCAGCTGGTTGCAATTAGCACTCGCCAGTCCCCCCAGCCCGCTAAGCTACCTTATTAACCTCCCCAGCAACGGGATCACTGCACCGCGATCCGATGCCTTCCCGATGTCCTCCACGGCACGCAATCTCTTCCCACCCCTTCATGTCCTCTGCTGGCAGCCAGCGATCTTCTCCCCTCCTCCCCATATCTCTCCTGGCCCTCCCCCATTGATGTTCCTTCCTCCCCAGATCTCTCTCTCTCCTCTCTGCTCCCCGGCTGTGGCCTGGTGCCAAAGGCCTTCCCACCGGATGTCCGGCCAGCCTCTCAATCTGACTGGCTGCAGCCGGGAAACGGATTCCAAAAATGCTAATGAGGTCTTGCCATTACATTCAGCAAGACCTGTGACAAATCCATCCTTCTGGGTTTCCCGACCACTACCTTGCCCCCCATTCTATCCACCCTCCGCTCACCCACCACGGCTCTCGCTCCCACTCCTTCCCCTCCTCCTGATTAATATCTTGTCTCTGTTTCTCTCTCCGCCGATGCTGTTTGACCTGCTGAGGGTTTCCAGCACTTTCTGTTTTTAATTCATCGTTGCACTCCTGGGTTCTGCTGATGCACATTCAGAGTTTGGGCAGTGTGTGGGACTGACAAACATCACAGAACCTGAGGAGCTATCTATGACAGACTTGAATTCATAATAAAGTCTTGCAAATCATATGAAGAAAGGCCATAGAGGAAGTTGGAGATGGTGAACGATCCCAGTGGTTCTGAAAACTTGTTTGGTTGAAGGATCCCTTTTCAAATGGATTAATAATCACCATCTATTGTAACTTCTGTCTGAGGCTGAATGAGACTATATGACCATGAAATTAGCTTTCGACCACATAGCCGCAGAATAACGAAGACTGCCTATTCCCACCTCCGTAACATCGCCTGCTTCAGCTCATCCGCTTCTGAAGCCCTCATCCATGACTTTGTTATCTCTAGACTTGACTATTCCAACGCACTCCTGGCTGGCCTCGCACATTCTACCTTACGTAAACTAGAAGTGATCCAAAACGCAGCTGCCCATGTCTCAACTCGCACCAAGTCCCGCTCACCAATCACCCCTGTTATGTTCATAATAAAGGATGAAACTGAGTACTGTGTACAATGAGCAAGCGTGACCTTAGCTCCTTTAATAAGACTCCAGAGTGCAGGTACCTCGTGGGTGGCCTGCTTATATACAGTGCTACCAAGGGATGCAGGGATCCCTTGGGACTCCAACAGGTAGGCCCTCTGGTGGTAGTGTAATACAGGTTACAAGGGGTTAAATACATAACATCACTCCCCCGTGAAGTCAACAGTACACTTATTTACAAAGTGAGACGATCTGGGACTTTTTGCTCCCTTGTCGATCGTCTTGGTACAAATGCGGGTATGGGTGAGTTGGTTAGTTCTTCACTAGGCTGCTGGGCAGCCGGTCTTGCCGGGCTGCTGGAGATGGTGAGTTCGGCTTCGTAGTCAACCATGATGTCAGTTGCCACTTGTGTGTGTGTTGGAGGGTTGAAGTTGGTGGTGTCTTCTTCGGGTTGTTCGTAGCTGTTGGTGAACCGCAATTTGATTTGGTCCAAATGTTTTCTGTACATTTGTCCATTGGCCAATTTGACCTGAAACAGCCTAATCCTCTCTTTGGCTGTGACCATGCCAGTGAGCCGTTTGTGGCCATGTCCATAATTGAGCACAAACACAGGATCATTGATCTCAATATCACCTGACAAATTTGCGCGGTCATGGTACACACTTTGTTGATGCTGCTTGCCCTCCACGTGATCATGGAGATCAGAGTGGACAAGAGAAAGCCTTGTTTTTAGCGCCCTTTTCATGAACAGCTCAGCTGGGGGAACCCCGGTGAGTGAGTGGGGTCTGGTGCAGTAGCTGAGCAGCACTCGGGACAGCCGGGTCTGCAGGGAGCCTTCCGACACACGTTTCAAGCTTTGCTTGATGGTCTGAACTATCCGTTCTGCCTGGCCGTTGGATACGGGCTTGGACGGGGTAGATGTGAGTCGTTTGATCCCATTGCGGGTCATGAATTCCTTAAATTCAGCACTGGTGAAGCACGGCCCATTGTCGCTGACTAGGACATCAGGCAAGCCGTGTGTGGCAAACATGGCTCGTAGGCTTTCAATAGTGGCCATGGACGGGCTTACAGACATTATCGCACATTCAATCCATTTTGAGTAAGCGTCCAGGACAACCAAAAACATTTTGCCGAGAAATGGGCCTGCATAGTCCATGTAGATCCACGACCACGGTTTGGAGGGCCACGACCACAAACTTAGCGGTGCCTCTCTGGGTGCATTGCTCAGCTGAGAGTAAGTGTTGCACTGGCACACACATGACTCTAAATCTGAGTCGATGCCTGGCCACCACACATGGGATCTGGCTATGGCTTTCATCATTACAATGCCTGGGTGGGTGCTGTGCAGTTCACATATGAACGTATCTCTGCCTTTCTTGGGCAAGACCACACGATTACCCCACAACAGACAGTCCACCTGCAGGAACATTTCGTCTTTGCGCCTGTGGAACGGCTTAATCGCTTCCTGCATCTCTGCTGGGACACTGGACCAGCTCCCATGGAGCACACAGTTTTTTTACCAAGGACAGTAAAGGATCCTGGCTGGTCCAGGTCCTGATCTGCCGGGCCGTAACGGGGACTTTTCGTTCTCAAATGCCTCCATGACCATGAGCAGGTTTGCTGGCTGTGCCATTTCCACCCCGGTATTGGTCAATGGCAGCCGACTGAGAGCATCTGCGCAGTTCTCTGTGCCTGGTCTGTGGCGGATTACATAGTTGTATGTCGACAGCGTGAGCGCCCACCTTTGGATGCGGGCAGAGGCATTGGTGTTAATCCCTTTGTTCTCAGAGAACAGCGATATGAGCGGCTTGTGGTCAGTTTCAAGCTCAAACTTGAGGCCAAATAAGTACTGGTGCATTTTCTTTACCCTGTAAATGCACGCTAGAGCCTCTTTTTCAATCATGTTGTAGGCCCTTTCGGCCTTCGACAAACTCCTGGACGCATAAGCAACCGGTTGCAAGATCCCCGATTCGTTAGCCTGTTGTAACACACACCCCATATGACGCCGCATCACAAGCTAGCATTAATCTTTTATAAGGGCTATACAGGACAAGCAGTTTGTTTGAACACAACAGATTTCTGGCTTTCTTAAAGGCAGCCTCTTGTGAATTCCCCCATACCCAGTCGTCTCCCTTGCGCAGTAGCGCATGTAGGGGTTCTAGCAGGGTGATTAACCCAGGTAGGAAATTACCGAAATAGTTAAAGAGTCCCAGGAACAACCGCAGCTCCATCACATTCTGTGGTCTCGGCGCGTTCTTGATGGCCTTTGTCTTGGCGTCGGTAGGTCTGATGCCGACTGCTGCGATGCTTCTTCCCAAGAACTCGAACTCCTGTGCCAGGAAAACACACTTCGAGCGTTTCAACTTGAGTCCCACGCGATCCAACCGACTAAGAACCTCTTTCAGATTCTTCAAGTGCTCAATGGTGTCCCAACCTGTAACCAATATGTCGTCCTGGAAAACCACGGTGCAAGGAACCAACTTTAGCAGGCTCTCCAAGTTCCATTGGAAGATTGCCGCGGCCGACCGAATCTCGAACGGGCACCGGTTATAGATGAACAGACCTTTGTGCATGTTGATGCAGGTGAGGCCTTTCGAAGACTCCTCCAGCTCCTGCATCATGTAGGCCGAGGTCAGGTCCAGCTTGGTGAATGTCTTCCCTCCAGCCAGGGTCGCGAATAGGTCGTCTGCCTTGGGTAGTGGGTACTGGTCCTGTTGCGAAAAACGGTTAATCGTTACTTTATAGTCGTCACAAATTCTAACCGTGCCGTCCTCTTTAAATAACAGGACAATCGGACTAGCCCACTTGTTGAATTCCACCGGCACGATGATGCCTTCTCGCTGCAGCCTGTCCAGCTCAATTTCCACTTTCTCACGCATCATGTACGGTACCGCCCATGCCTTGTGGTGGATGGGTCGTGTACCGGGAACCAAATGGATCTGCACTTTCCCCCCCGAGAAACTTCCAATGCCTGGCTCGAACAACGATGGGAACTTGCTGAGAACCTGAGCACATGAGGCGCCGTTGACAGACGAAAGCGCTCGGATGTCATCCCAGTTCCAGCAGATTTTTCCTAGCCAGCTTCTGCCAAACAACGTGGGGCCATCCTCTGGTACAATCCACAGCGGAAGTTCGTGTACTGCTCCGTCATAGGAGACTTTGATTTCAGCACTGCCAATTACAGGGATTACTTCCTTGGTGTAAGTCCTTAGTTTGGTGTTAATGGGGCTGAGCTTCGGCCTGTGTGCCTTGTAGCCCCACAGCCTGTCGAAGGCCTTTTTACTCATTATGGACTGACTTGCACCCGTGTCCAGTTCCATAAATACTGGAATACTGTTCAGTTCAACTTTCAACATTATTGGTGGACATTTCGTAGTGAATGTGTGTACCCCGTACATTTCTGCCTTCTCGGTACGAGTCTCCAATTCAGCCTGATCCACAGTGGTGGTTTGCAGGGTTTGCAGCTCGCCTGCACATTCGTTGGAGATATCCCATTGTTCTTCAACCGTTGCACGCATAGTGGCACTGATGGGGCCAATGATCACCTCCACAACGCCAACAAGGTGTTAACAGCCTCGCATTAACGATTGATGATGGACTCTGGGTCATCTGAAGTCGGGCAGCAGCAGCCGGCGTGTACGTTCTGCCATTTATATTGCTGCTCGAAACTGACTTTACTTTATGCACATTACTGGCCGAAACGTCTTTACTCAGTGAAAGCTGTTTGGTGTTGTCGCTGGTGGACCTAAATGCCTGGGCTATCGTTGTGGCTTTACTTAGGTTTGGAGTTTCTACAGTCAACAGTTTGCGAAGGATTGTCTCATGGCCAATGCCCAGTACAAAAAAATCTCTAAGTCTTTGTTCTAGGAATCCCTCAAACTCACAATGTCCTGCGAGGTGCCTTAGTTCGGCGATCTAGCTCGCCACTTCCTGGCCCTCCGATCGTTGACACGTGTAGAACTGATATCTCGCCATCAAAATGCTTTCCTTTGGATTTAGGTGCTCTCGGACCAGCATACACAATTCTTCGTAGGATTTCTCTGTTGGTTTTGCTGGAGCTTGGAGGTTCTTTATGAGGCCATAGACAGTTAGGAGGATCGCCCTTTGTTTGGTAGCGTTCTCGTCCCCTTCCAGCTCGTTGGCCATGATGTATTGGTCAAGTCTCTCCATGAACGCCTCCCAATCGACCCTCTCTGAGAACTTCTTCAGGATACCAACTGTTCTTTTCATTTTCGCGCGGTTGGTCGTTACCTCGTCGCCAATTGCTATGCTCGTAATAAAGGATGAAACTGAGTACGGTGTACAATGAGCAAGCATGACCTTAGCTCCTTTATTAAGACTCAGAGTGCAGGAAACTCGTGGGTGGCCTGCTTATATACCGTGCTCCCAAGGGATGCTGGGATCCCTTGGGACTCCAACAGGTAGGCCCTCTGGTGGTTGTATAATACAGGTATAATACAGGTAAATACATAACAACCCCTGTGCTCGCTGACCTACATTGGCTTTCGATTAAGCAGCACCTTGATTTCAAACTTCTCATCCTTATTTTCAAATCCCTCCATGGCCTCGCCCCTCCCTATCTCTGTAATCTCCTCCAGCCCCACAGCCCCCCTGAAGATGTCTGCGCTCCTCTAATTCTGCCCTATTGAGCATCCCTGATTATAATCTCTCAGCCATTGGTGACCGTGCCTTCAGCTGCCTGGGCCCCCAGCTCTGCAATTTCCTGCCTAAACCTCTCTGCCTGTCTACCTCTCTTTCTTCCTTTAAGATGCTCCTTAAAACATACCTCTTTGACCAAGCTAATTTCTACTTATGCGGTGTCAAATTTTGGATCTCATAATACTCCTGTGAAGCACCTTGGTACGTTTCACTACGTTAAAGGTACGATATAAATACAAGTTGTTGTTGTAATACTAAATAACACTCAACAACAACAACAACAACTTAAGCCAGCTTGTGGGCTGGTTTTTTGGCTTTGATGATTTTGGGGCGGTAATAGCGGCGGGGCGGTAAAGTTTGTGCCCGGGAACAGCTTGCGTCTCTGTAAGTAACATTGGGCAGCTGGGCCCTGAGTCGGGGACACAGTATTAAGGGAGGCGTTGTAAATCTCTCTTGGGCTAGCATGGGAAACTCCCGAGCTAAAGAGCCGGACCAGGAGCACTCCGAGAGATGCCTGGGGGGGAAAACAAAACCTAAAAAAAAGCCACAAAAACATTCCCAAAACATAGCTCATGCCACCACAAATCGCAAAAACAAATAAAAGAAAAAACAATCGCACTTAGCTTAGGAGTCTATTACGTACCTCTCCACTGTCGGTATTGTTGGACTGCCTGATTTCCCTTTCGGGGCGTATGTGTCGGGCAAGAGTCAAAACTCACGCCGGTATCGCAACCAGGGGCGTTGCAGCTCTTCCGAGCAGTGCTGCTCTGCGCCGCTGCAAAACTGGAGCCGAGGATTGCTGCGGGGAGCTGGAGGTTGATCGCCCAGTCAGAACACCTCACCGCTGCCATTGCCGCCGATCCGGGGTGAAAAATGGAGTGGAGAGGAGCCGAAACGCCGCTCCTCAGGACTCCCAGCAGACATGACTAAACTGATAATGGAGGAAGCAAGGAGCCATAGAATTCGCAAACTGACTATAGAAGAGCAACAAGACATTTATATCAAAGATAAGAAAAAAGCTGACCACATGAGGATGGGAGGGGGCTGTCAGAGGTACTCACTCCCCTGTAATCGGACCATGGAATGGCTAAAGATGATTGACCCCAGGTATCCACCGGCCCACCAAAATAAGATATAAATACGGGCAGCCGAGAGAGAGAAACAGGCAGAATGAGGGGAGAGTTTCCTCAAGGTGGACCTTATACTGGCTTCAGCCTAACACCTCCATCAGCTCGGGATCTGTTCCAAGACCACCGTTCTGCCTCAACATCCGTGGGTTCCGTTCTGTGGCCATGGATCGTTCTCATCTGTCACGTGTTGTGTCTCTACTATATCTATCTTAATCATGCATTGTGTCTGATTTCGCTTATAACTGCCGCTCCTTAATAAAATCCCTTACAACTTCTAAGACCCTTTGGGTAATCTGTGTGTGACCTGTGACCCAAATCTTACAGTGGTGTCAGAAGTGGGATCACAGTGTTGGGAGTTGTAAGGACCCGGGAGACTTAGTCAACCGTGCTTGATTGTCGCTAAGATTGGGTAGGGGACCTGGTGAAAGAAGAGAGAGTGTGTGAAATAAGTAAAAGCAGAAATACAATGGTGTTGGAATATTACAGTTGTGCAGCGACGGACCTTCTAAAAATCTTAGAAGATAGTAACGAGGACTATGATTACATTCTTGACAGACTCTCTGAGGATGTCCAGAAAAGCAAGCTTAAACTGAAAAAGGCCGAGATAAGTTAGCTTATGGATTGTTAAAGAGTTAAAAGAACAGATAGACAAGCTGCAAAAAGAAAGCGATGGTTGGCTGGAAAGCATTTCTGTCCTTCGCAACCAGTTATGTTGGGAACAAAAGGGCCATGAAGAAGAGCATTGTACACAAAGAAACCTAGATCAAATACTAGCACAAAATATCGAACTACAGGCAGAAAATACCAGATTAGATGAGGAGTTAGAATATGCAAGGGGAGCTGTTGTGTATCTGTAAAGCGTGCACTCCCATGTTCCACAACCAGAGAGCTCATCCCCTGAAGTCCCAAGGGATCCTAGCATCCCCTTTGGAGCACTGTATATAAGCCCTAAGGCCTGTTCCTCACTTTGGAGTGTCTTATTAAAGACTGAGGTCACTGTTACTTTAACCTCCCTGTGTGCAGTCTCATCTGTATTTAGGAACACAATAACTGGCGACGAGTATACGAATCCAACGCAAAGATGCAGCAAACTGTGGGAATCCTGGAGAAGTTCTTGGAGGGTGAGGAATGGGAAGCCTATGTCAAATGGCTAGACCAGTACTTTGCAGCCAACGAGCTAGATGGAGAAGGAAGTGCTGCAAAAAGGAGAGCGGTCCTCCTCACGGTCTGCGGGGCACCGACGTACAGCCTCATGAAGAATCTTCTGGCTCCGGTGAAACCCACAGATAAGTCATATGAGGAGCTGTGTACACTGGTTCGAGAGCATCTTAACCCGAGGGAGGGCGTGCTGATGGAGAGGTATTGGTTCTACACGTGCCAGCAATCTGAAGGTCAGTAAGTGGCGAGCTACGTCGCCGAGCTAAGGCGACTTGAAGGACAATGTGAGTTTGATGGCTACCTGGAGCAAATGCTCAGAGACATTTGGGCATTGGCCACGAGACCATCCTACAAAAACTTTTGACTGTAGAGACACCGACCCTCAGCAAGGCCATTGCGATAGCACAGGCGTTTATATCCACCAGTGATAACACCAAACAAATCTCTCAGCACACAAGTGCTAGCAATGTTCATAAATTAACTGGAACTGTGTTTGCGAGCAGGGCAGAAACCATGAGTCTGCAACTGCCAGCAGGCCTCAGGTGACCCAGATGACTCAGAGTCCGCAACAAAGAATGAATGCAAGGCAATTCACACCTTGTTGGCGTTGTGGAGGCTTCCATTCAGCCTATTCTTGCCGCTTCAAAAGGTATGTTTGCAAGAACTGTGGAACAATGGGGCACCTCCAATGAGCTTGCAGACGAGCTGCAAAACCTGCTAACCACCACGTGGTAGAGGATGATCGGTCCATGGTGGATCAAAGCAATTTCGAGCCTCAGAGAGAAGAGGCAGATGCTGAAGTACACGAGATACACACTTTTTCGACGAAATGTCCACCTATAATGCTAAAGGTAAAATTGAATGGCTTACCCGTAGCCATGAAACTGGACACTGGCGCTAGCCAATCCATCATGAGTAAAAAGATGCTTGAGAAACTGTGGTGCAACAAGGCATTCAGACCAGCCCTGAGCCCCATCCACATAAAACTGAGAACATACACCAAAGAGCTTATCATTGCCCTGGGCAGTGCTATGGTCAAGGTCACCTACGAGGGCACGGTGTATGAACTGCCATTCTGGATTGTCCCGGGTGATGGCCCCACACTGCTTGGAAGCAGCTGGCTGGGCAAAATCCGCTGGAACTGGGATGACATCTGAGCACTATCACATGTCGATGAGGCCTCATGTATCCAGGTTCTTGACAAGTTTCCTTCCCATTTTGAGCCAGGCATTGGAAACTTTTCTGGGGCGAAGATGCGGATCCACTTGGTCCCAGAAGCATGACCCATTCACCACAAGGCGCGAGCGGTACCTCACATGATGAGGGAGAGAGTGGAAATCGAGCTGGACAGGCTGCAACGCGAGGGCATCATCTCCCCAGTGGAATTCAGCGAGTGGGCCAGCCCGATTGTTCCAGTGCTCAAAAGTGATGGCACGATCAGGATTTGCGGCGATTCTAAAGTAATCGTTTCTCGCTACAGGACCAATACCTGCTACCTAAGACAGACGACCTATTTGCGACGCGGGCAGGAGGCAAGACATTCACCAAGCTCGACCTGACTTCGGCCTACGTGACGCAGGAGCTGGAGGAGTCTTCGAAGGGCCTCACCTGCATCAACACACACAAGGGAGTGTTCATCTACAACACATGCCCGTTTGGAATTCGGTCGGCTGCAGCAATCTTCCACAGAAACATGGAGAACCTACTCAAGTCGGTACCATGCACGTGGTCTTTCAGGATGACATATTGGTCATGAATCGGGACACCGCCGAGCACCTACAAAACCTGGAGGAGGTCCTCCAGCGACTGGATCGCATAGGGCTGTGGCTGAAGAGGTCGAAATGCGTCTTCATGGCAACAGAAGTGGAGTTTTTGGGGAGAAAGATCGCGGCGGACGGCATTTGGCCCACAGACGCCAAGACAGAGGCTATCAGAAACGCGCCCAGGCCACAGAATGTCACGGAGCTGTGGTCATTCCTGGGACTCCTCAAATTTTGGTAACTCCCTACTGGGGTTAAGCACCCTCTTAGAGCCCACACATGTGTTATTGCGCAAAGGTGAGAACTGGGTATTGGGAGAAAACCAAGTAATTGCTTTTGAGAAAGCCAGAAACATTTTATGCTCCAACAAGCTGCTTGTATTGTATAACCCGTGTAAAAGACTTGTGCTAGCATGTGACACGTCGTCGTACGGAGTCGGGTGTGTATTACAACAAGCTAACGTTGCGGGGAAGTTGCAACCTGTCGCCTATGCTTCCAGGAGCTTATCTAAGGCCAAGAGGGCCTACAGCATGATTGAGAAAGAGGCATTAGCGTGTGTGTTCGGGATAAAGAAAATGCATCAGTACCTGTTTGGCCTCAAATTTGAGCTGGAAACCGATCACAAGCCCTTCACATCCCTGTTCGCTGAAAACAAGGGGATAAATACTAATGTCTCAGCCTGCATACCAAGGTGGGCACTCGCACTTTCAGTGCATAACTATACCATCCACCACAGGCCAGGCACCGAGAACTGTGCGGATGCTCTCAGTCGGCTACCATTGCCCACCACGGGGGTGGAAATTGCACAGCCTGCAAACTTGTTGATGGTGGTATAGCCTGCAGACTTGTTGATGGTCATGGAAGCGTTTGAAAATGATAAATCACCTGTCATGGCCTGCCAGATTAGGACTTGGACCAGCCAAGATCCTCTGCTGTCCCTAGTAAAAAACTGTGTACTGCATGGGAGCTGGGCCAGCATCCCTGTTGAAATGCAAGAACCAATCAAGCCGTTCCAGTGGCGAAAAGACGAGCTGTCCATTCAGGCAGAGTGCCTGTTGTGGGGTAACCGCGCAGTGCTACCAAAAAAGAGCAGGGAGACGTTCATCTCGGATCTCCACAGCACACACCCCGGTATAGTAATGATGAAAGCGATAGCCAGATCCCACGTGTGGTGGCCCGGTATCGACTCTGACTTAGAGTCCTGTGTACGGCAATGCAGCATGTGTGCTCAGTTGAGCAACGCGCCGAGAGAGGCCCCACTAAGTTTGCGGTCTTGGCCTTCCAGACCATGGTTGAGGATCCATGTTGACTATGTGGGCCCGTTTCTCGGTAAAATGTTGCTGGTGGTGGTGGATGCTTTTTCAAAATGGATTGAATATGAAATAATGTGGGAGAGCTTTAGTGATAGGGGATTCAATTGTAAGGGGAATAGACATTTCTGCGGCCGCAACCGAGACTCCAGGATGGTATGTTGCCTCCCTGGTGCAAGGGTCAAGGGTATCTCGGAGCGGGTGCAGGACATACTAAAAAGGGAGGGTGAACAGCCAGTTGTCGTGGTACATATAGGTACCAACGATATAGGTAAAAAACGGGATGAGGTCCTACGAGACGAATTTAGGGAGCTAGGAGTTAAATTAAAAAGTAGGACCTCAAAAGTAGCAATCTCAGGATTGCTACCAGTGCCACGTGCTAGTCAGAGTAGGAATCACAGGATAGCACAGATGAATATGTGGCTTGAGCAGTGGTGCAGGAGGGAGGGATTCAAATTCCTGGGACATTGAAACCGGTTCTGGGGGAGGTGGGACCAATACAAACCGGACGGTCTGCACCTGGGCAGGACAGGAACCAATATCCGAGGGGGAGTGTTTGCTAATGCTGTTGGGGAGGAGTTAAACTAATATGGCAGGGGGATGGGAACCTATGCAGAGAGACAGAGGGAAATAAAATGGAGACAGAAGCAATAGATAGAAAGGAGAATAGTAAAAGTGGAGGGCAGAGAAATCCAAGGCAAAAAACAAAAAGGGCCACTTTACAGCAAAAATTCTAAAGGGTCAAAGTGTATTATAAAGACAAGCCTGAAGGCTCTGTGCCTCAATGCGATGAGTATTCGAAATAAGGTGGACGAATTAACTGTGCAGATAGCAGTTAATGGATACAATGTGATTGGCATCACGGAGATATGGCTCCAGGGTGACCAAGGCTGGGAACTCAACATCCAAAGGTATTCAGCAGTTAGGAAGGATAGACAGAAAGGAAAAGGAGGCGGGGTGGCGTTACTGGTTAAAGAGGAAATTAATGCAATTGTAAGGAAGGACATTAGCCTGGATGATGTGGAATCGGTATGGGTGGAGCTACGGAATACCAAAGGGCAGAAAGCACTAGTTGGAGTTGTGTATCGACCACCAAATAGTAGTAGTGAGGTTGGGGACAGCATCAAACAAGAAATAAAGGATGTGTGCAATAAAGGTACAACAGTAATCATGAGCGACTTTAATCTACATATTGATTGGGCTAACCTAACTGGTAGCAATGCGGTGGAGGAGGATTACCTGGAGTGTATTAGGGATGGTTTTCCAGACCAATATGTTTGTAAAGTCCTGTCCCCTCATTACAGATTCACACGAGGCATGGAGTGAAGTCAAGGTCACTCTGGACCTGCACCTTTATTTCACAGCTCTGGAATGCTGCACTTGCCTGAGACCTGTCCTTATATACCTGTCTCTTGCAAGTGCACCCCTGGTGGTAAGGTATGCTGGTGGTTACAGTCATGTATAGCATGTTAGGATACAGTTATATATAATAATATAAGATACATGACAATGTTGAGGAACCAACCAGTGAGCTGGCCATCCGAGACTGGATGATGTGTAATGAGAAGGGACGAATTAGAAATCTTGTTGTGCGAGGCCCCTTGGGGAAGAGTGACCATAATATGGTAGAATTCTTTATTAAGATGGAGAGTGACAAAGTTAATTCAGAAACTATGGTCCTGAACTTAAGGAAAGGTAACTTTGACGGTATGAGGCGCGAATTGGCTAGATTAGACTGGCAAATGATACTTAAAGGGTTGATGGTGGATAGGCAATGGCAAGCCTTTAAAGATCAAATGGACAAACTTTAGCAATTGTACATCCCTGTCTGGAGTAAAAATAAAACGGGGAACGTGGCTCAACCGTGGCTAACAAGGGAAATTAAGGATAGTGTTAAATCCAAGGAAGAGGCATACAAATTAGCCAGAAAAAGCAGCAAACCGGAGGGCTGGGAGAAATTTAGAATTCAGCAGAGGGGGAAAATAGAGTATGAGAGGAAGCTTGCCGGAAACATAAAAACTAACTGCAAAAGCTTCTATAGATATGTGAAGAGAAAAAGATTAGTGAAGACAAACATAGGTCACTTGCAGTCGGATTCGGGTGAGTTTATAATAGGGATCGAAGAAATGGCAGACCAATTGAACAAGTACTTCGGTTCTGTCTTCACAATGGAAGACACAAATAACCTTCCGGATGTACTAGGAGATCGAGGGTCTAGTGAGAAGGAGGAACTGAAGGATATCCTTATTAGGCGGGAAATTGTGCTAGGGAAATTGACGGGATTGAAGGCCGATAAATCCCCAGGGCCTGATAGTCTACATCCCAGAGTGCTTAAGGAAGTGGCCCTAGAAATAGTGGATGCATTGGTGATAATTTTCCAACAGTCTATCGACTCTGGATCAGTTCCTATGGACTGGAGGGTGGCTAATGTAACACCACTTTTTAAAAAAATGAGGAAGAGAGAAAACGGGTAATTATGCACCGGTTAGCCTGACAAATGTTGGAATCACTTCTTAGGAATGAAATAGCAGTGCATTTGGAAAGCAGTGATAGGATTGGTCCAAGTCAGCATGGATTTATGAAAGGGAAATCATGCTTTTCAAATCTTCTGGAATTTTTTGAGGATGTAACTAGTAGAGTGGACAAGGGAGAACCAGTGGATGTGGTGTATTTGGACTTTCAAAAGGCTTTTGACAAGGTCCCACACAAGAAATTTGTGTGCAAAATCAAAGCACATGGTACTGGGGGTAATGTACTGATATGGATAGAGAACTGGTTGGCAGACAAGAAGCAGAGAGTCGGGATAAACGGGTCCTTTTCAGAATGGCAGGCAGTGACTAGTGGAGTGCCGCAGGGCTCAGTGCTGGGACCCCTGCTCTTTTCAATATATATTAATGATTTAGATGATGGAATTGAGTGTAATATCTCCAAGTTTGCAGATGACACTAAACTGGGTGGCAGTGTGAGCTGTGAGGAGGATGCTAAGAGGCTGCAGGGTGACTTGAACAGGTTAGGTATGTGGGCAAATACATGGCAGATGCAGTATAATGTGGCTAAATGTGACGTTATCCACTTTGGGGGCAAAAACACGAAGGCAGAATACTATCTGAATGGTGGCAGATTTGGAAATGGGGAGGTGCAGCGAAACCTGGATGTCATGGTTCATCAGTCATTGAAAGTTGGCATGCAGGTACAGCAGGCGGTGAAGAAGACAAATGGTATGTTGGCCTTCATAGCAAGGGGATTTGAGTATAGGAGCAGGGAGGTCTTACTGCAGTTGTACAGGGCCTTGGTGAGGCCCCACCTGGAATATTGTGTTCAGTTTTGGTCTCCTAATCTGAGGGAGGACGTTCTTGCTATTGAAGGAGTGCAGCGAAGGGTCACCAGACTGATTCCAGGGATGGCTGGACTTACATATGAGGAGAGACTGGATCAACTGAGTCTTTATACACTGGAGTTTAGAAGGATGAGAGGGGACCTCATAGAAACATAAAAGATTCTGACGGGACTGGGCAGGTTAGATGCGGGAAGAATGTTCCTGATGTTGGGGAAGTCCAGAACCAGGGGACACAGTCTTAGGATAAGGAGCAGGCCATTTAGGACTGAGATGAGGAGAAACTTCTTCACTCAGAGAGTTGTTAACCTGTGGAATTCCCTGCCGCAGAGAGTTGTTGACGCCAGTTCATTGGATATATTTAAGAGGGAGTTAGATATGGCCCTTACGGCTAAAGGGATCAAGGGTTATGGAGAGAAAGCAGGAAATAGGTACTGAAAGAATGATCAGCCATGATCTTATTGAATGGTGGTGCAGGCTCGAAGGGCCGAATGGCCTACTCCTGCACCTATTTTCTATGTTTCTATGTTTCTATGTTAGGCTGGCCCGTTTCTCGGTAAAATGTTCCTGGTGGTGGTGGATGCTTTTTCAAAATGGATTGAATATGAAATAATGTCGGGAAGCACTGCCACCACCACCATTGAAAGCCAGAGGGCTATGTTTGCCACTCACGGCCTGCCTGACATACTGGTCAGTGACAACGGGCCATGTTTCACCAGTGCTGAATTTAAAGAATTCATGACCCACAATGGAATGAAACATCTCACCTTAGCCCTGTTTAAACCAGGCTCCAATGGGCAGGCAGATCGGGCAGTACAAACAATCAAGCAGAGCCTTAAACTAGTCACAGAAGGCTCACTCCAAACCCGCTTGTCCTGAGTACTGCTCAGCTACCGCACGAGACCCCACTCACTCACAGGGGTGCCCCCGGCTGAGCTACTCATGAAAAGGACACTTAAAACCAGACTCTCGCTGGTTAACCCCAACCTGCATGATCAGGTAGAGAGCAGGCGGCAGCAACAAAATATAAACGATGGTTGCGCCACTGTGTCAGGGGAAATTGATCTGAATGACCCTGTGTGTGTGCTAAACTATGGACATGGTCCCAAGTGGATCGCGGGCACGGCGATAGCTAAAGAAGGGAGTAGGGTGTTTGTAGTCAAACTAGACAATGGACAAATTTGCAGAAAGCACCTGGACCAAACGAGGCTGTGGTTCACAGACTGTCCTGAACAACCCACAGCTGACACCACCTTTTTCGAGCCCACAACACACACCCAAAGGATCAACAACACCACGCCGGACCAGGAAATCAAACCCATCATGCCCAACAGCCTAGCAAGGCCAGGCTCACCTAACAGCCCTGCAGGGCCAACAACACGCCAGCCCAGCGAGGGCACAGCCAATACACCAGAACAGAAATTTGTACCGAGCCGGTCCACCTGGGAAAGAAAGGCTCCTGACCGCCTCACCTTGTAAATAGTTTTCACTTTGACTTTGGCGGGGGAGTGATGTTGTGTATCTATAAAGCATGCACTCCCATGTTCCGCCACCAGGGAGCTCATCCCCTGAAGTCCCAAGGGATCCCAGCATCCCTTGGGAGCACTGTATATAAGCCGGCCCCTAAGGGCTGTTTCTCACTCTGGAGTGCCTTATTAAAGACTGAGGTCACTGTTACTTTAACCTCCCTGTGTGCAGTCTCATCTGTGTTAGGAACACAATATGGGACTCTAAAGGAATGAAACTGGCAGCAAACCGTCATCTCCCCTGAAGCAGACTACACCCCATGCTTAGCAAAAATCCAAAAGCTTCAGGCAGAAATCAGCCAACAGCGGGCAGTGGTGGCTGCCGTCTCCAAAATCAAACTGAAAGATCCTGGCCCTTGCTGAGACAACATAGCTGAGGACCCCACTCCCTCTGCTCCCCCTGCTCTGCCTCCACCGTACAAGGATGGCAAGGCAGATAAGACGATACCAGTATGTGTGGTCACCTGAGCTAGGGCAGCACGCGAGCCCAAGTGCCAGGCTGACTGAGACCCAGATGGCAACCAACTCCCCTCGACCACTAGTAATGAGATAGAAACTATCACCGTCACCATGCATCGGTCCCTTACCAAGGTTAAGGTTGGGGTGCTAAAAGCTAACTTGGGGGTGATGGACATGGACACCAGCCCCCTCGACCTCAGGCAGCGGTGGAGGATCTTTAAGGTTACCAATCCAGAACTAGAAGGGATGACCTGAAACAGGACCTCCTGGGTGTGTGTTGTTCAGAATTAAAGCAAGAGATGGATCAGGATGGCAAAGGGCGCGATAGAGGACATTGAGGTAGCACTATGTCAAACACTAGGGGAGGAGGGCATCGTCTTCCACCAGTTCCTCGCGAGCACCAAAAAGAGCCCGACAGAAAGCCCGAATGCCTTCACACAAACTCTATGGCATCTTCCAGTGCACCAGGGGTGGTGGAGGGAACTACGTCAACTACCCAGGCTTCAAAGCACTCTTTTTGAATGGCCTCCAACCGTTGGTCCATAATACGCTGTGCGTTTACGTCTCCAAAGACACCCCATGGGAACAAATATGCACCCATGCCAGGTCTGCTTGGGATCAGAGCCGTGCCAATATCCATGAGGCACCCACTAAAGTTACAGTAGCGGTCGCCAAAGTCCCGCTGCCTAACCAGAGGTCAGGGCCATCCAAAACTCCAGCGCCAGGAAAAGATTCTCCTGGTGCACTGCAATCATCTGGGCCACTATGCCGGTCAATGTTACAACCCACCCAAGATAAGCAGTCCCCGACTCGGTCAAACAGCAGTCAGAAAGAATGGAGGCAGCCATAGGGGCTTTGATAATCGGTCAGGGGGCCTGACTGGTTGCCACGGTACATCAGCAAATCCCGAGCCGACAGCGCCACGTCCACCTCCAGCTCCCCTGTGATTCCCGCAGACATATCAGGGGGAGGTAACTTCCCCTGTCCTATATGATGGTAGTGGGAGATCGGTAGTTGCACTGTTGATCCTGGAGGCTGTCAACATTTATTCATCAAGGACACCAAGGCAGTTAGGACCTGCTGGGAGGAGCACTTCAAAGACCTCCTTAACTGAGACTCTGCCTTTGACACAAATGTCCTTGACTCCATCCCGCAGCATGCTACCCGCCACCATCTCAGCAAAACTCCAGCCCTGCACGAGGTGGAAAAGACCATCCATTAGCTCAAGGAATCGGGAGCGGATGAAATCCCCGCTGAGACACTAAAGTATGGCAGAGAGGCACTATTGGCACAAATGCATGCCCTCATCTCTCTCATCTGGAAGGAGGAGAGCATGCCGGGAGATCTCAGAGTAGCAGTAATCGTGACCATCTTTAAAAAAGGGGACAAGTCCGACTGCGGCAACGACAGGAGAATATCCCTGTTATCTGCTACTGGGAAGGTCATCGCTAGAACCCTCCTCAACCATACTCTCCCTGTGGCTGAAGAACTCCGACTGGAGTCACAGTGCGGATTCCGTCCACTACGGGGCACAATGGACATGATCTTTACAGCATGACAACTGCAAGAGAAATGCAGGGAACAGCATCAACCCTTGTACATGGTCTTCTTTGACCTTATAAAGACCTTTGACATTGTTAACCGCGAGGGACTATGGAGTGTCCTTCTCCATTTCGGCTGCCCCCAACAGTTTGTCGCCATCCTCCGCCTGCTCCATGACGACATGCAGGCCGTGATCCTGACCAATGGATCCACTACAGACCCAATCCATGTCTGGACCGGGGTCAAGCAGGGCAGCGTCATTACACCAACCCACTTCTCGATCTTCCTCACTGCAATGCTGCACCTCACACTCAACAAGCTCCCCGCTGGAGTGGAACTAAACTACAGAACCAGTGGGAACCTGTTCAACCTTTGTCACCTCCAGGCCAGATCCAAGACCATCCCATCCTCTGTCATCGAGCCACAGTACGCGGACGACGCTTGGGTCTGCGCATATTCAGAGGCCGAACTCAAAGTCATAGTCAACATCTTCACCGAGGTGCACAAAAGCATGGGCCTTACACTAAACATCTGTAAGACAAAGGTCACAGCACTGCCCCCAGTCATCAAGATCCATGGCGTGGCCCTGGACAACATGGACCACTTTCCATACCCCGGGAGCCTATTATCAGCAAGGACAGATATCGACAGCGAGGTTCAACACTGCCTCCAATGCACCAGTGCAGCTTTCGGCTGCCTGAGGAAGAGAATGCTCGAATATCAGGCCCTCAAATCTGGCACCAAGCTTATGGCCTACAGGGCTGTAGTGATACCCGCCCTCCTGTCTGGCTCAGAAATGTGGACCATATACAGTAGACACCTCAAATCGCTGGAAAAATACCACCAACGATGTCTCCGCAAAATTCTGCAAATCCCCTGGGAGGATAGACGCACCAACGTTAGTGTCCTCGATCAGGCCAACATCCCCAGCATCGAAGCACTGACCACACTCGACCAGCTCCATTGGGTGGAACACATTGTTTGTATGCCTGACACAAGACTCCAAAAGCAAGCGCTCTGCTCGGAACTCCTACACGGCAAGCGAGCCCCAGGTAGACAGAGGAAATGTTTCAAAGACACCCTTAAAGTCTCCTTGATAAAATGCAACATCCCCACCAACACCTGGGAGTCCGTGGTCAAAGACCACTCTAAGTGGAGGAAGTGCATCCAGGAGGGCGCTGAGCATCTCGAGTCTCATCGCCGAGAGCATGCAGAAAGCAAGCACACGCAGCGGAAGGAGCGTGCGGCAAACGAGACTCCCCACCCATACTTTCCTTCAATGGCTGTCTGTCTCACCTGTGACAGTAATTCCCATATTGGACTGTTCAGTCACCTAAGAACTCACTTTTAGAGTGGAAGCAAGTCTTCCTCGATTTCGAGGGACTGCCTATGATGATGCGTCGACTCGGCTCTTCCGCCACCATCATTCACGATCCCGACCCCAATCCTACAAAGGGCGTGCACCAGGTGCTATCGGACTTTGACAATTCAATCTAGACAACTATACAAGGATCCCTTTCC
Organism: Pristiophorus japonicus; assembly: GCF_044704955.1. Lineage (NCBI taxonomy): Eukaryota > Metazoa > Chordata > Chondrichthyes > Pristiophoridae > Pristiophorus > Pristiophorus japonicus. Next base: position 93,488,676 of record NC_091986.1, on the reverse strand, counting down.
TTGGAGCTAAAGCAGGATATTGTTCGCAAAGATAAGTTCACGACTAACTTCCCAGTTTGGTCGGTTAGAAAATCGGATGACTATCGGATGACTATTGACTATCGCTAACACACCTCAGTCACCTCGCTGTTGGTTCAGGAGACATCCACCCTAATTTCCCAGATTTCCAGTGACAGTAATCAGTACAGAATGGGATTCAGTAGAAAACATCAGAAATTGAAAATTGGCTTATGGGAGAAAGGATAAAATAGTTATGATGGAATAAAGGAGAAAAGGTGTCATGTATGTAACCATCATGCAACGGTAACCTTCATGTAACTGTAACCTTCATGCAACTCCTGTACACTGTACTTATACCCTAGAAATGCACACCCTGACCACAGGGGGTAAACTTGTGGGAGACACTCCTTACCTGGGTTTCCAGGTATAAAAGGGGAGGTCCCACCCAGGGTCGGCACTCCTTGGTCCGACGAATAAAGGTTAAGGTCATGTAGTGACTGTGTCTGCAGTACATGCCTTGTGTGAGTTTATAGTACGGTGCAGGGACATCACATTTGGCGACGAGAAACGGGAATCACCGAACCACGAGGATGGCCACCGGTAGCACAGGGGAACGTTACTGTGAGGGGTGAGAACTGGGATGACTTCGTGGAAAGACTCCAGCAGAGCTTTGTCACGAAGGACTGGCTGGGAGCGACAGCAGCTGACAAGTGGAGGGTGCATCTACTGATCAGCTGCGGACCACAGACGTATGCGCTGATGAAAGACCTGCTCACACCCAAAAGGCAGCGGACAAGTCCTTTGAAGAGCTCAGCCAGCTGATCAGTGAGCATCTCAAGCCGGCGAGTAGTGTACACATGGCCCGGCACCAGTTCTACACACACCGGCGTCGGGAGGGACAATACATCGCGGACTTCGTTGCGGACCTGCGGCGCTTGGCCAGTCTCTGTAAGTTCACAGACGCCTGCAGGGGGTAGATGTTAAGGGACTTTTTCATTGAGGGCATTAATCATGCCGGGATTTTCAGGAAGCTCATACAGGCCAAGGACTTGACTTTAGAGCTCAGACCTTCATGGCAGGGGAAGAGGAGACCAAGCTAATTTACACGTGCAGCCCTGGTCCCAACGTGGTGATGGACCAGGGAGTTAACATTGTGAACGCGGCTAGGGACCCCACAGGCAAGCAAGGGCATTTCGAAACCGCCCAGGCAGCAACAGACTCTAGGGTGGGCCCGCAACAGGGACAATGGAAAGGGGATCGGCAATTCACGCCATCACGAGGAACAATGCGTCCCGCGATGGGACCATTAAACACCCACCATCAGAGTGCTTAGAAACAACCAAATGGGCAATCAGAGAGGAATGCCTGGTAACAGTTCTTTTGTTAACAACAATCTCAGCTCATGCTGGAGATGCGGGGGTAGACATACTGCGAAAAGCTGCAGGTTCCAGCAATATACCTGTAGGATTTGTAACGTCAGTGGACACTTGGCCAGGATGTGCAAAAAGGCTGTGGCGAGGCTAATCTGCGAGACAGAGGAACCAGACGAGGGGTTTGCAATGCAGGATGATGCCTGGGAAAAAGTCATGGATGCTGAAGTTCAGCGGGTTCACGTGGCTGACGTCCACAGCTCGTACACAAAAACGCCACCCATGATGATGAACGTTTTATTGAATGGCATCCCGGTGCGCATGGAGCTGGATGTGGGAGCTAGCCAGTCACTTATGAGCACCCAACAATTTGAGAGGCTATGGCCACATAGAGCTAGCAGGCCCAAACTGGAACGCATTGACACGTAGCTACGGATGTACACCAAAGAGATCATCCCAGTGCTGGGCAGTGCAAACTTGGTGGTAACACATAATGGATCACAGAACCGGCTGCCACTCTGGATCGTCCCGGGGAATGGCCCCACACTCTTAGGGAGGAGTTGGCTAGCCGAGATGAATTGGAAATGGGGGGATGTGCACGCCATTTCATCTGTGGAGCGAAGTTCATGCTCACAGGTTTTACAAAAATTCGGGTCACTGTTTCAACACGGTGTCAGAACGTTCAAGGGCACTAAAGTAGTGATACGCATCACTCCGAACGCCAGACCAGTGCACCACAAAGCCAGAGCGGTGCTGTACGTGATGCATGAGAAAATTGAAAGTGAACTGGACAGGCTGCTCAGAAAGGGCATAATTTCGGCCGTTGAATTCAGCGACTGGGCAAGTCCCATCATTCCCATCCTCAAAGCAGATGGCTCGGTTAGGATTTGTGGCGACTACAAAGCCACCATCAACCGAGTGTCGCTGCAAGACCAATACCCGCTTCTGAGAGCGGAGGACATCTTTGCCACGCTGGCAGGTGGAAAGCTGTTCACGAAGCTGCACCTCACTTTGGCCTACATGACTTCGGAACTGGCGGAAGATTCCAAGCTTCTGACCACCATCACGACGCACAAAGGATTATTTGTCTACAACAGGTGCCCATTTGGCATTCGTTCGGCAGCGGCTACCTTTCAGCGAAACATGGAAAGCTTGCTCAAGTCCATCCCTGGAACGGTCGTATTCCAACACGACATACTGATAACGGGTCGAGACACCGAGGAACACCTCCGCAACCTGGAGGAGGTGCTACGCCGATTGGATCGGGTAGGCTTGTGGCTGAAAAAGGCCAAGTGCGTGTTTTTGGCCCCAGAGGTCGGGTTCCTGGGCAGGAGGGTTGCCGCAGACGGGATCCGGCCCACTGAATCAAAAACTGAGGCGATTCGCCAGGCGCCCAGGCCCGGCAACACGTCGGAGTTGCGATCATTCCTGGGACTTTTGAACTATTTTGGGAACTTTCTGCCAAACTTAGCACCTTGTTGGAGCTGTTACACATGCTCCTCCGTAAAGGGTGTGAATGGTTTTAGGAGGATTGTCAAGAACAGGCTTTCAATAAAGCAAGGAACCTGCTGTGTTCCAACAAACTGTTGACTTTGTATGACCCCTGTAAAAAACTGGTTTTAACATGCAATGCGTCATCCTACGGGGTTGGGTGTGTGTTGCAGCAGGGTAACGATCACGGCCGACTCCAACCGGTGGCTTACACCTCCAGGTCGCTCTCCCAGGCAGAGCGTGGATACAGCATGGTCGAAAAAGAAGCACTCGCTTGTGATTACGGTGTGAAAAAGATGCACCAGTACCTTTTCGGTAGACGGTCCGAGCTAGAGACGGACCACAAGCCGTTAACATCCCTGTTGTCTGACAGCAAGGCTGTCAATGCCAATGCGACAGCTCGCATACAGCGATGGGCTCTTACGCTGGCTGCGTACGACTACACCATATGGCACCAGCCAGGCACCGAAAATTACGCTGACACGCACAGCAGTCTCCCACTGGCCACCACCAAGGGGGCAGCGGAGCAGAGCACTGAGATGGTCATGGCCGTTGAGGCTTTTGACACCGCAGGCTCCCCCATCACAGCCCGCTAGATCAAACTCTGGACCAACAGAGACCCCCTCCTATCCATGATAAAGAAATGTGTCCTGACTGGGGATTGGGCGCCCGCACACAGGGCGTGCCCTGAGGAGGTCAGACTGTTTCAGAGACGGATGGATGAGCTCTCCATCCAAGCCGACTGCCTGCTATGGGGCAGCCGGGTAGTCATGCCCCAGAAAGGCAGGGAAGCGTTCATCAGGGAACTCCACAGCGAGCACCCTGGCATTGTGTTAATGAAAGCCATTGCCCGGTCACATGTATGGTGGCCGGGGATTGACTCAGACCTGGAACACTGGGTTCGCAAGTGCACGATGTGTGCCCAGCTGGGCAATGCCCCCAGGGAGGTCCCACTCAGCCCGTGGCCCTGGCCCATCAGGCCAAGATCACGTAATCATGTAGACTATGCAGGCCCATTCATGGGGAAAATGTTCCTGATCGTTGTCGATGCATACTCGAAATGGATCGAGTGCATCATATTGAACTCATGCACAACATCCATCACTGTGGAGAGTCTGCGTACGGTTTTCGCGACCCACGGCTTGCCGGACATCCTGGTCAGTGACAATGGCCCGTGTTTCACCAGCCATGAATTCCAGGAGTTTATGTCGGGTAATGGCATCAAACATGTCTGGACGGCACCGTTCAAGCCGGCTTCCAATGGCCAGGCAGAACGTGCGGTCAAAGTCATAAAGCAAGGCATGCTCCGCATCCAAGGACCCTCCCTTCAGTACCACCTATCATGCCTCCTGCTGGCCTACAGGTCCCACCCGTACTTGCTCACGGGAGTCCCGCCAGCGGAACTCCTCATGAAACGCACGCTTAAAACGCGGCTGTCGCTCATTCACCCAGCCCTGGCAGACATTGTTGAGACAAGCGCCAGTCCCAAACCTATTTCCATGGTTGAAACTCAAGGGGGAGGTGTATAGAAATGGATGATCTGGTATTTATTCTTAACCATGCTTTGGGACCCAAGTGGCTTGAGGGCACAGTAATTGGCAAAGAAGGGAATAGGGTCATAATGGTCAGACTAAACAATGGGCAGATATGCCGCAAACACTTGGACCAAGTACAGAAAAGGTTCAGCATAGACACGGGGGAACCTGAAGAAGAGCATGAGATGTCACCCACACCACTGCCAGTGGACGAGCAACGAGGACAATCCACAACATGCACAGTCCCTGCGGCCAGCCCGGACAGGCCGGAATCACCTCAGGTGACAGAGACATATGCCGAGGCTCAACCACCAGAGCCACAACTGCGGCGCTCCACGAGAGAGCGTCGACCACCTGAAAGACTTAACCTGTGACACAAAAAGACGTAAGGGGGAGGTGATGTCATGTATGTAACCATCATGCAACGGTAATCTTTATGTAACTGTAACCAGCATGCAACTCCTGTACACTGTACTTATACCCTAGAAATGCACACCCTGACCACAGGGGGTGAACTTGTGGGAAACACTCCTCACCTGGGTTTCCATGTATAAAAGGGGAGGTCCCACCCAGGGTCAGCACTCCTTGGTCCTGGGAATAAAGGTTAAGGTCACTTAGTGACTGTGTCTGCAGTACATGCCTCGTGTGAGTTTGTAGTACGGTGCAGGGACATCACAAAAGTGAAGATAATTTCTCTTTTTTGCTATTCTATAGTTTTTTTGTTGACAATGATGGTGTAGCAAGTGATTAAAGAGGCAAATATTAACAACAAAATTATAACTGAAGGAGATTAAATTACCCAAAACTGGACGAGGATAGGGAAAATATTTGTTGTGAAATGGTACAGGGTGAGGGGAGGAGGTTTCAGTATGTTCAAAAATGTTCTCTCTGTATTTATATTGCTACTTCAACAAGGAATGAAGCACTACTCGATCTGGTTCTGGTTAGTGATTCAGAACAAGTAGGTGGGCTAAAGGTAGAGGAACATTTGGGAACCAGTGTTTATAATCCAATTAGGTTCAGTGTAAATAGAAGAGGAAAAGGAAAAGTTAAGGATAAAGAATCTGTTTGGAAAAAAGCAAATCATAGCAAGATAAAAAAGAACTCTGTTGCCCAAAATAAATGGATGAATAAATGGGCTAACAGAAGCATTGATCAGCAATAGAAAATATTACACAGGAAATGAAGAGAGTGCAAATAAATATATTCCAGTAAGGAAAATGGGGAGGGGAGCAACGGTTGGCATTCCACAGATAACTAGCGAGATTTTCTCATATTTATCTGTGAAGCATATGGGGATTTTTTCTATGTTAAAGGTGCTGAATTAAACATTGTTGTTCTTGTTAGAGTAGATCAAAATTGAAACATAAAAAGGAAGCATTTTATCTCCACAGGGCACATAATAAAAAAGAAAGCCAAGATAAATAGAAAGAACAGAGGAATGCTACAAAACTAGTTAGAAAGGCAAAGAAAGATGAGAGTCAATAGTAAAATACATAATGGTCAACGAAAAGGGTTTCTATAGGCTCATCTCATACTGTGCACTACAAGTTTGCCTCCTTCAGCTTATGTCCATTTTCTTTCTCATTCATAAGAATCTTGTGATCTTGTGAACTAAAAATATGGAACTTGGTCAAATACCTTTTGGAAATCTAGCTGTGAGTCCACATGTCCTCACAGAAGTTGATGAGGTTGGTCAGACAGGATCATCTTTTATGTTGACTGCTGTTTCCTAGGTTAATGTTTAGTTGCTGAGTTTTCATGCTTTGTGATTTTAAGGCTGTACAATAAGTCATTTTTCCAGCAAATATGGAATTGTGAGATGTATCACCTTCAAGGCGGTAGCAAGCAAAACATAGAAAATCGTTTGCCCCTTTTCTACACATTTTTATTGCAGAAAAGCTGTAGAACACACTTTTGTGGGGCACACAAATAGCTTATACTGTAACACATATCTGTTGAAAGCTGCTCCTATCCAGCACTGCCACCAGAAACTACATGCATGCTGAATTCAATTTCCAATTTTACTGCATGATTGTTTAATTGGTTGACATATTTCCTTGCTTGTAATTGTTTTGCTTCAATGATTCCACACAAATTGGTAGTACGTTAATTTTTCGTCATTCCCTCTCCTCTTGTATTTATTTTATTTGTCTATTTCAATTGCTAAATTTGTAGTGATCCTGGCACAGAGCTTCACAGGCCAGGAGCAAATATCAGATATTTGAGCATGCCAAGGGTGCTAAGTGTTACACTCATAATAAATGGTCAGACTGAGTACTGTGTGTAATGAGCAAGTGTGACCTTAGCTCCTTTATTAAGGTTCCAGAGTGCAGGTAACTCGTGGGTGGCCTGCTTATATACTGTGCTCCCAAGGGATGCTGGGATCCCTTGAGACTCCAACAGGTAGGCCCTCTGGTGGACAGGTGTGATGCAGGTTACAAGGGGTTAAATACATAACATCACTCCCCCGTGAAGTCAACAGTACACTTATTTACAAGATGAGACGATCTGGGGCTTTGTGCTCCCTTGTCGATCGTCTCGGTACAAATGCTGGTGTGGGTGGGTTGGTCAGTTTTTCACTGGGCTGTTGGGCAGCCAGCCTTGCCGGGCTGCTGGGGATGATGAGTTCGGTTTCGTGGTCAACTGTGATGTCAGTTGCCACTTGTGTGTGTGTGTTGGAAGGTCAAAGTTGATGGTGTCCTCTTCAGGTTGTTCGTAGCTGTTGGTGAGCCGAAATTTGATTTGGTCCAAGTGTTTTCTGTGTGTTTGTCCATTGGTCAGTTTGACCTGAAACACCCTACTCCCCTCTTTGGCTATGACCATGCCAGCGAGCCATTTTGGGACTATGTCCATAATTGAGCACAAACACAGGATCATTGATCTCAATATCGTGTGACAAATTTGCGCGGTCATGATACACACTTTGTTGATGCTGCTTGTCCTCCAAGTGATCATGCAGATAAGGGTGGACAAGAGAGAGCCTTATTTTGAGCGCCTTTTTCATGAGCAGCTCAGCTGGGGGAATCCCGGTGAGTGAGTGGGATCTGGTGCGGTAACTGAGCAGTACTTGGGACAACCAGGTCTGCAGGAAGCCTTCCGACACACGTTTCAAGCTTTGCTTGATGGTCTGAACTGTCCGTTCTGTCTGGCCGTTGGATGCGGGCTTGAACGGGGCAGATGTGACATGTTTGATCCCGTTGTGGGTCATGAATTCTTTCAATTCAGCACTGGTGAAGCACGGCCCATTGTCGCTGACTAGGACATCAGGCAAGCTGTGCGTGGCAAACATGGCTCGTAGGCTTTCAATGGTGGCCGTGGATGTGCTTACAGACATTATTGCACATTCAATCCATTTTGAGTAGGCATCCACGACAACCAAAAACATTTTGCCTTTGAATGGGTCCGCATAGTTTTCATAGATCCTCGACCAAGGTTTGGATGGCCATGACCACAAACTTAGCGGATACCTGGGTGGGTGTTGTGCAGTTCGGAAGTAAATATGTCTCTGCCTTTCTTGGACAAAGCCAAGCGATTGTCCCATAACAGACAGTCCGCCTGCAGGGACAGCTCATCTTTGCGTCCGTGGAACGGCTTAATCGCTTGCTGCATCTCCACTGGGACACTGGACCAGCTCCCATAGAGGACACAGTTTTTTTTACCAAGGACAATAAAGGATCCTGGCTGGTCCAGGTCCTGATCTGGTGGGCTGTAACAGGGGATTTCTCATTCTCAAATGCCTCCATGACCATGAGCAAGTCCGCTGGCTGTGCCATTTCCACCCCGCTGGTGGGTAATGGCAGTCGACTGAGAGCATCTGCGCACTTCTCTGTGCCCAGTCTTTGGCGGATTACATAGTTATATGCCGACAGCGTGAGCGCCCATCTTTGGATTCAGGCAGAGGCATTGGTATTAGTCCCTTTGCTCTCCGAGAATAGCAATATGAGCGGCTTGTGGTCAGTTTCAAGCTTGAACTTGAGGCCAAATAAGTACTGATGCATTTATTTTACCCCGTAAACGTACGGCAGAGCCTTTTTTTCAACCATACTGTAGGCCCTTTTGGCCTTGGACAAACTCCTGGATGCATACGCAACTGGTTGCAAAATTCCCGATTCATTAGCCTGTTCTAACACACCCCCGACCCCATATGATGACGCATTGCAAGCTAACACCAATCGTTTACATGGGTTATACAGGACAAGCAGTTTGTTAGATCACAGTAAGTTTCTGGCTTTCTTAAAGGCAGCCTCTTGTGAATTCCCCCATACCCAGTTGGCTCCCTTGCGCAGTAATGCATCTAGGGATTCTAGCAGGGTGCTTAACCCAGGTAGAAAATTACCGAAGTAATTAAGGAGTCCCAGACGATCGCAGCTCCGTCACATTCTGTGGTCTCGGCGCATTCTTGATGGCTTCTGTCTTGGCGTCGGTGGGTCTGATGCCGTCTGCTGCGATTCTCCTTCCTAGGAATTCAACGTCCTGTGCTAGGAAAACACACTTCGAGCGTTTCAACCTGAGCCTCACATGATCCAACTGACTAAGAACCTCCTCCAGATTCTTCGAGTGCTCCAAGGTGTCCCGACCTGTAACAAATATGTCGTCCTGGAAGACCACTGTGCCAGGTACCGACTTTAGCAAGCTCTCCATGGACCCACTGGAAGATCGCTGCGGCCGACCGAATCCTGAAAGGGGACCGGTTGTAGATAAACAGACCTTTGTGCATGTTGATGCAGGTGAGGCCTTTTGAAGACTCCTCCAGCTCCTGCGTCATGTAAGCCGAGGTCAGGTCCAGCTTGGTGAACGTCTTCCCTCCAGCCAGGGTCGCAAATATGTTGTCTGCCTTGGGTAGTGGGTACTGGTCCTGCAGCGAAAAACAGTTAATTGTTACTTTATAGTCGCCACAAATTCTAACCGTACCGTCCTCCTTGAGTACCGGAACAATCGGACTGGCCCAGTCGTTGAATTCCACCGGCGTGATGATGCCTTCACGTTGCAGCCTTTTCAGCTCGATTTCCACTTTTTCACGCATCATGTACGGTACCGCCCGAGCCTTCTGGTGGATGGGTCGCATACCGGGAACCAAATGGATCTGTACTTTCACCCCCGCAAAGCTTCCAATGCCTGGCTCGAATAACAAAGGAAACTTGCTTAGTACCTGGGTACATGCGGCGTCGTCAACGGATAAAAGCGCTCGGATGTCGTCCCAGTTCCAGCGGATTTTCCCCAACCAGCTTCTGCGAAACAACATGGGGCCATCCCCTGGCACAATCCACAGTGCCTTCTTCCCCCACAGCCTGTCGAAGGCAGTTTTATTCATTATGGACTGATTTTCCCCCCCCCCGTGTCCAGCTCAATAGACACTGTGAATATCGTTCAGTTCAACTTTCAACATTATTGGTGGGCATTTCGTCGTGAATGCGTGTACCTCATACACCTCTACCTCCTCTGTATGAGTTTCCAATTCCATCTGATCCACTGTGGATCGATCTTCCTCTGCAACGTGGTGGTTTGCAGGGTTTGCAGCTCGCCTGCACATTCGTTGGAGGTGTCCCATTGTTCTGCAGCCATTGCACGCATAGTGTTTAAAGCGGCATTGATGGGGCCGATGATCACGCCCGCAGCCCCAACAGGGTGTTAACTGCCTCGCATTAACAGATGATGGCGGACTCTAGGTCAATTGAGGTCAGGCCACAGCAGCCGGCGTGTACATTCTGCCCTGTACATTTCTGCTCAAAACCGACGTTCCTTTATGCACAGTACTGGCCAAAACTTCTTTGTTCTGCAAAATCTGCTTGCTGTTTCGCTGGTGGACATAAATGCCTGTGCTATCGTTGTGGCTTTACTTAGATTCGGAGTTTCTACAGTCAACAGTTTGCGAAGGATTGTCTCATGTCCGATGCCCAGTACAAAAAAATCTCTGAGCATTTGTTCTAGGAATCCCTCAAACTCCCAATATCCTGCGAGGCGACATAGCTCGCCACTTCCTGGTCCTCCGATCGTTGACACGTGTAGAACTGATTTCTCGCCATCAAAACTCTTTCCTCAAGATTTAGGTGCTCCCGCACCAGCGTACACAATTCTTCGTAGGATTTCTCTGTTAGTTTTGCCGGGGCCAGGGGATTCTTCATGAGGCCATCGGTTGTTGCCCCACAGACAGTTAGGAGGATCACCCTTCGTTTGGTCGCCTTATCATCCCCTTCCAGCTCGTTGGTCATGAAGTATTGGTTGAGTCTCTCCACGAAGGCCTCCCAATCGTCCCCTTCTGAGAACTTCTCCAGGATGTCAACTGTTCTTTGCATTTTCGCGCGGTGGTTCGTTACCTCTTCGCCAATTGTTACACTCCTAATAAATGATCAGACTGAGTACCGTGTGTAATGAGGAAGTGTGATCTTAGCTCCATTGTCAAGGTTCCAGAGTGCAGGTGCCTCGTGGGTGGCCTGCTTATATACTGTGCTTCCTTGTTACTCTTGTGGCAGCCACTAGTCGGTGTGGGAGAACAATGTTGTAGCTTACTCTTTAATATTCTGTCTGCCTGCCCTCTGTTCATCTGTCAAGTGATTAACCATTTTTTAAATGTTTTTAAACAAATGGGCAACTTTGTGACAAAAATGTTGAAATATATGTTCTTCCATAACAATGTTGATCTGAATTTTTTGCTTGGTCATTAGACCAACAGAAATGCAGTGAGGCAGGACTTGACCCCATCACCAAACTGCACTCCGACCTTGATCACTTGCATTTCCAGATGGACTCACCATCTTGGGTGGGGAGTTTGCTGAGGGATAGAGATGGAAACTGGCTGGGGGCATGCAAATGAGGCCCAGGAGTTAAAATCTCCCAGGCCTCACGCTGCCGAGGTCAGGCATGTTTGTCTCCAACCTTGGTCCTCGCCCACCCAATTCCCACCTCAAGTTAAAATTGTTGCTGGAGTAAAGTTTCCTTTACCCTGCTAAACAACTGACCCTACTCAGGATAGCATCTTTTATTGCATCTGTCGCCACCCCAGTCCAACCATTCTGAACATTTCTGAGTGAGACTGCCAATTTAGTGCCAAATAAGGAGATGTTTGTCACTGTGGATTTATGTCCACTAGTAACTGAATTGAAATGACCAAACTTATTATCCATAAGAGCTGTAGAGCTAACATATAGCAGAGAATTTCATTCAATCAGTCTAGCCTGAGTTGGAGATGGCAGAGGTCCAAACATAATAGAAATATAAATCTCTGTGGCAGTTTATTGCATGCCCAAATATTTGAAAATACATGAGGTATATATATAATTTAAAACTGTTCAAATTATACACTGCCACAGAGATAATGTGGACAAAATAGCCCTGTGCCCGTTTGGGGGCAGACACCGAGTAGGGGCTTCTCTGTAGAGCTGACGGGTTTCAACGCCTCTCCCCTTCCATTAAAGGGGAGGACCGCAACGAATTCTGCAGGCCCTTTGATGGCCTCCACTAGGCCACCAGGGCTGTGTGGTACCATGGCTGAGCCTGGCACCCAAACAGAGTGCCGGGCTGCACGATGGCGGCCCGGACCACGTGACAGCAGCTTGGAATGGACCGAGCGGTGTGTCGGTCGGAAATAAAAATGATGCCGCGCAGTGCACCTCCTCTTTAACTTCCGCCCTGGGAGAGGAGGTCGGCTCGGTTCATGATCCATGAGGCTGGCACTGACACTGCTTGCAACAGCTTCGTGGGGCACTGGCCAATTTCTGCCGCAGGGTGGAAAGGGGTCGCTGTACATGGTGATGACGTCATCGCCAGTTGTGCAGCGGCCCGGGACGTGGCGCGACCGTGTGAGTGCGAGCACCATGGTGAGGTTAGATCTCAGTTTCTGTTGTATTTAATGTTTATAGCTATAAGCACATTCAGCTTAATTGATTATTAAAATGGCTGTTGATTATAAAGACATAGCTATCTAGCGTGAATTCAAAATTTTAAAGATAACATGGTTCCTCCTAATTTTCATACCTCTTCTTGTGAAGGCATTGGGGGTGAAATTCATTATCGCCCCATTTGGGGGGCAGTAACATCCGGGTAGATGCGAAACTTAGTGCCAGATGTGGAAGTCCCGCCATGCTCAGCAAATTCGTGTTAGCGCCCCCGGAAGGAAGTGGAGCACTCTCAAGCGCTCCACTTCCTTCCTGGAGTGGTAATGGGGCGGACGCCTCAGTAGCGCTACGCACTTGCCCACATTGCACATCCGAGGGGCTCTTCCCTGAATTAAAGGGAAGGTGCCCACGCTGCAGACTCTGCCAAAGAATAAGACACCCTACCTGGACCACCGGGGAGTGGGGGTGTCGCACAATTAGCCCAGCACTCAAACAGAGTTCTGGGCTGAGCGATCGCGGCCACGACCCCACGAAGAAACTGCATCAGGAGCGGCAACAAAAAGGTAAGTTTGTATTATGCACTCGGCCACCTCCCTTTTAATTTTCGCCCGAGTAGCAGCTGGCCACCCGACACACATCCCTGAAGGTGCGGTGTTATCGTCTGGGGCAGCTGCAGGGAACGAAAGCCAATTTCGGGGAGAGCCGCATAGTGCTGGTGGGAACACAGGATCTTCCTCTTCCATTAAAGAGGAGGGCACGCTGCGAACTTTGCATTGGGGAGAACGGGCCACCACTTCACTGCCAGGGAGCGGGGTGCCGTGGCAGCAACACGGCACAGAAATGGAGCGCCAGTAAGTCAGCCATTTTTAAAACATTGCGTGCTGCACATCTCCTTTAATGTTCGCCTCGCGAGCTGAGTGCAGCCTAGTTCGGGACACATGAAGCTGGCGCAGGCATTGCCGGCGGTGTCCGAAATTTCACTTCGGGGAGAAAACAGGTTGTTGTGCACGGCATCGCCAGCGCAGCAGCCTGGGGCGCTCCCGCTAGGAGTGGGGCGCTACTGGTTTGCGCCTCCGCTAACTCCCGCGGAATTTTGCGAGAGGTGATATCGGCTCCGCACTCCATGATTAGGACATTCGCGCGGGTGAGATTGCACTATTTGCCCAACTCATGCCCAGCGAATGTCCTTCAAACTTTTACGCCTGGTAAAAGCAGGCGCATTGCTTACTTTTACCAGCATAAGAGTTTTAAAATATATAAAAATTATATTTTATCATTCATTTTTATGTTAAAAACCCTGTCCATTATGGTAAGTTTATTTTTAACACTATTAAAACACAAAAAAAACTTCCAAAAAATTGTTTTCTAAAATATTTAATTACATTTAATTTCAATTAATTTTAAATATGCGAGTTGTTTTTTTAAATTTATTATGTTGTATTTGGGTATTTTAGGGGTTATTCTCATTGATGGTAATGAGAACTCATAAAAATGGAGTTCCCATTTTTATCAATGAGAATACTGCTGAGTGATTGGTGGTCCTGGCCCACATGACTCCAGCATTTCCGTATGGACGGGGAAGTGATCTCCCCATATGCTGCACAGCGAATGAAGGCCTCCGACCCGAATCGAAGGCGCCTCTGGGACCACCAGGTACTTTCGTAAAAATATTTTGGGTCGGAGGCATTCATCCGAAGGAAGCCTCCGACCGCAATTTTCCTCCCATTAAGTGCTTAAACATTTAAGTGGCCACAGCAGAGAGTGGAACTGATGCAGAGTAATTGATCAGTAGCAGATTTTACCAGTGTTCCTGGAGGCACTGAAATGTTTTCATTCTTTAAGCTGCAGCAGGCATGTGATTCCTGAAAAAGGAAGCTATTTCCCAAGTGAGGGTCTGCATTCCATCGGGGTCAGTGCTGACAGGCAGGCAGATGTTCCGGCTCTTTCAACCAAGTCCAATCCCGTTCTCACCCAATGTCTACTTGTATATGTTTTCCAATAGAGATCATTGGATAGCAATTAGGAATGGGAACCACAGTAATATTTTGTCCTCTGTAGCGAAGGATACTGAAGCCAATTTTAGCACCAAAGTGTTGTCCTGGCTGTGATCTGCTGACTCAGCAGAAAATAGGAATTAAATCTGGGACTTCCTGATCTGAATGACTTAGTATTGCAACAGGTGGTGCCTTTCCACATTAAACCATCAGGAAAATTGCGCGCACATTTGTATTAATTGGTTATTCTTCTGTCAGATATGACAGACTGGGATGATCACATCTGTTAATGCTGCTCCTTTGTCACTTAATATCTAATTGTACATTGGCATAAATGGTGTATAACCCAGACATGCAACAATAAGACTGCCCTGGGTTCAAAACTGGATATACTTGGGGGAAAATTGCGGTCGGAGACTTCCTTCAGACAAACACCTCTGACCCGAAATTTTTTAACAAAAATACCTAGTGATCACGGAAGCACCTTCGATTCCAGTCGGAGGCCTTCATTTGCTGTGCAGCGTACGGGGAGATGACTTCCCTGTAGGTACGGAAATGCTGGAGTCACATGGGCCTGGACCACCAATCACTAGGTAGTATTCTCATTGATAAAAATGGGAACTCTGTTTTTATGAGTTCCCATTACTATCAATGAGAATAACCCCCTAAAACACCCAACACAACATAATAAATAAAAATAAACCTCACATATTTAAAATTAATTGAAATCAAATGTAATTATATGTTTTAGAAAAAAAAATTTGGGGGAATCTTTTTTAATGGCCCTGAAGCTTCCTTCGGACGAATTATTTTTGCGAAAGTACCTGGTGGTCCCGGAGGTGCCTTCAATTCCGGTTGGAGGTTTTCTTTGCCACACATCACAGCGCGTCTCCATCTTCGAGATATGGATGGAGAAGCTGGAGTCACATGGGCCTGGACAACCAATCACAGTACAGTATTCTCATTGCTAGTAATGGGAACTCCGATTTTACGAGATCCCATAGCTATCAATGAGAATAACCCCCTAAAACACCCAAACACAACATAATTAAAAAGAAAACACTTCAAATATTTAAAATTAATTGAAATTAAAGTTAATTAAATGTTTCAGAAAAAAAATATATTTTGGGGATTTAAAAAAAAAGTGTTTTAATAGGGTTTAAAATAAACTTACTTTAATGGACAGGGTTTTTAACATATAAATGAATGATTAAATGTAATTTTTATATGTTTTAAAATTCTTATGTTGGTAAAAGTAAGCTATGCGCCTGCTTTTACCTGGCGTAAAAGTTTGAAGGACATTCGCTGGGCATGAGTTGGGCAAATAGCCCAATCACTCCCACGCGAATGTCCTGCTCCCAGGGATGCAGAGGATCTGTCAAAATCTTGACAGATCGGAAAAGCCGGTTTTCGGCGCATGCACATCTTGCCCCAAAAACTGGCTTTTGCGAGGCCTCGCCGGGTCCTTGCGCACTTCGGCGAGGCCGGAATTTTTGGCCAACGGTATCTTTCACATGCCCTTACATGTGCTTTTCCAATCTTTCTGCAGATGAACTGAAACATTTAGTGAACTGACTCCAGAGGTGAATCAATAAACTGCTTTACTTTACAGACAGCAACTGAACATACAGACTAACAGCCAAAGCAAATTCCACTTCACTCAATCTCATTTCTCTCTCTCAAAAAGTAGTTAAATATAGAAATAAATGCATACTTTGGCCGGAATTTTTAACCTGACGATGTGCTGGCAGTGGGGGAGCTCTGGATCACATGGGGGAGCCAGAAGTTTCAGCAATGTGTTTGGTAGTGGATCTTTATTGAAGTCACTGCATTTGCAGCTAACTTCTGGGTTTCCCGACCAGTTAATGCAAGGAGGCACCATGGAGCATTGCAAAGATGACAATTGAAGGTTGGTGGAGGTTGGAGACCAAACAATATAGTCCCAATGCACGAAAGCTGCCCCTCGATTCAGTGATGCCTCCCTGGAACTCCTGCTGCAAGTAGTTAGGGCCCGCAGGGGGGCGTTATTCCCTGCTGACGGGAGGAAGAAGCCAGCCTCAGAGACCTAAAAGGCTGGAGATTGTGACAGAGGTGAACAGCAGGAGTATGATGGCGAGATCCTGGATTCAATGCAGGAAGAGATTTAATGATCTCATGGGGTCAGGAAAGGTGAGTGCAATGCCACATTCAACTACATCCTCATGTGTCACCCCAACCCCCTCACTCTGCATTCCCAAGCCTACTCCTGCATATCACTCCTCACACCAATGTACCTTGCAGCTGCACCCAACCGTCCCTGTCTATACACTTCCTCACATCCTCATCTGGCCATCCAACACTGATGCTCACCCTCATCTTAATGCAATGTAATACCTCTCCCTCATAGTCACCCTCTACAGATGTTTCCCATCCACCTGTTCCACTCATTCATGACTCTCACTCAAAGGTCTCTTATTTCCCTCCTTGCAGGAAAAGAGAGCACAAAATACTCGCGAGAGGCAGAGAACAGAAGGTGGCCCTCCCGTCATAGCAACGCTCACAGCTGCAGAGGTGGAGGCACTTGAAATAATTGGAGTGTCGGCATGCATGGGGGTGGGAGATGGAGAGAAGGGAAGCTCCCAGCTACGTGTTGACAGAATTAGACATCAGACAACTACATGGCATACTACAGTCGCTCATGTTGACTTGATGTCAGCAGCCTGTGAAATATGATCATGTGCATAATGTTCACTTAAAACATTCTTACCATTACAGTTCTAATTCATGTCTTTATTCTCCCATAAGCACATCAAGTGTGTAACAGCCAGTGGAGCCAGAGGAGGAAGAAGGCTCCTCAGAGGAGGTTGCTAACTCTGAGGGTGCACCGTCACAGGACACATGCACACCAATCACCAGCGCAGATACACACACGCCAGTGAGACCATCAAGACAGATAGTTGTGTTGTCACTTGATGTCTCACAAATCACATGTGAGTCAGAGCAGATGGTGCAGACAGGGACAGTAGTGGAGGGTCCTCATCAGATGGCGCAGGATGCTCTAAGCTCTGCTCAGCTGGATGCAGATGGTGAACCTTGGGGGCCGTTGACAAAGAGGATGATTCTGCAGGAGCAGCAAAACATGCGTGAGGCTCTGGCAAGATTTCCAGCCATGGTGTGCTCTCTTGCAGAGAGAATGGAGGAGTTTGTCATGTATTCAACCAGCATTGTAACCCATGTATAATCTGACCTAAGTTGTACACTGTGAGAACAATGACCACTAGGTGGTGAACTTGTGGGAGACACTCCTAACCTGGACCTTCGGGTAGAAAAGGGGAAGCTCCGCCCACCTTCATCACTTGAGTGCTAAGGAATAAAGGACAGGTCACAGATTGACCTTCTCTCAAGCATGGGCCTCGTGTGCATTTATACTGTATAGTAGGGACGTATCAATGGCGACGAGAAACTGGGATTTAAACCACGCGAACATGGCCACTAGCAGAACAGACGAGAGATACTGTGTTAAGGAATGGTTGGGACAGAGATTCAACATTGTTAAAAGCAGCACACAGTTCTCCAGGCAGACAAGGGCAATCGGGCATGCCCCAACATGTAGTCGAACCCAGAGGGGAGTTTGACAGAGACAATGGCAAGCTGAACGGCGATTCACACCATTGCAAGGGACAATGCAGCCAGTAATGGGGCCATCAACACCCGTTAATGGTGCACTCAAGAACAATAACAGGGGCAGTCAGGGACGATCGACTGGCAAGGGACCTTTTGTTTCCAACAGCAGCTCATGTTGGAGACATGGAGGCACACACTCAGCCGGAGTTTTCAGAGATGAACAAAACACCTGCAGAAATTGCAGAAATGGACACTGGGGGAAATCGCTGGAAGCTGAAGTTTAGCGAGTTCATGTGGAGCACGTATACAGTTCGTACACCAGGACGCCACCGATAATGATGAAAGTGCTCCTCAATGGCATCCCAGTATCAATGGAGCTAGACACGGGGGCCAGCCAGTCCCTGATGGGTATCAAACAGTTCGAAAAGTTGTGGGCGTCCAAGGCCTGGAGGCCAAAATTATCGCCGATTGATGCACAGCTACGGACATACACAAAGGAGATCATTCCGGTGCTAGGCAGCGCCACGGTAGTCGTGACCCACGAAGATTTGGAGAACAGGTTGCCACTCTGGGTTGTCCCGGGGGATGGTCCCGCACTACTGGGGAGGAGTTGGCTTGCCGTCATGAACTGGAAATGGGGCGATGTCAATGCAATTTCCTCTGTGGAGCGAGTATCATGCTCACAGATCCTGGACAAATTTGACTCATTATTTCAACCCGGCATTGGCACTTTCATGGGGGCCAAGGTAGTGATTCACATAAACCCGGACGCCAGGCCAGTACACCACAAGGCCAGAGCGGTGCCGTACATGATGCGGAAAAGATAGAAGGCGAATTGACCGCCTGTTGAGCGAAGGCATCATCTCGCCAGTCGAATTCAGTGACTGGGCGAGCCCGATTGTGCCAGTGCTCAAGGTGGATGGGTCGGTCAGGATATGTGGTGATTACAAGGCCACCATCAATCGGGTGTCACTCCAAGACCAGTACCCGCTACCGAGAGCAGAGGACCTATTTGCGACGCTATCCGGTGGCAAACTTTTTTCAAAATTGGACCTGACTTCAGCTTACATGACCCAGGAGCTGGCGAGTGAGTCAAAGAAGCTGACCACCATCACGACACACAAGGGGTTGTTTGAGTACAACAGATGTCCATTCGGGATTCGCTCGGCCGCCGCGATCTTCCAACAAAATATGGAAAGCCTCCTTAAGTCGATTCCAGGGATGGTGGTTTTTCAGGACGACATCCTCATCACAGGTTACGATACACCTCCACAACCTGGAGGAGGTGCTACGCAGACGGGATCGGGCAGGGCTGTGACTGAAAAAGGCGAAGTGTGTCTTCCTAGCTCCAGAGGTAGAATTCCTGGGGATGAGGGTAGCAGCAGACGGGATCAGCCCTACTATGTCCAAGACGGAAGCGATCCAGAGAGCACCCAGACCCCGTAACACGATGGAGCTGCGTTCATTCCTGGGGCTCCTGAACTATTTTGCTAATTTTCTTCCCAAATTGAGCACGCTGCTAGAGCCGCTACACGTGCTCCTACGCAAAGGTCGTGAATGGGTCTGGGGGGACAGCCAGGAAAGGGCTTTTAATAGAGCACGCAATTTGTTATGTTCCAACAATCTGTTAACGCTATATGACCCATGTAAGAAACTTG
This sequence comes from Pristiophorus japonicus, assembly GCF_044704955.1. Classification (NCBI taxonomy): domain Eukaryota; kingdom Metazoa; phylum Chordata; class Chondrichthyes; family Pristiophoridae; genus Pristiophorus; species Pristiophorus japonicus. The sequence continues at coordinate 93,469,190 of NC_091986.1, read as the reverse complement.
TGTTAACATGCGATGCGTCGTCCTATGGTGTCGGGTGTGTGTTGCAGCATGTCAAAGCCAAGGGTCAGTTACAGCCAATAGCTTATGCCTCCAGGAGTCTGTACCAGGCAGAAAGGGGCTACGGGATGGTAGAAAAGGAGGCGCTCGCATGTGTATATGCGGTAAAGAAAATGCACCAGTACCTGTTTGGCAGGAAATTTGAGCTGGAGACAGATCACAAACCCCTAACGTCCTTTTTGGCCGACAACAAGGCCATAAATGCAAACGCATTGGCCCGCATACAGAGGTGGGCACTCACGTTAGCCGCCTATGACTACACAATTCAGCACAGACCGGGCACCGAAAACTGCGCCGATGCACTCAGCAGGCTTCCACTAGCCACCACTGAGGGGGCTACCGAGCATGCTGCTGAGATGGTCATAACTGTTGAAGCTTTCCGAAACGAAGGCTCACTCGTGACAGCCCGTCAGATTAAAGTCTGGACAAATAGAGACCCGCTATTATCTCTAGTCGAGAAATGTGTCCTGAATGGGGACTGGGCAGCCATGTACAGGGCATGCCCTGAGGAATTTAAACCATTTCACAGGCGCAGGGATGAACTCTCGATTCAGGCCGATTGCCTACTGTGGGGAAACCACGTAGTCATGCCCCAGATGGGCAGAGAGGTGTTCATCAGAGAACTCCACAATGAGCACCCGGGCATTGTCATGATGAAGGCAATTGCCAGGTCACACGTTTGGTGGCCAGGGATAGACGCAGATCTGGAACTTTGTGTTCGCAGGTGCAACACGTGTGCCCAGCTGGGCAACGCAGCCAGGGAAGCCCCCCTTTGCTCCTGGTCCTGGCCCGCCAAGCCTTGGTCATGCATCCATGTGGACTACGCAGGTCCTTTCATGGGGAAAATGTTTTTGGTTGTAGTAGACTCCGACTCCAAATGGATTGAGTGTGAAGTTTTAAATTCAAGCACATCCTCTGCCACGGTAGAAAGTCTACGGGCAATGTTCGCCGCCCACGGTCTACCGGACGTCTTGGTCAGTGACAATGGCCCGTGCTTTGCAAGCATTGAATTCCAGGACTTCATGGCAGGCAATGGAATTAACCATGTCAGAACGGCACCGTTCAAGCCGGCCTCAAACGGCCAGGCAGAACGAGCAGTGCAGATAATCAAACAGGGGATGCTCAGAATCCAAGGGGGTTCCCTACAAAGGCGTTATCACGCCTCTTGTTGGCCTACAGATCCCGACCACACTCGTTCACAGGGGTTCCACCCGCAGAACTGCTAATGAAAACGACGCTCAAAACCCGATTATCCCTTATACACCCCACCATGAAAGAAATTGTCGAGAGCAGGCACCAGTCCCAATATGACTACCATGATAGGAATGCGAGGGCGCGATGTATTGATGTAAATGACACTGTTTTTGTCCTCAACTACACTGCAGGGCCCAAATGGCTCGCAGGCACTGTGGTTGCTAAAGAGGGAAATAGGATTCTGGTAGTTAAACTTACCAATGGACAAATCTGCCGCAAACATGTGGATCAAACAAAAAGGAGGTTCAGCAACCCCGTAGAAGAAGCAGAGGAAGAATACGGACATAGAGTTCACTCCACCATAGGTGACCGAACACAGGAACCAAAGGGAGGAGAGCCCAGTCACTGTGGGCAGTCTGGATAGGCCTGAGGCACTGCAAACAGCAGACACTCAGGCCAGCGCCCGACAACCGGAGTCCCAACTCAGGCGTTCTACAAGGGAGCGTAAACCACCAGAGAGACTTAACCTGTGATCCCAATAAGACTTTGGGGGGGGGAGGTAATGTCATGTATTCAACCAGCATTGTAACCCATGTATAATCTGACCTGAGTTGTACACTGTGAGGACAATGACCACTAGGTGGTGAACTTGTGGGAGACACTCCTAACCTGGACCTTCGGGTAGAAAAGGGGAAGCTCGGCCCACCTTCATCACTTGAGTGCTAAGGAATAAAGGACAGGTCACAGATTGACCTTCTCTCAAGCATGGGCCTTGTGTGCATTTATACTGTATAGTAAGGACGTATCAGAGTTCATCTCAAACATGACTGGCATAATATTGCAGACCGTAGCTATGATGTGTTCATCCATGGAAAGGGTGGCCACCTGCATGGAGCATCAAACGCGGCATTCAAATGAGTGAATGCTTGCCCTCACCAACAGCTTGCACACTCTGAATGCCACCTTAACAAGGATGGATAAAAAGCCTTGTCTTGGTCATTGTCGAAATCTCGACTCCCGATAAACGACTCAGACACCTTCAGCTCCGGCAGAAGTTTCTTTAATTTACTTGCAGCAAGGGGAAAGGTCTCACCCAGTCAAAGGCTACGTGGAGACCCCCCGAAATGGTACAATTTCGCAAGATATTTATACAGTAAAACCCAAGTTAAGGCCTCTCCCTGTGTATTGACTCTGTCTCGCAGTTAGTGAATACAGATAAAGAGTTAATTACTACATCCTTGTCCTGACATGGTTTCCAGATATTTCTTTTTGTCAGGACTATTAGTTGGCCAGCCGGCCATTACTCGATGAGAGTGTGGTAATGAGCTATTAACCTGCATTGCATTGTGTCAGGATTGTCCAGTTTCCTGGTCAGTTATCTTTTTGCATCAAATGGATGAGGTCTCTACAAGAGATAATGGCTGGTGGTTTGGGTACTTCGAAAAGGGTGGGGTGGAGTGGAACTGGTGTCGTATAGACAATAGGAGAGCACCATGGGGGGTACTTGTCTCAGCAGGACTTGCCTCCTAGCTGTCTGGTGGCTATCAGCCATTTCAAGCCAGGTTTAGCTGTTTATGCAAACCGACTGCTTGTTGCAGAAATTTCTGGAAGGACCAGGACTCCATTTTATTTTATATTAAAAGGGCACAAAAATACAGTGTGGTACAGCTTAGATAAAAATACATTTCCACATTCCCCCATTTTGTCCTTCACAAGGACAACTTAATCCATTCTGATCTTGCACAGTCTCTCTATTTCCATTTCCACACAAGAGCCTTCAGTAGTTTTGCTACCATAACTCTAGCCATGGTCTCGGTAGGTAACACGGTTTTTCCCAGACTGGCACAGCAAAGATATAGAGCGAAGACTATCAGCAGGAATATGATCATACTCTGTACCAAAGATCTCCCTAGCGATCCCAACCATCTCGATGCCCAATCCCACAGGGTGGTACCGTCCTGGTCAACTGTCTGTTTGTACTCTATTACCTTTTTCCTAATGTATTCAGCTAGACTGCCAATTTCTTCTGACTTATCCGGGATATACGTACAGCATTCTCCACCTATTAATGCGCATGTCCCTCCTTCCTTGGCTAGGAGATTATCTAAGGCCATATGATTTTGGAGAGCCACTGTTCGAATAGCTACCATTTCATCATTCACCCCTTCGAAGGCTTGGGAAGTTGCGTTGGCTATTGATTCGACTAAGTTAGCCAGTTCCCGTAACTGCCATTCGGTTGATGCTATTCCATAGGGTGGCACCATTACCTTGAATATTCCATTTAGCCATGTCAAATTCCGTTTAAATCTATGACTCCCATAGGCCTCTCTTAGAGTCTTTGTTAATCTGATAAAGGGTACCACATATTCTAAGTAACAGGACCCTGTCCATTTGGCTGGTAACCATGGGTAGGCTTTGTGGCCACAAATAAAGTAATGCAATTATAGGACGTCAGTCTCTGGTCCTTTCACGCCATCCATACTCGAGTGGTCTCACCTTCCCACCCTTCACCTGGGGCTTGGTTATGGACCATCGTCCAGCCAACGGTTGCTATCTTTCTCCCATCAGTGGGATTAGTTGTGGCTTGCCATTTAGTCATTTGGGAACACTTGCTGCATCCCATTTCTGGTCCTTTAGTCTCAGTACTCACTCGGCACATTATACCTTCAGGATTTCCTATTCCAGGAGTAATACTTAGGAAAGGTGGCTGACGGTTATTATTATAATTTGGCTGGTACCATCCCTGGAAGGTTGTAAGTTTATACCCTGCTGACCTCCATTCTGTTTGCTCCTTCATTTCTGACACCTTGATTAGGTTTGTCCTATTTTGCACTATCAACCATTCTATCATTTCTGATTTGTTAAAGGGGACAGATCTTAGGGGAATACCCCCTTCGGAGTGGACAGGTACATGGGAACATATCCAACAACTCGACAAGTTTCTTTCTTGAGCCTACTTATGACTCAGTGCCATAGATACGTTTACCTGCAGTTCCCTTCGTTCGTGTTTCTGTATCCCTGGAATAATCAATAATGCAAAGCAAAACCGTGTCAAGCCCAGCACCACCAGTCCCCATAGTCCGTACAGTTCCTTATTCAGTCTTCCTTTTTCTGTTCCTCTGGTTCCTTCTTCCTTTCCTCCTGGTCGGGTGCCCTTTTGCAATGGGACGCATGGATCCATGTTGGTCTTTCCTTTATCTTGATTGCAGTATTAGTCGCCAGCAGGACCTGGTATGGTCCTTCAAATCTTGGCTGTAGACTGCTTTTTCTTTGAAAGATTTTGATGTAAACGAATTCCCCAGGCTCCAGGATATGACACTTCCCTTCCGCTGGCTTGACTTGAGCTTCTTTTACCTGTGAATGAAAGCTAGAAATACATTTGGTTAGTGCAATACAATAATTCAACATATTTTCCTCCATTTTGTGGATGTCCATTTGTTTTGCAGTAAATAGTGCTGTAAAAGGTAGTCATTGGGGACGTCCCATAACTATCTCATGCGATGACAGGCCTGTTGTTCTGTTGGTTGCAGATCGCATTACCATCAAAGATAAGGGCAGCAGTTCTGTCCATTTCAGTCCAGTGTCATTGCATAATTTTGCCAGCTTATTTTTAAGCATTCCATTATATCTTTCAACAAGTCCAGCTGATTGTGGATGATAACTGCAATGAAAACGTAGATTAATCTGTAAAGCTTTACACATTTCTCTTATAACAGTTCCCGTGAAATGTGACCTGTTATCACTAGAAAGCTTAGCAGGGATTCCGAAGTGCGGTACGATTTCTTTTAACAAACATTTAGCAACAGTAGTGGCATCGACCTTTTTACATGGAAAGGCTTCAATCAATCTAGAGAATACATCTACAATAACTAATACATACTTGAATCCCATACACATAGGTAATTCAATAAAATCCATTTGTAAATGTACAAAAGGCCCCATTGGATTTGGGTGGGAGGCAGACTCTACTTTTTCCGTCTTACCCGGATTCATTGTCTGACAGGTAACACAATTTTCACAGATTTGTTTTGCAATTGCCAAAATACCTGGTGCATACCAAGTTGCCAAAATATAATCTGCCACCCCCCCTTTGCCTGCATGTGTGAATGTATGAACACATCGGGCAATCCATGGAAGTAAAGATTTGGGCGCCACCACGCGGCCGTCATGGTGAACCCATATTCCTTCTGGATTTTTATAACATTAATCCTTCGTCCAGGTCATCACCTCCTCTGTATTGGCCTGTGTCTGAAAGGCCAGCACATCATTAATAGTGGGTGGCGGGTCTGAGCAATTATTGTTCCTTAGTGGGAACAATGACACCTGCATTCCCCCCCTTTTGACAGAACTGCTGATTTAGCTGCATTATCAGCTCTGGCGTTCCCAAGTGTCACCTCATTTGATTGGCCTGTATGTGCTTTGCATTTGATAATGGCAAGTTTCAAGGGGCATTGAATGGCTCACAGGAGATTTTCCACTTGTTCTGCATTTTTGATCGTGGTTCCTGAAGAAGTCAGGTACCCGCGAATCTTCCAAATTTGTCCAGAGTCATGTGACACCCCAAAAGCATACCTGGAGACGGTGTAGATATTAACTGTTTGTCCTTCAGCCAGAATACAGGCTCGAGTCAACGCAAACAATTAGGCTTGTTGGGCTGAAAAGGAGTCTGGAAGAGAGGCTGTTTCAACAACATTAAACTGGGTTACAATTGCATAAGCCGCTCTAGGTTGGCCTCTATCGTTTCGTAGGGCTGATCCGTCAACATAGTACAGTAGATCAGGGTTACACATTGGTACATCTGTTAAATTGATGCGTGGTTTATCACTAATTCGGTTACTATTTCACATGAATGGGGTTCGCCGTCTTCTTCCGTGGGGAGTAGAGTGGCTGGATTTAAGGTAGTACATCTTTTGATGATAAGGTTCGGATTTGATAACAGCTCAACTTCATATTTAGTGGTTCTTGAAGAAGTTAGGTGTGGGGTGGCACATTTAGTAAGTCAAATCTCGACAGAGTGTGGGATGTATAGAATGGTCTGATGATTTAGAGTTATTGTCTGAGCCTGTTGTATAGCATAATAAGCTGCTGCCAACGAAGGAAGACATCCTGGTAGTCCGCGTGCCACTGGGTCTTTTTGGGCACTGAAATACGCTACCGGTCGCTGCCTGTCCCCATGTAACTGAGTCAAAACAGATTGTGCAAAACCCGACTTGTGATGAACAAATAAGTTGAATGGCTTAGTGTAATCTGGTAATCCCAAGGCTGGTGCTGAAGTGAGGGACTGTTTAATATTCTGGAAAGCATTCCGGGACACCTCATTCCAAATCCTTCTTTAAGCATTGTGAGAATATAGTAGATTCATTCACAGCTCGTAGGTCTTGGACAAACCTCCATTTGTCACTATTGGGCTTCTGAACCGGAAGAATCGGTGTGTTACACGGACTTCTCATTTGTGCTTATAGTGATTCACGGATCACAGAATGTAAAGTACTTGTTTTATAATTTTATTAAAAGTCTTCCAAACCCAAGATTTTTCCAACATACCCAAAATGTTGATCAAGGAGAATCACCTGAAATATCTCAAAATCCCAATTCAAATATTGTACTGCCAACCCTTATTTTAAAAAAATCTTCTTACTGAGCTAGAAGCTTTCGCGTCAAGGTTTTACACAAAGGACAATGGGAGCGTACTCCCCCTGACTACAGCCTTGAGAGACCCACAAAGGCTTTTTAAAAAAAAGGCATTTCAACTTCCCTTTCCCGTTCTTTATCTCACTCCTAGACTAAATTTATGTCTTTCAACCCAATGTAATCAATAATAAGCTGCTGCCAACGAAGGAAGACATCCTGGTAGTTCGCGTGCCACTGGGTCTTTTTGGGCACTGAAATACGCTACCGGTCGCTGCCTGTCCCCATGTAACTGAGTCAAAACAGATTGTGCAAAACCCGACTTGTGATGAATAAATAAGTTGAATGGCTTAGTGTAATCTGGTAATCCCAAGGCTGGTGCTGAAGTGAGGGACTGTTTTCGACAAGTAAGTGAGCGTGTCAAATAAATTCTCTTTTTTTTTTAACCACCGGGACCATGTCTCAACAAACCTATCCTTTGTGCATTTCCTAGCTCCGTAACTTCTCATCCGAATAAATCCACACCTGCGTTTCTAACTTAAAATGTCTTAAACTTCCCACATACAGGACAACACTACAAAGGGTTAAAAAAACCTTCACTTTGTTTGAAAAAGTGGGTGGAGCTAAAACAAACAGGCAGTTGCACCACCTTTCCAAACAGGCTTTCAGACACATGAGTAAAAAAACACACAAGCACTCTCATCCAAAGACAGACATTCACAAAAGTCTCTCTTCATTCAATAAAGCTTTTTGTTGGCCAGCTCTATTTTTTTGATCCATAAGTCACTATCGGGTTCTTTTTTTTTCTTACATATTGATTTACTTCCTCTGTTAATTTTACATGGGCTTGAAGAATCGGAACCCAGACCTTTTTTTATTACTTTCCTTTTTTTTTGCCTTTACCTTTTCTACCTAGGTCTCTGTCTATAAGGCATTCCTCTAGACATGTTATTCTCTCTAAATTAAATGAACCATCGGGTGGAAATGACCTCTTTTCACCCTTAGTCCACTTTACCCATTTGTTTTGGTGGTCTATTGAAGACTGACCACAATTCTGGAGCATAACATAGGCTGGTGTGCCTTTTTGTGGTGTTTTAACTTGCTCCGGCACCCATTCTGGATGATTAAGATTTTCCACAGTTTCTGATCTCACAATCCTTTCGGCCAACCGAGTTCTCTACGCCCACTTCTCCTGGCCGTTACGTGGCCTGAAAAGGCTCTTAATTCGGGCTCAGTCTGGGTGTGTGAGAGATGTCGGCACGAACCAACCCTAGTTGATCAATCAGTCACTGTTTCTTTTCTCAATCAATCCTTGTTTTTCCGAATCACAATTTTCCCTAGTGACTCTTCCCGTTTCTCTAATTGCAATGTCGCTCAAAGGTATTGAACACAACAGTATAACAAGAACAACTAGGACAAACAATATTCACGCGAGTATACAAATCATAACCTTAAACTCTATCTAGACAAATAATCAATTCTCAGTCTGTGTTGTACGCCACTACAGACCGAGTCCTTAACTTATCCTAATAAAACTTATAAAACTTATGGTCCCATTACCTTAACTCTTATCACATAAGAACCTTCGATCGATTAGCGCTTTTGTTTTTCCTAATCTTATCGCATAAGAACCGTTTTCCTAATCTTTACCTTAACTCTTATCATATAAGAACCTTCGATCGATTAGCGCTTTTTCTCCCCCCTAATCTTATCACATAAGAACCTTTTCACCTAATCTTATCACATAAGAACCTTCGATCGACTAGCGCTCTTTTTACCTTTTCCTACTGAAACCTTCCCCGGGCTGTTTCAAGATATTTCCAGAACCAGATCTCTTCTGCCTGCAAGCTGAGAAAGAAATGATCACAAAAAATAACTTTAGCTTTTAAATGTCGAGTCTCGTAGATTGCAGTACCTCCCCTGTGGGCAACAGATTACATATACGATTCAACAGCGAAGAAACCTCTTGTGAGCAAAAGGCTCACCTTGTTTTGGCCACTGAAGCCTTTCACTAGAGAGGCACTATGCCTGTATCCGTTTTACTCACAGGGCGGAGAGTATGCATCTCGGGGGAACCTCCAAGAAGTAACTGTCGAAATTTATTTATTTGCACCACTTTCCTGTCTTGCCCATTTTTGCCTGCTACCTGGCAAGTGGCCTTGTCACTATAATGAATGGTAAAACAAGACTTAACTGTGAACAGTGGGTGTCTATGGGTGTCTACAAAAGAGACGGGCAATGCAAAAATTACTATTGGGGAAGCGGAGTTTGAAATATTAGATGAAATAAACATAGTGAGAGAGGAGGTATTAAGGGGTTTAGCAGCTTTGAAAGTGGATAATCCCCAGGCCTGGATGAAATGTATCCCAGGCTATTAAGTGAAGCAAAAGAGGAAATAGCAGAAGATCTGACCATCATTTCCCAGTCCTCTCTGGCTTCAGGTGTGGTGTCGGAGGAATGGAGGACTGCTAATGTGATAGCTTTGTTTCAGAAGGGAGAAAGGGATAGACCGAGTAATTATAGGCCAGTAAGCCTAACCTCGGTCGTGGGAAAATGAATGGAAAGAATTCTGAAGGACAGGATAAATCTTCATTTGGAAAGACACAGATTAATCAGGGACAGTCAGCACGGATTTGTTAAGGGAAGGTAGTGTCTGATTAACTTGATTGAATTTTTTGAGGAGGTAATCAGAGGGTTGATGAGGGTAGTGCATTTATGTAATGTATATGGATTTAGCAAGGCTTTTGATAAGATCCCACATGGCAGACTGGTCATGAAAGTAAAAGCCTATAGGATCCAGGGAAAAGTGGCAAGCTGGATCCAAAATTGGCTCAACGGCATGAAGCAGCGGGTAATGTTTGATGGTTTTTTTTGTGACCGGAAGTCTGTTTCCAGTGGGGTTCCACAGGGCTCAGTACTAAGTCCCTTGCCTTTTGTGATATACATCTATGATCTAGACTTGAATATAGGGGGGTATGATTAAGAAGTTTGCAGATGATACTAAAATTGGCTGTTTGGTTGATAATGAAGAAGAATGCTGTAGACTGCAGGAAGATATCAATCAACTGGTCAGGTGGGCAGAACAGTGGCATGGAATTCAATCTGGATAATTCTGAGGTAATGCATTTGGGGAGGGCTAACAAGGAAAGAGAATACACATTAAATGGTAGGACACTGAGAAGTGTAAAGGAACAAAGGGATCTTGGAGTGTATGCCCACAGATCCAGAAAGGTAGCAGGCCAGGTAGATAAGGTGGTTAAGAAGGCATACGAAATACTTGCCTTTATTAGCTGAGACATAGAATACAAGAGCGGGGTGGGGGGAAGGGGGGGGGGGTTATGCTTGAACTGTATAAAACACTAGTTAGGCCACAGCTGGAGTACTGCGTGCAGTTCTGGGCATCGCATTATAGGAAGGATGTGATTGCACTGGAGAGGGTACAGAGGATATTTACGAGGATGTTGCGGGAGTGGAGAATCTTAGCTATGAGGACAGATTGGATAGGCTGTGTTTGTTTTCCTTGGAACAGAAGAGGCTGAGGGAAGACCAAAAAATTATGAGGGTCCTGGATATAATGGATAAAAAGGGCCTATATCCCTTAGCAGAGGGGTCAATAACCAGGAAGCATAAATTTAAAATAATTGGTAGAAGGTTTAGAGGCGATTTAAGGGGAAATTTCTTCACCCAGAGGGTTGTGGGGGTCTGGAACTCACTGCCTGAAAGGGTAATAGAAGCAGAAACCCTCACCACATTTAAAAACACCGGAAGTGCTGTAACCTGCAGGGCTAGAGCTGGAAAGTGGGATTAGGTTGGATAGTCTCTTGTTGGCCGGCACGGACACGATGGGCCGAAATGGGCTTCCGTGCTGTAAACTTCTATGATTCTATGATTCTATGAAAGGAATGGTTTGGTCATTGTAGGGCTGCTTTGTGGTTGGGGACTGGGGAAAGTGGGTTCAGCATCTGGGTGCCAGATGGGTGCACTGGTTCAACCTAACAAAATTGTGAGGCCATCCTCGGTATCCCAAGCAGCAATATCCCATGCTGCTAGTGCCATATCCACATCAAGTTCCTCCTCCTGTTCCTTCTCTTTTGAAGGGACTCTGCGCTCTGCACCTTGCTCCTCCTGCAATTCCAATCCCATGCTGCTAGTGCCATATCCACATCAAGTTCCTCCTCCTGTTCCTTCTCTTTTGAAGGGACTCTGCGCTCTGCACCTTGCTCCTCCTGCAATTCCAATCCCTGCTGCTGCGCTGTGTTATACAGAGTGCAACATGCTATGATCATTCTGGAGAACCTGGCTGGTACGTATTAAAGAGCTCCCCAGTAAATGAAGCACCTCTTCAGCATCCTGGTTGCTTGCTCTATTACATTTCTCGTCGTCAATTGGCTTTGATTTTAGCGCTCTTTGGCCTTATTGCTTGGCCGCCTCGAGGATGTCATCAACCACAATGAATCCCCATTGTCTCCAAGCAGCCATCCCAGTAAATCTGGTCGGAGGTGCCAAGAGCTAAGGGAGGGTGGACTGGCGCAGGACGAATGAGTCATGACAGCTCCCTAGGAATCTAGCACACACATGTATGATGATCTATTTGTGGTTGCAGACAAGCTGCACATTGAGGGAGTGGAAGCCCTTATGGTTTACGAACACTCCTGGGTGATCTAGGAGTGCCTTGATCGCCGCATGTGTGCAGTCGATGATTCCCTGCACCAGTGGCAACCAGCCAAAGCCACAAGCCTGAGCACCCACTCATTCTGACTGGCTTCACCAGTGGCAAAGTGTACATAATTGCCTGCCCTGACAAACATGACATTGGTCACCTGGGTGATGCATTTATAGTTGGCCAACTACAAATCCTATAAATATCTCCTGCAGATTCCTGGAAGGAGTCTGAGGCAAAGAGGTGGTGGTCACTTTGACAGCACTGGTAACACTTGTCTACTAGGTCCACTTGGCAGCAAGTCTTCTTCCAGTAGGCTATAAATGTCTGCCACGACCTGATGCAATGCCTGAGCCTCCTGAGATACTGGTGTTCAGTCCTGTCCAAGAAACTGATCCTCTGCCTATATACCCTGTTTTGGGGGTATCACCTCCTGCGAGTTGCACCCCTGTGCTCATCCCCTCTCTCCTATTGAGTGGCAGGTCAGTGAGGAGAAGGCTGCTGCTGCTCCTGCTGATGTTGTTGCTGCTGGTGCTCATTTAGGTCCGAATCTGAGGTCCATGGTGAAACAGCATAAGCGGCACCCATAGTGATCTGATATTTGACAGATGTAAATTGGAGATCAAACAATCCTTCAATTTAGTGAAAGTGATCTCCAACATTGTAGAAGTCATCTGCAAAATACTGAAAGCAAACTCTCAGAACAAGTGGTGTGAACTAAAGCCTTTCACTTAGACAAGTAAGCAGCTGTGAGATTTTTTGCCTGTCATTTGTTCAGTTGCCTCAATTGTTGCTGTGCTCCTGCCTTGCTTTCACTGGCAAGGTCCAGGAAGCCCTGGGAATCTCATGCACACACATTAAAACTTGAAACCCCAGGTATAAAGAGGCTCTTATTAGCCTCTTAACTGGCTCAAATTGCTTTAAATTGCTAAGATGTTTCTCCCGAGGGGTTTCCTCACTCGCAGCCAAACACGCTTGAGTTAAATGCAGAAGCCGGTGGGTCAATTTCAGTGGATTTAACCTCCCACCCAGTCCCAAACCCACTCACTCTTTCCTGTTAAAATTCCAGCCTTTATTTTGGTTTTACCTTTCTTTCTAGGCAACTTCTAACTGCGAAAAACTGACCTCCTGCATTTCAGCTTCCAACAATTGGCCAAGGACTGTAGCTCATAGGGCTGGACTTTCCACTTAGATCGCTAGGGCCCAAAAAATGGGTGATGTTCCAGCCTGAGTGATGTTTCCATTCTCAGGATCGCTGGAAAATTGCCCATTTTTTGAATCGCAACTTTCGGCTTTTTTTCCTCAGCAATAGCCCAGTGATGTGGATTGGACCTTAGTGATGCGAAATGGGCCCCAGCGATGTGGAAGGCAAGGCGTCCTTAGCAACAGCCTGTCTACGCATGCGTTTTTTTTTGCAAGGGAGCTCAGGGATCATCCAGGCATGCGCAGAAGGCGAAGGGTTGGGGAGAGAGAGAGAGGAGAGGAGAGTCAGAGAGGAGAGAGAAAAAGAAAAAGAGAAAGAGAGAGAGAAAAAGAGATAATATTGCAGAAAATGTCAGGGCATAAGTCAGATCAGAGTATGCAAGATGAGGAGGGGGGAGGAGGAGAGCAGAGCCCTTTTCAGATGAGACGAATGAGGCCCTGGTCAGTGAGGTGCACTCGAGGTGGGGCCAATTAACCCAGTGTGTTCTATAGATGAAGTCCTTACTACTAGGGGAATCAAGGGGTATGGTGAGAAAGCAGGAATGGGGTACTGAAGTTGCATGTTCAGCCATGAATTCATTGAATGGCGGTGCAGGCTAGAAGGGCCGAATGGCCTACTCCTGCACCCAGTTTCTATGTTTCTATGTCTATGTTTCTATGTTTCTATGGGAAACCTCCACCCTGGGCCTACCATAAGATTTGAGGTGAGATCGCCAATGTGGTCTTGTCGGCGTCCCATGAGGCGAGGGGGTCGGACCAGTGCCGCAAACGCTGGAACAGCCTGGTTGCTTCGGCAAGAGTAAGTGTGAAATATATTTTAAATTGTAATCATCCACTTAATATGGAAATCTTCCAGATTGAAATTAAGATGGTTATTCTTGCATATAATCCCTGCTAAGATCTGGCAGGGCTCAGAACCTGCGTCCTTTTTAAGTCTTTTTAAGTCTAAATTTGGCACCATCTCCTTTTGGATTACGTTGGTGGATGGGGCACGACTGAGCAATGAGGGGTCCAGTCACCTTTACCCAGACTGTGTCAGTCTCTCTGGCTGCTGTCACTTACACAGTGAGTCAGCCTGGACTGGGGAAGAGCTGCCCTGGCTCACTGTCTGCCCTGGGACACTTTCGGACATTAGCTCCTCTCATTCCCGAGCGGTCCTGATTTCCTCCCCACCAACCCCCCTCCCCCCCCCCCCCGAGTCCTCATGGAGATTGTTGTTGAGATGTTTTGTGTCAAGCATTAGATCCTAAACAAGGTCTTATAAAATATTTTATCTTAACGTAAATGTTATAACCATGCATCAATTGTGGATACAAACCGTATGAGTGTATAACGTTGGAACCTGTTGTCTTTCCATGTTAGTACCAAGGCAATTAACTCATGCCATGCTCTTGTCACATTTGCAGAGGAAGATATCTAACAACAGATCTCAGCAGAGGAGGCCCTGCTCAGCTACAGCTGTTCACCGACCTCGAGGAGCATGCAGCAGCACTTGTGGGGACCCACAGTTGCTCAGCCACCATCCGTGGTGGTGCAGAACCCTCCCTTGCGTCACGTGAGTAATGTGTAAAGCAGTGTTAATTCAAAGAAATGTAACGACATTTCATTATAATATACGAATGATGTCATGTTATACATGCAGCTTCTGTGCTACTCCCTGTTTAACAACATAAGAACATAAGAAATAGGAGCAGAAGCAGGCCATCTGGCCCCTCGAGCCTGCTCCGCCATTTGTTAAGATCATTGCTGATCAGATGTAGGGCTCAGCTCCACTTCCCTGCCCGTTCCCCATAAACCTTCACTCCCTTATCATTCTGTCTATCTCCGACTGATCCAGCCTCCACAGCTCACTGGGCCAGTGAATTCCACATAGATGTACTACCATATGTACTACCATATGATGCATTAATGTGTAACGTCTCCCGGTCACATTTATTGTAGTAGTGCTGCTCCTCCTACGTATGCAGCGCAGCGCAAGAATCACGTGTAGCCTTCTGTTCTAATAAGCTCAATAAGCTCAATTGTGTTTTGCAGGTTACCCACCACCAGAGGCACAAAGGGAGGCTACACCTGCCCCTGCACCTGCACCTGACAACTTCCAGGAGGTATTCACCATGGCTGCGGAGGAGGAGAAGGAGGACACCACCGAGCCAGAGGAGGAAGTTATGGGAACGGAGGAGGATGCCCCTTGCATCCCTGAAGATGTTGTACCTGTGGCCACTTCATCGTCATCTTCAACAGAAGTAATAGTGGGACCAAACGGCTTGCAGCAGGCGACACCAAGGCGTACAGTGCCCACGTCGACTACATGGAGGTTGAGTCAGCGAAGTTGGCACATGCCGCAACAGGCAGATCGAATCGAGGGCATGTACAGACTGTGCATGGAGAGCGTCGTCATAAGTCGCGAGCTCCTCCAGGCGCTTGGTGCGTTCACGGGGTACATCGCCCGGATGTCTGCTCGCATTTCGGAGGATATGTAGCAGATGATCAGGGAAATGTGTGAGCAGACTGCCACTATCCATGCCTTGCAGCGTGCGAGACTGGTGGGAGACGGCACTGCACTCAAGGTGCTGTTCCACCAACCGCCAGCACAGATGCGAGTCAGGAGGAAGATCTTCCTTCTGGCTCGGAAGTCGTTTTCTCAGAAACGTCTTCTCCTCCACCTGAGAGGATCCTGCCGCCTCTCCCCCCACAGCAGGAAGCCTTGATCTCACCTGCTGCAAGTCATCCTCATCCCGCTACCTGGGGATTCAAATGGGGGACTAAGGCACAGGGGAGTAGAGGATCTCGAGGGAAGCTTGGCCGCAGGTAGGGAGGGGAGTGTTTTATTGTTGTTATTATTGTTGTGTTCTTATTGTCGTCGTTGTTTTTTACATTTATTGTTCGGGGTGGGGGGGGGGGCAGTGTTACAGTTAAAAAAAAGATGGGGCTAGAACCTCCACTTTTTTTGCATGCTTAACACCCACTGAACGCCCATTTTATCAATGAAATGACACATAATGCCCATATAGCGCCCATTTTTGCACAAAATGGAAACTGACGGGCATTTTTGGGAAACTTATCGGCGAGCGTTACTTTCCTCATGTGCTTAAAGGCGGGAAAAAATATTCCCACCCGCCCACTTTTTTTCGGCAGAATCATCAGAATGGGCGAAATCAACACCCATAATATCGCCTGGTGTTACTTTCCGCATGGAATTAACGCTGAGATTCAATAATACCGCCCGCCCACTGTTTTTTGTTGCAAAGAGAACATTTGGCGAAACTAATGCCCAGGAAATCGCTCACCGTCACTTTCACCACCTCGCACACATATCGCCCACAATATTGTTCGCCCAAAAAACCGGCCAGACAAAGTGGAACTCTTCTAAACGAACGCCAGCGGTGTGGCTGCCATTTTTAAAATCGCAGGTCGTTTCATTCAACTTTGGGGGAGTTTGCATTGACTCTGGAGTTCTTCTCAGGTGAAGTGAACATCTGAACAGACATATTTTCAGACTCTGGACTATTGGGGCTTTACTCCAGATGAATTTTAGTGAGGAAATCATAGCTTCTGATCAATCGCTATTATACTTTCAATGCAATGGGGCCACCAAATAATAACTGTGTTTAAGCAGCGCTTCAGATATCTGGACCACTCAGGAGGGGTGCTACAATACAACCCTGAGCAAGTAGATAAATTTGTGGTCGTGTGCTCCATGCTGCACAACCTGGCTATCATGAGGGGCCAAGAATTGCCTGAAGGCACTGATGCTCCACCTCAGGAGAGAGAGGAAGAGGACGATGAGGGGCTGGACGCTGACCTAGGGCCAGACATTAGATGGCTATACAACCATGCCCACGACCCCCTCCAGACCGCAGTAAAGGGCCTGTGGTGGCTACATAGTTGCAAGACTCTTACGTGAGGAGCTGATATCTGAACGATTTGCCGGAAAGAGCATTGATGTGAGTGACAACGCTGACACACTGCTGTGTGTGTGTGCAGCTCAGACATCAATGGTGCCCATCATCTTGGTGCCAGTTAAAGTTTATGTTGATTGATGTTAAGTTGTATTTAACCCTTTCAAGTTAAGAAACTAGCAATGTGTAATGGTGCAGCTATCT
This sequence comes from Pristiophorus japonicus, assembly GCF_044704955.1. Lineage (NCBI taxonomy): Eukaryota > Metazoa > Chordata > Chondrichthyes > Pristiophoridae > Pristiophorus > Pristiophorus japonicus. The sequence goes on along the minus strand of NC_091986.1, from coordinate 93,452,345 downwards.
GAGACTTTGCGCAACAAGGTTATGTTCAATAAAACATTTTTTATACCAACATTGGTCTGAAATCAGAAGTATCACAGGCAAAAACACCCAACCCTCGCCCACACCCCACTTTTTCCACCATTGACATCAATCAAATTTTCAACATGTACAGCAACACAGAATACAAATGCAAAGCAGGAGCATGGTCCCAAGCCCCCATACATTACAACAAATTGCATACACCCAGATGGAGATATAACACAGCCATCACCTGCGGACATGCACCTCACTTTCCTTCCCCCCTCCCCTTCTTCTCCCCACATCTGCCCCTTCCCCTTCTTGCTCCACGGCACCTGGCCGAGGAGCTCCTCAGGCGGTGCCTCATTGGGGGGGATGAAGGCAGATGCGGTTGTTGAATGGGTATGGGAGAGGGGCGTGCCGAGGGGGCAACATTCTCTGATGCAGAAGCAGGATCTTGGTCCTTGCTCTCATCTGTCATTTGCAGTGGTGGTGCGGAACCTAGGGGTGGAGTGCCGCACTCAGGGACCACTTCGAGGCCTGTGCCAGCAGTGTTCCTGGCTATCGCATTCAGGGTCTCCGCCATCCGCAGAATGTACTCAGTCGTGGTGGCCAGCTGTCAGGATATGCCCCCCAATGCTTCGATGAGCTGGTCATCAATGTCTACAGTCCTCCTGGACAACTGTACCATCTCTCCGCTGTCAGTGGCGCTCGTGGAACAGACCTGCCGCGTCCACGAGACCTCCACAGAGTTGGCGCCATTCTAGGGACAAATGGGGTGTGCTGTGGCGAGGTGCTTGGGGCCGGTACCTCCAGAGTGGAGGCGGGATTGACTGGAGGACCACTAGATGGCCTTGGGGTGGAATGGTTTCTGGAGCGTGGCGATGCAGGTTCCTCGAATTCCGCGCTCTCATCCATGGAGAACAGATCCAGCAGATTGACGAGCGACAATCGGAGCTCCTCAGCACCAGATGTTGGATTGTCCGGAGAATCGGGCCCCACGCCCCCACCTTCTGGCCTCTGTGGTCTTGCCTTGGGACGCGCTGCTGGCTGAGCTGCAAAGCACAAATGAGGTTACTGGAGGAGAAGGGGGTGCTAGGGTGACAAGGTGAGTCCAGCACTACACACAGCATAGGCACGACAAAAGCACCACTGCTCTCAAAATCATCACAGACATCAAATTTTATGACCATCAACACATTTGCATTTCAATGATTTTCATTAGGCTATCATTATATCTATGACAATTTTAGAAATCATTTATCATATATGATTGTTCAGCTATGAGTGGGTGTGGCATCTATTGACTTCACATCACGCAATGGTTTAAGCTTTACTCACGTGGCATCACTTCAGGGTCTGCAGATGCTTCCGTGGCTGTCCGGGGGTGCTTCCCCACGAGTGCGAGCACCCGCTCCTCCATCTCAGTGATGTCGTTGATGACTGGTGGCCCCCCACGTTCGCCTCTGCATGGACCTCAACGTCGATAGCTTCTTCTGTAAAAGGTGACAGGATGGCATGCATGAGATCATTGCATGATATCATTGCTAGGTACTGTCACAGACATTGATACAACACATAACCGACAGCTGTAATCATGATTATTATGAAAATTATTATTCTTTACCTAAAGACATACACCGTGACCCCGTCGGCTTTGAGTAAAACATTCCCGATAAAAGTGAAAGACCTCACATCTGATGATAGTCACTCATGATGTTACAAATCAAATTATATAAATACATGTACATGTAAATCAATGTAATATTTACTCTTGCGGATCCCACAAGACCGTTCCATCCTTTGCGGCATTGGTTGCCCTCACGAACCTCGTTGGTCGCCAACGAGACCACCTCTGCTATTTCAGTCCATATCATCTGGTAGGCCTTTGGGGTGGGCTTCCCATGCCCTCCCTGTGTCAAATCATCCCAGCGTAACTCGACCTCCTGCAGGAGGGGGGCATTTGCCTCATGCGAGAACCTCCTCACTCTTTTGCGCCCTCCAATATGTTCCTCTCCCACCTCACTGCTCTCTCCAGCTTCAGTCTCCACAGTGTGCTGTGATGCCTCCTCCTCTCTCTCCATTATAGGCCAAATTCGGGCAAATAGGTGGCTGGTAACAGCTAATTTTTATTTGTCTACTTGCTGTGAAGCTCTAAAGTCTCCCTCCTTCCTCCCAAAGCAGCCACACCACACCCAGACATGCCTTCAGTCCCTCTGAGCTCCCTCGCTCTCTGTTTCCTCTTCTGCGCATGTCATGATGACCCTTGACCTCCTGAATCGCGGGAATCGAGCGTTGCCATGCTGTTGCTAAGGACGGCCACACTTTACGGCAGAAGGTCAAAAAAATTTAACGCTACCGCCCATTTCATAAATGGTGACTAGGTGCTTTGGGAATGGGCGACAAGCCGGCGATCTGAAAACCCTTTTTTACCATCTGCAGGAAATAATGCCCATTTTTGGGCGATAAGCACAAACATGGAGGTTCTAGCCCATGGTAATTGTGTTAAATTATTAAAAATTTTTATTGAATTTTACAATTGTTGTGCATTGTCTTCTAATAATGTATGGTAAGGTAAAACATGAATACAATTGTTGGAAAACAATGGCCAGAACAGGCCAGGCAAGGATGTAACATAATGCAACTTCAACTGTTATCTTTCCGTAACTGTAACTGTCATCAATGTAAGTTTATGCAAAGCATTCATTTATGAGCTGCTGACGCAAGAGTTTTGCAGCTGCGTAACTCCCACGGGGCTTTTCCAGTCTTGCGGGGGTGGCGTGGGGGCATGGGTTTATCGCCAGGCTGATTGATTGTCCTCCCGGAGGTCCTCATCATCCTCCTCCTCCTCCTCATCTGCCTCTTCCGCCTCCACTCTCTCCTGAGGTGGACCGACAGCCCCATCTGGCAATTGTTGTCCTCTCCTTATAGCTTGGTCATGTAACATGCAGCACACCACAATAAACTCAGCGACTTGGTCAGGGTGATATTGCAGGCTGCCTCCAGAGTGGTCCAGGCATCTGAAGCGCTGCTTCAGCACTCCAATTCTTTTCGACAATATTGCTTGTAGCTATATGGCTTTCATTATAGCGCTTCTCTGCTTCCGTCTGGGGATTACGCAGGGGGGTCATGAGTCAGCTGGCAAGGCCATATCCTTTATCCCCCAACATCCAACCGTGACCTTGTGGCTGACTGTTAAATAGGTCAGAGACAGTGCTCTCCCGCAAGATGTGTGCATCATGGATGCTGCCTGGGAAATTAACATTTACTGCCATGATTATGTGATTGTGGTCGACGAGCTGCACATTCAGGGAGTGGAATCCCTTTCGGTTACGAAACACCTCCACATCCTGTAAAGGTGCTCTCAGGGTGATGGGCGTACAGTCTATTGCTCCCTGCACCTTGGGGAAGTTTGCTATTCTCGAGAAACCCAAAGCCCTCCCGGTCTGTGCCTCACTCATCATAGGGAAGCTTATAAAGTCCACCCTACGAGCGTAAAGGGCTTTAGTCATCTGTCGAATGGAGCAATGTGTGGCGTGCTGAGAGATACCCCAAATGTTTAAGGTGAAGCCTGAAAGGAGCCCGATGCATAGAAGGAAAGTGCCGCAATAACCTTTACCTCAACTAGCAGTGCAGTCCTGATGGTGCTGGTAGGCTGCAGATCTCCCTTAATTAGCTGGCATATCTCAGTGATGACCTCCTTTCAGAACCGCAGCCTCCTAAGGCACGTGTTATTGGACAAGTTCAGGTATGATTGCTTTTCCCTGTAAGTTCGTTGGGTGTAAGATCTCCTCCTCCGCATCAGTCTGCCATCTCTTTGATTGGGCTCTTCAATAAACACAACTTCAGTCTCCAGCATATACTTATTCACCAATAATGGTAGAGAAGTTACAGACCCCATCACTATTGCTATAAATGCCCTTTGTCCTCAATAAATAGAAATGTGATCAAATGAGTCAGAAAGGCCCTTAAAATAACTCACAAATTAATTATCCTGATAAGCCCCTTTTTCAAGTAGCCTCTCACTTCCTCCGACGTTCAAAATGGCATCCGTAGTGCCGAGTCCTGTGAACAGCACCAGTTAGGAGCAGCTTTTCTCCAGCGATCTACAGCGATCTTCTCGGCGAGCAATCAGCCTAGCAATGTGCTGAAAGTTGCGGTGGGCGATCACCTCAGTGATGTGAAATTTTTGTGTGTCGATAGTTGGGCCGGTGATCTTTGGGCAATGTTCCGGGTCAACTTTCCATTTTTAAGTAAAATGGGCGATAGCCTGCCTATTTGGGTGATAGATGGGCAATGGCCCAGCGATCATCAGTGGAAAGTCCAGCCCATAGTCTCTTGTTTAACAAGCTGACCCCAAACATGTTTTCTCCCTCTTTTTGTTAATTCTGAATCCAGAAAGCAGAGGGGTAGTATCTACATGAATGGAATCATCCTCACCACAATGGGAATGAATATTTATTTGACCATCTGCAAATATCAGATTGCTTAATGTCTCCAATGATCCTATTCAATAGGCCTGCATTGAGACAATAGAGCCTCATTGCATCAGTTTGAAATAGACTGTGAACTGTGACAATTCACAAAATGACTTATCTGGCATTAATGCACATCTTCAATGCTTGTTGCCTGTGGCTTTTTTTTAAACCTGGGTGAATTCACTTTGTTTTGAAACAGAACATGTAAACATAACTCAATCCTCAAATCATATCTGTGAAGAAAAAAAATGATGACAAATCTTGAAATAGTTGTCATTAACTTACCTTCCACATTGTCATTTAAAGCTAATCCCTAATTTAATTATGTGCTGTGTATAGCCCACATTCATATAAAAAAAACCATTACCATTATGTATTGCGCTTAAACCTCATTCATTATAATTCATGACAGAAGTTTCCACTTCATAAATTTAATTAAGTATTATCAATATGGACCAAACTGATTACTAAATGGATAATTATGAATGGATTTCCTCTCAAAGGGGCCGAAATTTGCCACTGCCTGAAACGAGGTGCACCCACTGCTTTTTGCCGTTCATTACCGCCGCAATGAATGCAGTGGCCATTCGAGAGAAATTCAGCATTTTTGCTTGAAAAAAGGAGCGGAGTGGTATTGGTGGCGGAAAGGGCTGTTTGCAGCAGTCAGGGAGTGGTCGATTGGGCCGTGAAATTCAGCTATTGCTGATTTACGCATAATGAGGCAGCGACTCTCTGGCCTTCTTAAAGGGCAGCATTTGCAGCTAGGCCCTGAGCACTGAATCAGTAGTTTGCGAAGGTATGGCTAATCCAGGAGGGGCAAGGAGGGCCAGCCGATTCTCTGATGTCAAACTGGAGACCCTGATTGAGGCTGTGGAGGGAAGGAGGCACGTTCTGTACCCGAATATAGAAAGACCGACTTGCACTGTGTTCGTTAATACCTGGAGAGAGATCGCAGTGGAGGTCTCGGGAACCTCCATTCAGGACCCCACCGCCACCCAATGCTGCAAAAGGCTCAATGACATAATTCAACTGATGAAAGTGAGTACATGTTCCCCCAACTCCTCACCTTCCATCTGCGAGCCTCTCCTTCATCTTTTGTTACTTCCGACCTTCACTATATAGTCACTGAAGCAACATTTGATTGGTGAGGCATGTATATAAATGTGTGCATTCTTGCAATGGAGGCTCTTTTTCATGTCACAGTTACACCTGCATGCAATGGACCCACACTTGCACTAATTGCCAAGGCCTCATGACACTGCTACTCACCAACCTTTCTTTGCTTTGCGGGCCAAGGTATCTCACAACCATTTAGAGCAACAGAGGACTGGTGGGGGCGAGCCAGATATCCAGCAGCTCTGTAATCTTGAAGATTGGGTGCAGCGGCTAGTGGGCTCACATGTTTCCTTCCCTGTGGCCGCCAGTTATATGGATGCCGCTGGGGGCAGCATCGGTACATGAAGGCCTTCCTTTAATGCCATCTCTCCTGGAAAGTCCAAGTGCCTGCCAGGCGTTTGCTTATGATTGTGTGCAAGTTGCTGGCCGCATGGTGCAATGTCCTACCTCACCCACACAGGACCCCTTGTGTCATTAATGATTGCAGATGAGACCCGAATGTGAGTCAAAGCCAGGACAACAGCCTTGAGGTCACTGGGAGCCAAAACCAGGGCGACACCTGTAACATAAAACTTACCTGCAAATTGTGATAATGTTTTAATGTGTAATAATGTTTTTAACTATTATATGATAGCAGTAACTAAAATGTGTGTAAGCTTAGCTAACTGTGGTAAAAACTGACAAGCAAAGCATGATGGTAAATTGAGCCAATATTATGTTAACTGGTATAACTGCTGAAGTAGCTCTGTTATGTTAGAGCCAGGATGGTAAAGGCCAGAATATTAATTAACCACGAAATGAGGTACCATTTCTTATCGCTAAAGTTGTGAGACAAAGCTAGGTAATGTGTAGTTGTTTGCATAGAAGTTCCCAGTGAAGAATAGCTCATTTTGCAGAAAGGAGGAACAGGGAGGATAGCAAAATAGCGGTAGACTGGGCTATTGAAGATTAAACGATGTTTGAATTAATAACTAGAGTATTGTAATGTGATGGGGTCTAGACAACTGTAAGCTGTTATGAGCAATTGAAAGGGAAAAAAAGGTATTGCGTCCCTCAATGCGACGTGGGTGCAGCCTGTGGCACCTTGTCTGGGGAAGCCTGCAATCCTCACGAATCCAGTCTGCTACTCCACCTGCTTCTCTCTGGTCATCAGGAAGGATATGTAGTCCCTCCTCTCTTATAGAGAGCATCTGTCACCTGACGGATGGAGCTATGTGCGTCCAACTGCGAAATGTTCGAGATGCCTGCTGTAGCAGCTTGAAAAGATCCAGTTGCAAAGAAATTGAGTCCTATGGTCACCTTGGATGCGATGGTCACAGCTATCCTCAACCTTGTTTGAGGCTGGAGGTCTGGCTGCAGGAGGTTGCACAGCTCTGTCATGATGTACTTCCGGATTCAAAGGCTCTAGAGACACTGGTCATCCATCAGGTCCATGTATGAGAACTGCTGTCTGTCTCCCCCAGCATCTATGTTGGCGTCTTCCCATGGCAGCTGCCTCATTGCCTTCTTCCTCATGCTCTTGCTGCTCCTCTCCCTCTGCAGCCTGCTGCTGGCAAGCATCTGCCTCCTGTGCATCCTGCCTTCTGTCCATCTCTCCCACTATCTGGTGCGGGGAGGGGTCAGTGTACCTGACCCCCCTCCCGATGGCAGGCCCCTCCTGAAGTCCATCCTGGGCCACCTCTCTGGGTTAAGGTCTGTCGCCATCTCCATGGCCTTCTGCATGTTCGGCAGCCATGTGTGCTCTGTCCCTTGCCCGCTGCCTCTGGAGCCGTTGGAGACGACATCGCTTTCTCTTGCGTGCCTCCCTGCGCCGCACAATATGCAGGACGCGTTCTGCTATCAGCACTGACCCCATTTAGTTCTCCTCCACAAGCAGAGCCTCCAGAATGACGGCTCTCTGTTGAGCCTAGCCCACTAGTACTCAATCCCGCTCTGAACAAGGCAACTGGCAAAGTTTTGAAAAGGCTGAAAAAAATCCCAGCGACAAGAATGCTGCTACATGCAACACGCTTTTAAAGGCTGCTGGCGGTCTTGAGTAAACATTGTGTGCCGACCCAAAAACCTGTCGTTGGCACCGGCAGACGGCCGGAAGACTTTTTGAGGTGAATTTATCTTCCGGGGTGGTTCCGCTGCGGTGCGCGCTCTGATGACGTCGTTAACATCTGTAGGAGTGGGACAGAAGTGGGGGGATCGGGGTGGATCTTCACTCCGCAGCAAAAACCCACGCGGGCAATGCCGCAAACGTTGGCCAGTCCCCCGTGACTCGATGGCCATTCCGCGCCGTCCTGTGGCCGTCGCTTTCAGGTGGCCAGAAGCTTTATCGGAAGGAACAATTTTGGCCCTAAATACTCAACCATACCTTTGTCATCTCCAGATTTGATTATTCCAATGCTTTCTTAGCTGGTTTACCATCCTCTCTCTTATATGAACTTAGCTTATCCAGAACTCTGCTATCCTGCACCAAGTTCAGATCATCTATCACCCCAGTTCTTGTTGACCTAATTAGCTCTCAGTCCCCCATATCTAACATTTTAAATTCTCACGCTTGCTTTTAAAATTTTCCATGATCTTGCCCCTCCCTACCTCTGTAATGTCTTCCAGTGCTATAACCTAAGTTCTTCGAAAGCACTGGTATTGTAGTGTAGTGGTTATGTTACTGGGCTAGTAATCTAAAGGCCTGGGCTAATAATACAGATTGAAGGTGAGTTCAAATCCACCATGGCAGATTGAGAATTTGTATTTAGTTAAATAAAATCTGCAAATTTATTTGCTGAATCTGATTTACCATGAAGCTGTTGGATTGTTGTAAAAACCCAACTGAGTCACTAATGTCCTTTAGGGAATGAAACCTGCTGTCTTTGTGTGGCACTGAGATTGTTGACTCTTAGCTGCCTTCAGAAGGCTAAGTTGAATTTTATATTGTTCATATTGTTCACAATGCAAGGTTCTAATCGAACATTGAATTATGTCAATCTGAAATGTTTATTACCAAGTAAATTAGCTTAAGCCATGCAATGTTATCTTATCATTTACAGAAGAAGATTTCACTAAATAGGGCCGAGCAAAGGAGGACAGGCAGTGGCTCGGATCAGCTTCAAACTCTACGTGAATATGAGGAGCTTGCGGTAGCCCTAGTGGGGCCTGATAGCTGTTTTGTCACAATCCGTGGTGTGGCTGAACCCATCCTCGAGTCTCGTGAGTAATGGGAACTGTGCAATGTATTAAACATTATCAAATACATCTTTAAAATATCTTACATACTCTTGTAATGTCCTTCAATGATAATGCTTTATGATAATGCTTTATGACTTTTGTGGTATTCATGATTCACGAATGAGGTTGGAGCTCTTTTCACTGAGTGAGATCTGATTAATGACTTAGGTGCACCTAGGGCTAGATTCTCCGCTAATTTACACCCCGTTTTGCACCTCGGCAGGGCGTAAAAAGGTGTTTCTGGGTGTCAAACAAGGCGTCCATGATTTAGCACCTGGCCGGAAGTTTCGGCAATGGTGGCGCAAAAACTTACTGCCCCGCCCTCTGTTTTGACAGACAGGATGACATCAATCATCGTGCAAGGCTGCGCTAGCACCCTGAGTGGAACTTACGTGCATTACGCTTGAATTTGCGTCCGCCCCATGGCCCGATCAAAAAAAGCAGACGGTCTCAGGGTGCAGCAGGTGCAATTGGCGCCATATTTAAAGGGAGGCTGGAGAATCTTATATCTTATAGTGCCTGCCATGGTTGCGCGCATAACGCTGCGTTAGTAGACAATTTAAAGCAGCACTCTGAATTAACCCTTTGTTTTCAAGGTCAGTAAGAGAGTTCAATGGGAGCAATGCTAATCATGTTGGTTGCTATTGGCAGGTGGCTTCAAGCTGGAAGAAGGCATATTTTCCATGGTTTGCAACGTCATCGAAGAGGTCGCAGACATTTGAGGAGGAGGCTGTACCCCCCCACGGGTTTACATGGAATATCGCTCATACCTACACATTTCTGATGCACAATGTGTTCGAAGACTGTGCTTCAGAAAATAGTGCTGACAGAGATATGCTAGCTCCTGCAGGAAGACCTATAGCCTACCAGCGACAACAGGACATGCTTTGCCCGTCGAGGTGAAGGTGACTGCAGCATTGGCCTTCTATGCCTCCGGCTCCTTCCAGGCATCAGCAGGGGACATATGCTCATCTCGCAGCACACCACACATTGCTGCATTTGACAGGTGATAAGGGCACTGTACGTATGCAGGATAGACTTCATAAAGTTCCCAATGAGCAGAGCCAGAATGAGAGGGCTATAGGTTTTCCATGATTTGTAGGCTTTCCCAAGGTTCAGGGTGCAATTGACTGTACGCACGTCGCCCTGCGAGCACCAACACAGAATGAAAAGGTCTTCCTAAAAAGAAAGGGATACCACTCCCTAAACGTTCAGCTGGTCTGCGACCACACTCAGCGTATCCTCACAATCAATGCACGCTATCCAGGGAGCACACATGATGCTTTCATCTTGTGTGCGAGCAGTGCCTCACACATGTTTCAGCGACAAAAAACAAGGTTAGAGCTGGCTGATCGGGGACAAAGGCCACCTGGCTCATGACCCCGCTTCGGAACCCTGCAACAGAAGCCGAGCAGCGCTATAATGACAGCCATGCAGCCACCTGCAACATCATTGAACAGACAATTAGCATGCTGAAGCAGCGTTTCTGATGCCTGAACTGCTCTGGAGGCAGTCTTCAATACTCCCCTCAGCAGTTCTCCGAGTTACACTCCACTGCGCCGGCTATGGCCTCAAAAGCTTCCCGGCTGAAGTGCCTGGCACGCTGCCTTCACTCCTGATCCTCCATCTCAGCAGAAGTGGCTAAAGTGGGGCAGTTTAAATGCACATGCATGCAGGAAGATGCTGCGCCCTGCATTTGCGTTTGCGACCGGAAAAGAAAGCAAAAGGGAAAAAAACCACAACACGCATGCGCAAAATGGCTGCCTCTCTCACAGCCAAAAGTTTTGGCTCTGGCGTGCAAAGTCAGTCAGTCGTGCAATGCCTGCCTTTACACCAATGCTCCTCCAGATGACCTTTTGGCTGAAAATACATGACGAGGACACAAACTATTTCCAGGTGCAAACTTTTGCGCTCTGCCCTGATTTGCACCCCGAAATGGTAAAAACAGAAAATCCAGCCCCTAATCTTTTACCTTACCAATTCTCATTAATATTTTCAAACCAATCTGTATAGCACTGCTCAATAACCTCATTGATCAACTTTTGATTTTAATGGAACCCCAATTTTGAATTACATATTAATGAGAGGATTGAATTATTATGGTCTGATGAAGAAGGAATTAAAATAGAATCGCAACTCTCATCTCAAGTATGGTAAACCTGAATAGACCACCTCTTCCATTGTGACAACCAAATAAGTGCATCAGATTCTGAGTCCAAAAGCACAAAACAGCAAATCAAAAAGATCATTGCTTGTGAACCATTATCTTCTAATGAAGTTCGTAATAATCTGTGATAATTTTAGTAAGGTTTTATACTGCACTATTATCAGTGTTTAATTTTAGGACAAAAGCTTATAAATTATTATTGCCATAATTAGTGGACAGACAATGAATAAATTTTTATGACATTCTGTTATCTGTTACTTTAATTGAGGTATTGGCTCAGTTAAAATAAAAATGACTAATACCTGCATTAAAATGCGAAAAAAGGAATATCACAAGAAAGGTTTAAGGTTCATCTGCTAATACTGGAAAAGGTCGTTTTTAGGCTCAAAAAAGTTTAGTGATACAACAAGAAACAGTTTGAATAAGGTGTCAAAACATTAATATTATTTTGTGAATAATTGATTACCACAATGTACATTATTCATCATACTGAATAATGCATCTGCCCAGTTAAATAGCAAATAATACGTTCATAAGAAAATATTCACATCAATATATATATACAAATCTTATGTCTGTTCTTTGTGTTAACTTTTTCCATTATAAAGTCTTCTGTCCACATTTTTAAAGAAAAAATGGGTTAGAAATTGGGAAAATAGCGCCATTGCCAATTTTTGTAAATCTGACACATGTTGCTGTGGATAGGCTTAGTGTTGCACCTAATTTGCCACGAATGATCGTTACACATTGTTAGGATTGCTTTTTGACATCTTAAAAGATGTCTTCCTAATGAACTACATGCAATTACCAGGGCCATTAAATAGAGGACTGTATTAAGTGCACACAGTATGGTATAAGTGCTTTGACGGCTATGTGCGTGTACCTCAAGAGCAAAGGGGTATTGTCATTTTTGCAGGAAATGTTGTCTCACAATCACTGCGAGCAGCAGCACACACTGGGAGCGGTCCACCCCAAACACATCCCTTAACAGACCTGGAGGAGAGAGTGGTTGGTTTATTTGGTGCCTCCGAGAGGTCAACTATCCATATGGGTGCTGAGCCGATGTTCCGAATTGATGGTAAGTGCTGAAAAATCCCTGGGTTGGGTTCGGGCAATGTGATGTAGTGTCTGTGGACTAGGGTTGGGGCAATGTGATGTAGTGTCTGTGTACTAGGGTTGGCGCAATGTGATGTAGCATCTGTGGACTAGGGATCGGGTAATAGCATCATTATAGGCAGTCTCTCAAAATCGAGGAAGACTTGCTTCCATTCCAAAATTGAGTTCTCAGGTGACTGAACAGTCCAATACAGGAATTACAGTCTCTGTCACAGATGGGATGATGCAGTGTCTGTGGGCTAGGGTTGGGGCAATGTGATGTAGTGTCTGTGGACTAGGATTGGGGCAATGTGACGTAGTGTCTGTGGACTAGGGTTGGGGAAATGTGATGCAGTGTCTCTGGACTAGGGTTGGGGCAATGTGATGCAGTGTCAGTGGACTCGGGTTGGGGCAATGTGATGCAGTGTCTCTGGACTAGGGTTGGGGCAATGTGATGCAGTGTCTGTGGACTAGGGTTGGGGCAATGTGATGCAGTGTCTCTAGACTAGGGTTGGGGCAATATGATGTAGTGTCTGTGGACTAGGGTTGGGGCAATGTGATGCAGTGTCTCTGGACTAGGGTTGGAGCAATGCGATGCAATGTCTCTGGACTAGGGTTGAGGCAATGTGATGCAGTGTCAGTGGACTAGGGTTGGGGTAATGTGATGCAGTGTCTGTGGACTAGGGTTGGGGCAATGTGATGCAGTGTCAGTGGACTGGGATTGGGGCAATGTGATGTAGTGTCTGTGGACTAGGGTTGGGGCAATGTGATGCAGTGTCTGTGGACTAGGGTTGGGGCAATGTGATGCAGTGTCTCTGGACTAGGGTTGGAGCAATGCGATGCAATGTCTCTGGACTAGGGTTGAGGCAATGTGATGCAGTGTCAGTGGACTAGGGTTGGGGTAATGTGATGCAGTGTCTGTGGACTAGGGTTGGGGCAATGTGATGCAGTGTCAGTGGACTGGGATTGGGGCAATGTGATGTAGTGTCTGTGGACTAGGGTTGGGGCAATGTGATGCAGTGTCTGTGGACTAGGGTTGGGGCAATGTGATGCAGTGTCTGTGGACTAGGGTTGGGGCAATGTGATGCAGTGTCTGTGGACTAGGGTTGGGGCAATATGATGTAGTGTCTATAGACTAGGGTTGGGGCAATGTGATGCAGTGTCAGTGGACTAGGGTTGGGGCAATGTGATGCAGTGTCTCTGGACTCGGGTTGGGGCAATGTGATGCAGTGTCTGTGGACTAGGGTTGGGGCAATATGATGTAGTGTCTATAGACTAGGGTTGGGGCAATGTGATGTAGTGTCAGTGGACTAGGGTCGGGGTAATATGATGCAGTGTCTGTAGACTAGGGTCGGGGTAATATGATGCAGTGTCTGTAGACTAGGGTCAGGGTAATATGATGCAGTGTCTGTAGACTAGGGTCGGGGTAATATGATGCAGTGTCTGTAGACTAGGGTCGGGGTAATATGATGCAGTGTCTGTAGACTAGGGTTGCGGTAATATGATGCAGTATCTGTAGACTAGGGTCGGGGTAATATGATGCAGTGTCTGTAGACTAGGGTTGGGGTAATATGATGCAGTATCTGTAGACTAGGGTCGGGGTAATATGATGCAGTGTCTGTAGACTAGGGTCGGGGTAATATGATGCAGTGTCTGTAGACTAGGGTTGCAGTAATATGATGCAGTATTTGTAGACTAGGCACGGGGTAATATGATGCAGTGTCTGTAGACTAGGGTCGGGGTAATATGATGCAGTGTCTGTAGACTAGGGTCGGGGTAATATGATGCAGTGTCTGTAGACTAGGGTCGGGGTAATATGATGCAGTGTCTGTAGACTAGGGTCGGGGTAATATGATGCAGTATCTGTAGACTAGGGTCGGGGCAATGTGATGCAGTGTCTGTAGACTAGGGTCGGGGTAATGTGATGCAGTGTCTGTAGACTAGGGTCGGGGTAATATGATGCAGTGTCTGTAGACTAGGGTCGGGGTAATATGATGCAGTGTCTGTAGACTAGGTTCGGGGTAATATGATGCAGTGTCTGTAGACTAGGGTTGGGGTAATATGATGCAGTGTCTGTAGAGTAGGGTCGGGGTAATATGATGCAGTGTCTCTTGGTGACATATAATGCTGTGGTGGTGGCACTTCAAATAAGCCTGCACTATGTGACCTAACATGTCACCTTGCCCCCTTCCCTGCTGCTAACCACTCATCTGTTGTTTTTTAGTTTGCAGATGAGGATTCTGAGGTGCCACATCCTCCTCTGGAAGCCTCCACCTCAGCCCATCATGTGTGGGTCGAGGAGGAAGATGAATGCCACGCTGAGGACCCTCCATGGGAGGAACATAATCATGAAGCTGTTGCAGGGATGGTGGTGGTGGTGGTGATGGTGGTGGTGGTGGAGGGGACAATGCAGTCACCACCTCTTTTAGCTGCGACCAACAGTACCTGTGAGTGGTGAGGCTGAGCAACAGCCTTCCGACGCAGAAGCTGGGCCTTCTATACCCCGAGTTTCTCCAAGGGGTCCAATGGTGTCTCCATTGTCTCTCCCCCAACAGCAGCACTCTGCGCGCCTTGTTGCACACCATCTTGGTCCCAACGCGAGTAGTGCAAGAAGTGAGGGGAGGTTAAGATTGGGGGGAGGGGAAAGGTGGCCGCTGTTAAAAGACGTTTGGTGCAGTGGTTGTTGTTTTGTTGCTGTTTTACTCTAGTTTTCCTGTTTTGGTTATTTTACAAAATGTGTTAAAGTAAAAAAATTATTTAAGTTTCAAAATTAAAAAATTTACAAAGTTTCAAGAATGTACAAATGTTTTATAAATTTAGAAATGTTGTATAAATTGTTTTGTTTACCTTAAACATTCAAGGACCGTGTCTCATTTGCAGAAGAAGAGGGGGAATAGTCAACATGGTGGGAAAGAGTGGGCAGGCAATGGTGAAATATGCCTTTCACTGTTCAAGCAAAGTGTTGAATTATGAGCTGCTGACGGAAGATTTTTGCAGCAACATAAGCTCCACGAGGCCTCCCCTGTGGTGGTGGTGGTGGGGGTGGTGGCATGGGTTCATCGCCAGGTTCCTCCCCCTCCTCCTCCCCCTTCCCCTCCTCCCCCCCTCTCTCCTGAGGTGATCCTGCAGTCCCCAGTGGCAAATCCTGTCCCCTCATGATGGATAAGTTGTGTAGCATGCAGCACATCACAATGAACTCAGCGACCTGCTGAGGCGGGTATTATAGGCTCCCTCCAGAGTGATCCAGACATCGGAAGCACTGCTTGAGCACTCCAATTGTCTTTTTGATGATGCTGCGTATGGCTACATGGCTGTTATTATAGCGATGCTTGGCTTGTGTCTGAGGGTGCCGGAGAGGGCATGAGCCAGGTGGTGAGGCTGTAACCTTTGTCCCCCAGCATCCAGCTCTGGCCTTGTGGCTGACGCTCAAACAGGTATGAGACACTGCTCTCACGCAAGATGAAAGCATCATGGATGCTCTCTGGAAATTGGACATTTACTGCCATGATGCGCTGAGTATGGTCGCAAACTATCTGTACGTTCAGGGAGTGGAATCCTTTCGGTTCTGGTCAACCTCTGGATCCTCTAAAGGTGCTCGCATGGCGATGTGCATACAGTCAATGGCAGCCTGAACATTTGGGAAGCCAGCAATTCATGGAAAACCCACAGCCTTCTCATTCTGTGCCTCCTTGGTCAGTGGGAACTTTATAAAGTCCATCCTGGATGCGTACAGTTCAGTAGTCACCTGGCGAATGCAGCTGTGTGTAGCGAACTGCAAGCTGCAGCATATGTCCCCTGCTGATGCTTGAAAGGAGTTGGAGGCATAGAAGGCAAGTGCTGCAGTCACCTTCACCTTGGCGGGCAGTGCAGGTCTGCCATTGTGAGCTGGCATATCTCTGAAATCACCTCTTTTCGGAAGCACAGCCTTCGAATGCACTGTGCCTTAGACAGCTGCAGGTATGAGCGCTGTTCCCTGTAAACTCATGGGGGGTAAGGCATCCTCCCTATACGTCTGCGAGCTCTTTGATTATGCTCAAAATGCTCCTGAATAAGACTTCTTCTAGCTCAATGCTGTATAGAATAAGCAGCCAGCATAAATGGCAGAGATATTGTAACCCCCATTCTTTTAAATGTCCTCGAATGTCCTCGAATAGCCTTAAAAATGAACTATAAACTCACAAAAACCTCAATGTGTAAAACACAGCCTTCTCTCCAAATCCTTTTATGCACTGAACTTCTGCTCTATTTTTCAAGATGGCTTTGTTAGTCCAACCTGGTAAGACTTGATTTTACCCTGCGAGCTTTTCGGCAGGCAGTAAAAATGGTGATATCGGCGAATTTTCCGCCCGCAGTGATAGTGGAGCATTGCATGCCGATTGACGTCATAAAAATGGTAAAAAAACCGGTGGCCAATAATTTTTACCACCGGTGCAAAACCGCTGCAAATTTTCCACCCGGGCGCTAAATGTTGTGTGCCACGTTTATTTCCAAAAAAAATATCACAATTTCAGCCCTGCCATGGCGGTAAAGCAGGTGCATACCTGCCGAATTTCCAGCCCAAAGTGTCGACACAAACTTGTCACATGTAATTAAGCCCTTCTACCAGTGGTGGCGTGTAGTGAAGGGCTCAATTTTCCCCAGTGATTTGTGCCTTTTTTTTGGAGCAGGCTGCTCTTTTTGGCCTAAGTTGAAAAACCACAGTTTCCCCAATCAATTTGCACCAGTGTAACTCAGTTAGTTATGATTTTTTTAGGTCAGTTTTTTTTTCAGCCAAAGTGGGCATAACTAGCCACCTATGGCCATTTAGGGAAGTTTGGCCAGCTGAGAGTTACTCCAATTCTGCTTAGGCCAGTGTATGTGGCCTCTCCAGAAAAACCTTCCGGAGAGGTTAAGGAAATTGGCGCAGGTATGGAAATTGGTGCAGCAGGTGCCCGGATGGCAGTCGGAGAGGCAGAGCAGCAGCGTTGGTGAGGCCTATAAAGGCCCAGCGTGAGTCCGGGGATCGGCGGCAGTCGGAGAGGTGGAGCAGCAGAATTGGTGAGGCCTATGAAAGCCCAGCGGGAGTCCGGGGATCGGCGGCAGTCGGAGAGGTGGAGCAGCAGCATTGGTGAGGCCTATGAAAGCCCAGCGGGAGTCCGGGGATCGGTGGCAGTCGGAGAGGTGGAGCAGCAGCATCGGTGAGGCCTATGAAGGCCAGTTGGTGCAGCTGCAGCAGGGAGGCATAAAAGAAGTAGAAAGAAATCGAAAGGTGACGTCACAGCCAAGGGGGTAAGTGATTGGCTGGTGATTGGTGAGTAGTTTTTCTTTTCCTTTTCTATACCAGTAAGTAACCTTCAGCATTGTTGTTGCCAAATTAAGTTTATCTAAGCGTTAATCATGGCAGGACAGCTCGGACACATGTTATGCTCCTCTTGCACTATGTGGGAAGGCAGGGACGCTTCTGGTGTCCCCGACGACTATGTGTGCGGGAAGTGCATCCACCTGCAGCTCCTGACGGACTGCATTGCGGCACTGGAGCTGCGGGTGGATTCACTCTGGAGCATCCATGATGCTGAGAATGACGAGACTAGCACGTTTAATAAGTTGGTCTTACCGCAGGTAAAGGGTACACAGCCAGATAGGGAATGGATGATCAACAGGAAGGGCAGTGCAAGGAAGGTAGTGCAGAGGTCCCCTGTAAAACAGATACAACGCTTTGGGAACTGTTGAGGGGGATGACTCATCAGGGGAGGGCAGCAGCAGCCAAATTCATGGCACCATGGGTGGCTCTGCTGCACAGGAGGGCAGGAAAAAGAGTGGGAGAGCAATAGTGATAGGGGATTCAATTTTAAGCCGAATAGATAGGCGTTTCTGCAGCCGCAACCGAGACTCCAGGATGGTATGTTGCCTCCCAAGTGCAAGGGTCAAGGATGTCTCGGAGCGGGTGCAGGGCATTCTGAAAAGGAAGGGTGAACAGCCAGTTGTCGTGGTGCATATAGGTACCAACGATATAGGTAAAAAACGGGATGAGGTCCTACGAAACGAATTTAGGGAGCTAGGAGCTAAATTAAAAAGTAGGACCTCAAAAGTAGTAATCTCATAGAAACATAGAAAATAGGTGCAGAAGTAGGCCATTCGGCCCTTCGAGCCTGCACCGCCATTCAATAAGATCATGGCTGATCATTCCCTCCGTACCCCTTTCCTGCTTTCTCTCCAGACCCCTTGATCTCTTTAGTCGTAAGGGCCATATCTAACTCCCTCTTTAATATATCCAATGAACTGGCATCAACAACTCTCTGCGGCAGGAAATTCCACAGGTTGACAACTCTCTGAGTGAAGACGTTTCTCCACATCTCAGTCCTAAATGGCCTACCCCTTATCCTAAGACTGTGTCCCCCGGTTCGGGACTTCCCCAACATTGGGAATATTCTTCCCACATCTAACCTGTCTAGTCCCGTCAGAATCTTATACGTTTCTATGAGATCCCCTCTCATCCTTCTAAACTCCAGTGAATAAAGGCCAAGTTGATCCAGTCTCTCCTCACATGTCAGTCCAGCCATCCCAGGAATCAGTCTGGTGAACCTTCGCTGCACTCCCTCAATAGCAAGAACGTCCTTCGTCAGATTGGGAGCCCAAAACTGAACACAATATTCCAGGTGGGGACTCAGCAAGGCTCTTTTCAACTGCATTAAAACCTCCCTGCTCCTATACTCAAATACCCGAGCTATGAAGGCCAACATACCAATTGTCTTCTTCACCGCCTGCTGTACCCGCATGCCAACTTTCAATGACTGATATACTATGATACCCAGGTCCCGTTGCACCTCCCCTTTTCCTAATCTGCCACCGTTCAGATAATATTCTGCCTTCGTGTTTTTGCCCCCAAAATGGATAACCTCACATTTATCCACATTATACTGCATCTGCCATGCATTTGCCCACTCACCTAACCTGTCCAAGTCGCCCTGCAGCCTCTTAGCGTCCTCCTCACAGTCGCACCGCCACCCAGTTTAGTGTCATCTGCAAATTTGGAGATATCACACTCAATTCCTTCATTTAAATCATTAATGTATATTGTAAAGAGCTGGGGTCCCAGCACTGAGCCCTGCGGCACTCCACTAGTCACTGCCTGCCATTCTGAAAAGGACCCGTTTATCCCGACTCTCTGCTTCCTGTCGGCCAACAAGTTCTCTATTCATGTCAGTACATTTCCCCCAATACCAGGTGCTTTGATTTTGCACACCAATCTCTTGTGCGGGACCTTGTCAAAAGTCTTTTGAAAGTCCAAATATACCATATCGACTGGTTCTCCCTTGTCCACTCGACTAGTTACATCCTTAAAAAATTCCAGAAGATTCGTCAAGCTTGATTTCCGTTTTATAAATCCATGCTGACTTGGACCGATCATGTCACTGCTTTCCAAATGCGTTGCTATTTCATCTTTAATGATTGATTCCAACATTTTCCCCACTACTGATGTCAGGCTAACCGGTCTATAATTACCCGCTTTCTCTCTCCCTCCCTTTGTAAAAAGTATTGTTACATTAGCGACCCTCCAGTCCATAGGAACTGATCCAGAGTCGATAGACTGTTGGAAAATGATCACCAATGCATCCAATATTTCTAGGGCCATTTCCTTAAGTACTCTGGGATGCAGTCTATCAGGCTCCGGGGATTTATCGGCCTTCATCCCATCAATTTCCCTAACACAATTTTCCGCCTAATAAGGATATCCTTCAGTTCCTCCTTTTCACGAGACCCACTGATCCGTAGGACATCCGGAAGGTTATTTGTGTCTTCTTTCGTGAAAACAGAACCAAAGTATTTGTTCAATTGGTCTGCTATTTCTTTGTTCCCCATTATAAATTCACCTGATCTGACTGATAGGGACCTACGTTTGTCTGCACTTTCTCTCTTCACATACTGCAGAGAGTTTTTATGTTCCCTGCAAGCATCCTCTCATACTCTATTTTGCCCCTCTTAATTAAAGCCTTAGTCCTCCTTTGTTGAATTCTAAATTTCTCCCAGTCCTCAGGTTTGTTGCTTTTTCTTACCAATTTATATGCCTCTTCCTTGGTTTTAACACTATCCTTAATTTTCCCTTGTTAGCCACGGTTGAGCCACCTTCACTGTTTTATTTTTACTCCAGACAGGGATGTACAATTGCTGAAGTTCATCCATGTGATCATTAAATGTTTGCCATTGTTTATCCATCGTTAACCCTTTAAGTATCCTTTGCTAGTCTATTCTAGCCAATTCATGCCTCATACCATCGAAGTTACGTTTCCTGAAGTTCAGGACCTTAGTTTCCGAATTAACTGTGTCACTCTCCATCTTAATAAAGAAATCTACCATATTATGGTCACTCTTCCCCAAGAGGCCTTGCACAACAAGATTGCTAATTAGTCCCTTCTCATTACAAATCACCCAGTCTAGGATGGCCAGCTCTCTCGTTGGTTCCTCAACATATTGGTCCAGAAAACCATCCCGGATGCACTCCAGGAAATCCTCCTCCACTGCATTGCTACCAGTTTGGTTAGCTCAATCAATATGTAGATTAAAGTCGCCCATGATAACTGCTGTACCTTTATTGCACACGTCCCTTATTTCTTGTTTGATGCTGTCCCCAACCTCACGACTACTGTTTGGTGGTCTGTACACAACTCCAACTAGCGTTTTCGGCCCTTTGGTATTCCGCAGCTCCACCCATACCGATTCCACATCATCCAGGCTAATGTCCCTCCTTATTATTGCATTAATTTCCTCTTTAACCAGCATCGCCACCCCGCCTCCTTTTCCTCTCTGTCTATCCTTCCTAAAAGTTGAATACTCCTGGATGTTGAGTTCCCAGCCTTGTTCACCCTGGAGCCATGTCTCCGTGATGCCAATTACATCATATCCATAAACTGCTATCTGCGCAGTTAATTCGTCCACCTTATTCCGAATACTCCTCGCATTGAGGCACAGAGCCTTCAGGCTTGTCTTTTTAACACATTTTGTCCCTTTAGAATTTTACTGTAATGTGGCCCTTTTTGTTTCTTGCCTTGGGTTTCTCTGCCCTCCACTTTTACTATTCTCCTTTCTATCTTTTGCTTCTGCCTCCATTTTATTTCCCTCTGTCTCCCTTCATAGGTTTCCATCCCCGAAGGATTGCCACCAGTGCCACGTGCTAGTCAGAGTAGGAATCGCAGGATAGTTCAGATGAATATGTGGCTTGAGGAGTGGTGCACAAGAGAGGGATTCAAATTCCTGGGACATTGGAACCGGTTCAGGGGGAGGTGGGACCAGTACAAACTGGACGATCTGCATCTAGGCAAGACCGGAACCAATGTTCGAGGGGGAGTGTTTGCTAGTGCTGTTGGGGAGGAGTTAAACTGATATGGCAGGGGGATGGGAACCTATGCAGGGCAGTAGAATGGGGGCAGAAGCAAAAGATAGAAAGAAGAAAAGTGAAAGTTGAGGGCAGAGAAACCTAAGGCAAAAAACAAAAAGGGCCACATTACACCAAAATTCTAAAGGGGCAAAGTATGTTAGAAAGACAAGCCTGAAGGCTCTGTGCCTCACTGCGAGGAGTATTCGTAATAAGGTGGACGAATTAACTGCGCAGATAGCAGTTAACGGGTATGATGTAATTGGCATCACGGAGACATGGCTCCAGGGTGACCAAGGCTGTGAACTCAACATCCAAGGGCATTCAACATTTAGGAAGGATAGACAGAAAGGAAAAGGAGGCGGGGTGGCATTGCTGGTTAAAGAGGAAATTAATGTAATAGTAAGAAATGACATTAGCTTGGATGATGTGGAATCGGTATGGGTGGAGATACGGAATACCAAGGGGCAGAAAACGCTAGTAGGAGTTGTGTACAGACCACCAAACAGTAGCAGTAAAGTTGGGGACAGCATCAAACAAGAAATTAGGGATGCATGCAATAAAGGTACAGCAGTTATCATGGGTGACTTTAATCTACATATTGATTGGGCTAACCAAACTGGTAGCAATGCGGTGGAGGAGGATTTCCTGGAATGTATTAGGGATGGTTTTCTAGACCAATATGTCGAGGAACCAACCAGGGAGCTGGCCATCCTAGACTGGGTGATGTGTAATGAGAAAGGATTAATTAGCAATCTTGTTGTGCGTGGCCCCTTGGGGAAGAGTGACCATAACATGGTAGAATTCTTTATTAAGATGAAGAGTGACACAGTTAATTCAGAAACTAGGGTCCTGAACTTAAGGAAAGGTAACTTCGATGGTTTGAGGCGTGAATTGGCTAGAATAGACAGGCAAATGATACTTAAAGGATTGATGGTGGATAGGCAATGGCAAACATTTAAAGATCACATGGATGAACTTCAGCAATTATACATCCCTGTCTGGAGTAAAAATAAAATGGAGAAGGTGGCTCAACCGTGACTAACAAGGGAAATTAAGAATAGTGTTAAATCCAAGGAAGAGGAATATAAATTGGCCAGAAAAAGCAACAAACCCGAGGACTGGGAGAAATTTGGAATTCAGCAGAGGAGGAAAAAGGTTTAATTAAGAGGGGGAAAATAGAGTACGAGAAGAAGCTTGTCGGGAACATAAAAACTGACTCCAAAAGTTTCTATAGATATGTGAAGAGAATTATTTGAATGGGGAGAAATTACAACATGCTGCGGTGCAGAGGGACCTGGGGGTCCTTGTGCATGAATCCCAAAAAGTTAGTTTGCAGGTGCAGCAGGTAATCAGGAAGGCGAATGGAATGTTGACCTTCATTGCGAGAGGGATGGAGTACAAAAGCAGGAAGGTCCTGCTGCAACTGTACAGGGTATTGGTGAGGCCACACCTGGAGTACTGCGTGCAGTTTTGGTCACCTTACTTAAGGAAGGATATACTAGCTTTGGAGGGGGTACAGAGATGATTCACTAGGCTGATTCTGGAGATGAGGGGGTTACCTTATGATGATAGATTGAGTAGACTGGGTCTTTACTCATTGGAGTTCAGAAGGATGAGGGGTGATCTTATAGAAACATTAAAAATAATTAAAGCGATAGACAGATAGAGGCAGAGAGTTTGTTTCCACTGGTCGGGGAGACTAGAACTAGGGGGCACAGCCTCAAAATACGGGGGAGCCAATTTAAAACCGAGTTGAGAAAGAATTTCTTCTCCCAGAGGGTTGTGAAACTGTGGAATTCTCTGCTCAAGAAAGCAGTTGAGGCTAGCTCATTGAATGTATTCAAATCACAGATAGATAGATTTTTAACCAATAAGGGAATAAAGGGTTATGGGGAGCGGGCGGGTAAGTGGAGCTGAGTCCACGTCCAGATCAGCCATGATCTTGTTGAATGGCGGAGCAGGCTCGAGGGGCTAGATGGCCTACTCCTGTTCCTAATTCTTATGTTCTTATGTTCTTAAAAGATTAGTGAAGACAAACGTAGGTCCCTTGCAGTCAGAATCAGGTGAATTTATAATGGGGTACAAAGAAACGGCAGACCAATTGAACAAATACTTTGGTTCTGTTCACGAAGGAAGACACAAATAACCTCCTGGAAGTACTAGGGTCCAAGGGTCTAGTGAGAAGGAGGAACTGAAGGATATCCTTATTAGGCGGGAAATTGTGTTAGGGAAATTGATGGGATTGAAGACCGATAAATCCCCGGGGCCTGATAGTTTGCATCCCAGAGTACTTAAGGAAGTGGCCCTAGAAATAGTGGATGCATTGGTGATCATTTTCCAACAGTCTATTGACTCTGGATCAGTTCCTATGGACTGGAGGGTAGTTAATGTAACACCACTTTTTAAAAAGGGATTGAGAGAAAAAGCGGGTAATTATAGACCGGTTAGCCTGACATCAGTAGTGGGGAAAATGTTGGAATCAATTATTTAAGGATGAAATAGCAACGCATTTGGAAAGCAGTGACAGGATCGGTCCAAGTCAGCATGGAATTTTGAAGGGGAAATCATGCTTGACAAATCTTCTGGAATTTTTTGAGGATGTAACTAGTCGAGTGGTCAAGGGAGAACCAGTGGATGTGGTGTTTTTGAACTTTCAAAAGGCTTTTGACAATGTCCCACTCAAGAGATTGGTGTGCAAAATCAAAGCACCTGGTATTGGGGGTAATGTACTGATGTGGATAGAGAACTGGTTGGCAGATAGGAAGCAGAGAGTCGTGATAAATGGATCCTTTTCAGAATGGCAGTCAGTGACTAGTGGAGTACCGCAGGATTCAGTGCTGGGACCCCAGCTCTTTACAACACACATCAATGATTTGGATGAAGGAATTGAGTGTACTATCTCCAAGTTTGCAGATGACACTAAACTGGGTGGCGGTGTGACCTGTGAGGGGGACTCTAGGAGGCTGCAAGGTGACTTGGACAGGTTAGGTGAGTGGACAAATGCATGGCAGATGCTGTATAATGTGAATAAGTGTGAGGTTATCCACTTTGGGGGCAAAAACGCAAAGACAGAATATTATCTGAATGGCGGCAGATTAGGAAAAGGGGAGGTGCAACGAGACCTGGTTGTCATGGTTCATAAGTCATTGAAAGTTGGCATACAGGTACAGCAGGCAGTGAAGAAGGCAATTGGTATGTTGGTCTTCATAGCTAGGGGATTTGAGTATAGGAGCAGGGAGGTCTTACTGCAGTTGTACAGGGCCTTGGTGAGGCCTCACCTGGAATATCGTGTTCAGTTTTGGTCTCCTAATCTGAGGAAGGACGTTCTTGCTATTGAGGGAGTTCAGCGAAGGTTCACCAGACTGATTCCTGGGATGGCAGGACTGACATATGAGGAGAGACTTGATCAACTGGACCTTTATACGTTGGAGTTTAGAAGGATGAGAGGGAATCTCATAGAAACATATAAGATTCTGATCGGACGGGACAGGTTAGATGCAGGTTGAATGTTCCCGATGTTGGGCAAGTCCAGAACCAGGGGACACAATCTTAGGATAAGGGGTAGGCCATTTAGGACTGAGATGAGGAGAAACTTCTTCACTCAGAGAGTTGTTAACCTGTGGAATTCCCTGCCACAGAGTTGTTGATGCCAGTTCTTTGGATATATTCAAGAGGGAGTTAGATATGGCCCTTACGGCTAAGGGGATCAAGGGACATGGAGAGAAAGCAGGAAAGGGGTACTGAGGGAATGATCAGCCATGATCTTATTGAATGGTGGTGCAGGCTCGACGGGCCGAACGTCCTACTCCTGCACCTATTTTCTATGTTTCTATGTTTCTATGACACACGAAAAGAATTGAAAAACACATAGCAACAACTTACCTCCAACCCTGCCCGAAGGGCTTGCCAGTCCGGTCCCATTCTTGGTCCCCATTCTCCCGGTCAGATCCCACTCTCTGTCCCCGGTTGACACACACACACAGAGTGTGTGTGTGTGTGTGTGTGTATCCGGGGACCTAGAATGGGACCGCACATAGAAACATCGAAACATAGAAAATAAGTGCAGGATTAGGCCATTCGGCCCTTCGAGCCTGCATCACCATTCAATATGATCATGGCTGATCATGCAACTTCAGTACCCCATTCCTGTTTTTTCTCCATACTCCTTGATCCCTTTAGCTGTAAGGGCCACATCTCACGTCCTTTTGAATATATCTAACAAACTGGCCTCAACAACTTTCTGTGGTACAGAATTCCACAGGTTCACAATTCTCTGAGTGAAGAAGTTTCTCCTCATCTCGGTACTAAATGGCTTACCCCTTATCCTTCGACTGTGACCCCTGGTTCTGGACTTCCCCAACATCGGGAACATTCTTCCTGCATCTAACCCATCCAATCCCGTCAGAATTTTATATGTTTCTATGAGATCCCCGCTCATTCTTCTAAATTTCTGTGAATATAAGCCTAGCCAATCCAGTTTTTCTTGATACGTCAGTCCTGGCATCCCCGGAATCAGTCTGGTAAACCTTCGCTGCACTCCCTCAATAGCAAGCACGCACTTCCTCAGGTTAGGAGACCAAAACTGCAAACAATACTCAAGGTGTGGTCTCCCCAAGACCCTGTACAACTGCAGTAAGACCTCCCTGCTCCTATACTCAAATCCTCTTGCTATGAAGGCCAGCATGCCATTTGCTTTCTTTACTGCCTGCTGTACCTGCATGCCTACCTTCAATGACTGATGTACCATGATAATCAGGTCTCGTTGCACCTCCCCTTTTATTAATCTGTCACCATTCAGATAATAATCTGCCTTCCTGTTTTTGCCACCAAAGTGGATAACCTCACACTTATCCACATTATACTGCATCTGCCATGCATTTGCCCCTTCACCTAACCTGTCCAAGTCACCGTGCAGCCTCCTAGCATCCTCCTCACAGCTCCCACTGCCACCCTGCTTAGTGTCACATGCAAACTTGGAGATATTACATTCAATTCCTTCGTCTAAATCATTTATGTATATTGTAAATAGCTGGGAGCCCAGCACTGAACCCTACTGCACCCCACTAGTCACTGCCTGCCATTCTTAAAAGGACCCATTTATTCCCACTCTTTGCTTCCTGTCTGCCAACGAGTTCTCTATCCATGTCAATACATTACCCCCAATACCATGTGCCTTAATTTTGCATACTAATCTCTCGTGTAGGACCTTGTCAAAAGCCTTTTGAAAGTCCAAATACACCACATCCACTGGTTCTCCATTAGCCACTATACTAGTTCCATCCTCAAAAAACTCTAGAACATTTGCCAAGCATGATTTCCCTTTCATAAATCCATGCTGACTTGGACCGATCCTGTCACTGCTTTTCAAATGCACTGCTATTACATCTTTAATAATTGATTCCAGCAATTTCCCCACCACCGATGTCAGGCTAACTGGTCTATAATTCCCTGTTTTCTCTCTCCCTCCTTTTTTAAAAAGTGGGGTTACATTAGCTACCATCTATTCCATAGGAACTGAACCAGAGTCCATGGAATGTTGGAAAATGAACAACAATGCATTTACTATTTCTAGGGCCACTTCCTTAAGTACTCTGGGATGCAGACTATCAGGCCCTGGAGATTTATCGCTCTTCAGTCCCTTCAATTTCCCTAACACCATTTCCTGACTGATAAGGATTTTCCTCAGTTCCCTCTTCTCGTCAGACCCTCGGTCCCCTCGTATTTTCGGAAGGTTATTTGTGTCTTCCTTCGTGAAGACGGAACCGAAGTATTTGTTCAATTGGTCTGCCATTTCCTTGTTCCCCATTATGAATTCCCCTGATTCTGACTGCAAGGGATCTACATTACTCTTCACTAATCTTTTTCTCTTCACATATCTGTAGAAGCTTTTGCAGTTCGTTTTTATCTTCCCTGCAAGCTTATTCTCATGCTCTATTTCGCCCTCCTAATTAAACCCTTAGACATCCTCTGCTGAATTCTAAATTTCTCCCATTCATCAGTTTTGCTACTTTTTCTGGCCAATTTATATGCCTCTTCCTTGGATTTAACACTTTCCCTAATTTCCCTTGTTAGCCATGGTTGAGCCACCTTCCCTTTTTTATTCTTACGCCACACAGGGATGTACAATTGTTGTAGTTCATCCATGTGATATTTAAATGTCTGCCATTGCCTCTCCATCGTCAACCCTTTAAGTATCATTCCCCAGTCTATCCTAGACAATTCACGTCTCCTACCATCGAAGTTTCCTTTCTTTAAGTTCAGGACCCTAGTCTCTGAATTAACTGTGTCACTCTCCATCTTAATGAAGAATTCTACCATATTTTGGTCACTCTTCCCCAAGGGGCCTCGCATGATCCAATTGCTAATTAATCCTCTCTCGTTACACAAGACCCAGTCTAGGATGGCCTGCTCTCTAATTGGTTCCTCGACATATTGGTCTAGAAAACCATCCCTTATACACTCCAGGAAATCCTCCTCCACAGTA
The DNA here is from genome assembly GCF_044704955.1 of Pristiophorus japonicus. Taxonomy (NCBI): domain Eukaryota; kingdom Metazoa; phylum Chordata; class Chondrichthyes; family Pristiophoridae; genus Pristiophorus; species Pristiophorus japonicus. The sequence continues at coordinate 93,424,443 of NC_091986.1, read as the reverse complement.
GTGCTACCAGTTTGGTTAGTCCAATCACTATGCAGATTATTAAAGTCACCCATGATAACTGCTGTATCCTTATTGCACGCGTCCCTAATTTCCTGTTTGATGCCATCCCCAACCTCCCTACTACTGTGTGGTGGTCTGTACACAACTTCCACTAACGTTTGGTGTTTTGCAGCTCTACCCATATAGATTCCACATCATGCACGCTAATGTCCTTCCTTACTATTGCGTTAATTTCCTCTTTAATCAGTAATGCTACCCCACCTCCTTTTCCTTCCTGTCTGTTCTTCCTGAATATTGAATACCCCTGGATGCTGAGTTCCCAGTCTTGGTCACCTTGAAGCCATGTCTCTGTAATCCCAATTACATCCTATCCGTTAACAGCTATCTGCGCAGTTAATTCATCCACCTTATTACGAATGCTCCTCGCATTGACGCTCAGTCTTCAGGCTTGTTTTTTTAACACCCTTAATCCTTTTAGAATGATGTTGTACTGTGGCCCTTTTTGATTTTTGCCCTTGATTTCTCTGCCCTCCATTCTTGCTTTTCTCCTTCCTACTTTTTCTTCTGCCCCCTTTTTACTTCCCTCTGCCTGCCTGCATAGATTCCCATCCCCCTGCCTTTTTAGTTTAAACCCTCCCCAACAGCACTAGAAAACACTCCGTCTCAGACATCGGTTACGGTCCTGCCCAGGTGCAGACCATCCGGTTTGTACTGGTCCCACCTCCCCCAGAACCGCTTCCAATGTCCCAGGAATTTGAATCCTCCCCCTTGCACCATTCGTCAAGCCACATATTCATCTGAGCTACCCTGCAATTCCTACTCTGACTAGCACGTGGCACTGGTAGCAATCCTGAGATTACTACCTTTGAGGTCCTGCTTTTCAATTTAACTCTAGCTTGCTAAACTCAGCTTCTAGGACCTTATCCCGTTTTTTACCTACATCGTTGGTACCTATATGTGCCTTGACAGCTGGCTGTTCATCCTCCCCCTCCAGAATACGCTGCAGCTGCTCCGAGACATCCTTGACCCTTGCACCAGGGAGGCAACATACTATCCTGGAGTCTCGTTGTGGCCGCAGAAATGCATATCTATTCCCCTAACAATAGAATCCCCCTATCACTATAGCTCTCCCACTCTTTTTCCTGCCTCCTGTGCAGCAGTGACACCGATGGTGCCATGGACTTGGCTGCTGTTGCCTTCCTCTGATGAATCATCTCCCCCAACAGTATCCAAGGTGGTGTATCTGTTTTGGAGGGAGATGACCGCAGAGGACCCCTGCACTACCTCCCTCCACTGCTCTGCCTGATGGTCACCCATTCCCTATCTGCCTGTGTAACCTTTACCTGCGGTGTGACCAACTCACTAAACGTGCTAATCACGATATCCTCAGCATTGCGGATGATCCAGAGTGAATCCATGCGCAGCTCCAGTGCTGCAATGTGCTCTGTCAGGAGCTGCAGCTGGATACAATTCCTGCACATGTAGTTGTCAGGGAGACAGGAAGTGTCCCTGATTTCCCACATAGCACAGGAGGAGCATGACATGGGTCTGGGCTCTCCTGCCATGGCTTAACCCTTAAATTAACCTAATTGATAACAACACCAAAGGTTTCTTGCTGATCTAAAAAGAAAAAGAAAAAGAAAATGAAAAAGATTAAATACTCACCAATCCTCCAGTCAATCACTTACCCTCTTGGCTGTGATGTCACGCTTCGATTTCTTTTCACCTTCTGCCCCTGCCACTATCTCCGACTGCTGAGCCCCTTTTTATGGGCCTCGCTGCTCCCGACCTCTTCCGCTCCTCCGACTCCCGCTCTTTTTAAACTGCCTGCTCCTCCGACTCTCCGATCCTCGTCAGAAGTGAATGCCTCACCTACCTCCGGCCCTCCTGCTCCCTGGACTTCTGGCCTCCCGAACTCACAGACTTCTGCTCTCGGACTCTCCTGAACTTGGCCTCTCCCGATCTCTCTGTCCTCCCGAACTTGGACTCTCCTGAACTCTCTGACCTCCCGAACTCTCCGACCTCCCGAACTTGGACTCTCCCAAACTCTCTGATCTTCTGAACTTTCTGTCCTCCCGAACTCTCTGACCTACCGAATTCCCTGTCTTCCCGAAATCTCAGAGCATCCCAATCTCTCTGACCTCCTGAACTCTCCGACCTCCCGAACTTGGACTCTCCAGAACTCTCTGACCTCCTGAACTCTCCAACCTCCCCGAACTCTCTTGCCTCCTGAACTATCCAACCTCCCGAACTCTCCGACCTCCTGAACTCTCCGACCTCCCGAACTCTCCAGCCTCCCGAACTCTCCGACCTCCCGAACTCTCCAACCTCCCGAACTCTCCGACCTCCTGAACTTGAACTCTCCTGAACTCTTTGACCTCCTGAACTCTCTGACTTCTTGAACTCTCTGGCCTCCCGAACTCTCCGACCTCCCGAACTCTCTGGCCTCCCGAACTCTCCGACCTCCCGAACTTGAACTCTCCCGAACTCTCCGACCTCCTGAACTCTCCGACCTCCGGAACTCTCCGACCTCCCGAACTCTCCGACCTCCCGAACTCTCTGACCTCCCGAACTTTCTGACCTCCCGAACTCTCTGACCACCCGAACTCTCCGATCTCCCGAACTCTGCGACCTCCCGAACTTGGGCTCTCCCGAACTCTCTGACCTCCCGAACTCTCTGACCTCCCAAACTCTCTGACCTCCCGAACTCTCCGACCTCCTGAACTCTCTGACCTCCCGAACTCTCCGACCTCCCGAACTCTCCGACCTCCCGAACTCTATGACCTCCCGAACTCTCAGAGCCTCCTGAACTCTCCGACCTCCCGAACTCTCCAACCTCCTGAACTCTCCCACCTCCCAAACTCTCTGACCTCCCGAACTCTCCGACCTCCCGAACTCTCTGACCTCCCGAACTCTCCGACCTCCCGAACTTAGACTCTCCCTAACTCTTTGACCTACCGAACTCTCCGACCTCCCGAACTTGAACTCTCCCGAGCTCTCCGACCTCCTGAACTCTCTGGCCTCCCGAACTCCCCGACCTCCCGAACTCTCTGGCCTCCCGAACTCTCCAACCTCCCGAACTCTCCGACCTCTTGAACTTGAACTCTCCTGAACTCTTTGACCTCCTGAACTCTCTGACTTCCTGAACTCTCTGGCCTCCCGAACTCTCCGACCTCCCGAACTCTCTGGCCTCCCGAACTCTCCGACCTCCCGAACTTGAACTCTCCAGAACTCTCCGACTTCCTGAACTCTCCGACCTCCGGAACTCTCCGACCTCCCGAACTCTCCGACCTCCCGAACTCTCTGACCTCCCGAACTCTCTGACCTCCCGAACTCTCCGACCTCCTGAACTCTCTGACCTCCCGAACTCTCCGACCTCCCGAACTCTCTGACCTCCCAAACTCTCCGACCTCCCGAACTTAGACTCTCCCTAACTCTTTGACCTACCGAACTCTCCGACCTCCCAAACTTGAACTCTCCTGAGCTCTCCGACCTCCTGAACTCTCTGGCCTCCCGAACTCCCCGACCTCCCGAACTCTCTGGCCTCCCGAACTCTCCGACTTCCCGAACTCTCCGACTTCCTGAACTCTCTGACCTCCCGAACTCTCCGACCTCCCGAACTCTCCGACCTCCCGAATTCTCCGACCTCCCGAACTCTCTGACCTCCCGAACTCTCTGACCTCCCGAACTCTCCGACCTCCCGAACTCTCTGACCTCCCGAACTCTCTGACCACCCGAACTCTCCGACCTCCCGAATTCTCCGACCTCCCGAACTCTCTGACCTCCCGAACTCTCTGACCTCCCGAACTCTCTGACCAACCGAACTCTGCGACTTCCCGAACTCTGTGACCTCCCGAACTTGGACTCTCCCGAACTCTCTGACCTTCCGAACTCTCTGACCTCCCGATCTCTCTGACCTCCCGAACTCTCCGACCTCCTGAACTCTCCAACCTCCTGAACTCTCCGACCTCCCGAACTCTCCGACCTCCCGAACTCTCCGACCTCCCGAACTTGGACTCTCCCGAACTCTCTGGCCTCCTGAACTCCCCGACCTTCCGAACTTGAACTCTCCTGAACTCTCTGACCTCCCGAACTCTCTGACCTCCTGAACCCTCTGACCTCCCGAACCCTCTGACCTCCCGCACTCTCGGAACCTCCCGAACTCTCCGACTTCCCGAACTCTCTTACTCCCGAACTCTCCGACCTCCCGAACTCTCCAACCTCCTGAACTCTCCCACCTCCCAAACTCTCTGACCTCCCGAACTCTCCGACCTCCCGAACTCTCTGACCTCCCGAACTCTCCGACCTCCCGAACTTAGACTCTCCCTAATTCTTTGACCTACCGAACTCTCCGACCTCCCGAACTTGAACTCTCCCGAACTCTCCGACCTCCTGAACTCTCTGGCCTCCCGAACTCCCCGACCTCCCGAACTCTCTGGCCTCCCGAACTCTCCGACTTCCCGAACTCTCCGACTTCCTGAACTCTCTGACCTCCCGAACTCTCCGACCTCCCGAACTCTCTGACCTCCCGAACTCTCTGACCTCCCGAACTCTCTGACCAACCGAACTCTGCGACCTCCCGAACTATGCGACCTCCCGAACTTGGACTCTCCCGAACTCTCTGACCTTCCGAACTCTCTGACCTCCCGATCTCTCTGACCTCCCGAACTCTCCGACCTCCTAAACTCTCCAACCTCCTGAACTCTCCGACCTCCCAAACTCTCCGACCTCTCGAACTTGGACTCTCCCGAACTCTCTGGCCTCCTGAACTCCCCGACCTTCCGAACTCTCCGACCTCCCGAACTCTCCGACCTCCTGAACTCTCTGACCTCCCGAACTTGAACTCTCCCGAATCCTCTGACCTCCCGAACCCTCTGACCTCCCGCACTCTCGGAGCCTCCCGAACTCTCCGACTTCCCGAACTCTCTTACTCCCGAACTCTCTGACCTCCCGAACTCTCTGACCTCCCGAACTCAGACCAGACCGGTAAGCCCTTCGGGCAGGGTTGGAGGTAAGTCGCTGCTATATGTTTCAATTTTTTTAATGTGTTGGGAGGTGGCTGTATGCTTCATTTTGCAGCCTCAGCTCACATTGTGTCCCTGGTTACCATGGCAGCGCGATCTTTTTGACGCAGATCAAGCCTCCACCCCGAAAACTAAAGGTCAGGTTACACCATGCCAAAATGAAGAAATCCAATGGGGAAACTTAGAATTTTTTTTTTTGGGCATACTTAGGCCCCAAAAAATCGGGGGTAACTCTTCAAGTACGACAAAAAAATGCTTTGGGGAAAATTGAGCCCAGTTTTTGCTGGTGTTGGTTGGCCAAGACTCCAAGAGAATGCCACTGCTGCTCTTCGAATATTGCCATGAAATCCTTTACATCCATCTCAGAGGGTAGACAGGGCCTCTGTTTAATGCTTCTTCTGAAAGATGGCACTTCTGAAGTTGCAGCATTCCCTGAGTATCCTCCAATAATATTTCTCTGCTTCTCAAATTGCCATAAGTTATAAATAAAAAGATAAAATCAACATATTATATAAAAATAAGGAAAGAGTGTATGACTTTAAATGGGGACTGAATTACTTCTGAGAACCTTGGACCAATTTCTTCTGGTCTCTAAGAAGCCTACACAGGGTGGTGCCAGCAGCAGCGCACATTGTTGCCAGGAGGCCTGGGATGGCCTCATCATGACCAGATTTACTTAACTTGCTCCAATGCAGCCTTATGCCTGTCATGTGCTGTGCTAAGTTCCCCGCGACCGACAACACCATAAAGCAGCCCTACAATGACCACACCATTCCTCTCACCCAAAGCTCCAATGATCAAGGTTGAATAATGTGTCACCATTCATCGCAAGTGACAAAGCCACTATCAAGGTTTGAGGCAAAAATGGACAAGAGCCGAAAGTGGTGCAAAGAAAAACATTTCAGTGAGTAATCAAAACAATTGAAACTTAGCACTAACATTTTTTTTATACCATGTGCATATCCTTGTGCATCTATTTTGTGTCATTTTTCTTTTGCGAGTGCTTCTATGAGGTGCATCTCTATGGCTTCAACAGAGGTTGTTGCAGGCTGCTCACTTCCCTGCTGCGACTGCGTAGACACTTTTTGGTGGATGTCTTCTGAATTTTCGAGTCTGTGATGACTCTGCTAAAGTCTGCTGCTCCTGCAACTTGGCCATCAGGATCTGAGGAAGCTTGTGGGGTGGCAACGGGGGAGATGTGTGAGTGCTTTGAGAAGAGCTCCAACTTCCATGACTCCTTTCACCATCATTCCTCTCATGGAACTGGCGAACACCTTGCTGTACACAGTAGTGCAATGAAGGCACAAGTCCACGTTTAGAGGAGGTCTATGAGCGCCTGCCCACACTAGCATGTGCTCATGTGAGTGGCGCATTTGCTGCTCCATGCAGGTGGCCGTCCTTTCCATGGAAGTGTACATCATTACCATTACCTGTGACGTGGTGATGCTCATGTTTGTTTCTTGGGGAGGACTCCTTTGCCTACCAGCAGGGAAGAGGACCTGCCTGTGTACTCTGACAACCTCCAAAAAGTATGCAGTGATGAATCAACGAAGCCTTTGGCGATCCATCCTTCCAAAGTTATAGCAGTACTGTGGCCTATCTTTGTCACCTTCCACCCTCCTCTGGCAACATTCAAGTGAGTTGAGTGCAAGGCTGCTTTAAATATGGGTGCTGTAAACGAGTCATCGATGATGTCATCAGACCCACACTATTTAATAGAGCTGGAAAACGTGCATGAGTCTTTCAATTGGGGTCATTAAATGAAAGTTGCTCTGAGCAGCATGTTGCTCAGAACATTGTGTTCCCAACCTGCTACGCCATCTGCACGCACCCAACCCGAGGCAAAGGTAAAAATTCCAGCCTCCACGCGCAATGACATGGGAGAGTGACTCGATTATATAAAGAATATACTCCAAACTGTTGGAAAATGCAACAAATAAAATCTCAGAAATCAAAATTATCTTGGGGAAGGGAGTCATGCCTGCACAACTCCCCATGAAAATAAATCCCATAAACAATGCACAGAAAACCACTGCACGATGGCTGTTCCTTATAGTCAGCTCTCAAACCACTATGCCAACATAAAACATGTTGGAACATTAAATAGAGCATTGATGGCCAAAATAAAGATTACATTATGGCCTCTGGTACTAATAAAACTGTTGGTACATCAAGCTAGACTAGACATAAGGACGGAACAATGCATGGGACAAGAAATTATTATTAGCCTTTCCATTAAGAAACCATATGCAAATTTCTGGATTATGTATCTCACAAACTCAATTAATCTGCTGGAATATTTAACTAAATTGATATCCTACAAGAGCTTGCTTTCTTTGCCATGACAGTTCCAAAGTCACAACAGCTCAGGAACAACCATGTTTCACACAGTATTTAATTGTCTCTTCTATATTTATCCATATTACCCTCAATCATACTTCTCTCAATTTTTTTTAACTAAAACAAGCTAGTTTTTGGAATCTCTCTTCATAATTTAGGGCCCTCTGTCCCACAATCATCTTTGTTACTGTTCTCTGAACCTTGCCCAATATATCAATATCCTTTTGAAGTCAGAGTGCCCAAAACTACACAAAAAGGTAGATTTGATGATCCCATGATCCCATCAGGGATCTGCAGTCAAACGGATTGTGGGTCAGAAAATTGGCAAAATTCCAACTAATGTTTTCTTTAAGTTGCGCGGCTGTGCATTGATCTGTAAGGTTCCATGCATTACGCTCACCGTTTTTTCCATTGTAAATGTCATACATTCAACTATCATTGTGACCCATGTATAAGCTGACCTAAGTTGTACACCTTGAGAACATTGACCACAAGGGGCGAACTTGTGGGAGACACTCCTAACCTGGACTTTCAGGTATAAAAGGGGAAGCTCCACCCACCTTCATCACTTGAGGCCTTGGTAATAAAGGTAACTGGTCACAGAGTGACCTTATCTCAAGTGCTCGTGTGCATTTATTCTGTATAGTAAGGACATATCATTGGCGACGAGAAACTGGGATTTAAACCACGCGAGCATGGCCACTAGCAGCACAGAAGAGAGGTACTGTGTTGGTGATGATTGGGACGACTTTATTGAGAGACTACAGCAAAGTTTTCCGATTAAGAACGGTTGGCACAGTACTCAGCTGACAAACACAGGGCTCATCTCCTGATGGTTTGTGGATCCAGAAAGTATTCCCTGATGCAGGACCTTCTAGCACCAGAGAAGCCGGCGGACAAGACGTTCGAAGAGCTCAGTAAGTTGATCGGGGAACACCTTAAGCCATTGAGCAGCATGCACATGGCGAGACACCGGTTTTACACGCACCGGCGGCGAGAAGGGCAAAGCGTTCCAGACTTCGTGGCAGATCTCCGGCGACTGATGAGCCTTTGTAAGTTCCCAGATGCATGCAGAGCGAAGATGCTGCGAGACTTTTTTATTGAGGGCATCGAGCACGCTGGGGTTTTCAGGAATCTGATTAAGCCCAAAGACTTGACCTTGGAAGTGGTGGCTCTGATAGCCCAGTCATTTATCTCAGGGGAGGAAGAGACCAGAATGACGTATGGCAAAAATCTTGGCTCAAATGTGGCAAACGACCAGGGAGTCAACATTGTTAACACGGCACACAGTTCTCCAGGCAGACAAGGGCAATCGGACATGCTCCAGCATGTAGTCGAACCCAAAGGGGGAATTCATCAGAGACAATGGCTACATGAATGGCAATTCATGCCATCGCAATGGACAATGCGGCCAGTAATGGGGCCATCAACACCTGTTAATGGTGCACTTAAGGGCAGTTACAGAGACAGTCAGAGACGATCGACTGGTAATGGACCTTTTGTTTCCAACAACGGGGCCTCCAGCTCATGCTGGAGGTATGGAGGCAAACACCCAGCAAGAGCTTGCAGGTATCAGCAATATACCTGCAGAAACTGCAACGTCAGCGGTCACTTGGCGCGTATGTGCAGGAAGCCTGCAGTCAGGTTGATGTACTAGGAGGACGGGCCCGATGTAAGCCCTACGAGGCCAAATGAATACTAGGGGAAATAGCTGGAAGCTGAAGTTCAGCGGGTTCATGTGGAGCACGTATACAGTTCATATACCAGGACACCACCGATAATGATGAAAGTGCTCCTCAATGGCATCCCGGTATTAATGGAGCTAGAGACGGGGGCCAGCCAGTCCCTGATGAGTCCCAAACAGTTCGAAAGGTTGTGGGTGTCCAAGGCCAGGAGGCCAAAGTTATTGCTGATTGACGCATAGCTCGGACATATACAAAGGAGATCATTCCGGTGCTAGGCAGCGCCTCGGTAGTCGTGACCCCCAAAGATTCGGAGAACAGGTTGCCACTCTGGATTGTCCCGGGGGACGGTCCCACACTACTGGAGAGGAGTTGGCTTGCTGTCATGTACTGGAAATGGAGCGATGTCAATGCAATTTCCTCTGTGGAGCGAGTATCATGCTCACAGGACCTGGACAAATTTGACTCATTATTTCAACCCGGCATCGGCACTTTCATGGGAGCCAAGGTAGTGATTCACATAAACCTGGACGCCAGGCCAGTACACCACAAGGCCAGAGCGGTGCCGTACGTGATGCGGGAACAGATAGAATGCGAATTGGACCGCCTGCTGAGGGAAGGCATCATCTCACCAGTCAAATTCAGTGACTGGGCGAGTCCAATCATGCCAGTGCTCAAGGCGGATGGGTCGGTCAGGACCATCAATCGGATGTCACTCCAAGACCAGTACCCGCTACCTAGAGCAGAGGACCTGTTTGTGACGCTATCCGGTGGCAAACTTTTTTCGAAATTGGACCTGACCTCAGCTTACATGACTCAGGAGCTGCCGAGTGAGTCTAAGAAGCTGACCACCATCATGACACACAAGGGGTTGTTTGAGTATAACAGATGTCCGTTCGGGATTCGTTTGGCCGACGCGATCTTTCAGCGAAATATGGAAAGCCTCCGCAAGTCGATTCCAAGGACGGTGGTTTTTCAAGACGACATCCTCATCACGGGTCGTGATACTGAAGAACACCTCCACAACCTGGAGGAGGTGCTACGCAGACTGTACCGGGTAGAGCTGCGACTGAAAAAGGCGAAGTGCGTCTTCTTAGCTCCAGAGGTAGAATTCCTGGGGAGGAGGGTAGCAGCAGACGGAATCAGACCAACTGCGTCCAAAACAGAAGCGATCCAGAGAGCACCCAGACCCCATAACACGACAGAGTTGCGTTCATTCCTGGGGCTCCTGAACTATTTTGGTAACTTTCTTCCCAAATTGAGCACGCTGTTAGAGCCGCTACACGTGTTCTTATGCAAAGGTCACGATTGAGTCTGGGGGGACAGCCAGGAAAGGGCTTTTGATAGCGCACGCAATGTGTTATGCTCCAACAAACTGTTAACGTTATATGACCCATGTCAGAAACTTGTTTTAACGTGCGATGCGTTGTCCTATGGGGTCGGGTGTGTGTTGCAGCATGTGAATGCCAATGGTCAGTTACAGCTGGTAGCTTATGCCTCCAGAAGTCTGTCCCAGACAGAAAGGGGCTATGGGATGGTAGAAAAGGAAGCGCTAGCATGTGTATATGCAGTAAAAAAAAATGCACCAGAACCTGTTTGGCAGGAAATTTAAGCAGGAGACAGATCACAAACCCCTAATGTCCCTTTTGGCTGACAACAAGGCCATAAATGCAAATGCATCGGCCCGCGTACAAAGATGGGCGCTTACGTTAGCCGCCTATGACTGCACAATTCGGCACAGACCGGGCACTGAAAACTGCGCCGATGCACTCAGCAGGCTCCCACTAGCCACCACTGAGGGGGCAACTGAGCATGATGCTGAGGTGGTTATGGCTGTTGAAGCTTTCGAAAGCGAAGGCTCACCTGTGACAGCCCATCAGATTAAAGTCTAGACAAATAAAGACCCGCTACTGTCTTTAGTTAAGAAATGTGTCCTGAATGGGGACTGGGCAGCCACGTACAGGGCATGCCCTGAGGAATTTAAACCGTTTCATAGGCGCAAGGATGAACTCTCGGTTCAGGCTGATTGTCTACTGTGGGGAAACCGAGTAGTCATGCCCCAGATGGGCAAAGAGGTGTTTAGCAGAGAACTTCACAATGAGCACCCGGGCATTGTCATGATGAAGGCTATTGCCAGGTCACATGTTTGGTGGCCAGGGATAGATGCAGACCTGGAACTTTGTGTTCGCAGGTGCAACACGTGTACTCAGCTGGGCAACGCACCCAGGGAAGCCCCCCTTAGCCCCTGGTCCTGGCCCGCCAAGCCATGGTCATGCATCCATGTGGACTACGCAGGTCCTTTCATGGGAAAAATGTTTTTGGTTGTAGCAGGCGCCTAATTCAACTGGATTGAGTGTGCCATTTTAAATTCAAGCACATCCTCTGCCATGGTAGAAAGTCTACGGACAATGCTCACCGCCCATGGTCTACTGGACGTCATGGTCAGCGACAATGTCCCATGCTTCACAAGCACTGAATTCCAGGACTTCATGGCAGGCAATGGAATGAACCATGTCAGAACGGCACCGTTCAAGCCGGCCTCAAACGGCCAGGCGGAACGAGCAGCGCAGATAATCAAACAGGGGATGCTCAGAATCCAAGGGGATTCCCTACAAAGCTGCTTATTACACCTCCTGTTGGCCAATAGATCCCGACCACACTTGCTCACAGGGGTTCCACCCGCAGAGCTGCTAATGAAAAGGATACTCAAAACCAGGTTATCCCTTATACACCCTACTATGAAAGAAATTGTTGAGAGCAGGCGTCAGTCACAATGTGACTACCATGACAGGAATGCGAGGGCGCAATTATTGATGTCAATGACCCTGTTTTTGTCCTTAATTACACTGCAGGGCCCAAATGGCTTGCAGGCACTGTGATTGCCAAAGAGGGGAATAGGGTTTTGGTAGTTAAACTTACCAATGGACAAATCTGCCGCAAATACGTGGATCAAACTAAAAGGAGGTTCAGCAACCCCAGAGAAGAAGCAGAGGAAGAACACGACGTAGAGTTTACTCCACCACAGGTGACCGAACACCGAACCAAGTGGAGGAGAGCTCAATCACTGTGGGCAGTCCGGACAGGCCTGAGGCACCGCAAACAGCAGACACTCAGGCCAGGGCCCAATAACCGGAGTCCCAACTCAAGCACTCTACAAGGGAAAGTAATCCATCAGAGAGACTTAACCTGTGATCCCAATAAGACTTTTGGTGGGAGGTGATGCCATGTATTCAACTATCATTGTAACCCATGTATAAGCTGACCTAAGTTGTACACCTTGAGAACATTAACCACAAGGGGCGAACTTGTGGGAGACACTCCTAACCTGGACTTTTAGGTATAAAAGGGGAAGCTCCACCCACCTTCATCACTTGAGGCCTTGGTAATAAATGTAACTGGTCATAGAATGACCTTCTCTCAAGTATGGGCCTCGTGTGCATTTATACTGTAAAGTAAGGACATATCAGTAAATACCACGCATATGCAGAAATTTAAAGAAACCACACACTAAAAGAAAGAGGCTGCATGGAACAGAGTGCAGCTTTCAGGGATCATTGATTCCAACCCATACTGCCTTTGAGTGGTGCTCCTCACTGAGAGCAGTGGAATCACTGAATTTACCCGAATGTTGCATAGATGACTTCAACAGTCACCTGTTCAAATTATATGCCGTTGCTTGCAATCAAAATAATTTGAGATACATTCCTGTACAAGGTCAGACTTGTTCATAAAGCTTCAGGCTGACGGAATACTTTTGGTGAATGGTTAATAATAACTCGCAAATTCTTTTCTTTTACATCTTTGCTAATAGACACCCTTTATTATATATAAATGTTTCATGTTGTAGAAGTGTACTAAAATATCTTTGCATGTCCTTATATGTGGTTTTATTTTTTTAATGTATTTCATTTGCTGACAATAAATTAATTCAATTAATATTAGTACATACAGTCATGAATAGCTTGTAATTTTCCCGAAATCAGAGCATATAAAGGCGTTCATATGCTCAGATTATGTACTGGTGAGCACAAAGCAGCAAGGTTGCTTTCAATAGAGTTTAAGATGGATCACCTCCGTTTTAAAAAAAATAAATAGGAATAAGAAACCGAAAAGTACAGTTCACAAGGACACTCAAATTAGGAGTATTGCCTCACTTTCCCCATTCCTAGGGAACGCAGACCTGCATTTACAGATTTATTTCAACCTTTCTGTTGGGCAATGTGGGGCCTGCCACTAGCCTATTGTTACCGTCCTGAGACATGAGTTATTTTGGGGCCGTAGGCTGGTTGGGGAGGAAGGGAAATTGGCCAACTCTATGCAAGAACTAGCCAACAGTCAGAGTCCAGTGGGGAGCGATCCTGGGTGGGCCTTGAAATGGCTGGCAGTGAGCCAGAATAATTTTGTGGACCCAGGAGGTAAATATAAGTGAAAAATATTGTTGGCTGTTCTTTGAGCAGCTCCCAGTAGTCCTTTTAAGGGCAGTTGGCTAGACTGCCCAATGCCGGTACAAATGGATGGAATATTGGTGGCACACGATATGCCCATTTGTACCCCAAAATGCAATTGGGAGTCCAATGTACATTAGCTTACAGGTGGCCTCACATCTGAAACAGGCGAGTGCTCTGACCGCCCTTTATAGAACCCTGCCCAACATGGCGGCAGCCTGAACGGTAATGTAAACATGGCCGTAAGTGGCTTGATATAATTTTCAAGTCACTATTGCACTAGTTACACCTTGTGGAGGCACGTAAAATTGAACATAGTGAGTAGTATTTAATTGTAATGAGTAAATAACATACTTAGACTTTACTTCAAGTCATATTCACAGGAGCAAAAAAGACGAGTGAGCTTCGTCACATTGTAAGTGTTATTCTTCATGTGTAGTCTGTTGTTTAGTGAGTAGTGTCCTGAATTTCAAAGAAACTGCAAGGGCCCAGAAATTGCATTGTGCTAACTTTTCAGGGAGTGCAAAATATCGTTGGCTGAAAAATAATTTTTGCTCCCGGGAACTTCCATTTTAGCGCTAAAAAGAGGGAAGTGGAATTCTAAACCAAGCGCTATCACTTCTCTTAGTGAGTGAGAGGGTCAGTAGCAGCAGAGCACTGAACAATCTATGTGGGGCCACTGGACCAGTGCTACGTGCATAACAGCCCCAAGCATTCTAAGAGAAAGCAGGGCTGAGGAATCGTAGCGTCAAAACAAATCAGGAGGCACCAGACTGGGGAGAGAAATACATTTTTCCCTACCTGACCACCACTGCCTTTAAATATCACTCCCCAAGCAGCCAGGCGAGGTGAGAGGCCTCTTGCAGCTGCCATTGTTGATGCCCGGCGATGCTGCAGGGGGTGGGAGCGAATAGCACATCCGGGGCGCTAATGAGGCACTGTGCACTGAATAACATCACGATTTACGGGGCGCAAGACAGCGAGGCGGTAAATTTTAACACCAGCACAAAACTGCCAGGGAAGTTCATGGGTGTCAGTGAATTTGCCGCGCCCGGTCGGTAACTATTGAGTGCCCCGTTACCGTCCTTGTGCGAAAGGCACAAAGCAGGCCAATTTCTCCCAAAGGTCTTGAATGCTTAGAACCATTGTCAAACTCTGGTTCTATTCTTTTGATTCCTTCCATGTCATTGTCAGAAAAGCAGCCTCACATCTTCACCTTTTCAACTGTATCTCTTGCTTTCACCTACTCAAACAACAACCCAGATACACCCATGCAGTGGTGGGCGGGGGCTGGTGTGGTGGCTGGTTGTTCTTAGTGAGTCAGAAGGAATAACACAGGGTGACACACAGTACAAAAGAGTCTGCCTGAAGGGTGAGAAATCAGGGGTCTAGAAACCCAGATCTCAGGAGCCTAGTCTTCAAACAGTAAATTATCCAAAAACTCAGAATCCGTGCCGGTAGCGGACACGGATTCCATGAATGTTCTGCAGATGGTGGATAAATTGGAGAATCCCTGCATCTGCAACACAATGAAGAAAGTTTGTAAGTGGACTATGAGCATGTGGCAGGAGAGATCTGCATCTGCAAGACCGCAGGAGGAGGATCTAAGGACAGTCATGGCTTCTGGAAGAACAGTGATAACTGCTTCCATAGGTATATTTCTTCATTGGTATGCAACACCATCCATCTGTGTATCAGATATTGAAAATCTGTAGGAGTTGATATCTTTGCACAGTCTCAAAGCATCAAATCACCCAGTGCTTTTATGTTGCATTAATATATTAGTTAATCCAGTAGGTAGTTCAATTAAGTTTTTTTTGTAGAAAAAGGGCAAGTTATCAAAGAAAAATCTTTAATGTCTTGGGTGCATGGGAGTTCACTGATATATTATCGCTGTAACCTCCTTGTGAAATAAAACGAAGAAAAATGTAGCAAAAGTGCAACATATCTGTATCCAGGAGATATGTGTCGATTCAGTGTCGATTGACTGATTGTTTGACTAGATGGATGAGACTCTAGTAATACAAGCCAAAAGAAGCTAAATAATAATAAAATTCCTGCCACAATATTCTACAGGGAAAGGGAATGTTGGTGACATATTTGAATTATTTTATTTATTTTCCATTTTTAAAGAAAATTTAGGTAGACTGACTCTGATTCTATTTTTTAGTAAATAACTATTAAACCTCATCTACATCGGGAGAAAATTGTCTCAAGACTTACCTTGTACCAGTTCTACAACAACACATGAATACAAAAGTGTATTTGTGACAGATGAAGCATAAGTAGAGTAGCAAGAGCAATGGAACAGTGAGACACAGATGCATAACCCGAATTTAGCTCTTTATGTGGTCTAGGAACAGGCACCAATAGTTAAGGAAACTATGTGCAAATTCCATACAACATGCAGTGATCCAAATGTATTTATTCTTTACTTTCCTTTGCCGCTTTTCTCCTCTTCCTTCCTTCCCTGAAGTGTTGATTCTTTGCACGGGTATAGTTTCCTCGAGTATTTTGTATTAGCCTTAACAATGAATTTTATTAGACTGTTCCAGAATGGCAAAGCATCTCAGATGAGTTCAATCATCTGATCACTTAATGACCATATACACTGGGATAGTTGGAAAGCGAGCAAGAGGGTGAACCCTGACAGAGTTCTCCTCTCTAACCCAGAGACACTGAAGCCAATTGCAGAACTTCCTTGGTGGACCCACCATTTCAATCTGTTCTTGCCCTATGGAATTTATTTCTACCTATCTCGACTATATGTTTCTCCCCTTGTCCAGTCTCTTCTGACCTACAACTGCGAATCTTCCGACACCATCCGCCACTTTAACAGTTTCCAGTTTTCTAGTTCTAACCATGGCCTTTTCAACGTGGATGTCCAATCCCTCTACACCTCCATCCTCTATCAGGATGGCCTGCAGACCCTCCGCTTCATCCTTGAACAGAAGCCCAAACAGTCCCCATCCATCACCACCCTCCTCCGCCTGGTTGAACTTGTTACATTGAAAATCATATCATCATAGGCAGTCCCTCGGAGTAGAGGATGCCTTGCTTACACTCAAAAAGTGAGTTCTCAGGTGACTGAGGAGTCTAGTGCAGGACCTACAGTCTCTGTCACAGGTGGGGCAGACAGTGGTTGAAGGACAGAGTGGTCGGGCTGCCTGGGTTGACGCGCGTCCTTCCGCTATCTACGCTTGGTTTTTTGGTTGTTCTCGGCGACGGGACTCGAGGTGCTCAGTGCCACCCCAGATGCTCTTCCTCCACTTAGGGCGGTCGTGGGCCATGGATTCCCAGGAGTTGGTGGGGATGTTACACTTTGACAAGGAAGCTTTGAGGGTATCCTTTGAAGTGTTTCCTCTGCCCACCTGGGGCTTGCTTGCCGTGTTGAAGCTCCACGTAGAGCGCTTGCTTTGGGAGTCTCGTGTCGGGCATGCGGATCGAGCGTGATCAATGCTTCGATGCTGGGAATGTTGGCCTAAGCGAGAACACTGACGTTGGTGTATCTGTCCTGCAAATGGATTTGCAGAATCTTGCGGAGGCAGCGTTGGTGGTACTTCTCCAGTGCTTTGAGGTGAGGGGAGGAATGTAGCCTACATTTCCCCTCTTTAATATCTCTTACATTAGAGGTATTACTCCCGTCCATTCTTCTACCGTGGTGAGTGAATTGTCGGTCCCAGTCAAATCTCACATTCTTTTTACACAGTCTATACATGTGATTTTTATAATCCCAACTCCCCTTCCTGCACTCTTTTCTCTTTCTCCCATTTACCCTTCGCTTCGTCTTACACGACAACCCGAACAGATCCAACATGATCATTCATTGCACAATCATCAATACATGTGAGGCAATTTGGATCCAGGGAGGAATTTTAATATTAAGCTCAATGTCCCACCAAGGTGGGGTGGTCATTTCCCTGATCTCCTCTTGCGTTTTTCTGTTTTTCTGCTGGAGAGTGTGGTAATGTTTTTAGGAGAGCTCCACATCCTTTACAAGTTTTGTCAGATGCTCAGGTGATGGCGGGATATCTTACCCAAAATGTAATATATAATCTTGGAGGTTTGGTAAAATACCGCTCACTGTGAGATTTACTGAGGTGTGATCTGAAATAAGGATAATCCTTTCCTGTGCCACTTGAACCTCTATCAGACGTTTAAAACAAAAGGTTGAGTCATGAACTGTACATCAGGTATCATTGTGTACCCTATACTGATTCGCACTGGCAGTAACATAGTAGGTTCCGTTACCTTCATAAGCAACCTGGTGCAGGACGTGGATCTGAGCCATCACCTCCATAGTATAGTTGATCAGTTGTGCGCTTTCAGATTCAAATCCACATATATGGTCGGTCGAACACATTCAGGTGATGTGGACACAACACCACATGTGCACCCTTTTCCTGACATCCCTTTAGATCCGTGTTGCTCATGGAGTTTCCCTACTTAGCAGTTGTACCAGGTGATGGCCCCACAATGTTCGGCAGAAGCTGGCTGGGAAAAATCCACTGGAACTGGGACGACATCCGAGCGCTTTCGTTCGTCGACAACGCCTCATGTGCCCAGATTTTGAGCAAGTTCCCGTCGTTGTTTAAGCCAGGCATCGGAAATTTCTCGGGGGCGAAGGTGCAGATCCACTTGGTTCCCGGTACACGATCCACCTACCACAAGGCACGTGAAGTGCCATACATGATGCAAGAGAAAGTGGAGATCGAGCTGGACAGGCTGCAATGAGAGGGCATCATCACGCCGGTTGAGTTCAACGAGTGGGCCAGTCTGATTGTTCCGGTTCTCAAGGGTGATGGCACGGTCAGAATTTGTGGGTACTATAAAGTAACGATTAACCGTTTTTTTGCTGCAGGACCAGTACCCGCTATCCAAGGCAGACGACCTATTTGCGACGCTGTCAGGAAGGAAGACGTTCACCAAGTTGGACCTGACTTCGGCCTACATGACACAGGAGCTGGCGGAATCTTCGAGAGGCCTCACCTGCATCAACACACACAAAGGTCTGTTCATCTACAATAGATGCCCGTTTGGGATTCGATCGGCCGCGGCTATTTTTCAAAGGAACATGGAGAGTCTGCTAAAGTCGGTTCCGCGCACCGTGGTTTTCCAGAACGACATATTGATCACAGGTCGGGACACCATTGAACACTTGCAGAACCTGGAAGAGGTTCTAAGTCGGCTAGATCGTATGGGACTCAGGTTGAAACGCTCAAAGTGTGTTTTCCTGGCGCCAGAGGTCGAGTTCTTATAGGGAAGAATCGTGGCAGATGGCATCAGATCCACCGCGCCAAGATGGAGGCCATCAAGAATGCGCCCACAGGACATGACGGAGCTGCAGTCGCTCCTGGGACTCCTCAATTATTTTTGGAATTTCCTACCCAGGTTAAGCACCTTGCTAGAACCCCTGCACATGTTGCTATACAAGGGAGATGACTTGGGTATGGGGGAAATCACAAGAGACTACTTTTGAGAAAGCCAAAAATCAGTTATGTTCCAACAAACAGCTTGTTCTGTGTGACCCATGTAAATGTTTAGTGCTAGCTTGCGATGCGTCTTTGTAGGGGGTCGGGTGTGTGTTATAAGAAGCAAACAAATCGGGAACACTGCAACCGGTCGCTTATGCGTCCAGGAGATTGTCCAAGGTCAAAAGGGCCAACGGGCTGAAAAAAATGCACCAGTATCTGTTTGGGCTTAAGTTTGAGTTAGAAACTGACCATAAACCGCTCATATATCGCTATTCTCAGAGAGCAAAGGTATTAATACCAATGCCTCTGCTCGCATCCAAAGATTGGTGCTCACGCTGTCTGCATATAACTATGTAATTTGCCACAGGCCAGGCACAGAGAACTGCACTGATGCTCTTAGTCAGCTACCATTGCCCACCACCGGGGTGGAAATGGCACAGCTGCAGACTTGCTGTTGGTGATGGATGCATTTGAAAACAAAAGTCACCCGTTATGGCCCGCCAGATCAGGACCTGGACCAGCCAGGATCCTTCACTGTCCCTTGTAAAAAACTGTGTCCTCCATGGGAGCTGATCCAGCATCCCAGCGGAGATGCATGAAGAGATCAAGCCACTCCAGTGGCGCAAAGGCAAAATGTCCATATAGGCGGACTGTCTTTTGTGGGGTAATCGTGTGGTTTTGCCTAAGAAAGGCAGGGAAACCTTCATACACGACCTACACAGTACCCACCCAGGCATGGTAATGATGAAAGCTATAGCCAGATCCCATGTGTGGTGGCCCGGCATTGACTCAGATTTGGAGTCTTGTGTGCGCCAATGCAACATTTGCTCTCAACTGAGCAATGTACCCAGGGAGGCAGCGCTAAGTTTGTGGTCATGGCCCTCCAAACCGTGGTCTAGGATCCATGTTGACTTCGCTGGCCTGTTTCTAGGCAAAATGTTTTTGGTTGTTGTGGATGCTTATTCAAAATGGATTGAGTGTGTAATAATGTCTGTAAGCACGTCCACTGCCACCATCGAAAGCCTATGAGCCATGTTTGCCACGCATGGCCTGCTTGATGTCCTTGTCAGTGACAATGGGCCGTGCTTCACCAGCGCTGAATTCAAGGAATTCATGTCCTGCAATGGGATCAAGCACGTCACATATGCCCCGCTGAAGCCCGCATTTAACAGCCAGGCAGAATGGGTAGTCCAAACCATCAAACAAAACTTGAAACGCATGTCGGAAGGCTCCCTGCAGACCCGCCTGTCCCGAGTCCTGCTCAGCTACTGTACAAGACCCCACTCGCTCACCGGAGTTCCCCCAGCCGAGCTGCTCATGAAAAGGGCACTCAAAACAAGGCTTTATCTAGTCCACCCTGATCTCCATGATCATGTCGAGAGCAGGCAGCATCAACAAAGCATGTACCATGATCGCGTAAATTTGTCATGCGATATTGAAGTCAATGACCCTGTATTTGTACTCAACTGTTGACATGGTCCCAAATGGCTTGCTGGCACTGTCAGAGCCAAAGAAGGGAGTAGGGTGTTTGAGGTCAAACTTGCAAATGGATTAACTTGCAGGAAGCATTTGGACCAAACCAAACTGCAATTCATAGACAACCACGTGCAACCTGAAGAGGACACCACCAACTTCGATCCTCCGATACACACACAAGTGGCAACCAACATCACGGTTGACCACAAAGGTGAACTCATCATCCCCAGCAGCCCAGCAAGGCCAGCTGAGCAGCAGTCCAGTGAAGATCCAACCAACTCACCTGCACCTGTGTTTGTACCGAGACGATCGGCTCGGGAACGGAAAGCCCCAGATCATCTCACCCTGTAAATAAGTATACTATTGACTTTGGGGGGGGAGTGATGTTATGTATGCAACACCTTGTAACCAGCATTCTACCGCCACCAGAGGGCACATCTGTTTGAGTCCCAAAGGATCCCAGCATCCCTTTGGAGCACTGCACATAAGCTGGCCTCCCATGCTGTGCCAGCACTCGAGTCAGAATAAAGAGACTAAGGTCACACTTACTCAAGTCGACAGTACTCAGTCACATCGCTTTATTTGAGACATAACAGGCCCGGTCCGATGCAGTCCGGTCCTCTTTTATTAAGTTGTTTATGGTCTGGCGTGAGTTTCCAACTCAGCTATGAATTCTTTTCCGTGAATGTTCATTACTTGGTTTTCTCGTAATTCCTGGCCCTCAATCTCATTACCCTCCCCCAGTATCCTCTTCAGCTGATCCCATAAGGTATTGATCTGAGTTTGCATCTGGGCATCATCTATGCTATTGACCAGTGATGTCCCCATATTTAACACCGTGGCCGCATCATTGATCAATCCCCTCTTCTGTCTCCCGAAACCCGTGTGACTGTTGTCAGCTCGTTTATATAAATCTTTCCGACTTTCGTCCCCATAGTTCAGTTCGTAGAATTGTCAGAACATTTCTTTTAATAGTTTCTCGTGCAATTTTTACTTTTCCGTTGGGCACCTCCGGGGTAGCCGTACCTTTGTTAAATTAAGGATGACAGATGCTACCTAGTAATGCACGTCATAGTATAACACTTTCCCGGTTGGAATCAACACCAACCCATTCCTAGGTCCGGGTGTCATTATGAGGCAGTTAACCTCTATATCCCGTGTCTTTGAGGCTGATGGTAGGGGCTTCCTTTTATGTGCTACTAGCTCGGTAGCATTGACTGTGCTTGGAGGATCCGGGACCACACATGAATTGAAACTCTGAGTCCAGCCTATTCCAGACCCGGAATCTTGCCATTGCTGTTTAACGGCGAGGGACACCCCCTTCTGGCATTTACGTTCCGATCCTCCCACACACACATAAACCTTGTTCCTCCATCCACCACTTGTCCCAACATAATTTTACTCCCCGCTTTGTCCCCACAATCCATCTGTACGAGTCCTTCCCCAATCTTTCCCAATCCGTGGATTCATTACCCTTTGCCTTGTCTGTCTTCCATAGCCACCACCACCATCCCACGGAGATACTTCCCCAGCATCCTCGGCACGCTCGCCTTCCCTCGTTCACCTGTACCTTTTTGGTGGTGATATTTAATTTGGGGCTGGGCACTGTGCTTCACCGAATTTGTTATCAGTGTGATTAGAATATTTCGTGGAATTTGACCCCAACCAAACCGGCCACTTTCCCTGATGGAAGTATGTTACTATCCTGTCAGTGCCCCGTGTTCTACCTTCCTGTGTTATGGTGGGCCCGGCTTCTCCCATATACCCATAAGTACACGACATTTCTAAGTCGCCTTACTCCATTTGTCCTGATCTGATCAGGATCACCAACAGGCTCAGCCACAGAGTGCACTTCATCCTGCATCCTCCGTTTGACTTGCCTCTGCAAATAAAAGAAAAGAAAAATAGCACCGCTCTGTGATAGGTTTTCCCTCCACAGGTCAAATTTAGTTTATATACATATTATACATGCTGTGATTGCAGCAATCACCGCATCCCTTTTTCTGTTCTACCAGGTTGGGACTTCTTGCGGCTCGGGGTCCGTGTGCGAGGAGGCATCCAAAGCATCCTAGATCGGGGTGTCCGACTGCTCCTTCTTACCACTCTGCTCTCTGGGTTTTCTTCATCATCCCACAGCATGGGAGGAAAACTTACATTGGTCAAACTCATGATCGTTCCCTGGGCTCTGGTACATTTTATCCCCCTCGCCCCGGGGTCATAGAGTTTACATTGATTAATGTGGAACTACTTTGTCCGTTTTGGCAGTCTTACTGCGTAAACCATAGGGCTTGCCTTGTCCACTATACTGTATGGCCCCATATACAGTAGTTCGAATGCCCCTACCCGGGCAAAATTTCTCACCATGACCTGGTCCCCTACTTTCAACTCCTGCACTTTCTGTGGCTCTAACAACATTCTATTCTTTTGGTGCTGGCTTCCCATGTTATTTATGGCTTTCCATTGCACTTTCCTCAAGGTCTCATATAGGTCTTTTACGAACCTGTCCCGGTTGACCTCCCTCGTTTGAGCTTCGGTCAGGACCGATACCAACACATGAGTCGGGGTCCACATCGCCCTACCGCGGGAAGTGCCCTGGGCTTTTGGAGAGGCTGGCCCTGATATTCATAAGAACTACCTGCAGGACCTCATCCCATTTCTTTGAAGCCTCCCCTATCTTCCTCCTAAGTCTTTCCTTTAAGGTCCGGTTCATCCTTTCCACTACACCTGATGATTGGGGGTTGTGGGTCACACGTCATTTCCCCTGTATGCCTAAAAGTTTCAGGGTGGTCTGCATGACTTGTCCCATGAAATAGCTCCCCTGATCTGATTCCACTATCTGGGGCAGTCCTCATCAGGAGAACACGTCCCTGACTGGGATCTTAGTTGTGTTTAATGCAGTAGCTGATCGACAAGGAAAGGCCTGAACCTACTTGGAGAAAACGTCCACCAACACCAGACAATACTTGTTGCCTGCTTTTGAGGTATGCAGTGGCCCGAAGAAGTCTATTTGTATAGATCGCCATGGTCCCTCTACCCTCCTAATGTGTCCCAACGATGCCTTTCTATGGTGGATTATTCGCAGCGCAAACTAAGCAATTACTGCAATATTCCTTCACCTCTTCCCTGATATGAGGCCATCAACCCACCTCCTCCAATTTCTTCCAGGTCGTTTCTGGCCCTGGATGTCCAGCTCCCGGACCCCCATGATCTAGCTGCATAAATTCCTCCTGGTACTTTGTAGGCACGATCCACCTTTCCCCTTTAAACAGCATCCCTTCCTTGACCACTATATCTGCTGCTCCAAAAGGACCCTTAATTGGTTCCCCTTCTACCCTTTTCTTAATCCCGGTTTTTAAAACCGCATCTTGTCAGGTCTGGGGGCAACTCCACCTCCACTGGGCCCTCCATATCCCTTATGGCTGCGATCTGTGCAGATTGGTACGGGTCCCAAAGTACTCCCTGTCTGGCCCCCATTTTTGACAACTCGTCAGTCTTTTACTTATCTTTCCATTTAGGCTCAATTTTGAAGTGCGCCTTTCCTTTCTGAATATATTACTCCCCTTTTTTGCCCATAATGCCCAGGATTGTTTTTAGCAGCAGGGTCGTTACCAATGGTTTCCCGTCGGCGGATTTGAACTCTCGTCGAGCCCATATTGCCAGATATTCCGTGTAAGAATTGCACGTGAACATCGAGTCTGAGCATATTGTGTTGGGGGTTGGGAATTCCTCGGGGCGCATGACCACATAAGCTACAGCCACCAGCTCGGCCTGTTGTGCGCTCAGAGTGCTGGGGAGTTTGATGGCTTTCTCTATTCCAGCCCCTGGGTCATAAATTCCACACCCTGTCCTATGCTCTCCATTTGTTACCGAGCTGGACCCATCCACATATATATCTCCCTGTCAGATATTCCCTGGCCCAGAATCCCACATCTACATTCCATACCCCTTCTACCGAGCATACATAATCCTTCCCTGGATAAATCATATTCAGGGCCAACTTAGGTTCCGTCAATCTTTCCACCCTCACGTTCATCTGGGAGAATAACGATGTCCAGGGGGCAATACGATTGCTTCTCACTGTCCCATCCTGTCCAATAACATCTATGTCGGGGTGTGACAGGTCAGTAAGGTTATTAAAGATGACCCTGTAAATAATTGGAAACGTTTTACACCCCAATGGCTCGCCAAAACGTGTCTTTCGCAGTTTGAATAACCCCTCTCTACATCTGTCAGGACTCGGGAGGCATAAGCCACTGGCCTCAACCTGTCATGCCGCTCTTGGAGCAACACTGCACTCAAACTATCCCTAGTAGCTGCTACCTCAAGTTAAAAGTCCTCATTCCCGTTTATTGCTCCCAGTGCGGGTGCAGTTTATAAATCTTCCTTTAGGCGGGTAAATGCCTCCTTACAACTCTCATCCCATTTCCATCCTACTCCTTTCCTAAGGAGTCTAAGCAAAGGGGCTGCCGTGGCTGCATAGCCTTCAATAAAATCCCTGCAATACCCAGAAAAGGTCTTACCCAAGTTACACTCTTTGGAGCGGGTAGTTCCTGTCCTGCCTTCCTCTTTGCCTCGTCTATAGCCCTTTGCCCTGCCCTTATCGTCAGTCTGAAGAATTTCACCTCCTCTTGTTCAATTTAGGCTTTCTTGGGTTTGCCTTAAACCCTGCTTCCCCCAACAGCTTGAGTAGCTCGTCGAGTAGTGGCCCGTGGTTCTCTGCACTTTCTGTGAATAATAGTAGGTCGACCATTTACTGGATCAACTGGCTAGGCTGACTAAATTTTTTTAAAGCATCAGCCATACACTGATGGAAAATCAAGGGACTGTTGTGAAAATCTTGCGGGAGGCACGTCCACATATACTGTTGCCCCTTGAATGTAAAGGCAAATTTATACTGATCCTCCCGTCATACTGGGATAGTCCTGAACCCGTTAGCTATGCCCAATACAGTGAACGTCATTGCCTCTGCAGGGATACTCCCTATTAGATTGGCTACTGCTGCTACCGTGGGCGCGCATGCTGGAATATCTTTATGAAGAACCCAATAGTCTACCGTGGCTCTCCATGACTGATCGGGCTTCTTATCTGGCCATAAGGGTGAATTCACGTAGGTCGCTGTTGGTCTCAGTACCCTTGTTCCACCAGCGAGCTCAATGCAGTTTTCAAGTCCTTCTCTGTCTCCCAGGGAAAACTATACTGTTTCTGAGGTCGCGACATTGGATCCCCGTGTACCTTCACCTCTACCCACGTTAACCTACCACAATCATGTCGGTGAGTGGCGAACACTGCAATATTATTTTTTACATACACCCGATACTTTTTCGGGGTGCTACGGACCTATTGTTCCAGGTCATAGCTTCCCTTCGTTTCATAATACAGGCGCTACCTTTCACCTTTTCCGCCTTGGGGATAACTAAAACTTCCTCAGGTTTATCCGAACCAACTGCCCCCATAGACAGTGGTTCTTATATCCACTATCACATAGTGGGCCAGCATAAAATCAGCTCCGAGGACCCCTCGCTCCGGGCTGATCCCATTGCATCAAAACACATTCTCACTTAGTGAGAATCCTATAGACAAAGGCGTTGATACTGCCCCAGCCTGCTCATTCCTTGTGAAACCCACTAACTTAAATGGGACCCTGCTCGACCATGGAGAAGTGGTCGGGTTTGATGAATGAACCACTGTACTGGAAGCTCCGGTGTCCACTAGATACTTTCCACAAGTAGTCTCTACTTTGATCTTACACAAGGTCTGGCCCAATCATCATAGGTGAGTGGGCACAAGTATTCGGGTTGGGCGCGTCCTAGTCATGGGGGAAGTGGGGGCACGCTGGGCTTTTCACTGCATACGGCAGTGTCCAGCTTTCCCTGATCCTTGCCCATAACCTGCCGTAATGTGACCACTAGAAGTCCCAATGGGTCTCCTACCCTCTCTCTCTCCACCTCTACAATCTGCGGCTTTGACCTTGAGGGATCCCCGTGTCCTGGTTTTTTCTTTCTTGGGAACTTGCACTCCTTGCTCCAGTGTCCTGTTCTCCCACAGCTAAAGCTCACCTGGGATCTGTCCACATTACCCCCCTCCTGCTCCCATTCTTTTCTACCATCCATGCTTCCCTTCATCTCGTGCATTTATCCTTTTTGTTTATTCTCCTCCCCCCGGTCGGATTTAAAAGCCAGAGTCAGTTTCCTTAACATGCCTGGCTCTGTATTATATACATCCTCGGAGAAACCATGATTCCGCCCTAGCCCTGATCCATGGCAAACTGTTAGCCACTAGAGTCCTCAACCAATGATTCCTGGGAGCCTCTAACAACTGTGCTCGGGCTAGATTTCCCCCCATCACCTTCAGATACACGGGCCATAACCTGTCTGCAAATGCATCCGGAGCCTCGCCAGCCAGCTGTCTGGTCTGCTCGACCTACAAGAATGGGCTACCTTGGCTATGTCCCAGTGCCATTAAAATGTCGTCCTTTATCCCATCCAGAGTACCCCCATCAAATTTAATGGCTGCCGACAAACCCTGGTACAGTTTCCCATCTAGGGAGAACAGTATCATCTTTCTCAGTTCATCGTCATCACAATTATTGATCCCCCCTATCTGCTCTACATTGGCAAAATGAACAGAGGCATCCCCTCCATGCTTCAGTTTTGGCACACTGGCCAGCATTTCCTGCAACTGGAGGGATGTATATGGCAGCACATAATCACTCTGCAATGGACCCTGACCATCGCCTTGTGGGGGTGGATCGAACTTTTGCTGTCGCAGGGGACACCTCGGTCCCGGTGGTCCCAGTGCTTCGGGAGCCGGCCGACCCTCACTATACTGGGTCCCATCATCGGGCTTCTTTTCCTCCCCCTTGTCCCAGTTTATCCCAAGTTCCCCTGGTGCCATGAGACAAGCCATACCCCTGGCCCCGGATAATGCTACGGTTAACATACGGATTTTTTCTTTACAGGCCCGTGATCAGCCTCTTCATGTACCCTGTTTTTGGCTAACCTGTACGTAACCTTTATATCTTTTAATTGACCCTCAGCCTTGTCAGCTCTCTCGGAGTTCCAATTTCCTTTCTCATGCTGAGCCTGACACTGCCTTCTACTTTCGGTGGCTTGACATTGCAGGTACTCTATCATGTTTCTAGTCGTTTCTTCCTGCGCTTTCCTCTCCTGCCTTTCACTGCTCAAATCTACTGCCAACCGGTTCACTACGACCTCTCTCTCTCCCGTCCTACTTTCTGATTCCTGTTTCTCCTTTTCTAAACGCTCAACTTGCTCCATGAGTATCTGAATTTGTTTCTTCATACGTATTAACCAAATCACCTTTTCCTTTGATTTCTTATGTATGTTACTCCCTGTCCACTCTACCGCTTTCTCATACGGACAGTCAGAGTGTAACATTTCTAGCACCCAGTGCTCAGAAATATTTACCTTTTCAAATACATACGAGGATATCCTATCCTCCATCG
Organism: Pristiophorus japonicus; assembly: GCF_044704955.1. NCBI lineage: Eukaryota > Metazoa > Chordata > Chondrichthyes > Pristiophoridae > Pristiophorus > Pristiophorus japonicus. Next base: position 93,396,537 of record NC_091986.1, on the reverse strand, counting down.
CAGGTTTCTTGCCCTTAAACCTGTCCATAATTATTGTACCAAACCTTGAACATCCCTTCGTGGTCACCGATTCTGTGAGGGTTTCTAATACCTAGTCCCCTGTCACACAGTTCTTGACGTCATGTTTTATAAGAACAAAATTACACACGGCACAGGGCTTTGGCTCAACCAAGATTTGTTCGTTTTATTGAACATACACACAACTACCTCCCAAGTATAAATCACGTGATCTATGTGGGACTAACAAACCCAGAATACAAACCCCTGCGAAAAGATAATTTGCATCGGCACAACTTGACAAAGTTAAACCCGTTCGCGATTTGCCTGTTACACATAAAGTTACCCAAACACAAAACCCTTCTATGATTTGGCTGGAACAAAACATACAATCACCATTCCTCAGCTGTCTTCTGAGGTTGACTGTAGGCCCTTTCCTTGGTTGCAGCTTATGTCCCGAAAACTGGCTGGCTTCTGTAACTGTTCCTGTACTGCTTTCATGCCTCGAAAATGGGCCTTCTTTATACTAAAACCCAAATTGCAACCTTGGAACAGATTTAACACGATGGCAGCATCAAATGTAAACTCTTGATGGCTAATTGTCCCTCATTTAGGGTCATTGTCCATGATTACTTTGGCCACCGCCTGTCTGTAGAGTGAGGCCCTTTACTAAGTAACTTTCCCAAGGTGACTTAATTGTTGGTTTCTAGTAGCATTCATATTCAAATGGTTCAGGATCTGGACCATTGTCTAGGCCTACCCTGATATCAACCTTTCTGGAGCTTTTTGAACAATGTAATCCTTTAAGGTAAATTAATATGTGAATGTTCCTGTATCTTTTCAGATAGAAAACATCAACATCATAGGCAGTCCCTCGGAATGGAGGAAGACTTGCTTCCACTCTTAAAATGAGTCCTGAGGTGACTGAACAGTCGAATATGATATCCACAGTCCCTGCCACAGGTGGGACAGATAATCGTTGAAGGAAAGGGTTGGGTGGGACAGATTTTCCGCAAGCTCTTTCCGCTGCCTGCGCTTGATTTCTGCATGCTCTCGGTGATGAGACTCGAGGTGCTTAGTGCCCTCCCGGATGTACTTCCTCTACTTAGGGCAGCCTTTGGCCAGGGACTCCCAGGTGTCAGTGGGGATGTTGCACTTTATCAGGGAGGCTTTGACGGTGTCCTTGTAACATTTCCTCTGCTCACCTTTGGCTCGTTTGCTGTGAAGGAGTTCCGAGTAGCATGCTTGCTTTGGGAGTCTCGTGTCTGGCATGGGGACAATGTGACCTGCCCAGCGGAGCTGATCAAGTGTGGTCAGTGCTTCAATGCTGGGGATGTTGGCCTGGTCGAGGATGCTAATGTTGGTGCGTCTGTCCTCCCAGGGGATTTGTAGGCTCTTGCGGAGACATCGTTGGTGGTATTTCTCCAGCGACTTGAGGTGTCTACTGTACATGGTCCATGTCTCTGAGCCATACAGGAGGGTGGGTATTACTACAGCCCTGTAGACCATGAGCTTGGTGGCACATTTGAGGGCCTGGACTTCGAACACTCTTTTCCTCAAGTGGCCAAAGGCTGCACTGGCGCACTGGAGGCGGTGTTGAATCTCATCATCGATGTCTGCTCTTGTTGATAAGAGGCTCCCGAGCTATGGGAAATGTTCCATGTTGTCCAGGGCCATGCCGTGGATCTTGATGACTGGGGGGCAGTGCAGTGCGGTGAGAATAGGCTGGTGGAGGACCTTTGTCTTACGGATGTTTAGCATAAGGCCTATGCTTTCATACGCCTCAGTAAATACGTCGACTATGTCCTTGAGTTCAACCTCTGTATTGAAGGTGTGAATGTCTCTCTTCTGGTGATCTGATGATCAATGTCTATCTTTGGCTGCCATTGTCTGGTGATTTAGATCAATGGCAGATATCCTGTATCATTGGCCCTCGTGATGTCTGATGGTTTGGCTGCAATGTATGAATTAACCCTTTCCTGCTCAACTCTTTTTGCGGGCTGCAATGCAGTTCTTGTTTTTTTATTAGTCCAATTTTTAGCTTTGGAGGGAGGAACGGATCCTACATCTCCCCTCTTTAATATCTCTTACATTAGAGATATTACTCCCGTCCATTCTTCTACCGTGGTGAGTGAATTGTCGGTCCCAGTCAAATCTCACATTCTTTTTACACAGTCTATACATGTGATGTTTATAACTGCAACTTTCCTTGATGCGCTCCTTTCTCTTTCTCCCATTTACCCTTCCCTTCGTCTTACACGACAACCCGAACAGATACAACATGATCATTCATTGCACAATCATCAATACATGTGAGGCAATTCGGATCCAGGGAGGAATTTCAATATTAAGCTCAATGTCCCACCAAGATAGGGTGGTCATTCCCCTGATCTCCTCTTGCGCTTTTCTGTTTTTCTGCTGGAGAGTGTAGTAATGTTTTTGGGAGAGCTCCACATCCTTTACAAGTTTTGTCAGATGCTCAGATAATGGCGGGTATCATACCCAAAATGTGATATATAATCTTGGAGGTTTGGTAAAATACCGCTCACTGTGAGATTTACTGAGGTGTGATCTGAATTAGGGATAATCTTTTCCTGTGCCACTTGAACCTCTATCAGGGGTTTAAAACAAAAGGTGATGTCATGGACTGTACACCAGGTATCATTGTGTACCCTATACTGATTCGCACTGGCAGTAACATAGTAGGTTCCGTTACCCTCATAAGCAACCCTGGTGCAGGACGAGGCTCTGAGCCATCACCTCCATAGTATAGTTGATCAGTTGTGCGCTTTCAGATTCAAATCCACATATCGGTCAGTCGAACACATTCAGGTGATGTGGACACAACACCACATGTGCACCCTTTTCCTGACATCCCTTTAGATCCGTGTTGCTCATAGAGTTTCCCTACTTAGCTACTTATGGAGCTGTGTAAGATTCAGCAATGACATCGGCGTGAACTTCTGGACTTAAAAGTTTTGAACTTTGCTGGGACATATTCACTGTACAGCAGAAAAGCTGAGCTGGAGCAGATCCAAACATGTTCAAGTTGAATACACATCACCTGGGCGGAAATAAGAATGGCTGAATGCAGTAACATCATGGTTGATGAATGCCTTTTGTCATGGAATTGGAACCTGTTATTTCTCAAATAAAGCAATATGACTGATACTGTAGATTTGAGTAAGTGTGACCTTAGTCTCTTTATTCTGACTCCAGAATGCTGGCACAGCATGGGAGACCTGCTTATATGCAGTACTCCCATGGGATGCTAGGATCCCTTGGAACTCAAACAGATGCGTCCTCTGGTGGCGGTAGAATGCTGGTTACAAGGTGTTGCATACATAACATCACTCCCCCCAAAGTCAATAGTACACTTATTTACAAGGTGAGATGATCTGGGGTTTTCCGCTCCCTAGTCGATCGTCTTGGTACAAACACAGGTGCAGGTGAGTTGGTTGGGCCTTCGCTGGGCTGCTGCACAGCTGGCCTTGCTGGGCTGCTGGGGGTGATGAGTTCAGCTTCGTGGTCAACCGTGATGTCGGTTGCCACTTGTGTGTGTATCAGAGGGTCGAATTTGGTGGTGTCCTCTTCAGGTTGCTCATAGCTGTCTGTGAATCGCAGTTTGGTTTGGTCCAAATGCTTTCTACAAGTTAGTCCATTTGCAAGTTTGACCTCAAACACCCTACTCCCTTCTTTGGCTACGACAGTGCCAGCAAGCCATTTGGGACCATGTCCATAGTTGAGTGCAAATACAGGGTCATTGACTTCAATATCGCATGATAAATTTGCGTGATCATAATACATGCTTTGTTGATGCTGCCTGCCCTCGACATGATCATGGAGATCAGGGTGGACTAGATAGAGCCTTGTTTTGAGTGCCCTTTTTATGAGCAGCTCGGCAGGGGGAACGAGTGGGGTCTTGTGCGGTAGCTGAGCAGGTCTTGGGACAAGCGGGTCTGCAGGGAGCCTTCTGACATGTATTTCAAGTTTTGTTTGATGGTTTAGACTGCACATTCTGCCTGGCCGTTAAATGCGGGCTTCAGCGGGGCATATGTGACATGCTTGATCCCATTGCAGGTCATGAATTCCTTGAATTCAGCGCTGGTGAAGCACGGCCCATTGTCACTGACAAGGACATCAGGCAGGCTATGCGTGGCAAACATGGCTCATAGGCTTTCGATGGTGGCAGTGGACGTGCTTACAGACATTATTACACACTCAATCCATTTTGAATAAGCATCCACAACAACCAAAAACATTTTGCTTAGAAACGGGTCAGCGAAGTCAACGTGGATCCTAGACCACGGTTTGGAGGGCCATGACCACAAACTTAGCGGTGCCTCCCTGGGTGCATTGCTCAGTTGAGAGCAAGTGTTGTATTGGCGCAGGCAAGGCTTCAAATCTGAGTCGATGCCGGGCCACCACACATGGGAGCTGGCTAGAGCTTTCATCCTTACTATGCCTGGGTGGGTACTGTGTAGGTCGCGTATGAAACTTTCCCTACCTTTCTTAGGCAAAACCACGCGATTACCCACAAAAGACAGTCCGCTTGTATGGACATTTCGTCTTTGTGCCGCTGGAACGACTTGATCTCTTCATGCATCTCCACTGAGACGCTGGGCCAGCTACCATGGAGGACACAGTTTTTTACAAGGGACAGTAAAGGATCCTGGCTGGTCCAGGTCCTGATCTGGCGGGCCGTAACGGGTGATGTTTTGTTTTAAAATGCATCCATCACCAAGAGCAAGTGCCATTTCCACCCCGGTGCTGGGAAATAGTAGCTGACTAAGAGCATCAGCATAGTTCTCTGTGCCTGGCGTGTGGCGAATTACATAGTTATATGCAGACAGCGTGAGCGCCCATCTTTGGATGCGATCAGAGGCATTGGTATTAATACCTTTGCTCTCTGAGAATAGCGATATGAGCAGCTTATGGTCAGTTTCTAACTCAAACTTGAGCCCAAACAGATACTGGTGCATTTTTTTTCACCCCGTAAATGCATGCCAGAGCTTCTTTTTCAATCATGATGTCGGCTCTTTCGGACTTGGACAAACTCCTGGACGCATAAACGACCGGTTGCAATGTTTCCGATTAGTTTGCTTGTTGTAACACACACTCGACCCGTGTAGAGATTCTAGCAAGGTGCTTAACCCGGGTAGGAAATTAGCAAAATAATGGAATGACCACAGCTCTGTCACGTTCTGTGGTCTCAGTGCGTTCTTGATGGCCTCTGTCTTGGTGTCAGTGGGTCTGATGCCGTCTGCCGCGATTCTTCCCTGTAAGAACGCGACCTCTGGTACCAGGAAAACACACTTCGAGCGTTTCAACCTGAGTCCCACATGATCTAGATGACTTAGAACCTCTTCCAGGTTCTGCAAGTGTTTGATGGTGTCCCGACCTGTGATCAATGTATCGTCCTGGAAAACCACGGTGTGCGGAACCGACTTTAGCAAACTTTCCATGTTCCTTTGAAAAATAGCCGCGGCTGATCGAATCCCAAACGGGCATCTATTGTAGATGAACAGACCTTTGTGCGTATTGATGCAGGTGATGCCTTTCAAAGATTCCGCCAGCTCCTGTGTCATGTAGGCCGAGGTCAGGTCCAACTTGGTGAATGTCTTCCCTCCTGACAGCGTCGCAAATAGATCATCTGCCTTGGGTAGCGGGTACTGGTCCTGCAGTGAAAAACGGTTAATCGTTACTTTTTGGTCCCCACAAATTCTGACCGTGCCATCACCCTTGAGAACTGGAACAATCGGACTGGCCCACTCGTTGAACTCAACTGGCGCGATGATGCCCTCTCGTTGCAGCCTGTTTTAGCTCGATCTCCACTTTCTCTCGCATTATGTATGGCACTGCACGTGCCTTGTGGTGGGTGGGTCGTGTACTGGGAACCAAGTGGATCTGCACCTTCACCCCAAAGAAATTTATGATGCTTGGCTCAAACAACGACGGGAACTTGCTCAAAACCTGAGCACATGAGGCATCGTAAACAGACGAAAGCACACGGATATCGTCCCGGTTCCAGTGGATTTTTCCCATCCAGCTTCTGCCGAACAGTGTGGGGCCATCTCCTAGTACAATCCATAGTGGTAGTTCGTGTACCGCTCCATCATAGGAGACTTTTACTGCTGCACTGCCAATTGCAGGGATCAGTTCTTTAGTGTAAGTTCTCAGCTTGGTACGAATAGGACTCAGCTTAGGCCTTTGTGCCTTGTTGCACCACAGCCTGTCAAGGCCTTTTTGCTCATGATAGACTGACTCACACCCGTGTCCAATTCCATGGACATTGGAATTCCGTTCAGTTCAACTTTTAATATGATCGGTGGTCATTTCGTAGTGAAGGTGTGTACCCCGTACACTCCTGCCTCCTCGGTTCGAATCTCTAGTTCAGTTTGATCCGCCATGGGTCAGTCTTTCTCTGCAACGTGATGGTTTTTAGGGTTTGCAGCTCGTCTGCACATTCGCTGGAAGTGTCCCATTGTTCTACAGCCTTTGCACGCACAGTGCTTGAAGCGGCATTGATAGGCTCGATGATCACCTCCGCAGTGCCAACTTCCTGGCTTTCAGACCATTGACATGTATAAAATCGATACCTTGCCATCAGAATGCTCTCCTTCGGATTTAGATGCTCCTGGACCAGCGTACACAGTTCTTCATACGATTTGGTTGTTGGTTTCACCGTAGCAAGAAGGTTGTTGCCCCGCAGACGGTGAGGAGGATCGCCCTTTGTTTGGCAGCGTTCTCATTCATTTCCAGCTCGTTGGCCACGAAGTATTGGTTGAGTCGCTCCACGAAGGCTTCCCAATCATCATCTTATGAGAATTTCTCCAGGATATCAACACTTCTCTGCATTTTCATGTGATGGTTCATTATCTGTTACTCGTCGCCAGTTGTTATGTCTCAAATAAAGCAATGTGACTGAGTACTCCGGACTTGAGTAAGTGTGATCTTAGTCTCTTTATTCTGACTCCAGAGTGCTGGCACAGCATGGGAGGCCTGCTTATATGCAGTGCTCCCAAGGGATGCTGGGATCCCTTGGGACTCCAACAGATGTGCCCACTGGTGGCGGTAGAATGCTGGTTACAAGTTGTTGCATACATAACAGTACCCATCAGTGAGACGTTAAGTAAAGTGGCTGAGGTTTCAGGCCATCGAAAGACAAAGGAAAGCTTTTTGACCACAGACTCATCGAAGCCACCCATCGAGGGACAGCCCAGTTGACAAAGGGACAGGTAAAGACTTGATTTTTGCTTTTCAGTTGGACAGCCTCAGGCGGGAAGGACAGTTGGATTTTAAGCAGTCTTGCAGGTATAAGAACGGCAGTTGGAAGCCATCTCTCTCTCTCCTCTCTTCTACTCCTGCTTGCAACGCACAAGGACCGAGCACTCCATCTGGAACGAAGTGAAGAAACCATCATCTACGAGCCAAGAGAGCCTTGCTACTTCCACTGGGAGGCTGGTCTTGAGACTGGACTTGAATACCACAGATTGGTACGGATACAGAAGATATGCCTCATCGGTAGAAGCAGCGAGTAAGCCAGAGGGATAATTGGTGAGCATTTATCCCAGCCCATGGATCTTTAAGACAACTGCATAGTGTGAAAGGATGTCGTGTGTCCCAGCCAAGCTTTAGGGGTTTACAAGGGAGGTGTTTTAGACGTGGGTACTTCACGTTAGGGGGCTGTTTAGACAGGCCACACTGTATTTTACTGCATCTGTTTGGTTTACACACCAGGGTGTGTGTGGTTTTACTGGGTGCAGGTGTGTGTTTTAATTATAATAAAACATTGCCGGTTAAGACTGAGCTATTGGTCCGTGATTCGTTCATCTGTTCCGTACAGTAATAATTCCCAGCGTTAGAACTATTGTAAAGTGGAGGTGTTTCGAAAACACCTAAGAGAAACCACTTACAACTGATCGAGCGTGGTCTGTGCTTCAATGCTGGGGATGTTGGCCTGAGCGAGAACACTGACGTTGGTGCGTTTGTCCGGCCAATGGATTTGCAAGATCATGCGGAGCCAATGCTGGTGGTACTTCTCCAGCGTTTTGAGGTGTCTGCTGTACATAGTCCATGTCTCTGAGCCATATAGGAGGGCGGGTATCACCACTGTTCTGTAGACTATGAGCTTAGTGCCAGGTTTGAGGCCCTGGTCTTCAAACACTCTCTTCCTCAGGCAACCAAAGGCTACACTGGCACACTGAAGTGTGGTGAATTAGGTTGATGGCAGATATCCTGTATCATTGTCCCTCATGATGTCTGATGGTTTGGCTGCAGTGTATGTGTTAACCCTTTCCCACCCAGCTCTTCTTGCGGGCTGTAATGCAGTTCTGCGTTTTTATATTTAATAGTCCAATTTTTACGTTGGGGTAGAGGAATGGATCCTACAGTCTCTGGGTCACTGGAAGTCATCAAGTTGGTAGCGAGGAACTGGCTGAATAGAGCTTTCTTAGCGGGATCTTTGAGTGCTCCGTCATTGATTTTCCTGCAGCATTGTTTCTGTTGCCATCACTGTTTTGGAGCAATGTTGATGGTGATGACAGAACGAATTAGGCTGTGGTCCATCCAGCAGTCGTCAGCTCCTGACATGGAACAGGTGATGTGCACATCTTTGCGGTCCTTCACTCAGATGATGACTTAGTGCTTGGAGCGAGGATGTTGCCATGAGGCTTTGTATTTGTCCTTCTGACGGAACAGGGTATTGGTTTCGACCAAGCCATGTTCTAAGCATTTCATAAGGAGGAGAGTGCAGTTGGAGTTGGCTTTCCCTGCCGATCTGATGATCACACCTCCCCAGAGGTCAGTGTTCTTTCCAACTCTGCCATTGAAGTCGCCAAGGAGGATCAGCTTGTCTCTCATTGGGACTCGAGACAGGGATTATTCGAGGTTGGAGTAGATTTCCTCTTTGGTCTCATCTGTAGCTTCCAGTGTTGGGGCATACGCGCTGAAGACCGTAGCACACTGGTTCAAGGCTAGGATGAGCCAAAGAGTCATGAGGCATTCATTTATCCTGCAAGACGAGTTTCTGAGACGGCCCATTTGCCTCGTTTTTTATGGCAAAGCCTACCTCACGGAGACGGCATTCTACTTCTGGTGTGCCTTTCCAGAAGAAGATGTAGCCACCACCTTGTTCTTTGAGTTGGCCTTCCCCTGCTTGCCGGGTCTCGCTTAGGATGGCGATGTCTACGTCGAAGCGCCCGAGTTCCCGGGCAACGATAGCGGTGCGGCATTCCGGTCTGTTGCTTTTATGATTGTTCATGAGGGTCCCAAACTTCACCTTAAAGTGTGGAAGATGCCTGTGCATGATTTATTTTAAAGTGGGATGGCCATTGCACACCAGCTACCACACGGGCTTGTCAGAGCAAGGTCTTGGTCCAGTGGCAAAGGGATCCAAGATGACCAGAGACCAGGCTCTGCTGTATGGGCCTAGTACATATACACACGCATACTCCTACTGTCCTCCTTCCTCCTTTTCACAGGAATTATCTCTTTGGGATACACAGTGTAGTCCTCGCGGCACCTTGCTGTTGGCCCATTCTGTTTCTTTCCTGGGCCAATCCTTGGCCTCGACCTTGCCCATTCTGGGCTTCCGACCTCCGCTCTTGATCCCGACCTCCAACCTCCACTCTGGGTCCTGTCCTCTGACCTCCACTCAGGGCCCCGACCTCCGATCTCCGCTCTGGTTCCTGACCTCCGCTCTGGGCCCCGACCTCCGATTCCTCCTGGCCCCGACTCTCTGACTCCTCCTGGGCCCAACCTCCGACACCTCTTGGACCCGACCCTCCGACTGCTCCTGGGCCCGATCTCCGACTCCTCCTGTCCCCGATTTCCGACCTCTGACTCCTCCTGGGCCCGACCTCCGACACCTTCTGGCCCTAACCTCCGATTCCTCCTTGCCCCAACCTCCGACACCTCCTGGCCCCGACCTCGGGCTCCTCCTGACCCCGACCTCCGACTCCTAGCCCCGACCTCCGACCTCTGACACCTCTTGGCCCCAACCTCCAACTCCTTGTGGGCCCGACCTCTGACTCCTCCTCGGCCCGACCTCCGACTTCTTCTGGGCCCCGACCCCTCCGCTGGACTCGGCGTCACTCCACAACACTCCACCAATCCGCACCCTCGACTCCGGTGACATCGAAGTAGTTGAGTCCTCTTCGCTTTTGTCAGCGTCGAGGGAAGGCTCGCACTACTCCCCGGTGTTGCTGGCTCCTGCTCCTCCTTCGGTTCGCACTCTGGTCGGGTCGGGATGGCCACTCTGTGTCCTGGAGCGTTGGGCTTTTACAGCTCTGCTGTATATAGTCTATGTCTCTGAGCCATTTGGGGGGCGAGTATCACTACTGCCCTGTAGACCATGCCCTGCGAGCACCATCGGAGCAAGCCGGGGAGTGGAAGGAGCAGTGTGGTGGCATACCACTCCAGAGAGCAACACGTGCTGGAGCAGGAGAGCAACGGCAGTGAAAAGGGACGACATCAAGGTCCAGGTCGGTGATTGGAACGTATACTGGGCAGGTACTGCAGGAGCGGTAAGGTCGGGGCGAAGGAGCGGCGAGAGTTTGTAGAGGGACGTGAGCGGGGCCCAGGAGGGCGTGAGTTCGGGGCCCAGAAGAGGTGAGGGCCCAGGGGCAGCATGGGCCAGCCCACACTGCGATATGTGTGTGCACTAGGTCCATGCAGCAGAGCTAGTTTCCAGTCGTCTTGCTACTGGGCCAAGACCTAGCTCTGTCAAGCCCGTGTGGTGGCTGGTGTGCAACGGTCACCACACGTTAAAAAAAAATCCAAGCACAGGCATCTTCCACCCTTCAAGATTTAGTTCAGTCCTGGGAATTTTAGATCCTTCATTGAAACTCCTGTGAACTTTTTGACATGGAAGCAAGTCATCCTCGATTCGAGGGACTGCCTATTATGATGATGGTAGACCATGAACTTGGTGCCGTGTTTGAGGTCCTGGTCTTCAAACACTCTCTTCCTTAGGCGACCAAAGGCTGTGCTGGCATACTGAAGGCACTGTTGGACCTTGTTGTCAATGTCTGCCCTTGTTGACAGTAGCTCCCAAGTTATGGAAAATGGTCCACGTTGTCCAAGGCCTTGTCGTGGATTTTAATAATCAGGGGTCAGTGCTGTGTGGCGAGATCAGGGTGGTAGAGGACCTTTGTTTTATGGATATTTTGCATAAGGCCCATGCTCTCATATGCCTCGGTGAAGGTGTTGACAATGGCTTGGAGTTCAGCCTCTGAGTGTGCGCAGATGCAAGCATCGTCTGCATATTGTAGTTCAATGACAGAGTATGGGACGGCCATGGATCTGGCCTGAAGGTGGTGGAGGTTGAACAGATTCCTATATGTTCTATTATTTAGTTCCACTCGGGCAGGGAGCTTGCTATGGGTGAGATGTAGCATTGCAGCAAGGAAGATCGAGAAGAGCGTTGGAGTGACGATACAGCCCTGCTTGACCTCAGTCCGGACGTGGATTTGTTCTGTGGTGGATCCATTGGTCAGGATCATGGCTTGCATGTCATCGTGGAGCAGACAGAGGATGGTGACAAACTTTTAAGGGAACCGAAACAGAGGAGGATGCTTCATAAACCCTCACGGTTGACAGTGTCAATGGCCTTTGTGAGGTCAAAGAAGGCCATGTACAAGGGTTGGTGCTGTTCCCTGCATTTCTCTTGAAGTTGTAGCGTGGTGAAAATCATGTCCATTGTACCCGTTAGTGGACATAATCCGCATTGCAATTCTGAGAGGAGCTCTTCAGCCACAGGGAGAATACGATTGAGGAGGATTCTAACCCAGAGATAGTAAAGCCACTTGCAAAACTTCCCTGGTAGACCCACCATTTCAATCTGTTCTTGCCCTTTGGAACTTATTTCCTCCGATCTCGACTCATGGGCAGAAATTCCTCTCGAGGACTTCCCGCGGGAAAACCACTAAATAATAGACATAAAATGTGCACTTACCTGAAGCTGCTGCACCCGCTCGACATTCCAATCCACAGACCTCTTCTCCCTGCGCGTTGCAGTGCATGCTCGTAGGGACGTGTGCAGGAGTCACGTGGGCCTGGGCACCCAATCACCGGTAAGTATTTTCACATTCATTGTAATAGGAGTTTTGGAAGTTACAAAGCTCCTATTACAATGAATGAGAAAAAACCCAAAACGCACAAACACTACATAAAACATTTAAAAAACACCTCACACAATACACTAATAGAAATTAAAGTTGTTATATGTGTTTTTTAAAGAAAACAAAATTGCCGATTTAAAAAAAAGTTTAGGGTTAGGGTTTAAAATAACATTACCTGAGTGGGCAGGGTTTTAACATAAATATGTTTTTAAAATTTTTATTTTAATCATGTTTTTTAGTGGTTTTTAAACTCTTACGCCTGTAAAAGTAGGCTATGCGCCTGCTTCTATCAGGCACAAGAGTTTTAAGGACATTTGCCGGGCAAGATACGGGTAAATACCGCAATCTTGCCCGTACAAATGTCATCACTCCCAATCTGTGGATCATCTGTCAAGCTCCAGCTTGACAGATTGGAAAAGGCACATGCACATTGCGCGCTGAAAACCGGCTTTTCCGATGCCTTCCCGGGTCCGTAGAAACTTCGTATGGGCGCGGGGATGTCGGAATTTCTACCCCTATGTTTTCTCCCCTTGTCCAGTCTTTTCCAACCTACATCTGCAAATCTTCCGACACCATCCATCACTTTAACAGTTTCCAGTTTTCTGGTCCTAACCATGTCCTTTTCAACGTGGATGTCCAACCCCTCTATAGCTCCATCCTCTACCAGGATGGCCTGTGGGCCCTCCGCTTCATCCTTGAACAGAGGCCCAACCAGTCCTCATCCACCACCACCCTCCTCCGCCTGGCTGAACTAGTTACATTGAACAACTTCTTTGACTCCTCTCACTTCCTCCAAATAAAAGATGTTTGAATGGAAACCTGTATGAGTCCTGGCCAATGTTCCCTTTAAGGAGCTGTGCGGTGCCAAAAAATGTTAGAGGTAATATTGGTCCTTGCTATGCCTTTCTTTTCATGGGATATGTGAAACATTCAGTCCTACTCAGATCCCCTCCCTTTCCTCTTTATTCGATACATTGATGAATGTATCGCTGCTGCTTCTTGGAAAATTTCATCAACTTTGCTTTAAATTTCCACCTCGCCTTTACATGGTCCATCTCCGAATCTTCCCTTACTTCCTCGACTTCTCTATCTCCATTTCTGGGGATAGGCTCTCAACTAATCTCTATTATAAGCCCTCTGACTTCCACAGCTACCTTAATTATACTTCCTCATAGCCCACTTCCTGTAAGGTCTCTATTCCATTCTCCCAGTTTCCCCATCTCCATCGCATTTGTTCTGATGATGCCACCTTTCACACCTGTGCTTCCGATATATCTTCCTTTCTCCTCGAATGAGGATTCCCCTCCACCATTGTTGACAGGGCCCTTGACTGTGTCTGTCATATTTCCTGCACTTCTGCCGTCACCCCTTCCCCTCCCTCCCAGAACCACGAGCGTTTCCCTTGTCCTCACCTTCCATCACATCGGCCTCCACATTCAATAGATCATCGTCTGCCATTTCCACCACCTCCAGCGCGATGCCACTACCAAAAGGGACCTTTCCCCCTGCAACACAGTGATCCACTCTTTCTTCACCTCAACACCCGTTCCCCTTCCCACGGCACCTTCCCATGCAAATGCAAGAAATGCAACACTTGCCCTTTCACCTCCTTGTTTCCCTCCTTCCAGGCAAAACGATTTACTTGTACTTCTTTCAAGTTAATATACTGTATTTGCTGTTCACGATTTGATCTCCTCTACATTGGGGAGACCAAAGGCAGATTGAGAAATTGCTTTGCTAAACACTCCATTGAGTCCGCAAGTGTGACCCTGAGCTTCCAGTTGCCTGTCATTTTAATTCTCTGTCCAACTCCCACTCTGACCTCTCTGTCCTCGGCCTCTGACACTGTTCCAGTGAAGCTCAATGCAAATTCAAGGAACAACACCTCGGGCTAGAACCTCCACTTTTTATGCATGCTTAATGCCCACTTAATGCCCATTTTACCACTGAAATTACGTATAACGCCAATATATCATCCATTTTGGCACAAAATGGAAACTGACGGGAATTTTTAGGAAACTTATCACCGAGCGTTACTTTCCCCATGTGCTTAATGCCGGGAAAAAATATTACTGCCTGCCCACTTTTTGTGGGTGGAATCAGCAGGATTGGCAAAATCAACGGCCATAATATTGTCCAGCACGGAATTAACGCCGAGATTCAATATTAATGCCCGGCCACTGTTTTTTGTCGTAAAGAGCATATTTACCCAAACTAGCGGCCATGAGATTGCCCATTGTCAATTTCACCACCTCGCACACATATCGTCCACAATATCGCTCGCCCAAAAAAAAGCCCACAAAAAGTGGAACTAACCGGAATGAACGCCAGCAGTGTGGCTGGCATTTGTTAAATCTCACTCTTACGTGAGGAGCTGATAGCTGAACGATTTGCCTGAAAGAGCACTGATGTGAGTGACAACGCTAAAATACTGCTGTGTATATGCAGCTCAGACATCAATTGACATCAACTGGCATCAAGGTGTCCATCACCTTGGTGCCAGTTAAAGTGTACGTTGATTGATGTTAAGTTGTATTTAACCCTTTCATGGTAAGGAATCACCAGTGATTAACAGTCCAGCTATCTGAGACAATGCACAACAAGGTTATGTTCAATAACAAAAATTTAATACCAACATTGGTCTGAAACCATAAGTATCACAGCCAATAACACCCAACCCCCGCCCACACCCCACTTTTTCCACCATTGACATAAATCACATGTTCAACATGTCCAGCAACACCTAATACAAAGGCAAAGCAGGAGCGTGGTCCCCAGCCCCCATACATTACAACAAATTGCATACACCCAGATGGAGATATAACACAGCCATCACCTGTGCACATGCACCTCACTTTCCTTCCCCCCTCCCCATCTTCTCCCCACCTCTATCCCTTTCCTCCTTGCTCCATGGCACCTGGTCAAGGAGCTCCTCAGGCGTTGCCTCATTGGGGGGGATGAAGGTGGGTTGAATGGGTACGGGAGCGGGGGGTGCCGAGGGGGCAACATTCTCTGATGCAGAAGCAGGATCTTGGTCCTTGCTCTCATCTGTCGTTCGCAGTGGTGGTGTGGAACCTAGGAGTGGAGTGTCACGCTCGGGGACCACTGGGAGGCCTGTGGCAGCAGTGTTCCTAGCTATCGCATCCAGGGCCTCCGCCATGTGTGGAATGTACTTGGTCATGGTGGCCAGGTGTCGGGCTATGCCCCCCAATGATTTGATGAGCTGGTCACCAATGTCTACAGTCCTCCTGGACAACTGTACCATCTCTCCGCTCTCATGTCGATCACGTGGACCAGACCTGCCACTTCCACGAGGCCTCCGCTGGGTCGGCGCCGTCCTGGGGACAAATGCGGAGCTCTGTGGTGAGGTGCTTGGGGCCGCTATCTCCAGAATGGAGGCGGGAATGACCGGGGGACCATTAGATGGCCTTGCGGTGGAATGGCTTCTGGAGCATGGCGATGCAGGTTCATCGAAGTCTGCGCTCTCATCCGTGGAGAACAGACACAGCGGGTGAGAATTGGATCTCCTCAGCACCAGATGATAGTAGTAGGATCGTCCACCGACTCCTGCCCCACGCCCCCACCTTCTGGCCTCTGTGGTCTTGCCTTGGAACGCACTGCTGGCTGAGCTGCAAAACACAAATGAGGTTATTAGAGGAGAAGGGGGTCCTAGGGTCACAAGGTGAGTTCAGCGCTACACACAGCATATGCAGGACAAAAGCACCACCGTTATCAAAATCATCACAGACATCACATTTCATGACCATCAACACATTGTGCATTGCAATGATTTTCATTAGACCATCATTATTTCTATGACAATTTTAGAAATCATCTATCATATATGATTGTTCGGGTATGAGTGGGTGTGGCATCTATTGACTTTACATTACGCAATGGTGTAAGCTTTACTCACGTCGCTTCACTTCAGGGTCTGCAGATGCGTCCGTGACTGTCCGGGAGTGCTTCCCCACAAGTGCGAGAACATGCTCCTCCATCTCAGTGATGTCGCTAGGGACTGGTGGCCCCCCACCCGTTCGCCTCTGCATAGACCATATCGTCGATACCTTCTTCTGTAAAAGGCGACAGGACGACATGGCGTGAGATCATTGCATGATATCATTGCTTGGTACTGTCACAGAGACTGATACAACACATAACCGACAGATGTAATCATGATTATTATGATTATTATCATTCTTTACTTAAAGACGTGCACCGTGACCGCAGGCTTTGGGTAAAACATTCCCGGTAAAAGTTAAAGACCTCACATCTGCTGATAGTCACTCATGACAGTTACAAATCAAATTATATAAATACATAAATACATGTAAATCAGTGTAATACTTACTCTTGCAGAACCCACAAGGTTGTTCCATCGTTTGCAGCATTGGTTGCCTTCACGCACCTTGTTGGTTGCTGACAAGACCACCTCTGCTATCTCAGTCCATATCCTCTGGTATGCCTTTGGGGTTCGCTTCCCACGCCCTCCCTGTGTCCAGTCACCCCAGTGTAGCTCAACCTCCTGCAGGAGGGAGGCTTTTGACTCATCCAAGACCCTCCTGGCTCTTTTGCGCCCTCCAATGTGCTCCTCTCCCACCTCACTGCTCTCTCCAGCGTTAGTCTCCACAGCGTGCTGTGATGCCTCTTCCTCTCTCTCCATTATAGGCCAAATTCGGTCAAATATGTGGCTGGTAACAGCTAATTTTTGTTTGCCTACTTGCTGTGAAGCTCTAAAGTCTTCCTCCTTCCTCCCAAAGCAGCCACACCACACCCAGCCACACCTTCAGTCCCTCTGAGTTCCCTCTCTTTCTGTCTCCTCTTCTGCGCATGTCATGGTGACCCTTGACCTCCAGAACCGCGGGAATTGAGCGTTGCCATGCCGTTGCTAAGGACGGCCACACTTTACAGCAGAAGGTCAAAAACATTTAACGCTACCGCCCATTTTACAACGCTCGCAGTAACACCCATTTTCAAAATTGGAAACTAAGGGCTAGACTTTCCACTTTCTGGCTGAGGCCGAAAAAAATGGGCTTTGTTCCAGCGATGCGGGGCCTATCGCCCGTGCTGATCACCGGCTCAAGGCCCATTTTTCTTTTTTGCGATTTTCCACTCAGCCTTAGCCCAGCGATATCAAATGGGCGATGTCATTTCTCGGCGATCTCCCGATCGCCCAAAGAAAACAGAAGTGAATGAAAAAAAAGCAACTTCTCTGGCAACGCAATACTGCACACGTGCAGGTTGATTTTTTTTTCCAGGTTGATGCTTCTTCCCGCGTTTTGAGAGGTCAAGGGTCTTCACACATGCTCAGAAGCTCTGGGGGAGAGAGAGAGAGAGAGAGAGAGAGGAGAAAGGAAACAGGTCAGAAAGTGTTATCGAAATTACAGATAAATTTAAAGAATGGAGGGAGGTGCAGGAAAGAGAAGGGCCAAACCCTTCAGCGAAGAGGCAAATGAGGTCCTCGTAAATGCTGTAAGCTCCAGGTGGTAGGATCTGACATGGGGTGGGCAGGGGAAACCTCCACCCTGTGCAAAGCGCAGGATTTGGTCTGAAATAGCCGACGTAGTCACGTCGGCCTCCAATGAAACGCGCACACCGGACCAGTGCCGCAAACGGTGGAACAGCCATCTGGCAGCTGCGAGAGTAAGTTGAAATTTATATATATGTATTATTTAATTATCTAAATAGTAACTAGAATCTGCAATGTTATTGGGTTACATTTAAACATAACTAAATTATGAATAAAGTTATGCAACCCAGCATAAAGTTAAATGTTGTAGTGCGAAATATGCAACATAATGATAATTTGTAATAGAGCATTCAAATCTGTCAGTCTTAAATGTCTTCAATGTCTTAAATTGCCTGATCCATTTGCTTATGACGTGCAATGTTATCGTATCATTTACAGAAGAAAATCTCAATGAATAATCGGGGGCAACAGAGGACGGGTGGGGGTGCTGCCATGATGCACACACTAAACCAGTACGAGGAGCTTGCGGTGTCCTTGGTGCGGCCAGAAAGCCGTTTGGTCACATCCCGTGGTGTGGCCGAACCCACCCTTGAGACATGTGAGTAATGAGAAATGTGCATTGTGCAATGTGTGAATTATTAGCAAATATTGAAAATATCGTAGTTACGCATGTAATGTTATGCAATTATAATATAATCTGATATATAATTGTGATGTACTATAGATCTTCGAATGAGGTCATGTTAGGTCATGTTAAATCTTGTGATCACTTTTGCATATGGGATAATGGAAAACATTGCAATGTTTTCAGTTGGAGAAAAATTGTAATATAATGATTTGAATTGTTAAACGTTGTTTATCAAATTAAAGGTCAAGTGGTCGTCGAGTCAGTGGAATCCACTACCACCACCACTGAAACTTCGCCGAGATCGCAGGAGACTGAAGAGGAAGGGGAGCCACTGCGGACTCTTGCTGCAGTATATCAGCAAGAGGAGGAGGAGATTGATGAGACGGAAGAAGCGGAAGAGATTTTTGTGGGGAACAACCTGCGGCCCTCTCAGTTGAGATGGAAGAAGCACCGGGACCAAGCGGTGTGCAGGTGGCGACACCAAAGGTGCGTCACATTGCAAATGGCGACCCCACGGAGGACCGGTAAGCGTGGCGAGCAATCGCCTGCCTTGGAGGGCCAGACAGAGAGCTTGATTTCCCTGTGCAGGGAGACGGTCGCGATTGGTCGCGACATTATCCAGGGGTTCGCGGGATTCTCTGCAAACCGGAGCCAGTTCTCTGCAAACTGCAGCAAGTTTCCAGCATCCAAGAGCGAGTTCTGCCAGAACTTCTCGAACTGGTCTTCTGAGCAGTCACAAGTTGACCTTGGAAATAGCGGATGCATTGACAGTCATTTTCCAACATTCCATAGACTGGATCAGTTCCTATCGAGTGGAGGGTAGCCAATGTAACCCCACTTTTTAAAAAAGGAGGGAGAGAGCAAATAGGGAATTATAGACCGGTCAGCCTGACATCAGTAGTGGGTAAAATGATGGAATCAATTATTAAGGATGTCGTAGCAGTGCATTTGGAAAGAGATAACATGATAGGTCCAAGTCAACATGGATTTGTGAAATCATGCTTGACAAATCTTCTGGAATTTTTTGAGGATGTTTCCAGTAGAGTGGACAAGGGAGAACCAGTTGATGTGGTGTATTTGGACTTTCAGAAGGCTTTCGACAAGGTCCCACACAAGAGATTAATGTACAAAGTCAAAGCACATAGTATTGGGGGTAGTGTGCTGACGTGGATTGAGAACTGGTTGGCAGACAGGAAGCAAAGAGTAGGAGTAAATGGGTACTTTTCAGAATGGCAGGCAATGACTAGTGGGATACCGCAAGGTTCTGTGCTGGGGCCCCAGCTGTTTACATTGTACATTAATGATTTAGACGAGGGGATTAAATGTAGTATCTCCAAATTTGCGGATGACACTAAGTTGGGTGGCAATGTGAGCTGCGAGGAGGATGCTATGAGGCTGCAGAGCGATTTGGATAGGTTAGGTGAGTGGGCAAATGCATGGCAGATGAAGTATAATGTGGATAAATGTGAGGTTATCCACTTTGGTGGTAAAAACAGAGAGACAGACTATTATCTGAATGGTGACAGATTAGGAAAAGGGGAGGTGCAATGAGACCTGGGTGTCATGGTACATCAGTCATTGAAGGTTGGCATGCAGGTACAGCGGCGGTTAAGAAAACAAATGGCATGTTGGCCTTCATAGCGAGGGGATTTGAGTACAGGGACAGGGAGGTGTTACTGCAGTTGTACAGGGCCTTGGTGAGGCCACACCTGGAGTATTGTGTACAGTTTTGGTCTCCTAACTTGAGGAAGGTTGAAGAGCTGCAAATAAACAGCATAAAAAAATTATCAGAAGAACTCCAGGTAAGTCACTGTGAAGAAAATTTTAAAAATTGTTTACTAACTTTTTTTTTAGCTCTTCATACTCAGCGTTGGGGATAGACCAGCCACTTCGCAGTGGCACACCCCCGTTCTGGCGTCGATTCCCGCCTGCAGCAATCTGGCATCTTGGCGAGCGAGAGATCAGTTGCGCCACTTGGCTGTCCACTGACGTCAGCAGGCAGTTCCCGGCGGTTCTGCCCTCCCGCCCGCTCCACACCAAATCGAAACTGGCACTGGGCGCAACTCGAGGAGGAATGTCGGTGGCACTGGGCGGCAAGGCCATCAATTTTGGCCCCCAGGATACAATTTTTCCATGGTAAAATCGTTATCTGCAATCAAGATGTGTGCAGCAGCAGGAGATAAAGAAGGAGAGAATCTCGACATATTTCCACATTTTCCATCACTGAATCAGAGCAGGAAACTTTATTGGCAGAAAATTGGGGTGGAAGCCTATTCCGCTAGTTTTAAACCCCAAAATCAATGCCCCGAATTCCTACATGTTTTTGGTCTTTCCCTGCAATCCACTTGCTGAGTCCTGAATGACCTAATTTAAATATGTGCTAATGAGGGGCAATGAAGTGGTATCTGAGTTTCCTGATTTTACACTTGCACTGCCCTCGGGGTAAGTTAGACAGATTTTCACAGGGGATCTCTTTAGTCTCAGCCACGCTGCAGTGTGGGTGTGAGTTCATCAGATGACTGACACACTTTACAGAAGAGCTGAGGAACTCATTACCTTTGGCATCACAGCAAGGCAGATTGGTCATTGAGAGGACCCCATCTAGGTCTTAAAGAAATGGTTCAGTGTTAAACAGGTCAGGAGAGGCTGTGCAGTATGCTCCAGCTTGCAGTATGTTCCAGCCTGTCATGCATAGTTGTTCTGGAAGCCAGTATACAAGGTGCTGACTATTTTCTCCTGTACTATCACCAAAGCTGGAGACGGAGGCACCGACCGGTCCCAAGTTGACTTCTTAGTTGGGGTCTCCTACGGATTTCCACTCACTTCACTGGCGCTTGCAACAAAGAAAAACTTCCCTGATGTTGTTGTAAATGAAAGCTGTAGACTCAAGAGTCACACCTGTCAATTACTGCACATTCTCAGACATTAACCTCAGAACATGCTTATAGTTACGATGTTCAGCAAACATCCTTCTTTTCAGATCAGTATCCACGATTTTGGGGTCACACAATGCTGAAGCCATGTGCAACCTTCTCCTCAGCCTCCACTGGGAAGCTGGCACAACCTCACCTACTTCTCCAGCTCCTTCGTATATCGTGAATCACCTGGTGCCACATCCTCACACTTCAATTACACCCTTCTCCCAGTGGTAGCAATGCAGTGCCTCCACTGGTGGAATGGCATAATTACAGCCTGACAAGTTTACATAGGCAGTTTCCATTATAAATATAGACAGGAATTTATAAAGGAAAATTGACAGGAGACATGCATGGGTATAAGAATTTTAATATATAATAGATGGTTACCAAGGTGCCTGGGATACACAGATACATCAATGATGGTTCAGGGAAAGAAACCGCAGGATAACATCTAAGTTAGAAAGCAGAAAAAGGAAGTAAAATTAGCAGAAGTTAAAAATGATGTAAGCTTAATAGGCATTTTCTGTATGTTTGGTGGTGTTTATTTTGCAACTGGTGTTCGGTGCCCTTGACTTGTTCTATAATGGTCTGTGGGTAAGTGCGATGTGTCTATGAGTGTATTGATGATCTCATGCAATGTCTTTAGTGCAGACGTTATCACATGTCTCCAAACAATATGCTGTTACAACCCTTTGTACTGAAATGACTCAATTATGAATTCTGGCCCAGACTAAACATGGCAAATGCAATCTGTCACATATTGACCATTATAAAAAAATTTGTTTTATGGCTACAGGTTAGTTACTTGTGTGATACCAGGGTCAGAAATGTGGAATCTGGAGCTGGGTATACCATTATAGGGAGCCGGAATCCCCAGTGTGTCTCCAGACAGCACAGGATGCCAGGGTGTTGACTTGAAGACACTAGAACATAAGAAATAGGAGCAGGAGTAGGCCATACGGCCCCTCGAGCCTACTCCGCCATTCAATAAGATTATGGCTGATCTGATCATGGACTCAGCTCCACTTCTCCGCCCGCTTCCCATAACCCCTTACCCTTATCCCTTATCATTCAAGAAACTGTCTATTTCTGTCTTAAATTTATTCAATGTCCCAGCTTCCACAGCTCTCTGAGGCAGCAAATTCCACAGAATTACAATCCTCTTAGAGAATAAATTCTTCCTCATCTCTGCTTTAAATGGGCGGCCCCTTATTCTGAGATCATGCCCTCTCATTCTAGACTCCCCCATCAATGGAAACATCCTCTCTGCATCCACCTTGTCAAGCCCCCTCATAATCTTATATGTTTCGAGAAGATCACCTCTCATTCTTCTGAATTCCAATGAGTAGAGGCCCAACTTACTCAACCTTTCCTCATCCGCGGAATCAACCTAGTGAACCTTCTCTGACCTGCCTCCAAAGCAAGTATATCCTTTCATAAATATGGAAACCAAAACTGCACACAGTATTCATGGTGTGGCCTCACCAATACCTTGTATAGCTGTAGCAAGACTTCCCTGCTTTTATACTCCATCCCTTTTGCAATAAAGACCAAGATACCTTTGGCCTTCCTGATCACTTGCTGTACCTTCATAATATCCTTTTGTGTTTCATGCACAAGTACCCCCTAGTCCCGCTGTACTGCGGCACTTTGCAATCTTTCTCCATTTAAATAATAACTTGCTCTTTGATTTTTTTCTGCAAAGTACATGACCTCACACTTTCCAACATTATACTCCATCTGCCAAATTTTTGCCCACTCACTTAGCCTGTCTATGGACTTTTGCAGATTTTTTGTGTCCTCCTCACACATTGCTTTTCCTCCCATCTTTGTATCATCAGCAAACTTGGCTATGTTACACTCAGTCCCTTCTTCCAAGTCGTTAATATAGTTTGTAAATAGTTGGGATCCCAGCAATGATCCCTGTAGCACCCCACTAGTTACTGGTTGCCAACCAGAGAATGAATCATTTATCCTGCCTCTCTGTTCTCTGTTAGTTAGCCAATCCTCTATCCATGCTAATATATTACCCCCAACCCCATGAACTTTTATCGTGCAATAACCTTTTATGTGGCACCTTGTCAAATGCCTTCTGGAAGTCCAAATGCACCACATCCACTGGTTCCCCTTTATCCACCCTGTTTGTTACATCCTCAAAGAACTCCAGCAAGTTTGTCAAACATGACTTCCCCTTCATAAATCCATGCTGACTCTGCATGATGAAATTTTGCTTATCCAAATGTCCTGCTACTGCTTCTTTAATAATGGACTCCAACATTTTCCCAACCACAGATGTTAAGCTAACTGGTCTATAGTTTCCTGCTTTTTGTCTGCCTCCTTTTTTAAATAGGGGCGTTACATTTGTAGTTTTCCAATCTGCTGGGACCTCCCCAGAATCCAGCAAATTTTGGTAAATTACAACCAATGTATCCACAATCCCTGCCGCTACTTCTCTTAAGACCCTAGGATGCAAGACAATGTACTAACTGTCATGTTTGTAACCTTCACACAACTGTAACCTTTATGTAACAACACTGTACACGGTATATACCTGAGTAATGCACACCTTGACCACAGGGGGTGAACTTGTGGGAGACACTCCTCACCTGGTCACTCAGGTATATAAAGGGAGGTCCCACGCAGGGTCAGCACTTCTTGGTCCTGGGAATAAAGGTTCAGGTCACGTAGTGACCTTGTCTGCAGTACATGCCTCGTGTGATTCCATAGTAATGTGTAAGGACACTACATTTGGCGACGAGAAACGGGAATCAACGACACATGAGGATGGCCACCAGTAGCACAGAGGAACGGTACTGTGTTGGTGAGGACCGGGACAATTTCGTTGAGAGGCTCCAACAGAGCTTTGTCACGAAGGACTGGCTGGGAGAGGAAGCGGCTGGCAAATGGAGGGCGCATCTACTGACCAGCTGTGGATTCAAGACGTATGCACTGATTAAAGACCTGCTCGCACCCGAGAATCCGGTGGACAAGTCCTTTGAAGAGCTTAGCACTCTGATCGGTGAGCATCTCAAACCAGCAAGCAGTATACACATGGCCTGGCACTGGTTCTATACACAACGGCGTCGGGAGGGACAAAACATATTGGACTTCGTTGTGGACCTTCGGCGTTTGGCCAGCCTCTGTAAGTTCACAGACGCCTGCAGGGGGGAGATGTGAAGGGATTTCTTCATTGAGGGCATTGGTCATGCCGGGATTTTCAGGAAGCTTATTGAGATCAAGGACTTGACTTTGGAAAGGGCAACCCTGATAGCTCAGACCATCATGGCAGGGGAAGAGAAGACCAAGATAATTTACGCGCGCAGCCCTGGTTCCAATGTGGTGATGGACCAGGGAGTTAACATTGTAAACGAGACACAGAACCCCACAGGCAGGCAAGGGCAATTCGACACCACCCAGGCAGCAACAGGCTCTAGGGTGGGCCAGCAACAGAGACAATGGCAGGGGGATCGGCAATTCATGCCATCACAAGGGACAATGTGTCCCGGGATGGGACCATTGACACTCAGCAACAGAGTGATCAGGAGTAATCAAAGAGACAATCAGAGAGGAATGCCTGCTAACAGTTCCTTTGTTCATAACAATCTCAGCTCATGCTGGAGGTGCGGTGGCAGACATGCTGCTAAACTCTGTAGGTTTCAACAATTTATCTGTAGAAACTGTAACTTCAGTGGACATCTGGCCAGAATGTGCAGAAAGCCCATAGCGAGGCTAGTTTATGAGGCAGAGGAACCAGATGAGGGGTCTGCAAGGCATTTGTGATGCTTGGGGCAAAGCCATGGACCCTGAAGTCCAGCGGGTTCATGTGGCAGACGTCCACAGCTCGTATACCAACACGCCACCTATGATGATGAAAGTTCTATTAAATGGCATGGAGCTGGACACAGGAGCTAGCCAGTCACTTATGAGTGCCCAACAATTTGAAAAACTATGGCCACTCAAAGCTAACAGGCCCAAACTGGAACGCATTGACACGCAGCTACGGACGTACACCAGAGAGATCATCCCAGTACTAGACAGTGCAAACTTGGTGGTCACACACAATGGATCGGAAAACCACTCTGGGTTGTCCCCGGGATTGGTCCCGCACTCTTGGGAAGGA
Organism: Pristiophorus japonicus; assembly: GCF_044704955.1. NCBI lineage: Eukaryota > Metazoa > Chordata > Chondrichthyes > Pristiophoridae > Pristiophorus > Pristiophorus japonicus. The sequence continues at coordinate 93,371,282 of NC_091986.1, read as the reverse complement.
GCTGGCTAGCCAAAATGAACTGGAAATGGGGGGATGTGCATGCCCATTTCATCTGTGGAGCGAAGTTCATGCTCACAGGTCCTACAGAAATTCGGGCCACTTTTTCAACCAGGTGTCGGGACCTTTAAGGGCACCAAAGTAGTGATATGCATCACCCCAGACGCAGACCAGTGCACCACAAAGTCAGAGCCGTGCCGTATGTGATGCGTGAGAGAATTGAGAGTGAGTTGGATAGGCTGCTAAGAGAGGGCATAATTTCGCCTGTTGAATTCAGTGACTGGGCAAGCTCCATCGTTCCTGAGCTTAAAGCGGATGGCTCGGTCAGGATTTGTGGCGACTACAAGGCCACCATCAACCGAGTGTCACTACAGGACCAATACCCGCTTCTGAGAGCGGAGGATCTTTTTGCCACGCTGGCAGGTGGCAAGCTGTTCACCAAGTTGGACCTCACTTTGGCCTACATGACTCAGGAACTGGCTGAAGAATCCAAGCTTCTGACCACCATCACTACACACAAGGGGCTATTTGTTTACAACAGGTGTCCGTTTGGCATTCGTTCAGCGACCACTATCTTCCAGAGGAACATGGAAAGCTTGCTTAAATCCATCCCTGGAACAATTGTATTCCAAGATGACATCCTTATCACAGGTCGAGGCACCGAGGAACACCTCCACAACCTGGAGGAGGTGCTACGCCGACTGGACCAGGTAGGCCTGCGACTAAAGAAGTCCAAGTGTGTGTTCTTTGGCTCCAGAGGTCGTGTTTTTTGGCAGGAGGGTTGCCGCAGACAGGATCCGGCCTACCGAATCCAAAACGGAGGCGATCCGTCGCGCGTCCAGGCCCGGCAACACATCGGAGTTGCGGTCATTTCTGGGACTATTGAACTATTTCGGAACTTTCTGCCGAACTTAAGCACATTGTTGGAGCCGCTGCACGTGCTCCTGCATAAGGGTCATGCATGGTTTTGGGGGGACCGTCAAGAACGGGCTTTCAATTGGGCGTGGAATCTGCTTTGTTCTAACAAGCTGATGACCTTGTACAACCCCTGAAAGAATCTGGTTTTAACATGTGATGCATCATCCTATGGGGTTGGGTGCGTGTTGCAGCAGAGTAATGATGAGGGCCAACTCCAACCTGTGGCTTATGCCTCCAGGTCGCTCTCCCAGGCGGAACGGGGATATGGGATGGTTGAAAAGGAAGCAGTCGCATGTGTCTACGGGGCGAAAAATATGCATCAGTACCTTTTCGGCAGAAGGTTCGAGTTAGAAACGGACAACAAACTATTAACATCCCTGTTGTCCGACAGCAAGGCTGTCGATGCTAATGCGTCAGCTCGCAGACAGCGATGGGCTCTCACACTGGCTGCGTATGACTACACCATACGGCACCGGCCAGGCACCGAAAATTGCGCTGCCGCGCTCAGCAGGCTCCCACTGGCGACCACCGAGGGAGCGTCGGAGCAAAGCGCGGAGATGGTCATGGCCGTTGAGGCTTTCGACACCGCAGGCTCCCCCATCACAGCCCGCCAGATCAAAATCTGGACCAACAGAGATCCCCTCCTATCCATGATAAAGAAATGTGTCCTGACTGGGGATTGGGCGCCCGCACATGGAGCGTGTGCCGAGGAGGTCAGGCTGTTTCACAGATGGATGGATGAGCTCTCCATCCAAGCCGACTGCTATAGGACAGCCGGGTAGTCATGCCCCAGAAAGGAAGGGAAGCATTCATCAGGGAACTCCACAGTGAGCACCCAGGCATCATGCTAATGAAGGCCATTGTCCGGTCACATGTATGGTGGCCGGGAATTGACTCAGACCTGGAACACTGGGTTCGCAGGTGAACGACATGTTCTCCGCTGAAAACTGCCCCCAGGGAGGCCCGACTCAGCCTGTGGTCCTGGCCCACCAGGCCATGGTCACATATTCATGTAGACTACGCGGGCCCTTTCATGGGAAAAATGTTCCTGATTGTTGTCGATGCATACTCGAAATGGATCGAGTGCATCATATTGAATTCGTTCCCGACATCCACCACCGTGGAAAGTCCGCGACGGTCTTTGCGACCCACGGCTTGCCGGACATCCTGGTTAGCGATAATGGCCCGTGTTTCACTAGCTATGAATTCCAGGAGTTTATGTCGGGTAATGGTATCAAACACGTCAGGACAGCACCGTTCAAGCTGGCTTCCAATGGCCAGACGGAACGTGCGGTTCAAATCATAAAACAGGGCATGCTCTGGATTCAAGGACCCTCCCTTCAGTACCACCTATCGCACCTCCTACTGGCCTACAGGTCCCGCCCACATTTGCTCACGGGAGTCCTGCCCGTGGAACTACTCATGAAACGCACGCTTAAAACGCAGCTGTCCCTCATTCACCGAGACCTGTCAGACATTGTTGAGGGCAAGCGCCAGTCCCAAATCGAGTGCAATGATCGCAACTCAGTGGGGAGATGCATAGAAATCGAGGACCCTGTATTCGTTCTCAATCATGCTTTGGGATCCAAGTGGCTTGAGGGTACTGTAATTGGCAAAGAGGGAAGGGAATAGGGTCATAGTGGGCAGATATGCTGCAAACATCTGGACCAAGTAAAGAAAAGGTTCAGCAATGACACTGAGGAACCCGAGGAAGATCATGAGATGTCACCCACACCACTGCCAGTGAACAAGCAACAAGGACATTCAACAGCATGCACAGTCCCTGCGGCCAGCCCGGACAGGCCGGAATCATCTCAGGCGACAGAGACGCATGCCAAGGCCCAACCACCAGAGCCCCAACTGCGGCGCTCCACGAGAGAGCGCGACCGCCTGAAAGACTCAATCTTTGACCCAAAGACGTTGTGGGGAGGTGATGTCATGTTTGTAACCTTCACACAACTGTAACCTCTATGTAACAACACTGTACACTATATACACCTGAGTAATGCACACCTTGACCACAGGGGGTGAACTTGTGGGAGACGCTCCTCACCTGGTCACCCAGGTATATAAAGGGAGGTCCCACGCAGGGTCAGCACTTCTTGGTCCTGGGAATAAAGGTTAAGGTCACGTAGTGACCTTATCTGCAGTACATGCCTCGTGTGATTCCATAGTAAGGTGTAAGGACACTACACTAACAACATGTTTTATGCCTGTCATGGATTTCACAGGCCTGTGCACTATTGTGATGCAGACCCCACCATAATCTAGAGTGAAAGAGCTCTAGTCATTCCAGGTACTAATGTTTGCACAGTGAAAATCAAGTCAACTACTTAAATTATGCCTGTGTGTCATATAAAAGAGACTGCATTGCACAGAATCAAACAACAGTTGTCAGTAAAGCATTTCTCATTCTAGTGATCTTAAAGGATTGAGGCTTTTTAGCAATATTTAATGTCTTCCTGTTGGATCATCATTTTTAATTGTTACCATTTTTTGTTAACAGAAGTTATCAATAAATACCTGATTGCTACAGATTTCAAATGCCCCAGTCATCTTCCCTTTCAATCTTCTTTTTCAAGATTCCTGATCCCAGTAAAATATTGCAATAAAAATCCTAGTCTAAGCATTACGTATTGCCCATCAATTGGAGTTTTAATGCTGAATATGGTTCTTCCAAAGATAAACTCCACTTAAAAATCGCAGTCAATTTTTGAAGACTGATCATAATTTGTTATAAATGAATGGCTAAAGTTGTAAGTGAGTTATGCAAACCATTTACTTTTAGCAGAAGTTTATAGATATCTTGACTGAAGTGTGGCAAGCTGTTCGGGTACTGAAAGCACTATAGTAATAATAACTGAAATATTCATACAAGCAAAATTATTTTTTTTCAGAGCTCCATTTGATATGCATGTTTTGAGATGACTACATCCTGATGGCCTACATCCTAGGGTTTTGAAAGAGGTGGCTATAGATAGTGGATGGATTGGTTGTCATCTTCCAAAATTCCATAGATTCTAGAATGGTTCAAACAGATTGGAAGGTAGCTAATGTTACCCCACTATTTAAGAAAGGAGGGAGAGAGAAAACGGGGAACTGCAGACCAGTTAGCCTGACATCAGTAGTAGGGAAAATGTTAAATGTTAGAATCTATTATTAAGGACGTAGTAACAGGGCACTTAGAAAATAATAACAGGATTGAGCAGAGTCATCACGGATTTATGAAAGGTAAATCATGTTTGGAAAATCTGTTAGAGTTTTTTGAGGTTGTAACTAGTAGAATAGATAAGGGGGACTAGTGGAAGTGGTGTAGTTGAATTTTCAGAAGGCATTCAATAAGGTGCCACACAAGAGGTTATTGAACAAAATTAGGACTCATGGGATTAGGGGTAATATACTAGCATAGATTGAGGATTGGTTAATGGACAGAAAACAGAGAGTAGGAATAAACGGGTCATTTTCGGGTTGGCAGGCTGTAACTAGTAGGGTGTCGCAAGGATCGGTGCTTGGGCCCCAGATATTTACAATCTATAGCAATGATTTGGTAAGGGGACCAAATGTAATATATCTAAGTTTGCTGATGATACAAATTTAGGTGGGAATGTAAGTTGTGCGGAGGATGCAAAGAGACCTGAAGGGAATATAGACAGGCTAAGTGAGTGGGCAAGAACATAGCAAATTGAATATAATGTGGATAAATGTGAAGTTATTCAATTTGATAGGAAAAATAGAAAAGCAGAGTATTTTTAAATGGTGAGAAATTGGGCATTGTTGGTGTTCCGAGGAACCTGGGTGTCCTTCTACATGAATCACTGAAAGTTAACGTGCAGGTACAGCAAGCAATTAAGAAAGCAAATGGTATGTTGGCTTTTATTACAAGAGGATTTGAGTACAAGAGTAAAAACATCTTACTGCAATTATATAGGGTCCTGGTGACACCGCACCTGGAGTATTGTGTACAGTTTTGGTCTCCTTACCTAAGGAAGGATATACTTGCCAGTGAGGGAGTGCAACAAAGGTTCACAAGACTGATTTCTGGGATGGGGGGATTGTTCTATGAGGAGAGATTGAGTAGATTAGGTCCACATTCTCTAGAGTTTAGAAGAATGAGAGGTGATCTCATTGAAACATACAAAATTCTTACAGGACTTGACAGGGTTGATGTAGGGAGTATGTTACTTTTGGCTGAGGAGTCTAGAACCAGGGATCACAATCTCAGAATAAGGGGTTGACCATTTAGGACTGAGATGAGGAGAAACATTTGCACTCAGAGGTTGGTGAATCTTTGGAATTCTGGACCTCAGAGGACTATGGAGGCTCAGTCTTTGAGGATATTATTGGGAATCAAGGAATATAGGGACAGTGCAGAAAAATGGAGTTGAGATAAAAGATCAGCCATGATCTCATTGAATGGCGGAGCAGGCTCGAGGGGCCGAATAGCCTACTCCTACTCCTAATTCTTATGATCTTATGTTCTTATGGTCTCTCGATAACTTCATTAGAAATGATTTCCAGGCAATTGTCTCTCTATTGCCCTGTGGGCTGGATTTTCGGCTTTTAGATATTCGGGACATTAATGACAATGGGGCAGTCTTGATAATGCCTGGAAAAAGTTTGCGACTCAGTCAGCAAAATTGGGCAGCTGGGCCCTGAATGGCGGGTGGAGCGGTAAGGGAGGTGTTTGTCTCTTTGGTCGCGAGGCCGGCTGAGCATGCGAAAATTCTGAGCTAAACAGCCGGCCTAGGTGCGCACTAAGAGAGGCTTGGGGAGAAAAAAAAAACCTGAAAAGGAAAACACCCAAAACATTCCAAATAAATAGCCCATGCCACCCCAACATAAATCGCAAAAAAAAATAGAAAAAACAATCACACTTACTTGAGGTCAACATTACTTACCTCACGACGGCCGCTACAACTTGGTCCCAGCAGGACACTCTATGCAGCGCTATGGGTCGGGCGGGAGTCAAATGTTGAGCCAATTTCGCATTCAGGGGCGTTGCACACCAGCTCGCCTCTTCCGGACAGTATTGCTCCACACCCCACTGAAACCGGCCCTGAAAATGTCGGAGGGGCGCTGGAAGCTGGCTGCCTGCCCAGAAGAGCTTACCGCTGCTCACCTCCAGGGCAAAAACAGAGGCGGCCAGGATCGGAAAATCCAGCCCATATGGTGGTCTTGGCTTTTAATCTTCACAATTGGAGCTCCTACAACATAGAAACATAGAAAGTAGGTGCAGGAGTAGGCCATTCGGCCCTTTGAGCCTGCACCACCATTCAATATGAACATGGCTGACCATGCAACTTCAGTACCCCATTCTTGCTCTCTCTCCATACCCCTTGATCCCTTTAGCCATAAGTGCCACATCGAGCTCATTTTTGAATATATCTAACGAACTGTGGTAGAGAATTCCACAGGTTCACAATTCTCTGAGTGAAGAAGTTTCTCCTCATCTCGGTCCAAAATGGCTGACCTCTTATCCTTAGACCGTGATCCCTGATTCTGGACTTCCCCAACATCGGGAACATTCTTCCTGCATCTAATCTGTCCTATCCCGTCAGAATTTTATATGTTTCTATGAGATCCCCTCTCATTCTTCTAAATTCCAGTGAATATAAGCCTAGTCAATCCAATCTTTCTTCATATGCCAGCCCTGATTCCCGGGAATCAGTCTGGTGAACCTTCGCTGCACTCCCTCAATAGCAAGAATGTCCTTCCTCAGATTAGGAGACCAAACTGCACACAATACTCAAGGTGTGGTTTCACCAAGGCCCTGTACAATTGCAGTAAGGCCTCCCTGCTCATGTACTCAAATCCCCTCGCTATAAAAACATAGAAACATAGAAAATAGGTGCAGGAGTAGGCCATTCGGCCCTTCTAGCCTGCACCGCCATTCAATGAGTTCATGGCTGAACATGCAAGTTCAGTACCCGATTCCTGCTTTCTCACCATACCCCTTGATTCCCCTAGTAGTAAGGACTTCATCTAACTCCTTTTTGAATATATTTAGTGAATTGGCCTCAACAACTTTCTGTAGTAGAGAATTCCACAGGTTCACCACTCTCTGGGTGAAGAAATTCCTCCTCATCTCGGTCCTAAATGGCTTCCCCCTTATCCTTAGACTGTGTCCCCTGGTTCTGGACCTCCCCAACATTGGGAACATTCTTCCTGCATCTAACCTGTCTAACCCCGTCAGAATTTTAAACGTTTCTATGAGGTCCCCTCTCATTCTTCTGAACTCCAGTGAATACAAGCCCAGTTGATCCAGTCTTTCTTGATAGGTCAGTCCCGCCATCCCGGGAATCAGTCTGGTGAACCTTCACTGCACGCCCTCAATAACAAGAATGTCCTTCCTCAGGTTAGGAGACCAAAACTGTACACAGTACTCCAGGTGTGGCCTCACCAAGGCCCTGTACAACTGTAGCAACACCTCCCTGCCCCTGTACTCAAATCCCCTCGCTATGAAGGCCAAAATACCATTTGCTTTCTTAACCGCCTGCTGTACCTGCACGCCAGCCTTCAATGACTGATGTACCATGACACCCAGGTCTCTTTGCACCTCCTCTTTTCCTAATCTGTCACCATTCAGATAATAGTCTGTCTCTCTGTTTTTACCACCAAAGTGGATAACCTCACATTTATCCACATTATACTTCATCTGCCATGCATTTGCCCACTCACCTAACCTATCCAAGTCGCTCTGCAGCCTCATAGCATCCTCCTCACAGCTCACACTGCCATCCAACTTAGTGTCATCCGCAAATTTGGAGATACTACATTTAATCCCCTCGTCTAAATCATTAATGTACAGTGTAAACAGCTGGGGCCCCAGCACAGAACCTTGCGGTACCCCACTAGTCACTGCCTGCCATTCTGAAAAGTACCCATTTACTCCTACTCTTTGCTTCCTGTCTGACAACCATTTCTCAATCCATGTCAGCACACTACCCCCAATCCCATGTGCTTTAACTTTGCACATTAATCTCTTGTGTGGGACCTTGTCGAAAGCCTTCTGAAAGTCCAAATATACCACATCAACTGGTTCTCCCTTGTCCACTCTACTGGAAACATCCTCAAAAAATTCCAGAAGATTTGTCAAGCATGATTTCCCTTTCACAAATCCATGCTGACTTGGACCTATCATATCACCTCTTTCCAAATGCACTGCTATGAAATCCTTAATAATTGATTCCATCATTTTGCCCACTACCGATGTCAGGCTGACCGGTCTATAATTCCCTGTTTTCACTCTCCCTCCTTTTTTAAAAAGTGGGGTTACATTGGCTACCCTCCACTCCATAGGAACTGATCCAGAGTCAATGGAATGTTGGAAAATGACTGTCAATGCATCCACTATTTCCAAGGCCACCTCCTTAAGTACTCTGGGATGCAGTCCATCAGGCCTTGGGGATTTATCGGCCTTCAATCCCATCAATTTCCCCAACACAATTTCCCGACTAATAAGGATTTCCCTCAGTTCCTCCTCCTTACTAGACCCTCCGACCCCTTTTATATCCGGAAGGTTGTTTGTGTCCTCCTCAGTGAATACCGAACCAAAGTACTTGTTCAATTGGTCCGCTATTTCTTTGTTCCCCGTTATGACTTCTCCTGATTCTGACTGCAGGGGACCTACATTTGTCTTTACTAATCTTTTTCTCTTTACATATCTATAGAAACTTTTGCAATCCGTCTTAATGTTCCCTGCAAGCTTCTTCTCGTACTCCATTTCCCCTGCCCTAATCAAACCCTTTGTCCTCCTCTGCTGAGTTCCAAATTTCTCCCAGTCCCCGGGTTCGCTGCTATTTCTGGCCGATTTGTATGCCACTTCCTTGGCTTTAATACTATCCCTGATTTCCCTTGATAGCCACGGTTGAGCCACCTTCTCTTTTTTATTTTTACGCCAGACAGGAATGTACAATTGTTGTAGTTCATCCATGCGGTCTCTAAATGTCTGCCATTGCCCATCCACAGTCAACCCCTTAAGTATCATTCGCCATCTATCCTAGCCAATTCACGCCTCATACCTTCAAAGTTACCCTTCTTTAAGTTCTGGACCATGGTCTCTGAATTAACTGTTTCATTCTCCATCCTAATGCAGAATTCCACCATATTATGGTCACTCTTCCCCAAGGGGCCTCGCACAACGAGATTGCTAATTAATCCTCTCTCATTACACAATACCCAGTCTAAGATGGCCTCCCCCCTAGTTGGTTCCTCGACATATTGGTCTAAAAAACCATCCCTTATGCACTCCAGGAAATCCTCCTCCCCATATTGCTTCCAGTTTGGTTAACCCAATCTATGTGCATATTAAAGTCACCCATTATAACTGCTGCACCTTTATTGCACGCACCCCTAATTTCATGTTTGATGCCCTCCCCAACATCACTACTACTGTTTGGAGGTCTGTACACAACTCCCACTAACGTTTTTTGCCCTTTGGTATTCTGCAGCTCTACCCATATAGATTCCACATCATCCAAGCTAATGTCCTTCCGAACTATTGCCTTAATTTGCTCCTTAACCAGCAATGCTACCCCACCTCCTTTTCCTTTTATTCTATCTTTCCTGAATGTTGAATACCCCTGGATGTTGAGTTCCCAGCCCTGATTATCCTGGAGCCACGTCTCCGTAATCCCAATCACATCATATTTGTTAACATCTATTTGCACAGTTAATTCATCCACCTTATTGCGGACACTCCTTGCATTAAGACACAAAGCCTTCAGGCTTGTTTTTTTAATACCCTTTGTCCTTTTAGAATTTTGCTGTACAGTGGCCCTTTTTGTTCTTTGCCTTGGGTTTCTCTGCCCTCCACTTTTCCTCATCTCCTTTTTGTCTTTTGCTTTTGCCTCCTTTTTGTTTCCCTCTGTCTCCCTGCATTGGTTCCCATCCCCCTGCCATATTAGTTTAAATCCTTCCCAACAGCACTAGCAAACACTCCCCCTAGGACATTGGTTCCGGTCCTGCCCAGGTGCAGACCGTCCGGTTTGTACTGGTCCCACCTCCCCCAGAACCGGTTCCAATGCCCCAGGAATTTGAATCCCTCCCTGCTGCACCACTGCTCAAGCCATGTATTCATCTGCGCTATCCTGCGATTCCTACTCTGACTATCACGTGGCACTGGTAGCAATCCCGAGATTGCTACTTTTGAGGTCCTACTTTTTAATTTAGCTCCTAGCTCCTTAAATTCGTTTCATAGGACCTCATCCCTTTTTTTACCTATGTCGTTGGTACCAATGTGCACCATGACAACTGGCCATTTGCCTTCTTTACATACCTACCTTCAATGACTGATGTACCATGACACGCAGGTCTCGTTGCACCTCCCCTTTTACTAATTTGTCACCATTCAGATAATAATCTGCCTTCCTGTTTTTGTAACCAAAGTGGATAACCTCACACTATTTCACATTATACTGCATCTGCCATGCATTTGCCCATTCACCTAACCTGTCCAAGACCCCCTGCAGCCTCCTAGCATCCTCCTCGCAGCTTGCACTGCCACCCAGCTTAGTGTCATCTGCAAACTTGGAGGTATTACATTCAATTCCTTTGTCTAAATCATTAATGTATATTGTAAATAGCTGGGGTCCCAGCATTGAACCCTGCGGCACCCCACTAGTCATTGCCTGCCATTCTAAAAAGGACCCGTTTATTCCTACTCTTTGCTTCCTGTCTGCCAACCAGTTCTCTATCCACGTCAATACATTACCCCCAATACCATGTGCCTTAATTTTGCACACTAATCTCTTGTGTGGGACCTTGTCAAAAGCCTTTTGAAAGTCCAAATACACTACATCCACTGGTTCTCCCTTGTCCACTCTACTAGTTACATCCTCACAACAATTCCAGAAGATTTGCCAAGCATGATTTCCCTTTCATAAATCCATGCTGACTTGGACCAATCCTGTCACTGCTTTCCAAATGCGCTGCTATTACATCTTTAATAATTGATTTCAACATTTTCCCACTACCGATGTCAGGCTAACTGGCCTATAATTCCCTGTTTTCTCTCTCCCTCCTTTTTTAAAAAGTGGGGTTACATTAGCTACCCTCCAATCCATAGGAACTGAACCAGAGTCTATTGAATGTTGGAAAATGAGTACCAGTGCATCCACTATTTCTCGGGCCACTTCCTTAAGTACTCTGGGATGCAGACTATCAGGCCCTTGGAATTTATCGGCCTTCAGTCCCTTCACTTTACCTATCACCATTTCCTGACTGATAAGGATTTCCCTCAGTTCCCCCTTCTTGCCAGACCCTCGGTCCCCTAGTATTTTCGGGAGGTTATTTGTGTCTTCCTTAGTGAAGACAGAACCAAAGTATTTGTTCAATTGGTCTGCCATTTCCTTGTTCCTCATTATGAATTCCTCTGATTCTGACTGCAAGGGACCTACATTAGTGTTCACTCATCTTTTTCTCTTCACATATCTATAGAAGCTTTTGCAGTCAGTTTTTATGTTCCCTGCAAGCTTACTCTCATACTCTATTTTCCCCTTCCTAATTAATTCCTTTGTCCTCCTCTGCTGAGTTCTAAATTTCTCCTAGTCCTCAGGTTTGCTACTTTTTCTGGCCAATTTATATGCCTCTTTCCCTAATTTCCCTTGTTAGCCACGGTTGAGCCACCTTCCCTTTTTTATTCTTAAGCCACACAGGGATGTACAATTGTTGTAGTTCATCCATGTGATATTTAAATGTCTGCCATTGCCTATCCACCTTTAAGTGTAATTCTCCAGTCTATCCTAGCCAATTCACATCTCATACCATCGAAGTTTCCTTTCTTTAAGTTCAGGACCCTAGTCTCTGAATTAACTGTGTTACTCTCCATCTTAATGAAGAATTCTACCATATTGTGGTCACTCTTCCCCAAGGGGCCCCGCACGACCAGATTGCGAATTAATCCTCTCTCGTTACACAAGATCCAGTTTAGGATGGTCTGCTCTCTAGTTGGTTTGTCGACATATTGGTCTAGAAAACCATCCCTTATACACTCCAGAAAATCCTCCTCCATAGCATTGCTTCCAGTTTGGTTAGCCCAATCAATATGCAGATTAAAGTCACCCATGATAACTGCTGTACCCTTATTGCACGCATCCCTAATTTCCTGTTTGATGCCATCCCCAACTCCCTACTACTGTTTGGTGGTATGTGCACAACTCCCACTAATGTTTTCTGCCCTTTGGTGTTTTGCAGCTCTACCCATATAGATTCCACATCATGCACGCTAATGTCCTTCCTTACTATTGCATTAATCTCTTCTTTAACCAGTAACGCTACCCCACCTCCTTTTGCTTCCTCTCTGTCCTTCCTGAATATTGAATACCCCTGGATATTGAGTTCCCAGCCTTTGTTACCTTGGAGCCATGTCTCCGTAATCCCAATTACATCATATCCGTTAACAGCTATCTGCACAGTCAATCCATCCACCTTATTACGAATGCTACTCGCATTGAGACTCAGAGCCTAAAGGCTTGTTTTTTAACAATCTTTGTCCTTTTAGAATTATGTTGTAATGTGGCCCTTTTTGATTTTTGCCCTTGATTTCTCTGCCCTCCATTCTTGCTATTCTCCTTCCTACCTTTTGCTTCTGCCCCCTTTTTCTTCCCTCTGCCTCCCTGCATAGATTCCCAGCCCCTGCCTTTTTAGGTTAAATCCTCCCCAACAAACACACCGCCGAGGACATCGGTTCCGTTCCTGCCCAAGTGTAGATCGCCGGTTTGTACTGGTCCCACCTCCCCCAGAATCGGTTCCAATGTCCCAGGAATTTGAATCCCTCCTCCTTGCACTATTCCTCAAGCCATGTATTTAGCTGAGCTATCCTGCAATTCCTACTCTGACTAGCACGTGGCACTGGTAGCAATCCTGAGATTACAACTTTTGAGGTCCTACTTTTTAATTTAACTCCTAGCTCCCTAAATTCAGCTTGTAGGACCTTATCCTGTTTTTTACCTATATCTTTGGTACCTATATGTATTACGACAGCTGGCTGTTCACCCTCCCCCTCCAGAATGCGCTGCAGCCGCTCAGAGACATCCTTGACCCTTGCACCAGGGAGGCAACATATCATCCTGGAGCCTCGTTTGTGGCTGCAGAAACGCCTATCTATTCCCCTTACAATAGAATACCCCTATCACTGTAGCTCTCCCATTCTTTTTCATGCCCTCCTGTGCAGCAGAGCCACCCCTGGTGCCATGGACTTGGCTGCTGCTGCCTTCCCCTGACGAGTCATCTCCCCCAACAGTACCCAAGGTGGTGTATCTGTTTTGGAGGCAAATGCCCGCAGGGGATCCCTGCACTACCTTCCTTTCACTGCTCTGCCTGATGGTCACCCATTCCCTATCTGCCTGTGTAACCTTTACCTGCAGTGTGACCAACTCACTAAACGTGCTATTCACGACATCCTCAGCATCGCAGATGCTCCAGAGTGAATCCATGCACAACTGCACACTGATCGTTAGATCCCCTCGATGGTAGGCGGTGCCTTTTTTTAAAATAGGAATTACGCACACTAACCACAAAACATCATTGGAAATTGCAGAAAAGGAATTGATGGAAATAAAAGTGAATGTGGGCTGGCAGATAATACATTGTTAGAAATATTCAAAACAGCAGCACACATCTCTGGGATCAGAATGTAAATGATGTAGAATTGCATAGATATTACAACATCGAAACAGGTCATTTGGCCCAGTCAGTTGGTGTCTCAATCTCATGGTGCTATTCTGTTCCCGTAGGCCTTTATTCTCCAATTTTTCAACCAGTTATCCAAGCTATTCTTAAAACTTGACATGTTTTTTGTTTCAAACGGTTACTCTGGTAGTTCATTCCACAGCCTCACAACACTCTGTTTAAGAATATTCTTCCTGTTATTTGTCCAAAATCTCTTATAGTTGATCTTATATCTTTGCCATCTTTTCTAGACTTGTCAACCACTGGAAACAGTTATTTTCTATCCACTCAGTCCCATCCCGTCATAATTTTAAACACCTCTATCAAATCATCCATAATCGCCTATATTTTAATGAAAGCAGCCACAAATGCATCTGTCATATTCTGACCTAGTTCCAAGGGGTTTTGGACCAAAGAACAAAACAGTTTATAATTTGGTTCAAATTGGCAGTAATTTGTTCATTTCACTCACAAAGAGCAAGAAGCTGACTGCCGGAGGAAAATCTAACAATGTGGTACAATGGGGCCAAGTTTCGGCCTGAGTTGTTCCTGTTTTTTTGGAGCAACTGGTTTAGAATGGAGTATCTTAGAAATTGCAATTCTCGGCAATTAGTTTGCTCCAGTTTTAGTCAGTTAGAACAGTTTCAGTTTGGAACAGTTTTTTTTTCACAAGGGGGCGTGTCCGGCCCGTTTTGCAAGTTTAGGCAGTGAAAACTTACTCCAAACTAACTTAGAATGGAGTAAGTGTAGATTTTTGTATGCTCAGAAAAACCTTGCCTACACTTAGAAAATCAGGCGTAGGTTACAAATCAGGTGTAGAGAACGGGGAAGGGGGGAGGAAAGGGAAGTTTACAAACATTAAATACTTCAGTTTTACAAATAAAGAGCCATCATCAATAATAAATGATAAATACATCAATAAATCAACCAATAAATTAATCAAAAAAAATTAATAAAAAATGAAAAAATAAAAAAATCAATCAATAAAAAAATTTCTACTCACTGACTGCAGCACTGGGAGCCCTCCAACAGCGTGCTGGGATGGGGCCCCCCCAGTGTGTGTGTCTCTCTCTCTCTCTGTCTGTCTGTGTGTCTCTATCTCACTCTCTGTCTTTCAGTGTCAGTGTCTCTCTCTCGGAGGAGGGGGGGAGCACTGGGGGTGGGGAGAGAGGGGGAAGGGAGGGAGGAGGGGGGTGAGGAGGAGGGAGAGGGAAAGGGAGGGGGGAGGGGGGGAGAGGGAGGGAGGGGGAGAGGAGAAGGAGGAGGCTGAACGGGCCTGGCTGACATGAAGAAGCCGGGCCCAAGACTTCGGGTGGGGCCTGCCCCTAGCAAGGTAGGTGGCCGGGGGAAGCCAGAGCTGGGGGGGCGGGTGGGGAGGGGGGCGTCGCTGGAGCTAGGGGGTGTCGTCGGAGTGGGAGCGGGGGGGGGGGGGGCTCGTCGGAGCGGGAGCGGGAGCAGGAGCGAGCGGGGGGGTCGTCGGTGCGGGAGCGGTGGGGGGGGGGGGGTCGTCGGGAGCGGGAGCTGGGTGGGGGGGTCCGGGGGGGGAGGATCCGGGGGAGAGCGGAGCGGGAGCTGGGGGGGGGAATCGGAGCGGGAGCTGGGGGGGAGGGTCCGGGGGGAGCGGAGTGGGAGCTGGGGGGATCGGAGTCAGAGCTGAGGGGGGGCGTCCGGTGGGGGGAGGATCCGGGGGGGGGAGCGGAGCGGAAACTGGGGGGTGATCGGAGCGGGAGCTGGGGGGGGGATCCGCTGGGGGAGCGGAGCAGGAGCTGGGGGGGTTCGGAGCGGGAGCTGGCGGGGGCGGGTGGGGTGTGTGTGGGGTTGAGAGAGCCAACTGGAGCCAGAGCAGGAGCTGGACGAGCGAGGTGCAGCCTGACCCTCGCAGCCCCAGTGAGCCCATTCGGCCAGGGCTAGGGGCTGCGTGCTTCGGGCCCCTCCCACACAGTTTCGGGTGCCTGGAGCTACTGCACATGCGCGTCCACTGTAGCGTGCCTGTGCAGAGGTCCCGGCATTGATTTCAGCGCAGGGACCTGGATCCGCCCCCCACAGCTCGTGCTGCGTTGCGCCGAGCTGCAAAGGACCTGCAGGGAGCCGGAGAATGTGCAGTTATTTTTTTGGCGCATGTTCAGGCGCGAAAAATGGGCGTCCAGGTCGGGGCTGCGCCGTTCTAGGCGCGGCACGAAACTTGGGCCCAATATGGGGTCCTCTCCTGAGGTGCATTGATTAAACTGGAACAATGTTCCACTTGCCAGCATTGACCCTTACTTGGTGAAGATTTTAAAAAACACTAAAAATGTAAAGTTCAGCCCAAGCTATCCATTTTACTTCCTGAGGTTGTGGTAATTTCGCTGACATGAAGTAAAACATAAATATAGCACCAGCTGTTAGTTTCAGGTTGCAGTATCATAAGATATGGAAATTGACTCTAGTATGCTCAAGCAGAATCTCTGGTGATGTCATTTAGACATTGCTCTAGGCATCAATATTAAATGTATCTATTAGCATAGTTATAAAATGTAGATTCTTATAAACAAACAAATAGTTGTATATACATTTTCATTTGTTTATTAAAATATTTTTAATATTTTATAATATATATTAAAATGGGTGCTTCAAATATTGGGATGTGGGGGGTGGGAGTGACCAATGGGGGGGTCAATCGCCAGGACAGTGGAGTTGGGCAGAACAGTCTTGCTCCTCCTGGCCTACAAGGAGTGCCAAAAGAGCCACTTACACTGGGGAGCTGTCAGCTCCTGCCTCCGTTTCACTGCTGAGTTTTCCATCCCTTGGGAAACCCGTGCAGCACCAATTAATTTCAAATCGGATTCCCAATTGCACTGTTGAAACCTGATTTACATATATTAATAAACATCCCACCTCTCCACAGCGGAACACTCAAATGCCCCACTATCTGCTGCCGTAACATTTAACAGCAGGCACGAGTGGCATTTGGGATGGGTTACTCAGATTTCACTTTTTAACCTCCACGACCCTCCAGCCTGTCATGATTGCGTTAATATCGAGGCTTGAATATTTAAAGTATGTGTGAGTTACAAACAATATAGACTGGAACCATGGTTCAGTTAGACCAGTCCCTAACGCACCCCCACTTTGGGTAATTCCCAGTACGAGGTTTGAGGACACTCTTGCTCTTCCTGGCTCCACAGAAAGCTGTTTCTTTTAAAAAGTAAATTAACATTTACCTTTTGTTGGCAGCCACGGGGCCAATTATAAATCCTGAGTGGAGCAGGACCTTCATCGGCCATTGGTAACTTATTTTGTAAAGAGGTTCTTCAAAAGGTGTTAGTCCCCTCATTAACTTATTCAAGGAGTCCAAAAAATGAGCCCAATAAATTTAGCACAAATTAGGCATAAGTCATCCCACTGCTAAATTAATATGCTTCGTGCCCATTTTATGCACAAAGAACAGGTGCAATGTATACCAATTTCTACCTCCATGGTGTTCAATCCAGCTCTAAATTTTGAAAACAACACTGACATACAATTTTATTACCATTATATCAATATTTATAACATTGCCATTTACTTGACTGCACTGGAACTTGTGTGACATTACCTCAGTTCATACAAAAACTGTCTGAGGATTCAAACAAGGAACAAGCCATGCCTCATGACTCAAGACATATTCTGAATGATGTAAGGGAAATTTCATTAAATCTAGCAACACTCTCAGTACCAAATGAGTAATAGCTACAATAAGCCGCCCTCACTGATATTGTTCGTGGTGATGGGGCAGCAGGAAAAGAAGCAGGAGGTGAGGGAAGAGGAGGAATGAAACAAGTATGCATAAACAGCACAGATATGGGATTCAGGTTCAGAATTACACTAGAAAAGAGGTAACAGCAGGCTCCTAAATATGCTGCAAAATGATGCTCCATATTTTTGAGCTCACATCTTGCAAAGATGCCATGCACAATCCAATTTTCATTAAAAAATAATTGGTGCTTTAAAGGCACTAGCTGCTGGTATTGGACATTCTAGTGCTCGACCCAACATGCACTAAGTGCAGGGAGCGCCACCCAAATATTTAAATGATCTCACCTTACAATGTTCTGCAGTGAGACACAGCTTCATGCAGTGCCTGAGAAGTAACCGTCCTGGTGGCACTGCAACAAGGAGTGCATTATTCATCCTGACCTATATGAAATTTTAAACAACAGCACCTTGGGCTAGAAATTCCGTTGCGCCCCATTTGGGGCGATAACTTTTCAAAAGTGAGGAAAGGTATCGGCAGGCGATAATCCTTTTTTCATTTCAGGAACTTCAAAGAGCTAAGTGGAGTGCTAAATTAAGCGTGACTACTTCTCTTAGGGCGCTAAATAGAGTGAGAGGGGCGGTTACGGCAGAGCGCTGAAGAATGTTCAGTGCAATGCTGCCGGCATCAGAGGCTCCTTCCTTTACTTAAAGGGAAGGGCCAATGATGTTTTGCAGCATTCTTCTTCTTACTTCTGTGGGGCCACGAGACCAACGCGACTTCCATTACAGCCCCAATCACTCTCAGAGAGTGGAGGGCCAAGGCATCGCGTAGCAATGAGCCAGCTGAAACATTCAGCAGGCACCAGACTGGTGCAGAGAATAAAATTTGACCTACCTAACCACCACTGCTTTTAATTATCACTCCCCAAGTGGTTAGCCGAAGTGACAATGCCTCCTGCAGCTGCCGTTGTTGACGTCCGGCGATGCTGCAGGGGAAGGGGAGTGAATATCACATCCTGGGTGGTATTGGGGCACTGCGCACTGGATGATGTCACGATCTATGGGAGCAAGAGACCGATGCGGTAAGTGTTATCTCCAGTGCAAAACCGGCAGAAAAGTTCACGGGCATCGGTGAATTCACTACGCCCGGTCGATAACCCCTTAGCGCCCTGTTACCGTTCCCACCCACCCCCCCCCAACGGCGCTAATGGCAGTTGAAAAGCAGCTGAATTTCTCTGTCCCTGGATTTATAAAGCACTTTTATATGTGAAAAATTATGCTTTACAATGGGAAAAACAAAACAATGGTGTTAAAGTTGAGCAAAAAGAAGAGAAGAGGAAGAGTTTAGGAATGGAATTCCACAGATTAGGGCTGAAGCAGATGAAGGTTCTGCCATCAATGGTAAGATGAATAGAGGACATATGCACAGAAGGTCAGCGTCAGAGGATGAATAGGAGAAATAAGGCTGCAAAATGTTGCAAAATTAGAGTGAGGCAAATTCATGGTAGGATTTGAAGATGCAAACAAGTATTTAACATTAAATAGGGAACAGGGGGCCAATGCCAATGCAACAGGGAATCAGTGAGGATGGCAATGATGGTTGAGCAGGGTGTCATGCAGATCGGACATGGGCAGCTGAATGTCCTTGTTTTTGAATGAATTAGACTTTATGGAAGGAGCAGAATGGAGGATTGGCAAAGTGGATGTTGGAAAATGAGTCTGGAGCTGATAAAAGTGTGGAAGAGAGTTCTGGTGGCAGTGGGAATGTTTGGGTTCATATGCGGGCAATACTGTGGACGTCTCTTGGTGATGGATATGTTTAGGTGTAGATTGCAATCACTGAAGATGAAGAGTCACTCAGTGCAGAGGCTAAGGAAGGCCAAAACAAAATCCTGGTGATGAAGTCCCCACCGGGCTGGCCACGTGTAGATGATGAATATTTTAAATGTGAAGCGGGAGAGATGGATGAGGGTGAAGTGCTTGAGCAAGTAAAAGGTGCCAGAGGAGTAACTGAAGGTGTGACTTGATGATAAGAACTACACTCCGGTAGTTTAGACAATGCAAGTGATTTATAGTATACGCATATAGGGAGGTTTTGATGAGGGGGAAGGAGGCCATATTTCTGTCACAACAGAATGTTAGAAGACTCACCCACGGTGTTCACATTCTGAAACATGATATAGAGTGGGACAGTTGGTTGATAACTAATAAAAGAGATAAGAGGGAGGTTAGAAAGGTTGACTCCAGAGGAGCAAGCTGAGTGGGGTGGTACATGAGAGTAGAGGCTGGGCAGTTAGGGTTGGTGCTCATGAAAAGCTAGTGATGGTGCTATGATGGACATGGCAGAAAATACTAAAGGACGCCATGGCATGTTTTCTTAACAACTCATTATATGTCCCCAAAACTAATTTCATGCCATCTTCTCATCATTTCACACAAAATGTGGCTCAATTGGTAGCACTCTCAACTCTGAGTCAGAAGGTTGTGGGCATAAGTCACACTCCAGAGTTTTGAGCACAAAAATATTGGTGAAATTCCAGGACAGCACTGAGGGAGTGCTGCACTGTCGGAGGTGCCTTCTTTCAGATGAGACTCTTTCTTCCCTTTTCAAAGAAGTAGGTTTCATATAGCCATTAGCAGAAAATCTGTTGGAGGACCAGCCAACTTGCAACTCCTGAACCACTGAGGAGTGGACCCTCCAAATAATTGCGGCTGAGGTCATTGAGGGAGTGGAAACTCGATCAGACTAACAGTTAGCTATAACTGATCCTCTGCATGCCACCGTAGTAGCTTTGTTATTGTGGTTACAGCATTCCCAAATAACTGATTTTTAACATGTTCCTTTTTCTTTGCTCTCCCAAAATATTGGCACCAGGGAGAAGGCGCAAGAAGAGGAGGAGGCAGTCCTATCACATCACAATCAATCAAGCACTTCTGACACTACATCCATCAGAGCAGAAACATCCACTTCAAAGAAATCAGATGGGTTGAGTCCTGAGGGAGCACAAGATAAAGGACTGTCCATCAGTGAGGATGAACAAGTGGAGATGGTGCCAGGTGACAACAACAGGAGGAAGGGAGGTTAGGACCAAATGAATAGTTGCTGTGTGACCCATAGATTCATACCATAGAGGAGTTGCATATTGGGCTGCACTGATCAATCAGCAGAAGCTCTTCGAGCTCTCGTCAAGGAATGGTGAAGAACATGCAGCAATGTTACTCCGAAATTCATGCAGGAATGCTTGGGAAGCAAGTGGCAACTCCATGTTATCATCTGAAGAGCTTCCAAAGACAGTAGGATCAAACTCAGATATAATCTTGCTCACCAAGACTGTCTATTCTTATACTTCTAGTCTATGGAAACGAGGGAATCAGCCTGCCATCACATTTTTTAATAACTTTCAAGAGTCTGTCCCCACACAGATCTGTGGTGATCCACAAGAGGATGTCAGCAGATGAAATTTGATAGGAGAGATGGATAAGGTGGGGAGTTAACAGTGCCTCTAGTTGGCCCCCTCAATCAATTGCAGAAGAAGCATTTAGGGGACAGCAGTAGGTGACCAGCGCAGATGCGAAGGTTATGGAAATAGAGGTACATAAGAACAGAAGGAATAGGAGCAGGAGTTGGTCATTTGGCCCCTCGAGCCTGTTCCATCATTCAATAAGATCATGGCTGATCTGATCTTGGCCTCAACTTCACCATTGCCTGCTCCCCATAACCATTGACTCAATAATCATTCAAAAATCTGTCTATCTGCACATATATGGTGAGAGAAGAAATTCCTCCTCATTTCCGTTTTAATTGAGTGAACCCTTATTCTGAAACTATGCCCCCTAGTTCTAGAATCCCCCATGAGGGGAAACATCCTCTCTGCATCTACCCTGTCAAGCCCCCTCAGAATCTTATATGTTTCAATAACATCACCTTTCATTCTTCCAAACTCCAATGGGTATAGGCCCAACCTGCTCAACCTTTCTTCATAAGACAACCCCTTCATCTCAGGAATCAACCTTGTGCACCTTCTCTGAACTGCCTCCAATGCAAGTATACCCCTCCTTAAATAAGGAGACCAAAACTGTACACAGTACTGTAGGTGTGGTCTCACCAATGCCCTGCACAGTTGTAGCAGGACTTCCCTATTTTTATACTCCATCCCCCTTGCAATAAAGGCCAACATTCCATTTGTCTTCCTAATTACTTGCTGTACCTGCATGCTAATGTTTTGTGTTTCATGTACAAGGACCCCCAGATCCCTCTGTACCTCAACATTTTGTAATCTCTCCCCATTTAAATAATAATTTGCTTTTTTATTTTTCCTACCAAAGTGGATAACCTCACATTTTCCCACTTTATAATCCATCTGCCAAATTTCTGCCCACTCACTTAGTTATCTATATCCCTTTACTGATTCTTTGTGTCCTCCTCACAACTTGCTTTCCCACCTATCTTTGTATCATCAGCAAATTTGTCTATATTACACTTGGCCCCTTCATTCAAGTCATTAATATAGATTGTAAGTAGTTCAGGCCCCAGCACTGTTCCCTGTGGCACCCCATTAGTTACTGTTTGCCAACCTGAAAATGACCCAATTATCCTGACTCTCTGTTTTCTGTTAATTAGCCAATCCTCTATCCATGCTAATATATGATTCCCAACCCCCTGAGCTCTTATCTTGTGCAGTAACCTTTTTTGTGGCACCTTATCGAAGGCCTTCTGGAAATCCAAATACACAACATTTACTGGTTCCCCTTTATCCACTCTGCTTGTTACATCCTCAAAGAACTCCAGCAAATTTGTCAAACATGATTTCTCTTTCATAAAACCATGCTGACTCTGCTTGACTGTATTATGATTTTCTAAGTGTCCTGCTACTATTTCCTTAATAATGGACTCCAGCATTTTCCCAATGACAGATGTTAGGCTAACTGGTCTATAGTTTGTTGCTTGCTGTCTCCCTCCTTTCTTAAATAGGGGCGTTACATTTGCCGTTTTCCAATCCGTTGGGACCTTTCCAGAATCCAGGAAATTTTGGTAGATTACAACCAATGCATCAATTATCTCTGCAGCCACTTCTTTTAAGACCCTTGGATGCAGGTCATCAGGTCCAGGGGACTTGTCCACCTTTAGTCCCATTAGATTGCCTTGTACTTTTTCTCTAGTGATAAAGTACACTAGATAAAGTACAACATTTACTGCTTCTAGGGCATTCGATAAGGTGCTACAAAAAAGGTTACTGCACTAGATAAGAGCTTATGGGATTGATTTAAGTTCCCCCCTCCCAATAGCCCCTTGATTATCAATTATTGGAATGCTTTTAGTGTCTTCTACCGAGAAGACCAATACAAAATATTTGTTTAGAGTCTCTGCCATTTACCTGTTCCCATTGTTAATTCCCCAGTCTCATCCTCTAAGGGACCAATGTTTACTTTAGCTACTCTCTTCCTTTTTCTATACCAGTAGAATTTCTTACTGTCTGTTTTTATATTTCTTGATAGTTTACTGTCATAAACTATCTTCTCTCTCTTTATTATTTTTTTAGTCATCCTTTGCTGGTTTCTAAAAAATTCCCAATCCTCTGGCCTCCAACTGTTCTTCACAACGTTGTATGTCTTTGTTTTCAATTTGATACCATTCTTCCCTTCTTTAGTTAGCCACAGATGGTCCATCCTTCTCCCAGAGTTCTTATTTCTCACTGGAATACATCTTTGCTGAGACTAAAATGAAGTTGGATGACTTGCTTCCACACTAATATGAGTTCTCAGGTGACTGATGAGTCCAATGCAGGACCTCCAGTCTCTGTCACAGGTGGGGCAGATGTTGATTGAAGGGACGTGTGGGTGGGCTGCTTGGGTTGTTGTGTGCTCCTTCCACTGTTTGCGCTTGGCTTCTGATTGCTACTGGCGAAGAGACTTGAGGTGTTCAGCGCCTTCCCGGATGCTCCTCCAATTTGAGCAGTCTTGGGTCATGGATTCCCAGGTATGGAGATGTTGCACTTTTTCAAAGAGGCTTTGAGAGTGTCCTTGCCGTGTCAGAGCTCTGAGTAGAGCGCTTGTTTTGGGAGACTAGCATCGGGCATATGGATGTTGTGGTCCGTCCATTGGAGCTGATCGAGCGAGGTGAATGCTTCGATGCTGGAGATGTTGGCCTGAATGAGATCATTGATGTTGGTGTGCCTATCCTGCCAGTGGATTTGCAGGATCTTGTGGAGGAAGCATTGGTGGTACTTGTCTAGTGTTTATAGGTGCCTGCTGTACACAGTCCATGTCTCTGAAGCATAGAGGAGGACGGGTATCACTACAGCTCTGTGCCGGGTTTGGTGCCGGGTTCGAGGTCCTGGTTTTCAAACACTCTTTTCCTCAGGCGACTGAAGGCTACACTGGCACGACGTCTGCCCTTTTTGATAGTAGGCTCCCGAGGTATGGAAAATGGTCCACGTTGTTCAAGGCCTCATCATGGATTTTGATAATCGGGGGACAGAACTGTGTGGTGGGGGCAGGTTAGTAGTTGACCTTTGTCTTACGGATGTTTAGTATAGGGCCCATACTCTCGTACGCTTTGGTGAAGGTGTTGACGATGGTTTGGAGTTCGATCTCCGAGTGTGCGTAACTGCAAGCATCGTCTGCATACTGTAATTCAATGACAGAAGATGGGATGATCTTGGATCTGGACTGGAGGTTATGGAGGTTGAACAATTTCCAATTTGTTCTGTAGATTAGCTCCACTCCAGCGGGGAGCTTATTGAGGGTGAAATGGAGCGTTGCAGCAAGGAAGATCGAGAAGAGAGTTGGTGCGATAATACGGCCTTGCTTGACCCCGTCCGTACTTGAATTAGGTCTGTGGTGGATCCATTGGTTAGGATCACGGCTTGCATGTCACCATGGAGCAGGCGGAGGATGGTGACAAACTTTTGAGGGCAGCCAAATTTGAGGAGGACATTCCATAATCCCTCACGGTTGACAGTTTCGAAGGCCTTTGTGAGGTTAAAGAAGGCCATGTACAGAGATTGGTGCTGCTCCCTGCATTTCTCTTGAATTTGGCACGTAGTGAAGATCATGTCCATTGTGACTCTGAGAAGAGCTCTTCAGCCACAGGGGATGGCGATTGAGGAGGATTCTTGCGATGACTTTCCCTGTGGCAGACAGCAGGGAAACTCCTCTGTAATTATCGGCATCAGACTTGTCACCTTTCATAGCAACATAGACACATAGAAAATAGGTGCAGGAGTAGGCCATTCGGCCCTTCGAGCCTGCACCATCATTCAATATGATCATGGCTGATCATTCACCTCAGTACCCCTTTCCCGCTTTCTCTCCATACCCCATGACCCCTTTAGCCGTAAGGGCCACATCTAACTCACTCTTGAATATATCCAATGAACTGGCATCAACGACTCTCTGCGGTAGGGAATTCCATAGGTTCACAACTCTCTGAGTGAAGAAATTTCTCCTCATCTCAGTCCTAAATGGCCTACCCCTTATCCTAAGACTGTGTCCCCTGGTTCTGGACTTCAACATTGGGAACATTCTTCCTGCATCTAACCTGTCCCGTCAGAATCTTATACGTTTCTATGAGATCCCCTCTCATCCTTCTAAACTCCAGTGTATAAAGGCCCAGTTGATCCAGTCTCTCCTCATATGTCAGTCCAGCCATCCCTGGAATCAGTCTGGTGAACCTTCGCTGCACTCCCTCAATAGCAAGAACGTTTCTTGAAGATGGTCACGATTACGGCGTCTCTTAGATCCCCTGGAATGCTCTCTTCCTTCCAAATATGAGAAATGAGTTCATGTATTCGCACCAATAATGCTTCTCCGCCATGCTTTAGTGCTTCGACGGGGATTCCATCTGCTTCTGAGGCCTTGTTGTTCTGGAAGGAGCAGTTCAAAAATCTCCATAACCAAGACTTTGTCTTCATATCAAGTGCTCAAACTGCTCTGCCACTGGCAGTCAAAATGAGTATAACTTGACTCTTATGCCACTGTTTCCTTCCAGACTACAACAGTGGCCTGTACAACCGAGGGTGCCGTCTGGTCCTGCATTCACCAGATAATGAATGTTCCCCTTAGGAAAGCTGGAGAATTTATCCATTTTGGAATCACACTATCCAGCAACATTAAAGTGCCATTCAGGTCTACAATGTTGTTAAATTCTCCAAAGTTCAGGGGAATAGATGGGGACCACATTTCTGTGTGGGCCCTTATGAACCCATTGCATTTTTATAATGGAAATGGATTCCACACCTGAATGTTCAAATAGTTTGTGACCATCAGCAGTGACATGAATGTCCTGTTTTCCAGGAGTTTTGTCTTGAGGCAGTCAAGCTTACCAGCTCGAGTCAAGAAAGATGGGAGATTTGGGAAGGATTCTGGGGGGACAAGGCATGGTTCGTGACCTTCACTTGAAGCAACTAGATATTGGTACAGAGACACAAATTCAGCCACCGTCGTGGTAATTTAGAGGATTGTTGAGTTTTTTTTTGGCTGAAGAACACCATTTCAAATGGATTAGTAATCACTGCCCCCCTCCCCCCACCCCATCTAAATGATAATATTACTCAGGACTTTACAAACTTTAAAACGGTCGGGAACAGTAGCATATTACTTAAGTTATAGGACTAGTAATCCAGAGGCCTGGACTAATAATCTGGAGACATGAGTTTAAATCCCACTGACAGCTGTGGAATTTAAATTCAGTTAATTAAATAAATCTGGAATAAAAAGCTAGTGTCAGTAATGGTGACCATGGGCCCAAATTTCCCCAACCCCTATTTCCGCCGCACTAACTCGAGATGTGCCGACTTTGTGCACTCAAAACAGCGGAAGGGCCTTCTAAACTACTTTTTAGAACCACGCCATAGTCCAGCTTTGCAAGATGTATATATTTATGTATACATGTTTCCTTTCCATTTTGAAGATACTTAATATATAGACCTATAAAGCACAGGACAGCATCTATAGGGTAACTCAGACAGCAACTTCCTAATTTCCACGTTTAACTGCACATGTGCGGTCGCCGGAATGTTGCTGTCTGATTTATTCTTTAATAATGGTGAGCGTTTATAGCTTCACCATTATTTTTACCACAAATTCCAGGCCAATTTTCCTCTAAGCGGTAAATGAACGGCTTTTGCCATTTACCTCGTGTGCAATTGCCACACAGACGTTTTGGGGCTTGTCAGCGGAGGTTTTTCCTAATCCGTGATCTGTTTCAATGCACTGCCCTCTACAGGGGATTTGTGGCATCTGTGAGCAGATGAAGCAACAGTGAGGCTCTTTAACCAATCAAATTGAAGAATCCTCACTGAGCCATGTAGAGTCGAAAACAGGAAGTAAAAAAACAGGAAATATAAATTACATTTAAATCAGATTCAGTAAGCAAAATACAGATTGTGAAATACAAATGGGATTAAGGGAGAGAGATGAAAGTGACAGACAGAAAATTGTAAAAAATTATTTTAATCTTAATATTTTTTAAATCTCCAACATTAATTTTCGTGAGAGAATGAGACTC
Source organism: Pristiophorus japonicus (assembly GCF_044704955.1). Taxonomy (NCBI): domain Eukaryota; kingdom Metazoa; phylum Chordata; class Chondrichthyes; family Pristiophoridae; genus Pristiophorus; species Pristiophorus japonicus. The sequence goes on along the minus strand of NC_091986.1, from coordinate 93,344,476 downwards.
CACATTTGCTAAATTCATTTTTCAGGGCAGAGATTGTTGCGCACTTGCCCCAACTTTTTCTTCTGTATATAAAGCGAGAATAGCGGACAAGTGCCCCAAGTTCATGCCATTACAGTGATTTCAGTGCCGAGTCGATAAGTGAGGACTGCAACAGCGCACCCAATGGAGGAGCAGGGTATTTCTGACAGCAACTTCTGGATTTCCACATTTAACTATGCATGTGTGGACACCTGAAGTTGCTGTCAGATTTACCGTGTAACAGCAACAAGCGCTGATAGCCTCGCCATTATTATTATAACAAATTATGTTTAAGAATATAACTTGAAAATGTTGTAGGGGGTGGTGTGTGGAGTCAGCTTCACCTCTGACCTTCTGAACGGTTCGAATCGCTCCCACTCCCTGGGTTCTAGACTCTGGATTTATTTGGGGGATGTGATAAAGTGCAAGAGACAACTGGTTTGGTGCAAAATAACTTTCATTTTATTAAAGGCAAGAAAATACAATGTCAAACTTATAATCACTCAATGAAAGAACAGTACATCATTCATTCAAAGAGGTTACAGTGAATTATACACCTCCCACCTCCCAATGTCTAACACTGACTCGGTTAAACTCCAGGGCAAACAAGGACTATGCTCACCAATCCTTTACTGGTAGTTGGCGGTGGTTCGCGATTTCGGGGTTCGCTGGATTCTGTAGGTTCTGCTTGCCGTACCCCCAACGTCGTAGAAGACTTCTTACTGCGCAATCTTCAGTTGGGTGGTGTTCGCTGATGCAGTAGGGCGTGTTTTGGATTTATGGGGTAAGTACCCACTTTCTTTCATTAGAAATAGGTTCAAAGTCTCTTTAGGTAATGTTTTCACCTGTTGGTAGTCAGGCCTAGGTTGTAGAATGGAAACTTTCGATTCTTTGATTTCTTCCTTGTGGAGTTTTGTTTCGAAGTTGGTGTTTTTGGTGGTACCACATTGGCTGTGGTCGGTTGCTGCCGCGATGGTGATGTCCTTCCTTCCTTTTCAGTTGCAGGACATCGAGGCTGAAGAAGCTAGTTAAAACTGCTGCGGTGTTCTCTCGCCTTTCTCTCTCTGATGCATAGCATAGCACACCATAGCATTGCACACCCTTTGTTAAAGCAGGGCCCAGTTATACCTTTGCAGCTGTTCTAATCTTAGTGCCAAATCAGCCCTGAGTCTTTGTTTAATTTGGGTGGGCTTGATATTTCTTTGTCATATTTTGGCAGACCCATTAAATGTTAACCTGTCTCAGATGTGTCAATCTTTTAAATCTGTTTTCTTGATGAAAACATTAGCTTTGATATTTGCAATGTCTATCTGTGCTTGGGTTTTCCATGTGGGCTGGATGTGCCATTGTTATTATGTATGTGCTGGAATGGATTTCCAGGTCAGGTTGATGGTTAGCTATCTCTGGGTTAATTGTTGCTATGTTTATGTCTCCTGGGGAGAAGGGTTTTCGCGTATTCACAATTCTCCAGACAATTTGCTTTAGCTTCAACACTCCAGACAGCTTCAATACTCAAACTGGCTTCTTTGAAGGATAGTTCCTTTAATTCTTAGCCCTGCCCACACAGACCTAATCTGCCTTGTAAAATCCCAAATTTGATTAAAGGTCGTAGTTTCGTCCATGTGCACTTTAGGATCTCAAACTCTCTGGTAGACAGTTCCAAATTAAATTTCCTTTCCAATGAGTCCAAACACTGGGGGGGGGGGGGTATTCCCATGAATTTTGCAACTCTACAGTCCCCCTTGTGACACCCTACATACTTGAGTGTCATAGAAACATAGAAAATAAGTGCAGGATTAGGCCATTTGGCCCTTCGAGTCTGCACCACCATTCATAAGATCATGGCTGATCATTCCCTCAGTACCCCTTTCCTGTTTTCTCTCCATACCCCTTGATACCTTTAGCCGTAGGTGCCATATCTAACTCCCATTTGAATATATCCAACGAACTGGCATCAACAACTCTCTGCGGTAGGGAATTCCACAGGTTAACAACTCTCTGAGTGAAGAAGTTTCTCCTCATCTCAGTCCTAAATGGCCTACTCCTTATCCTAAGACTGTGTCCCCTGGTTCTGGACTTCCCCAACATTGGGAACATTCTACCTGCATCTAAGCTGTCCAGTCCTGCCAGAATCTTATATGTTTCTATCAGATCCCCTCTCATCCTTCTAAACTCCAGTGTATAAAGGCCCAGTCTCTCCTCATATGTCAGTCCAGCCATCCTGGGAACCAGTCTGGTGAACCTTTGCTGCACTCTCTCAATAGCAGGAACGTCCTTCCTCAGATTAGGAGACCAAAACTGAACACAATATTCCAGGTGAGGCCTCACCAAGGCCCGGTATAACTGCAGTAAGACCTCCCTGCTCCTATACTCAAATCCCCTAGCTATGAAGGCCAACATACCATTTGCCTTCTTCACCGCCTTCTGTACCTGCATGCCAACTTTCAATGACTGGTGAACCATGACACCCAGGTCTCGTTGCACCTCCCCTTTTCCTAATCTGCCGCCATTCAGATAATATTCTGCCTCCGTGTTTTTGCCCCCAAAGTGGATAACCTCACATTTATCCACATTATACTGCATCTGCCATTCATTTGCCCACTCACCTAACCTGTTCAAATCACCCTTCAGCCTCTTAGCATCCTCCTCACAGCTCACACCGGTACTTAGTTTAGTGTCATCTGCAAACTTGGAGATATTATACTCAATTCCTTCATGTAAATTATTAATGCTAGGTGAGCAAAATTCCTGATCTCCCGAGAGTCAACCTTCCTTATATTTATCTAACTAAAACTTAAACGTGCATCCCCCTTTGAAATGCAATGCAGTTTACAGGCAAATACAGTCATTCAAATTCTGTTACAGCATAGAGGGGGTCTGACACCCCTCCATTACTCCGTTTTTACAGTAAAGATAAAGGTACATAGTCAAACACATTTTTAAGTAACATTCTTACAACACTCGATCTCTGCAGGTAAAAATTAAAACAAGTCAAACATTGTAGTATGGTGTGACCCCTCCTTGCGTGATCCCCAAGTTTGGCCAGGGAGCGTACAGCACCCTTTGGTGCCTGACCTGACGGCCTCTGCCTTTCACTCGACAAGTGAGACACCATAAGTAAAGAATAATCGCGAGTTGCCAGACAACCAAAACATGGATAGCTATTCTGATCCCGGCAGGAACTTCTATGTTTCTGAAAATGTCTCACCAGGGTGGAATTGTGATCTCTAGAATCTTTCTCCCTATCTCAATTCTGTTCCAGAGTGTAGAAATGTTTCTGTGAGATTACTACAGTTGCTAGCAGAGCAGTAAGATGTTCGGGTGGAGGGGGAATTTCATAGCCAAAATGTACAACATAATCCTGCAGGTTTGTGATGTTTTCTCTCACAGTGAGGTGAACAGTGGAGGGTTCAGGAATGGGGACAATCCGTTCCTGGGCCACTTGAACTTCTGCCTTGGGTTTAAAGCAAAAACTACTGTCACTGACCGGACACCAGAAGTGTTGCCTGTGCTGGTAGTGGGGCGCACTGGTGATGACACAATATGTCCCACCCCCTATGTATGCTACCTGTGGAGGAACCTGGTCTTGTGCAATTACCTCCATGGTACAGTTGATAGTCTGTGCGCCAGCAGCTTTAAACCAACACTGTGGTTTAGAATAGGCATTCAAGTACTGGGGACACAGTATTACGTGTACACCCTGGCTCCGGCACCCGGAGAGGTTAGTACCCGTCATAGCGTGCTCCCACTTTATGACATTCGGTGGGACCGCTGTGAAACGAATGTGTGCACCTCCTTGAATGACTCCCATGTTCTCTACCTTGTATTCCGGTGCAGGTCGGACTGTCCCACTCATGGCCGGCATCCTTAGTACAGTTGTACAGGGCCTTAGTGAGGCCTCACCTGGAATATTGTGTTGAATTTTGGCCTCCTAATCTGAGGAAGGACGTTCTTGCTATTGAGGGAGTGCAGCGAATGTTCACCAGACTGATTCCAGGGATGGCTGGACTGTCATATGAGGAGAGACTGGATCAACTGGGCCTTTATACACTGGAGTTTAGAAGGATGAGAGGGGATCTCATAGAAACGTATAAGATTCTGACGGGACTGGACAGGTTAGATGCGGGAAGAATGTTCCCGATGTTGGGGAAGTTCAGAACCAGGGGACATAGTCTTAGGATAAGGCGTAGGCCATTTAGGACTGAGATGAGGAGAAACTTCTTCACTCAGAGAGTTGTTAACCTATGGAATTCCCTGCCACAGAGAGTTGCTGATGCCAGTTCATTGGATATATTCAAGAGGGAGTTAGATATGGCCCTTTCGGCTAAGGTGATCAAGGAGAATGGAGTGAAAGCAGGAAAGGGGTACTGAGGGAATGATCAGCCATGATCTTATTGAATGGCGGTGCAGGCTCGAAGGGCCGAATGGCCTACTCTACACCTATTTTCTACGTTTCTATCCCCATGATGGTATGATTAGAATGCCCGCAATCTACTGGGACAGGTTAGGCTTCAGAAGCTAGGCGGAGCTGGCACGGACTTAGGGAATTACTGTACGGGTGGAGGGCTGCGAGTTGCTTGTTACTGATCCAGGAGGGGACTAAACCTTGTTTTAAATCCTCCAGGTTGTTGCGGCCCTCGCCCAACAACCATGCCCCATGCAGCACGCACACCTCGTTCTGTGCAGCCTGGTCCGAAGTGTTCCTATCCTCCCATATGAGTGCATTCATTGTCTGTGCATGTTTTTCCAGCTCAGCTACAATCTCCTTTAAATGGACCGTCATAGCCTGGTCCTCGTATAGCTCTGAGCCTACTACTGTGTTTTCCTCTTTTAGGATCTTTCTCAGTTGGTTCTTGAGACCATTTATCTGCGTTTACAGTTCTATATCATCTAGGCTATTTATCACAGAGGATCCTGTATCATATGCAGTAAAAATATCGTTCAAGGTTCCCCGTCTAGGTCTCCCCGTGCCCATGGTGTCCCTAGCGTATAGGATGTATAGATCTGCTTTGTCTATGTTCCCAAAGTCTAACTCGTAAAATTTCTTGAACATTTCTCTAAGTAGGGCCTGGTATAGCTGTTCTGTTTCCTTCGGGCACCATGCAGGTAAGTACACTTCGGTAAGGTTTAAAATAACTGAAGCTACTGCATATTTGGGCTCATTTCTTCTCGGAGAACACAATTAAGTCTTTAACCAATGTAGGAACTGATGTCTGTTTCCAACTTTTGTCTCATCTTACTCTTACCATTCTTGTAGTGCCTCTTTTACTGTCCACAAGATGGGGTCTTTTCTTTTTCCCAAGAACTGTCACATATTTCACTATCATTACACAGATAATCCTACACGATGCTCGATTCTTATCATCCTAATTATGTACATCTGCCACCCGTCTCCGGGTGGCCAGGTTAACCCCTGTTCTTCTCCTTTCTTCTCTGGCCTCTGGGTTTCCAGCGGGGCCGGTAGCAAGTCGGCCTGTACCGCAGGGCCCAGCGTGTCCTGACCAGAGGTGGATCTGAGTCCCACACTATCGGGGGAACGTTCCCTCCGGTGCTGCAGCACACTGCCCCTTTGGGGGTGGCTGCATGGTTCATTTCGTCACCTGAGGGTTCTACCTGGTTGAGGGCTGTGGGCTGGGGACTCCCAATTGGTGGCTGGTCCACCACTATCTCTTCTGGGGGTCCCTTGTCGCCCGAGGCTACCGGCTGGGGGTCCCTGCTCGCAGGCTGGTCCCGGATCTTAGGTACCCCTTTGCGGCTGGTCCCTCTCCCGGGGCTGAACTACTTAAATTGGGGCGCTGGTTACCACGGTGTCTTTGGCCGTGGCGTGCGGAGAGACCTTCTCAAGGCTCTGACTGCTGGGGGTGCGCCCGAGTCCCAAATGATTGGGGGAATAGCCCCTCCAGTAACACAGTCCACCACCCCTCTAGGTGCAGTCTGTGAGTCTGCCACATCCCATGTGGGAATTCCACAGTCGGGGGCTGCTGGCTGAGGGTCCCTGTCTTTGGTACAGTTCACTGTTTCTGGCTGTCCCTTGCGATTCGCTGCTATCCCGGGGTTGGTCAGTTTGCATTGGTTTATGTGGAACCACGTTGTACGGTGGGGCATTTTCATGGCATAGACCATGGGGCTTGCTTTGTCGACAATGTGGTACGGTCCCATGCTTCAAAAACCCCTACTCGAGCATAGTTCCTTATCATGACCTGGTGCCCTACCTCCCATTTGTGATGTTTGCGGGATTCTAGCAGCAGTCGGTTGCTCCGATGCTGTTTTCCATGTTGTTAGCAGCCTGCCAGTGAATCTATTTAAGGTGTTCAAACAGGTTCCTGACAAAGCTGTCCCGGTTCGCTTCCCTGAGCTGACCTTCCGTGAGTACCGGGGCTAACACATGGGTGGGGGTTCGCATGGCTCTGCCGGTCATGAGCTCGTACGGGGAGTACCCCGTGCTCTTTGACTGGCTGGCCTGGATCCCCATGAGGACCAGTGGTAGGACCTCTACCCACCTCTTGGGTGAGTCCCCTGTCTCTTTACGTAACCTTTCCTTTATAGTGCGGTTTAAACGCTCCACAGGCCCAGATGACTGCGGGTTGTGGGCGACATGCCATTTCCTTTTGATGCTGAGCACCTTAAGGGTCTCCTGCATCACCTGCCCAGTGAAGTGATTCCCCTGGACGGACTCCACGTACTGTGGTAGTCCCCATCGGGAGAACACTTCCCTGACCAGGATCCTAGCTGTTCCCAGAGCAGTGGCTGGTCGGCATGGGAAGGTTTCCACCCAGTTGGTGAATACATCCACCAACACTAGGCAGTACTTGTAGCCTCCCTGGGCAGTGGGTAGGGGCCTGATGTAATCGACCCGGATAGACTGCCAGGGTCCCTCTACCCTCCTGATATGTCCCACAGACACCTTCCTTTTCTGGGGGTTGGGGTTGTTGGCATCACACACCAGACAACTGGCACAGAACACGCAGACGTCTTCCCTGAGTCCTGGCCACCACCCTGCCTGTTCCATCCGTTGCCGAGTGGTTTCAGGTCCGGTGTGTCCTGCTCCTGGGCCCTCGTGGGCCAGCTGGAGGAATTCTCTCTGATGTTGTTGCGGTACTACCCATTGCTTCCCCCTGAACAGCATGCCTTCTTTAATGGCAATCGCTGCGTTGCCATGCGGGCCATCTACCATTTCCACTTTAGCTAGTGTGTTCAGGACAGTTTTGAGGACGGGGTCTAGGGTCTGAACCGTTTTCAGGTCTGGTGGCAATGCTACCCCTGCCCTCCCTGTCATCCCAATCCTGCCCCTGACTGCTGCGATGGGCCTGGGTTGTACGGATCCCAGAGCTTGCCCGTGTGGGCATCCTGCTTGGCCAACATGTCAGCCTGCTGGTTTCCCTCGCTATGGGGTTCAGTAGTGGAATGTGCCTTCACTTTATGCATATAGACCTTCCCTTCCTCCCCCACAGCTGTCATGATCTTTTCCAGTAAAGGCTTAATTGCCAGGGGTCTCCCGTCTGCAGATGTGTATCCGCGATGGGACCAGATAGCCAGGTACTCCATACACGAATTACATGTGAACATACTGTCCGAGCAAATCGTGTATGGGGTAGGGAATTCTTTCGGATGTGTGTCCACATACACCACCGCTGACAGTTCAGCATGCTGGGCACTGATAGTACTGGGGAGTTTAATCGCCAGGGCAATAACTGCCTTTGGGACATACACTCTGCAGCCTGTGAGTCGTTCACCTGCAGATACCGTGCTTGAACCGTCCACATAGATCTCTCGGCCTGTGGGGTGTAACCCAGCCCGAAAGCCTATGTTAATTTCCCATACCCCTTCTACGGAACACTGGTGGGCTGTCACTGGATAGATCATGTCGGATGCGAGCCTTGGCTTGCAGAGACCCTTTACCCTTAGGTCCATCTGAGAGAGGAGTAGGGTCCAGCGAGCAATGCGGGCACTGCTCACTGTCCCGTCCTTGATTCTCCCGTCCAAGAGTATTTGGGTGGGCGTATGGTGGGTAAGGAGTGTGATAGGGAACCCCCCTGTGAAGATCAGTGATCTTTTCACTGCCCAGTGAGTGGCTAGGAGGTGCCGCACACTGTTGGAGTATCCCTTCTCCACGTCCGTGAATGTCCTGGAGGTGTAGGCCACTGGTCTCAGCCGGCCGTGCCGCTCCTGGAGCAGTACTGCACTCAGGCTGTCTCCACTGGCTGCTCCCTCCAGGAAAAACTCTTTTCCCCCATCAATAGCCCCGAGAGCTGGCGCGGTCTGCAGGTCTTTCTTGAATTAGATAAATGCTGCCTCGCAACCTTCGTCCCAATCCCACTCCACTCCCTTGTGTAGGAGTCGGAGCAGAGGGGCTGCTGAGGTTGCATAATCCTCAATGAAATCTCTGCAGTACCCGGTTAGCCCTAGAAAAGATCTTACTCCTGTTACTGTGTTGGGGGCGGGTAACTTCTGCATTGCTTCCCTTCTAGCTTTGTCAATGGCCCTTTCCCCAGCACGCACAGTCAGTCCCAGGAACTTTACTTCCTTCTGGCCGATCTGTGCCTTCTTGGGGTTCACTTTAAACCCTTCTTCTTTCAGCAGCTCCAGCAGTTCAGCCAGCAGTAGGCCATGCTCCTCCCCCTCATTGGTGAACAGGAGCAGGTCATCCACATACTGTACCAGCTGCTGGGGTCTGCTGAAGCTCTTTAAACAGTTGTCCATACACTGATGGAAAATACTGGGGCTGTTGTGGAAGCCCTGAGGGAGACAGTTCCAAGTGTATTGCTGTCCTTTAAAGGTAAAAGCAAACTTGTACTGGTCTTCTCTTCATAAAGTTATGGACCAGAACCCGTTGGAAATATCCAGCACCATGAAAGTGGTCGCGGAGGCTGGGATACTTCCAATGAGGTTGGCGGCGGCAGCAACAGTGGGTGCACAGGCGGGGATGTTACGGTTGAGTACTCGATAGTCCACCGTGGCTCTCCAGGAGTTGTCCGGTTTCTTAACCGGCCACAATGGAGAGTTCACATGGGTAGCTATTGGTCTCAATACCCCCTGTTTAACCAAAGAACCCAAGGCTGTTTCCATGTCTGCCTCCGCCTCCCTGGGAAAGTTATACTGTTTCTGCGGTCGGGTCATGGGGTCCCCATCTATGCTAACCTCGACCCCGTGTATCCTTCCACTGTCGTGTTTGTGAGCGGTTAAAGCTGCAAGGTGTGTCCTTATATACTCTTGGTACTCCATTGGGGTGTTACTGACCAGTGATTCAAGGTCGTAACCCTCCTTTGGCTTCATGGTGCACACCGTCCCTTTTCCCCGTTTTTCTGGGATAACCACCACCTCATTCTCCTGTCCTTACTACTTGGGGGATCAGGGGGTATGGCGGGAAAGCAGGAATGGGGTACTGAATTTGCATGTTCAGCCATGAACTCATTGAATGACAGTGCAGGCTAGAAGGGTCGAATGGCCTACTCCTGCACCTATTTTCTATGTTTTCTATGTTTCTATGACACGAGGGTAAGGACACCTCTTAAATAAAGTCCTCATCCGAAGTCTTTCGTGGCAGGCGTCATTCACGCGATCTTTAAAAGAACCGTCTGTGGGTAGTATTAGGATCGAGACCTCCGTAACAGAGAGCTCTCCACTCGACAGAACATAAGGTCCTGTCCCAGACTTAAGGTCCATGTCTCACACCCGCCGCAACTAAGGATTCTAAATCGGCACAATGGCTGAAAGCAGAAACAAAAACCGTCCCACGACTGAAAAAGGAGGGCTGGCTCCACCGGAGGTCATGGACGAGGACGTGTTCGAAAGCCTTAGGGAATACATCGAACAGCGGTTTGATTTACGAAAGACATGTGCCGAAATTGAACAAAAGTACAGAACCTCTAAAGGTCAGTGGACCCTGCACGATATAAAAAGGGTATGGGGGAAATCCACACACATGACAGATAAAGAAAGGACCTGCTGGTCCCTGGCCGTCATGAGCCAAGTTCAACAGAGAAAAGAAATCATGACCCAGTGCCAATTCGATCGGGATCTGAAAGCTGCTAAAGATCAAATCAAGGCACTTGGGGAACAAGTGATCGAGAAAAATTTGGAAATAGAGAAGAAAGGGAAAGAGATAACTAAACTGAAGGGTGAGATTAAAGATTCGGTCGCAGCCAGTACGCAGGGTCCGCATCTGGGGTACAAAACCGTCTATCCAAGTCTGGCACAAGTAGGGAAAGAACACCGACAGCTGGAAAGGCAACAGGCTGGATCAGTGACGTCAGATTCGGATTCTGGCTCCTCGTCATCTGACGAGGACTCGGACGGCAGCGATATTAGCCCTATAATTAGCCCCACTAAAAACAACGAGAGTTAAAGTAGAGACGACGACCAAGACGGAAGGCAGAACTAAGAAACGTAAACAAAAACACGAGAATATGATAGTTCACATAGCTGCAGAACCCGAAAAAAAAGATAAATGGTCGATAGAACTCCAACACCCGAAAAAGAGGGGGGCGAGAACTTGGGAACAATTAGATCGACTGCGAAGTATTTACACACTCCATCCTTTGGACGGAGTCCAGATTCTGACCGTCATGGTGCCGGGACGATCGGCACGTAAACTCCAGAGGGCAGTAAAAGAGGCACTTGGATACACTGGACAGGAGATTGACGCAGCCTGGGGAGAAGTGAAAGGGTGGTTAAGAAAGTACAGGCCGGCAAGGATGGATTGGAGTAAGATTGCAGTGTGCCAGCAAAAAGGCACAGAGGAGGTACTCGAGTATGAGGAGTGATTCAAATCTACATGGCTGGAACATTCCGGTCTGCATCAAGATGCGGATCAGATGGATGACGAAAGAGTTGGACCATTGAAGGCTACCTTTATGGCGGGGTTGAAACCAGAACTATCTAAATTAGTGAAGGCGACCTGGCAAATTGGGATGATCAGGGAACCTCCTTCACACAGTTGGTAGACCGGTGTAGCCAGTTAGATCGGGATTTATCATCAAAGGGCCGAGTAATGCAGACTGGATGGAAACCAAAGGACCGGGAGGGACAGATGTCCGGAAGACTGCCGGGAAAGTGTCACTATTGCGGAAAGAGGGACATTGGGTTCGATCGTGCCGAGCGAAGAAACAAAACAACCAGGGGGAAGCTCAGGGATGGACCCGAAACAGACCGACGGGTGGTCAGTGATGGAGCGGTTTAAAGAACTTTCCTTCGATCAGCAGCTGCAGTTGCTGGAGTGTGCAAAAAACTCGTAGAGCACCCCCCTACCTGTTAGCATTAATACATCAGCGCAGAGATGGACTATATGTCAGTGTGGGAGTGGGCGACCAAGAGATTGATTGTTTATTGGACACAGAGGCAGAATTGACGTGTGTGCCCAAAAATGAAAAATTCCCCCTCGACGGGACAACCCGTGCGGCACATGGAGCCGGAGGCCATAAGCTGATAGTCCACCGAACCCAGCCGATGTGTTTAGTTCTGGGACCACATGAAGTAACTGCATCGGTCTGGATGGGACCGGTGGGACAACCCCTACTCGGGATGGACGTCTTGACGAAAATAGACTCCTCCCTGGACTTTGAGGACGGCTAAGTCACATGGTCGATCCAATCCCTGCAGAGGGAAGAACTAAGGGACCACCCGATATGGGCCAACGACAAACATGACTGTGGCGTGCTTAAAATGGACCCGGTTACCTTCACTGGGACTCCACCTCCTTGCACCAAACAGTACCCGATCAGCCGACATCAATCCAAGGAATAGTACCCATCATCTGGCAGTTAGAAGAACAAGGGGTACTAGTTAAGACCCACAGCTCATCCAACAGCCCCGTATAGCCAGTGCATAAGGGTAAAGACGCCTGGTACATGACGGTGGACTACCGGAAGGCCAACCAGTGCATTGACCAAAAAGCCCTGTTGGTAGTGGACCCCTCCACTATATTTCAGGCTCTGACGCCGAAAGACAAGTACTTCTCCGTTATTGACATGGCCAACGGATTCTGGGCAATTCCGTTGGCCCCGGAGGTGCAGCCGTGGTTTGCCTTTACCATCCAGGGACAGTAATACACCTGGACCCGTCTACCTCAAGGGTTCCACAACAGCCCAACAGTGTTCCACATGGCCCTCCAGGGTCACTTAAGGGAGCTACCCCTGATGGGATCTACGGTCATACAATATGTCGATGATATCCTACTGGTGTCCACCATGGAAGAACAGCATGAACGAGATGTGCTGACCTTATTGGACCATCTCGTCAAAAAGGGATACAAGGCCAGTATGGCCAAGGCCCAGATAGTCCAGGAAGAAATAATTTACCTAGGACAAAAGATCTCAATGGGAGAGCGGGGACTGACCCAGGATAGGACCGAGGCTATTTGCGCGGCTAAACAGCCTGCCACGATTCAGGAACTTCGGTCCTTCTTGGGTCTGTGCAATTTTAATAGGAACTGGGTGGACTTCTACACGCAATTGGCACAACCATTGAATGACCTGCTAAAAGGAAAACGGACCACGAAAGAAGCTAACACCCTCGCTGAGGAGCAAAAGGAGGCATTTGAAAAACTGAAACAGGCCCTGTGCACAGCACCCGCCCTAGGGATCCTGGACACGAGGAAGCCCTTCACCCTATTCGTGCATGAGAAAGAAGGATACATGACTGCTATCCTGACTCAAGAATATGGGGACCAACAGAGGCCCATTGGATACTACTCGGCCAAACTGGACACAGTGGCTCTCAGATGGGGAAATTGCCTGAGGGCCATGGAAGCTACATGCCGAGCAGTAATGGTAATGGCTGGACTAGTCTTAGACCAGTAACTGATCATCAAGTGTCCCCATACAGTACATGCTATGCTATCCATGAACCGGGTCACCCAGGTGACCTCAGCCAGATGGACCAGATGGACAACAGTCCTGGAAGCTCCAAACCTGCATATTGTACGAGCTAGCCCGGTTAATCCGGCCACCATGCTCCCCCTGCCTGAAGAAGGGTATGAAGACCAGCACGACTGTGCGGGCATGTGAGAAGAAGCAGAAGGAGCCGCTGCGGCAGCCGAAGAGCTGTTACCCAATCCGGACTTGATCCTATTTACGGACGGATCCTCATCTGTGGAGCATGGAATCCGGAAGGCGGGCTGGGCAGCCACCACGCTGCACGAGGTAGTAAGGAAAGGGGAGGGCTCCCGGCCGGAACCTCCGAAGCCTGCAGGGTAGCTGAGGGACAAACAGCTAATATATACACGGATTCCAGGTACGCTTTTGGGGTGGCACATGATTTCAGCCAGTTGTGGCAGAAGAGAGGATTCTTGACTGCAGCAGGAACCCCAATACTGAACGGAGCGGAAGTCCGCGACCTACTTGAAGCATTACTGCTGCCAGAGGAGGTATCTATCCTGAAATGCAAGGCCCATACGAAGGAGAATACAGATGAGGCTAAAGGGAACGCACGGGCCGACCAGGCAGCTAAGGAAGCCGCCTTAATGGAACTACAGAAGGGCACCCTTGTATGTCAACTGGGGACCCGAACGCTGACACAGGATCTGTCAAAAATGCAGGAGGAATGTCTCCGGATGGAAAAATGGGAATGGATAAGTGAAGGGATAAAGCTATGGGTGGGTGAAATATGGAGGCAGCCTGAGACAGGAAAACCAGTGGCACCACAAGCGCTAATGCCCTTTTTGGCCCAACAAATAGACTCCTGGGGGCACTTAGCCCCCCAACAAATGACGGCTCGATTCCAGAAGAGCTGATAGGGCCAGGGTTTTAGGAAACACGCTCAGGCCACAGTGGACAGGTGCGTCACTTGCCAGAAAAATAACCCCGGGCTCTCCACTACAATGCCCCTTCTCCGACCTCTGGCCCCGGCAGGGTCTTTCCGAGATTTACAAGTAGATTACATCTCATTGCCTCTATGTCAGGGGTATACGGACGTCTTAGTGATTGTGGATCGATTCTCTAGGTGGGTGGAAGCCGTACCCACCCGAAGGAGCACCACCACACACATGGCTAAGGTGCTGTGTAAAGACTATATACCTAGATGGGGAGTCCCCGCAAGTATTGACTCTGATCAGGGGACCCATTTTACTGGAGCCCTGTGCCGAGAGGTCTGCAGATTGCTCAACATCACATGGAATCTACATTGCCCTTATCACCTACAAGTGGAATGTATGAATCGAACTTTGAAACAACGACTGGCCAAGTACCGCCAAGAGGGGATCCCGTGGCCTCAAGCACTCCCAATGGCCTTGTGTAGCATCAGGGCCATCCCAAACCGAACCATGGGCTGAAGCCCTTTTGAGGTGATCACCGGGAGACCAATGTCTCTCCCGGGGACCATCGATCTGCGAAAAGCAGACTGTCACCTGATAAGTGACACATTGTTGGAATATTGCCAGAATTTAACAAATGCTATCAGTTCTGCTTCCCAACAAGTGAAAGCGGCTTGGGGGGAACCCCTGGAGGGAGGACACGATATTGTCCCAGGAGTTTGGGTATACGTAAAGAAAATATACAAAGAACCGCTGGGAGCCAAGTGGGAAGGACCGTACCAAGTATTACTGACGAACTGATCCAAGGGAAGAAGGCTTGGATCCACGCCTCGCACGTTAAACGGGCACCCGCATCGGAAACAGACTAAAAGAACTGAACTTTTGAACTCAACAAAATGTTTGGACTGATTGTACTCGTGGGTCTGACCCTACCCCTGTGTAACATGGAGCTACATGTAAATACTTCTATGTACATGTCATATAGCTATGCTAAGGAAGCCAACATCTCCAGTTGTTGGGTATGTGCGCAGGTACTTACCCATTCAAAGGGAGGAATTCCTTTGTGACCGGTCCCCCTCAATGAATCTGAGATGGCGGAATGGTTTTTTAACCAGAACTGTACAAATGGGAACAGGACCAATAGTCTGGATGAAGACGTAGGATTACCAAAGGTCAAATGGCGATCGGCGGGTTATGGGTTAAACACCTTTTTGGGGTGGTATCAGCCCAATTATAACCAGACCCTAAAGCCCCGTTCTTGGCCCTCACTAACACATCAGGGATAGGAAGGCCACAAGGGTCAGTATGTCTGATCAGAAACCAAACCGGAGGGCAGGAAATGGGGAATAGTACGTGTAGGCAAAACGTGAATATGACGAAAGGAAGCATGCAGAGCTTTCTGCATTTCCTGAATAAGACCACCCCGGGCCAGAACTTTACACAAGGATGGGTAGTGATAGGAGGTGGCCGATATTCCTCCTACAATGGTACCTAGTCTATTTGCGGCCACAGGGCTTATTCCTGGTTGCCACAGAACTGGACAGGATCTTGTTATTTGGGTTATGTGATACCCTACATTTGCCACTCCACTTCCCTTCCAGGGTTGTTTTCTCCACAAACGAGTAAACGAGCGCTTACGGAGACTGAAAGGTTCTTCGCCATTCTGGTTCCTTGGTATGGAACTGGTAAATTAGCAAGGGAGTCCATTAACATGGCATCCATCCTGGAAAAAGTGGCTAATGACACCACGGAAGCTCTACTTAAAATAAACGCCGAAATGGTGGCCATTCGCACAGTGGCCTTACAAAACCGAATGGCCTTAGACTTTATCCTGGCGGAGAGGGGGGGAGGGACATGTGCCTTGATCGGCACCGAATGTTGCACGTATATCCCGGATAGTTCCGAGGATATCACCAACCTAGCAGACCACATCAAAAAGGAGATAGAACAGCTGAAACAACCCCCAGCTACCACACTGTGGGGCTGGGCCACAGGATGGCTAGGCTCCGTGGGCAGCTCATTGATACAAGGAATTATATTTGTATTTGCTGTAATAGTAGAATTATACTGTTTGTTTGCTTTGATTAGATGTTTGGCTATGCATATGATGACAACTAACCCCGGAATAAGGAATGTGGAAGGGGGCTTTCGCCACCCACTTCTGCACCTTAAGAAGAGGATATATATATAATCGGGACGTTATGATTCCCGCTAAGGAGGGAATCAAATCAAAGTGGGGATTGTGGGACCTGATTAACTGGGATCTGATTAATTTATAAGATAACAGGAACATGCTGCGAAACAGTGAACGGCAGGAGGAAGGGGCATGATGTGGTTGCAGGTGCAGCAGGTAATCAGGAAGGCGAATGGAATGTTGGCCTTCATTGCGAGAGGGATGGAGTACAAAAGCAGGGAGGTCCTGCTGCAACTGTACAGGGTATTGGTGAAGCCGCACCTGGAGTACTGCGTACAGTTTTGGTCACCTTACTTAAGGAAGGATATACTAGCTTTGGAACGGGTACAGAGATGATTCACTCGGCTGATTCCGGAGATGAGGGGGTTACCTTATGATGATAGATTGAATAGACTGGGTCTTTACTCGTTGGAGTTCAGGAGGAGGAGGGGTGATCTTATAGAAACATTTAAAATAATGAAAGGGATAGGCAAGATAGAGGCAGAGAGGTTGATTCCACTGGTCGGGGAGACTAGAACTAGGGGGCACAGCCTCAAAATACGGGGGAGCCAATTTAAAACCAAGTTGAGAAGGAATTTCTTCTCCCAGAGGGTTGTGAATCTGTGGAATTCTCTGCCCAAGGAAGCAGTTGAGGCTAGCTCATTGAATGTATTCAAATCACAGATAGATAGATTTTTAACCAACAAGGGAATTAAGGGTTATGGGGAGCGAGTGGGTAAGTGGAGCTGAGTCCACGGCCAGATCAGCCATGATCTTGTTGAATGGCGGAGCAGGCTCGAGGGGCTAGATGGCCTACTCCTGTTCCTAAATCTTATGTTCTTGTGTTCTAATCACATCATGACCAAGGCGACTGCCAACTGCAATGGACAGCTGGGTCATAACCAGCGGCCAGTCCGGAGTTGACAAACTGACCCCAGTAACAGCACGGGGGGCCAATCAGGGAATGGGAAGACCCCACTCCCAGGGCCATCTAGCATTGTTCAGAGCGCAATCATGAATATATCAAACGTGTGGGGAGGGCATGACTGCTCGGTCTCGGTCGTTTTGGCAGGGGCTGGAGAATTTTTCCCTGCGCTACTCTTCCATGGGTTTCTACAATCCTTTCTCCAGTGCCCACTCTTTCCGCACCCAAAACAGGTATGTTTTGTATCGGAGGGGTTGCCCCCCTCCTGGCGCCATTCCCTCTTATCCTGACTAGGTCTGATTTCGTGGACCCTTCCCTTGGGTGGGTGCTCTTCCGTTCCCCTGCCGTTCCAGTAGTCAAGGGTCAGTTGCCTGACCACGCCTTGCTCGGTGGCCTGAGGATCTCTTGGGTCAAACCAGGCCTCAGCCTTTGCTCTTATTCATAGCAAACTGTTTGCCACCAGGCTTTGGAGCCAGTGGGCTCTCTCGTCCCGGCTTAGGTGACCCCGGTTGAGGACCCCACCACAGGCGCTCTGGTACACAGGCCACAGTCTGTCTGCGAAAGCCTGTGGGGTTTCCCCTGTGAGCTGTACTGTCTTCTCCACTCTGGAGAAGGGACTCCCGTCATCACAGCCCATGGCTTCTAGAATGTCTTCCTGGATGGCGGCACATGTCCTCTGCCCCCTTTTGCTCTTGGCAGAGAGGGACTGGTACAGCTTGCCATCCAGTGAGAGGAGGAGCATCTTTGCTATCTCAGCATCATCGCACCCGTTGATATCCCCTGCCTGTTCCACTTCCATAAAGTGGACCGAGGGGGGTCTCCCTTTGGACTGAGCTTTCTGAGGTCACTTATCATAGCCCTAAGCTGTTGGGTAGTGTGGGGAACCACAAATTGACTTTCCAGGGGCCCCTGACCCCCAGCACTGATGGGCGGGCCGAACTTCTGCTGCCAGATCCGGGCACATCGGCCCCGGCTCTGGCTCTTCCTGCTCTGGCTCGTCCACCTCTCCCTGCTGCCAATCCGAGCTGAACCTTGGCGCCACAGGTGGTGGTCTGCAACCCGTTCGCCCTGCCTGCTGCCGAAGCGGTATAGTCACCGGTGCCACAGGTAGTGGTTGAACAGTTTCCTCCTTCTCTTCCAGGTTTACCCGGGCCGTACCCGAGTTTATTAGGCATACCATGCCTTTTGCCTTGGACAGAGCAAGGGTTAAACTCTTGATTTGTTGCTGGTAGGGACCGTGATCTCCCGACTCAAACCCATTAGTGCTGGCTACTTTATAAGCTGCCTGTACGTCCCTTAACTTCTCCTCCAGCTCTTTTACTTGAAGGGTGAGGCAAGTGTTTTCCTCCCGCAGTATTTTTTCATTATTCCTAACCTCGATAACCTGACACTGAAAATAGTCCTGGCTGTTCTTAAACCTTTCCATTAGCTGTGCCTTTCCATGTTTTAGCTTGCTGATTTCTCCCCATAACCTTTCTTCTGCCATAGCCCTTTCCTGTGATGTCTCTGCACATTCCCATAGTTCTGCCTAAAGTAACTAGATGGTTTTGTCTAGGAGTTGGACCTGTCGCTGTAGACAGATCAACCAAATTGCCTTTTCTACCAATTCTTTGTGGTCCTTGCTTGCTGTCCACTGGGCCGCAGCATCTCCTGGACACTCAGTGCGCAATAGACCAAGCACCCATTCTTTAGTGACATTCATTTTCTTGTACACATAGGAGGAAATCCTCTCTTCCATCTTGGTTTTTTCTTCCAACACAGCATTCTCTGCATCACATCCCTTATAACAAAGTCTTGCCGCGGTTGCCATTTCTGTAGGGGGTGGTGTTGTGGAGTCAGGTTCACCACTGACCTTCTGAGCGGTTCGAATCACTCCCACTCCCTGGGTTCTAGACTCTGGATTTATTTGGGGGATGTGATAAAGTGCAAGAGACAACTAGTTTGGTGCAAAATAACTTTCATTTTATTAAAGGCAAGAAAATATAATGTCAAACTTATAACCACTCAATGAAAGAACAGTACATCACACATTCAAAGGGGTTACAGTGAATAATACACCTCCCACCTCCCAATGCCTAACACTGACTAGGTTAAACTCCAGGGCAAACAGAGATTATGCTCACTGACCCTTTACTGGTAGTTGGTGGTGGTTTGCGATTTTGGGGTTCGCTGGATTCTTCAGGTTCTGCTTGCCGTACCCCGAATGTCGTAAAAGACTTCTTACTGCGTAATCTTCAGTTGGGTGGTGTCTACTGATGCAGCAGGGCACGTTTTGGATTTATGGGGTAAGTACCCACTTTCTTTCATTAGAAATAGGTTCAAAGTCTCTTTAAGTAATGTTTTCACCTGTTGGTAGTTAGGCCTAGATTGTAGAGTGGAAACTATCGATTCTTCGGTTTCTTCCTTGTGGAGTTTTGTTTTGAAGTTGGTTGATCGCGGTGTTTTTGATGGTACCACGTTGGCTGTGGTCGGTTGCTGCCGCGATGGTGATGTTCTTCCTTCCTTTTCAGTTGCAGGACTTCGAGGCTGAAGAGGCTTGTTAAAACTGCTGCGGTGGTCTCTCTCCTTTCTCTCTCTGATGCATAGCATAGCATACCATAGCATTGCACACCCTTTGTTAAAGCAGGGCCCAGTTATACCTTTGTAGCTGTTCTAATCTTTGCGCCAAATCAGCCCTGAGTCTTTGTTTAATTTTGGCGAGCTTGATATTTTTTGTCATTTTTTGGCGGGCCCATTGAATGTTAATCTGTCTCAGATGTGTCGATCTTTTAAATCGGTTTTCTTGATGGAAATATTAGCTTTGGTATTTGCAATGTCTGTCTGTGCTTGGGTTTTCCATGTGGGCTGGATGTGCCATTGTTATTATGTATGTGCTGGAATGGTTTCCCAGGTCAGGATGATGGTTAGTTATCTCTGGGTTAATTGTTGGTATGTTTATGTCTCCTGGGGAGAAGGGTTTTCGAGTATCCATAATTCTCCAGACAATTTGCTTTAGCTTCAATACCCCAGACAACTTCAATACTCAAACTGGCTTCTTTGAAGGATAGTTCCTTTAGTTCTTAGCCCTGCCCACACAGACCCAATCTGCCTTGTAAAATCTCAAATTCGATTAAAGTTCGTAGTTTCTTCCATGTGCACTTTAGGATCTCAAACTTTCTGGTTGATAGTTCCAAATTAAATTTCCTTTCCAATGAGTCCAAACATTGGGGCGGTTTTCCCATGAATTTTGCAACTCTACAATGTTCACTCCATTTTGTCCAATACAAGTCTATTCTGTATGTAGCATCAACAAAAAATATTGATTATAATGAAACTCAACTAACTTTTTTAGATATATAGATACGTTTAAAGTGTCTGTGAGCAAAGACAAACTTCTGCCAAAAGTTTTAAATCAAAGTGCAAAATAATCAAACTAAGAGCTCTATTTCTTTTTTATCTCACAAAGCAATTCACAGAGGCAAGGTGGCATTCCTGACCACAAACTCCTTTTATAGTGCAGCTGTGCAATTACATTTTTCACAGTATCATTGGGCTGGATTGTGCTGTGAGTGGCACTGTTCGTTACACTTACACTTGCTCATAGACTTTCCGTGTAGCTTTGCACAGCAAATTGCTGTCAACTAAGCAGCCTAAAAGCACAGCATCTGCTGCAGGGCATCTGGGACCACTCATTATCCACAACCTAGACAGGCTCATCACATTTTCTCACCCTCTCTGTGAAAAAGCATCTAGGGTACACTTAGGAAAGCACCATGGGGCCATACCTCAGATTGAGAAATCAGAATGTAAAGGATCATGGACGTGAACCATTCCATGGCAGTAAAATTTTATAAAGACACATCTTAAACCAACATAGTTCAGTGCTTAGATACTGTTATGTTAATACATTTTTATAAAATCTCCAACAATTATTAAGATCTGAAGGAATGAGAATCAACACTTGTAAAAGTTAACTTTCAGTGCCAGAGTGTTTTTTTTGGCAGTAATTAAGACTTATCATGCTGTTACAAAGTTACTTACTGGAATGGACCACCCCTAACTTTTAATAGTGTATTTAGTCTGCATCTGTGAGGTAATTATAGACCTTCCCGCTGTTAAATACATTTGAATGTTGAGGCAGATGCTTACACAGGAACAGCTATTGTTATTCCTCTATTTAAAAAGGGAGATCGAACAAATCCAAAGAAATATAGATGTTCGCTTAACATCGGTGGTAGGAAAGATAATGGACTACTTACTCAAAGATATTATAGAATCACACTTAGAAACTGAAAGAGTAAACAAGGGTAGTGTAGTAGATGTAATATATTTAGTGGGAAAAATTGGGGTGTTTTGCGCCTCCTGTTAGCGCCCCAGGGGACGCTAAGGGGCACAAATTAGTTTTCATCCCGGCACGGTGAGAACAGCACCTCTCGCTAAATTGGGCAGGGGTTTTGCAGTGCCGCTAGCGTGTTGTGCCCCGCTCGGCTATGTCCGCTGATGCTGATGTCATCACCGTGCGAAATGCCCCAATACCGTCCGGGAAGATAAATTCACCCTCGCCCCCTGTTTTACCGCCGATAATGACAGTTTCAGCTGCCGTGTTTCAGTCAGAAGACGACTAGTGGAGTGCTGTTTAAAAGCGCCAGTATCAAGTACAGTATTAGTCGGCCAATAATGGTTGCTGCTTACTTCCACATAGGCTGACTGGCATTTTGACAGATTTCAGCAATTTCCAATTGAAGGAGTGTTCTTCCTGTTAAAAATTTGTGACTTTCATTGAGGGCAGATTTGAAAGTCCAACATTTATATCATTTCATGGGGGCTGTGTTCGCACTCGTGCTCTGACATTACTATCAGAGGCAACTTAGGCAGAGAGAAAGACAGGAAAATGTGGCCTGAGGGAAGAGGGCCAACAGGGCTGTCAATAGAAAACCTTACCCTCCCAGGCAGTTCTCTGACATCAATTTCACGGAGGAACAATGTGTTTGAAGGCTGCAATTCAGCAAGAACATGGTCACAGAGCTCTGCCACCACCTGCAACCAGACCTCGAGCCTCAGACCAGGGTGGGAACAGTTCTCTCAGTGGCAGTCAAGGTCACCATCATGCTCAATTTCTACACCAGTGGATCCCTCCAGTGTGCAACAGGAGACATCTCTAACATCTCCCAGTGTTCTGTCCATTGATGTATTTGCGAGGTCACAGATGCTCTCTACAGAAGGAGGAGGGCGTACATTTCCATCCCTATGACCAGAGAGAAGCAGCCCAAGCATTCATGTGGCTTCCCCATGGTGCAGGGCACCATTGACTGCACCCATGTTGCTTTGCAGACACCGCATAACAATCCTGAGGTATACTGTAAATGCAAAGGCTACCACTCACTGAATGTACAGTTGGTGTGTGACCACACACAGTGAATCCTCCCCATCAATGCGCACTATCCTGGCAGCAGCCATGATGCATTCATTCTGCACCAGACTAATGTGGTGTACCAGCTCTCTTCCAGCCACCACATCAAGCTCACGGCTAGCTGCTGGGAGACAAGGGCTATCCGCTCTCCACCTCATGATTCCCCTCCGTAACCCCAACACTCGTGCCCAGCACTCATACAATGAGAACCATGCTGCAACCGGGAACATCATTGAGTAGTCCATCAGAGCATTTAAGAAACGGTTCTGTTGCCTTGACCGCTCGGCAGGAGTCCTCCAGCACTCAGCTGAGTGGGTGTCTCTTTTCATCATCGTCTGGTGTGTGCTGCACAATTTGGCCATCATGAAGGTGCAGCCATTATCACTAGGCATAGATCCATTGCCTCAGGAGGAGAAGGAGGAGGATGAGGAGGTGCAGGAGGAGGACCAGGAGGAGGACGAGGGGCAGTCTGAGCAGCAATAGCAGTGACAGAGGAGGCAGCCACTGAATCGGCATTCTGCAAGGGAGATCTGCGACCACCTCATCATACTTCGGTTCCAATGAATTCCAGCCCACTTCCCGGTTGCTCTGCACATCCCCATCAACACATCAATTTCCCCTTCCATACCGCGGCCCCAAAAGTGAAATGAGGGGCATCAAATATGCAACATTCCAATTAAAATTTATCTCATAACATTCACAATTATAAACAACAATTAAATTTAAATATCACCCTTGTGCAATACCTTATATCCCCACTTAACACTAGCTTTACCTATTCTAGAGCCCCTTCATAGTGTGTCACCTGTGGCTGCAGCATGGCTGGTGGAAGGCTGCTGAGTGTTAGGGCCAGAGACTACAGGATGCCCTTGACCAGCTCTGGGCCTGGAAGGCCCGGCTGCAGACTGCACCGTCTCAGGCTGGGTGGGGGCAGTCTGGACTGGCTGGATGACAGGCAGCGAAAAGTGCAATGATGGAGTGGCAGTGGTAGGATCAGGAATGCTGTCATTCTGAAAAAGGACAGCAGGTTCTTGCTCCACTGACCCACTGCCACTCCCCCATAGCAGCACCTGAACATCCCTCGCAATCTGCTGGAGCACTGATTGGTGGCCTGCTGCAACACCGTGAGATCCCCGGTTGCCTGTGGTGGACCCAACAGCGACGGCAGCAGTCAGAGCTTGCGTGGCATCCAGCTGAGACTGCATGAGAGCAGTCTGAGACTCGATGCCACCAACCATTGATGGCATGACACCACCAAGACGTTGCGTGGCATGCAATCTGAGCTTCGACGCCACCAACCATTGTCTGCATTACAGTATTAACACATTGTGTTGCTTCCTCCTGTGCTACAATGGAAGCTGCCATATTGCCCATGACACGTGTCATGAGGTCTGGATCCGCATGGTCTCTTTGGGAGCCCACCATCATCTGCACACTGGAAATGATGCGCTCCATGGTGTGCGCAGAGCTCTGTGCAAATTTGGAGGTGGACTACTCCATGCTCCTTACCACTGCCGAGAGACTCTCAGGCACCCTTGCCATTGCGCGTATCATGTCGGAGTGCATGGCCATCACCCTTCTTGTGAACGCTTGCCCATTAAGGTCTTGATCTGTGTCATGTGCAGCAGGACTTATGCGCGAATTCACCCTCCGGGGAGCTGGCTCCCAAGCTACCCTTTCTCCCTGGGCCTTGCTGCAGCCCGCTAGGCTCCGGTACATCACCCAATGCAGAACACTCTACTAAGATAACCTCTAACAACCACAGAGTATCAGTCTCTGAGCTGATGACTGCGGCTGACAGATGCAATGACACGGTGCTTGGGTCCTCCTCTTCTCCCTTGTTACTATTATGGAGGATCATCTGCTTGCTGATTATCTGAAAGCATAAAAGGCACAAGACTCACATTAAGGTGAAAGCAGGGAGCAGGAATGGAGCAAGGAAGGCATACAGTATCAGGATCTGGAAAGTGATGAAACATTCTGGTGTGAGGGGGAAGTGGGATGAGAAAAGGATGAGAAAAGGAGAGGGCATGAAGATACTGTTGTTTCCGATGGCCACGGCGCCCACCTTCTGCTACCCAGTCAAACTTGCTCCCCCAGGTCAGACAGCTGCTTACGCTGAGGTTCACCCCACCTATCCTTTGCTGCTCCCTCCTATTGTGTGCCATCTTGGACTGTAAAATAAAGGAATTTGTGTTTGTAAGAGTCCAGCCATGTGTGTGGGCGATATGCCTGCCATCGTTGAATAGTTCTGAATGTAGGCAAGGCATACCATGAGGATGTGAGTTTAAGTAGCTGCACGTGTTTGGTGGGGGGGTGGTGCTTTGTGCAGTGTGCACAGACAGAGGCTCAGATGCTGGTATGCATGAGGTATGGAAGCATATACTCACCTTGACCACCCGACTGAGGTAATTGAATTTCTTCCAACACTGTGTGAGGGTTTGTTAAACTGCAGAGTCGGCTGATACCTCCTCTGCCACTTCCCGCCACGTGGCTCTGAAGACCTGGGGTAATGACCTCCTTCCAATTGCTGGGGAGAACACTTCCCTCCTTTGTTCCATTACCCCCACCAATGCCTTCAATGCCATGTCATTAAAATGATGAGCTCTCTCCCTTAACAACAGCCATATCAAAAAGTCTTTCCAGTTCCTCTCAGGTCTCCTCTCAAATGCAGCACTGCTGAAAATAAGCAGCTGCAGCTTGATATTGTTATGCATCTGTAAAGCATGCACTTCTATATTCCGTCACCAGGGAGCTCATCCCTGAAGTCCCTCGGGATCCCAGCATCCCTTTGGAGCACTGTATATAAGCCGGCTCCTAAGGCCTGTTCCTCACTCTGGAGTGTCTTATTAAAGACTGAGGTCACTGTTGCTTTAAACTCCCTGTGTGCAGTCTTATCTGTATTAGGAACACAATAACTGACGGCGAGTATGCGAATCCAACACAAAGATGCAGCAAACTGTGGGCATCCTGGAGAAGTTTTCAGAGGGTGAGGACTGGGAAGCCAATGTCGAACGGCTAGACCAGTACTTTGTAGCCAATGAGCTGGACGGAGAAGGAAGCGCTGCAAAAAGGAGAGCGGTCCTCCTCACAGTCTGCGGGGCACCGACCTACAGCCTCATGAAGAATCTTCTGGTTCCGGTGAAACCCACAGATAAGTCATATGAGGAGCTGTGTACACTGGTTCAGGAGCATCTTAACCCGAGGGAGAGCGTGCTGATGGCGAGATATCGGTTCAACACGTGCCAGCGATTTGAAGGTCAGGAAATGGTGAGCTACGTCGCCGAGCTAAGGTGACTTGCAGGACAATGTGAGTTTGATGGCTACCTAGAGCAAATGCTCAGAGACATTTTTGTACTGGGCATTGGCCACGGGACCATTATACGAAAACTTTTGACTGTAGAGACACCGACCCTCAGGAAGGCCATTGCGATAGCACAGGCGTTTATGTCCACCAGTGATAACACCAAACAAATCTCTCAGCACACAAGTGCTAGCAATGTTCATAAATTAACTGGAACTGTGTTTGCGAGCAGAAATGAACAGGGCAGAAACCATGAGTCTGCAACTGCCAGCATGCCTCAGGTGACCCAGATGACTCAGAGTCCGCAACAAAGGATGAATGCAAAGCAATTCACACCTTGTTGGCGTTGTAGAGGCTTCCATTCAACCTATTCATGCCGCTTCAAAGGGTATGTTTGCAAGAGCTGTGGAACAATGGGGCACCTCCAACGAGCTTGCAGACAAGCTGCAAACTCTGCAAAACCTGCTAACCACCACGTGGCAGAGGAAGATCGGTCCATGGTGGATCAAAGCAATTTCGAGCCTGAGAGAGAGGAGGCAGATGCTGAAGTACACAGGATGCACACATTTTCGACGAAATGTCCACCTATAATGCGAAACGTAAAATTGAATGGCTTACCCGTAGCCATGAACCTGGACACTGGCGCAAGCCAATCCACCATGAGTAAAAAGATGTTTGAGAGGTTGTGGTGCAACAAGGCACTCAGACCAGCCCTGGGCCCCATCCACACAAAACTGAGAACATACACCAAAGAGCTTATCACTGTCCTGGGCAGCGCCATGGTCAAGGTCACCTACGAGGGCACGGTGCACGAACTGCCACTCTGGATTGTCCTAGGCGATGGCCCCATAATTCTTGGAAGGAGCTGGCTGGGCAAAATCCGCTGGAACTGGGATGACATCCGAGCGCTATCACATGTCGATGAGGCCTCATGTACCCAGGTTCTTAACAAATTTCCTTCCCTTTTCGAGCCAGGCATTGGAAACTTTTCCGGGGCAAAGGTACGGATCCATCTGGTCTCAGAGGCATGACCCATTCACCACAAGATGCGAGCGGTACCTCACATGATGAGGGAGAGAGTGGAAATCGAGCTGGACAGGCTGCAACGCGAGGGCATCATCTATCCAGTGGAATTCAGCGAGTGGGCCAGCCCGATTGTTCCAGTACTCAAAAGTGATGGCACGGTCAAGATTTGCGGCGATTATAAAGTAACTATTAATCATTTCTCGCTACAGGACCAATACCCGCTACCTAAGGCAGACGACCTATTTGCGACGCTGGCAGGAGGCAAGACGTTCACCAAGCTTGACCCGACTTCAGCTTACATGATGCAAGAGCTGGAGGAGTCTTCAAAGGGCCTCACCTGCATCAACATGCACAAGGGACTGTTCCTCTACAACAGAAACCCGCTTTGAATTCGGTCGGCTGCAGCAATCTTCCAGAGAAACATGGAGAGCCTACTCAAGTCGATACCACGCACGGTGGTTTTTCAGGACGACATATTGGTCACAGGTCGGGACATCGCTGAGCACCTACAAAACCTGGAGGAGGTCCTCCAGCGACTGGATCGCGGAGGGCTGCGTCTGAAAAGGTCGAAATGCATCTTCGTGGCAACAGAAATGGAGTTTTTGGGGAGAAAGATCGTGGCGGACGGCATTCGGCCCACAGACGCCAAGACAGAGGCTATCAGGAACATGCCCAGGCCACAGAACATCACAGAGCTGCGGTCGTTCTTGGGACTCCTCAACTATTTTGGTAACTTCCTACTGGGGTTAAGCACCCTCTTAGAACCTCTACATGTGTTATTGTGTAAAGGTGAGAACTGGGTATGGGAAAAAAAACAAGTAATTGCTTTTGAGAAAGCCAGAAACATTTTATGCTCCAACAAGTTGCTTGTATTGTATAACCCGTGTAAAAGACTTGTGCTAGCATGTGACGCATCGTCGTACGGAGTCGGGTGTGTATTACAACAAGCTAACGTTGCGGGGAAGTTGCAACCTGTCGCCTATGCTTCCAGGAGTTTGTCTAAGGCCGAGAGGGCCTACAGCATGATTGAGAAAGAGGCATCAGCGTGTGTGTTCGGGGGAAAGAAAATGCATCAGTACATTTTTGGCCTCAAATTTGAGCTGGAAACCGATCACAAGCCCCTCATATCCCTGTTCGCTGAAAACAAGGGGATAAATACTAATGCCTCAGCCCGTGTACAAAGGTGGGCACTTGCGCTATCAGCTTATAACTATACCATCTGCCACAGACCAGGCATCGAGAACTGTGCGGATGCTCTCAATTGGCTGCCATTGCCCACCATGGGGGTGGAAATTGCACAGTCTGCAAACTTGTTGATGGTGGCGCAGCCCGCAGACTTGTTGATGGTCATGGAAGCATTTGAAAATGATAAATCACCTGTCACGGCCCGCCAGATTAGGACTTGGACCAGCCAAGATCCTCTGCTGTCCCTAGTAAAAAACTGTGTACTGCATGGGAGCTGGGCCATCATCCCTGTTGAAATGCAAGAGCTAATCAAGCCATTCCAGCGGCGAAAGAATGAGCTGTCCATTCAGGCAGACTGCCTGTTGTGGGGTAACCATGTAGTGCTACCAAAAAAGGGCAGGGAGACGTTCATCTCGGATCTCCACAGCACACACCCGGGTATAGTAATGACGAAAGCGATAGCCAGATCCCACGTGTGGTGGCTCGGTATCGACTCTGACTTAGAGTCCTGTGTACGGCAATGCAGCGTGTGTGCTCAGAGAGGCACCACTAAGTTTGTGGTCCTGGCCCTCCAGACCATGGTCGAGGATCCATGTCGACTATGCGGGCCCATTTCTCGGTAAAATGTTCCTGGTAGTGGTGGATGCTTTTTCAAAATGGATTGAATGTGAAATAATGTCTGGAAGCACCGCCACCGCCACCTTGAAAGCCTAAGGGCCATGTTTGCCACCCATGGCCTGCCTGACATACTGGTTAGTGACAACGGGCCATGTTTCACCAGTGCCGAATTTAAAGAATTAATGATCCGCAATGGGATCAAACATATCACCTCGGCCCCATTTAAACCAGCCTCCAATGGGCAGGCAGAGCGGGCAGTACAAACAATCAAACAGAGCCTTAAATGAGTCACAGAAGGCTCATTCCAAACCTGCCTGTCCCGAGTACTGCTCAGCTACCGCACGAGACCCCACTCACTCACGGGGTGCCCCTGGCTGGGCAACTCATGAAAAGGACACTCAAAACCAGACTCTCGCTGGTTCACCCCACCCTGCATGATCAGGTAGAGAGCAGGCGGCAGCAACAAGATGTAAATGCTGGCCGCGCCACTGTGTCACGGGAAATTGATCTGAATGACCCTGTTTTTGTACTAAACTATGGACATGGTCGCAAGTGGATTGCAGGCACGGTGATAGCTAAAGAAGGGAGTAGGGTATTTGTAGTCAAGCTAGACAATGGACAAATTTTCAGAAAGCACCTGGTACCAACGACATAGGTAAAAAAAGGGATGAGGTCCTATGAAACTAATTTAAGGAGCTAGGAGCTAAATTAAAAAGTAGGACCTCAAAAGTAGTAATCTCGGGATTGCTACCAGTTCCACGTGATAGTCAGAGTAGGAATCGCAGGATAGCGCAGATGAATACATGGCTTGAGCAGTGGTGCAGCAGGGAGGGATTCAAATTCCTGGGGCATTGGAACCGGTTCTGGGGGAGGTGGGACCAGTACAAACCGGACGGTCTGCACCTGGGCAGGACCGGAACCAATGTCCTAGGGGGAGTGTTTGCTAGTGCTGTTGGGGAGGATTTAAACTAATATGGCAGGGGGATGGGAACCAATGCAGGGAGACAGAGGGAAACAAAAAGGAGGCAAAAGCAAAAGACAGAAAGGAGATGAGGAAAAGTGGAGGGCAGAGAAACCCAAGGCAAAGAACAAAAAGGGCCATTGTACATCAAAATTCTAAAAGGACAAAGGGTGTTAAAAAAACAAGCCTGAAGGCTTTGTGTCTTAATGCAAGGAGTGTCCGCAATAAGGTGGATGAATTAACTGTGCAAATAGATGTTAACAAATATGATGTGATTGGGATTACGGAGACGTGGCTCCAGGATAATCAGGGCTGGGAACTCAACATCCAGGGGTATTCAACATTCAGGAAAGATAGAATAAAAGGAAAAGGAGGTGGGGTAGCATTGCTGGTTAAGGAGCAAATTAAGGCAATAGTTCGGAAGGACATTAGCTTGGATGATGTGGAATCTATATGGGTAGAGCTGCAGAATACCAAAGGGCAAAAAACGTTAGTGGGAGTTGTGTACAGACCTCCAAACAGTAGTAGTGATGTTGGGGATGGCATCAAACATGAAATTAGGGGTGCGTGCAATAAAGGTGCAGCAGTTATAATGGGTGACTTTAATATGCACATAGATTGGGTTAACCAAACTGGAAGCAATACGGTGGAGGAGGATTTCCTGGAGTGCATAAGGGATGGTTTTTTAGACCAATATGTCGAGGAACCAACTAAGGAGGAGGCCATCTTAGACTGGGTGTTGTGTAATGAGAGAGGATTAATTAGCAATCTCGTTGTGCGAGGCCCCTTGGGGAAGAGTGACCATAATATGGTGGAATTCTGCATAAGGATGGAAAATGAAACAGTTAATTCAGAGACCATGGTCCAGAACTTAAAGAAGGCTAACTTTGAAGGTATGAGGCGTGAATTGGCTAGGATATATGGCGAATGATACTGAAGGGGTTGACATTTAGAGACCGCATGGATGAACTACAACAATTGTACATTCCTGTCTGGCGTAAAAATAAAAAAGGGAAGGTGGCTCAACCATGGCTATCAAGGGAAATCAGGAATAGTATTAAAGCCAAGGAAGTGGCATACAAATTGGCCAGAAATAGCAGCGAACCCGGGGACTGGGAGAAATTTAGAACTCAGCAGAGGAGGACAAAGGGTTTGATTAGGGCAGGGAAAATGGAGTACGAGAAGAAGCTTGTAGGGAACATTAAGACGGATTGCAAAAGTTTCTATAGATATGTAAAGAGAAAAAGGTTAGTAAAGACAAACGTAGGTCCCCTGCAGTCAGAATCAGGGGAAGTCATAACGGGGAACAAAGAAATGGCGGCCCAATTGAACAAGTATTTTGGTTCAGTATTCACAAAGGAAGACACAAACAACCTTCCGGATATAAAAGGGGTCGGAGGGTCTAGTAAGGAGGAGGAACTGAGGGAAATCCTTGTTAGTCGAGAAATTGTGTTGGGGAAATTGATGGGATTGAAGGCCGATAAATCCCCAGGGCCTGATGGACTGCATCCCAGAGTACTTAAGGAGGTGGCCTTGGAAATAGCGGATGCATTGACAGTCATTTTCCAACATTCCATTGACTCTGGATCAGTTCCTATGGAGTGGAGGGTAGCCAATGTAACCCTACTTTTTAAAAAAGGAGGGAGAGAGATAACAGGGAATTATAGACCGGTCAGCCTGACATCGGTAGTGGGTAAAATGATGGAATCAATTATTAAGGATGTCATAGCAGTGCATTTGGAAAGAGGTGATATGATAGGTCCAAGTCAGCATGGATTTGTGAAAGGGAAATCATGCTTGACAAATCTTCTGGAATTTTTTGAGGATGTTTCCAGTAGAGTGGACAAGGGAGAACCAGTTGATGTGGTATATTTGGATTTTCAGAAGGCTTTCGACAAGGTCCCACACAAGAGATTAATGTGCAAAGTTAAAGCACATGGGATTGGGGGTAGTGTGTTGAAATGGATTGAGAAATGGTTGTCAGGCAGGAAGCAAAGAGTCGGAGTAAATGGGTACTTTTCAGAATGGCAGGCAGTGACTAATGGGGTACCGCAAGGTTCTGTGCTGGGGCCCCAGCTGTTTACACTGTACATTCATGATTTAGACGAGGGGATTAAATGTTGTATCTCCAAATTTGCGGATGACACTAAGTTGGGTGGCAGTGTGAGCTGCGAAGAGGATGCTATGAGGCTGCAGAGCGACTTGGATAGGTTAGGTGAGTGGGCAAATGCATGGCAGATGAAGTATAATGTGGATAAATGTGAGGTTATCCACTTTGGTGGTTAAAAACAGAGAGACAGACTATTATCTGAATGGTGACAGATTAGGAAAAGGGGAGATGCAAAGAGACCTGGGTGTCATGGTACATCAGTCATTGAAGGTTGGCATGCAGGTACAGCAGGCGGTTAGGAAAGCAAATGGCATGTTGGCCTTCATAGCGAGGGGATTTAAGTACAGGGGCAGGGAGGTGTTGCTACAGTTGTACACGGCCTTGGTGAGGCCACACCTGGAGTATTGTGTACAGTTTTGGTCTCCTAACCTGAGGAAGGACATTGTTGCTATTGAGGGAGTGCAGCGAAGGTTCACCAGACTGATTCCTGGGATGGCGGGACTGACCTATTAAGAAAGACTGGATCAACTGGGCTTGTATTCACTGGAGTTCAGAAGAATGAGAGGGAACCTCATAGAAACGTTTAAAATTCAAACGGGGTTAGACAGGTTAGATGCAGGAAGAATGTTCCCAATGTTGGGGAAGTCCAGAACCAGGGGTCACAGTCTAAGGATAAGGGGTAAGCCATTTAGGACCGAGATGAGGAGGAATTTCTTCACCCAGAGAGTGGTGAACCTGTGGAATTCTCTACCACAGAAAGTTGTTGAGGCCAATTCACTAAATATATTCAAAAAGGAGTTAGATGAAGTCCTTACTACTAGGGGAATCAAGGGGTATGGTGAGAAAGCAGGAATGGGGTACTGAAGTTGCATGTTCATCCATGAACTCATTGAATGGCAGTGCAGGCTAGAAGGGCCGAATGGCCTACTCCTGCACCTATTTTCTATGTTTCTATGTTTCTAAATGAGGCTGTGGTTCACAGGCTGCCCTGAACAACCCACAGCAGACACCACCTTTTTCGGGCCCACAACACACACCCAAAAGATCAACGACACCACGCCGGACCAGGAAATTGAATCCATCACGCCCAACAGCCCAACAAAACCAGGCTCACCTAGCAGCCCTGCAGGGCCAACAAAACACCAGCCCAGCGAGGGCACAGCCAACACACCAGAACAGACATTTGTACCGAGGCAATCCACCAGGGAAAGAAAGGCTCCCGACCGTCTCACCTTGTAAATAGTTTTCACTTTGACTTCGGGGGGGAGTGATGTTGTGTATCTGTAAAGCATGCACTCCCATGTTCCGCCACCAGGGAGCTCATCTCCTGAAGTCCCAAGGGATCCCAGCATCCCTTGGGAGCATTGTATATAAGCTGACCCCTGAGGCCTGTTCCTCACTCTGGAGTGTCTTATTAAAGACTGAAATCACTGTTACTTTAACTTCCCTGTGTGCAGTCTCATCTGTGTTAGGAACACAATAACTCAATAGATATAACCTCCCCTTTAAGAACTGGAATGAGCCAGTGCAAAGAATTGAAGGATGATTGCTGAATGCAAGTCACCTGAAATTGGGTAGCGCTCTGATATTAGTGTCCCTGCAGCACCCCACTGAGGTGATTAGCACTTTATTTACAGCCCCTTCCTTCCTGGGGCGCTAAAACCCAATTTAGAAGTTAAGATTTATTTGTGCCTTGGAATTACATTTTCTAAATTTAAAATGTTAATGCCCCAAACAGGCAGCTACTGAATTTCTCACCCCAATATTTCAAAAGGCCTTTGATAAGGCACCACATAGTAGACTTATGACTAAGGTCAGAGAATGTGGAGTCAGATGACAGGTAACAGAATGGATAGCAAAGTGGTTGCAAAACAGAAAACAGAGAGTGGAGTTTAAAGGTCGTTACTCAGACTGGCAAAAGTTGGGAAGTGGTGTTCCACAGGGATTAGTATTGAGACAACTGTTGTTCATGATATATATTAATAATTTGGACTTAGGAATCGGAAGTACAATTTCAAAATTTGCAGACGACACCAGATTGGGGAGTTTAGTTAATGGCCCAGAAATCCCAGCCTCCCCGGGTCCGTACGAAATGTGTACGAACCCGGGAAGGCATCGCAAAAGCCGATTTTCCGCGCACAATGCGTATGCGCTGAAAACCGGCTTTTCCGATCTGTCCAACTTGACAGATCCTCCGCATCGCAGGAGCAAGGACATTTGCAAGGGCAAGATTGAGTATTTACCCATATCTTGCCCAGTAAATGTCCTGAAAACTCTTGAGCTTGATAAAGGCAGGCGCATAGCCTACTTTTACAGGCGTAAGAGTTTTAAAACACACAAAAACATAATAAAATAAAATTAAAAATACACATTTTATTGTTAAAAACCCTCCCCACTTTGGTAAGTGTATTTTAAACCATAATTAAAAAAACTTTTTAAAAAATTGGAAAAATATATATTTTTTTTAGACATAAATAACTTTAATTTAAATTAATTTTAAATATGTGGTGTATTTATTATATTTTTTATTAGTGTTTAGTATGTTTGGGGTGGTTTCTCAATCATAATAATGGGAATTCCAACTTACGGCCTCAGGACCGGGATCTCTCTTAGGCGCAGCAGGTTGAGGTAAGTGCATATCTTTTTTCCCTATTTCAGTTGATCGCCCGCGGGAAGCAGCCAACCGGGATTTCTAAGCCAATATGAAGGAAGAAAGTGACAAAATCAAGAAGACATTAATAAACTTCCAAAATGGGTTTGTAATTAGCAAATTAATTTCTGTACAGATAAGTGTGAGGTGGTACATTTTGGTAGGAAGAATAAGAAAGCCACATACTGCTTGGATAATAAGAGTCTAACTGGAGTAGAGTAGCAAAGGGATCTAGGGGTACTAATACACAAAACACTAAAAGAAGAGGTGCAGGTTAATAAGGCCATAAATGAAAACCAAGCTCTGGGGCTCATTTTCAGAGGGCTAGAATTGAAAAGCAGAGAAATAATGTTAAACTTTTATACAATGTTGGATAGACAACACTTTGAGTACTGTGCACAGTTCTGGGGGCTGAAATTGTCCCTTTTTGTTAACACATTAATGCCTCCGGGGGGGAGAGGCGCTAACGGGGCACAATGGCGTTTTTGCTTGGGGGAGGGGTTGGTATCGACTCTGGGAAATTACCCCGGAAGTTTGGGCTGGTAACGCTGTGCCCTGCGATTTGAACCCCAAGCCGATGCACATCCGGCGATGACATCATTGTCATACGCACTGACCTCTCACAGTCCCTGCCAACCCATTTGCACCCCGCAGGGGAAATTGGCCCGCGCGATGCGAAACTGGCGCGGGCGGATTTCAACGCGGGCGGAGGTACAGAGCTTATGGACATCTGCTGCCGCGGCGCCCTTAAAGGGGAGGCCTTTAGTGTCCTGGGCCGCCATTTAGGTTTGTCAACCATCTCTTGTGTCATCGATCGTGCCACCATTGTGCAGCCCGGCACTCCATTTTGGGTGCCAGGCCACTGGCCCAGTTAATCGCAACCAGAGTGGCCCAGTGGCGATCACCACAGGTCTTTCAGAGTGTGCAGCAGCCCTCCCCTTTAATTGAAGGGCAGGGGCATTGTGGGGGTGGAACATCCGGGCCGAGTGATAAAAGTCCTGGTTCCAGAAGGTTACGCCCCCCATCAGGGCGAGGGGCAATTTCGCCCCCCTGGTTTCCAAATTATGAAAAGGATATAGAGGCATTGTAAGAAGGTGCACAGAAGATTCACACGGATGATACCAGAACTGAGAGGTTATAACTATCAGAAAGACTGAACAGGTTGGGGCTGTTTCTCTAAAAAAGTGAAGGCTGAGAGGTGACCGAATAGAAGTCTTTAAGATGTTGAACGAGTTTGATAGGGTAGAAGTGGAGAAAATGTTTCCACTTGTGGTAGGAGACCAAAACAAGAGGTCATAAATATAAGATAGTTACTAATAAATCTAATCGGGAATTTAGGAGAAAGTTATTTACCCAAAAAGTGTTAAGAATGTGGAACTCACGAACACAAGGAGTAGTTAAGACGAGTGTAGGGTGTTTGTTTTTCACTCTACTCTGATTCTTAGACCTCGGAACTTATAGTGGGAAAGGACAACACGTGACACGTGGATTGTGGTGATGAGTTTGAATGGCTACTAATTTGCACACGGAGTCGACAATGCAAAAGATATTTCCTTATGCTGAATGCTGTTATCCAAAAATTTGCATTCTGTGGGGTTCTTTGTTGTCTGGTCTTTTTACAGACTCGATGTCTCCAATGGCTGTTTTCCCCACCCTGGTCAATCAAGTTCAAAGCCTCACATAACAACTCCATTGTTGTTATGCATGAAGTCAGTTTTATGTCCTTGACCACAGAATGATCTTAATTGTCCAGCTTAATTCAAAAAGCTTGGATCAATCAATTTTTAGTTCATGGTCTGCGTTTTTCTGAAGATTAGTAACTATACAATCTCTCCTTTTAATGTCTCTTATAATAAACCCAGAGACATTATTATGGGTGGACATCTTCTTTTTCCACGAGCATTTTGGACGATTGCAGCCTTCAGTCAAATCTCCCCATTACATTTCTTTTTATACAAAAAACCCCGATGTTTTTACAAACAATGTTTCTTACAACAAACCCTTGTTTGACCTTATTCTGACTTCGGTTTATACTGTTTTTACAAACACTGGCTTGGGTTTACTTTAATAAATTTTCCAGATTCTTGTTCCTCATCCTTTTCTTTAATTTACAGGACAGGACAAGAAGATACAACATTATTATCAACTGTACAATTATTAATGAGTGTGATACGATTCGAACCCGGGGGGGAGGGATTTCAATATTGAGTCCCAGATCCCATCATGGAGGGACCATAATTTCCTCGATTTCTCCCCTTACTTTATCATTCTCCTGGTGTAACATGTAATAATGTTTGTGGTACAGCTCGATGTTCTTTAATAATTCAGTCAGATGTTTGGGTAACGGCGGGATATCGTATCCAAAACGTGATATGTATTCCTGGAGGTTAGGTAAACTACCTTTGATTGTGATACTTATGTGTTTGTGGTATGAAATAGGAATTATACTTTCTTGTGCTATTTGTGTCTCTACCTGGGGTTTGAAACAAAAGGTAGAATCCCTCACTGGGCACCAAGTGTCCTGGTGTACTCTATACCGACTTTCGCTGGTGGTGACACAGTATGTCCCATTTCCCTTGTACGCAACTGTGGTGGAACAAGGTCGTGAGCTGTCACTTCCATGATACAGCTTATAGGCTGCCCGTCCTCCTACTTGAACCCACATACCGGCCGGTCGAAAGGTTTCAGATGATAGGGGCACAATATCACTTGTGTACCCCCTCTCTGGCATCCCTCCAGATAAGCACCGGTTATTTGAGTCTCCCAATTGTACCACATACTGCGGGGTTTTATGCTGTTTCACATGTACCCTGTTCTGAATTACCCCAATGTTTTCCACCCAGTATACCGGTACGGGTCATTGTGACTGATCCAACCGGTATTCGAAGCACTATCCCCATTATGGATTGTTTACTTTGACCACAGTTGAAAGGGACTGGATACGCTTTGGAGGCTGACCGTAGCTAGCATGAATTCTGGAGGTTGTTATAAACACTCAATGCTTTTAAATGTATGTTACTGATCCACGACGGTAGGTGGCCTTGTTTTAAATCCTCTAAATTACCGCATCCTTCATTTAAC
Source organism: Pristiophorus japonicus (assembly GCF_044704955.1). Classification (NCBI taxonomy): domain Eukaryota; kingdom Metazoa; phylum Chordata; class Chondrichthyes; family Pristiophoridae; genus Pristiophorus; species Pristiophorus japonicus. Next base: position 93,307,289 of record NC_091986.1, on the reverse strand, counting down.
AACCAAGCTCATGACACAGATGTCATTCTGAGCTGCTTGATCTGACGCGTTTCTATCCTCCTTGATTAAAGCATTGATGGTCTGAGCATGTTTTTCCACTTCAGCGATCATCTCTTTCAAATGAATTGTCATTGCCCGATCCTCCTGTAATTCGTTACCCTCTATGTCACAACCCTCCTCTAGTATTTTCTTTAACCCTTAAGGTATTCACTTGGACTTGTGACTGCATGTTATCCACACTATTTACCAGTGATGTCCCAGTATTAAATGCTGTAGCTACATCACTCATTAGCCCCCTTTTTCGTCTCAGTTTTAGGGAGAGGTTTTAAGTTGCTTGCGATCAGTTCGGTTGCATTAAATGTTTTTGTCGGGTTCATCGTTACACAGGAATCGAAACCTGGTGTCCAATTCATTCCTGACCCAGAATTTTGCCATTACCTTTTAAAGACAATCCCCACACCTCCCCCGCACTTCTGGCTAGATCCAAACACACAGACATAAATCCCTTGTTCCTCCTTCCACCACTTTCCCTACACAATTTCGCCCTTTCTTTTTTCCTGTGGTTCGCCTGTTAGAACTATTACCCAGTTTCTCCCATTCTGTGGATGCATTAGTTTTTCCCGACTGTTTTCTGTAACCACCACCATCCTCCCATTGGGGTAATCCCATTACAATCCAGACAAACTCGTCTACCCTCTCTCACCCGTACCTTCCTGGTCGTGATGTTTAGCCTGGGGCAGGATACTGACACCTCATCAAGTTTGTTTCCGGTTTGTCTGGAGTACTTGGTCAAATTTGACCCTAACCACCCTGGCCAACTCACAGTGTGAGTACAGGCGTTTGTGTCCTTGTTGCTCCATATGGCTCCCCCTTGAGTTACAGTGGGGCCGGTTCCTCCCATACATCTGTGTGTAAGGAATGTCTCGTTATCTCCCCGATCTCCCCATCTTTTAATGATGATGGCCATCCACAATATCCACCTCATCTCGTATCCCTGGCTCGATTCACTCCTATGAAGACAAAAATGAAAGAAATACTTTTTACTCTGTGGGAGCCTCCCCCTCACAGGTTCTTCTTCAGTCATTCACATATTTACATAACACTTTTTTACGATCACTGCTTCCCTCTCAAAGTTCAAGTTCGGTAACACCTTGAGGTCATTTCCATATTAAAGGACCTCTTTTGGTAATTTGCACTCCTGTTTAAAAGAAAAGAAAAAGAACTTCCATTGTGGCTTTTCTGTCCGCCCAATGGGTTAATTCATCAATTCTGATCCCCTTTCTATTACTGAGGGAAAACATCCACTCAAATTCCAAACTTAAAATTTTCTTTAAAATTTTACAAATGCTCAGAATATTTATTCGACTCTTCACAATATGTTGCTTTCTGAAGTCTTGTACAAAGTGTTACCTTCCTTTTTTATTCGCATTTTAAAAGTTCAACAAACACATAACAATGGTACCACGCATCTGTAAAGCAACACCATGCATACCAATAGCTTACATATTACAATGGTTCTCTCCTCCACACCCTTTTTCTCCACTGGTCACACATTCTTGAATTGGTCGGAAATTTTTATTTTTAAAATACCAAATATATGTGATTGCCTCATATCCGGAACTAGAGGCTTTTCACACAATTTAAACCAATCCAAAATTCCACCATATCCATAATGAAAATCTGGTTTTCACAGGTTAATTAATCTCAATAACTCCAAATTAATCCAAACCAATCTCAAACTAACCAGTGCCAGTTGAAAAAAACTAGATACACAGACAAATAAACATCCACATGTTTTTAACTTTAAACATACTCCCTGAAAGTATCAGAACTTTTTACACAGAAATTCTATGTTGTATTTCTCTCGGCACCAAAGTTAGAAGCTTAAGTGTCGGGTTCACCTTCTTAGACTCATAGAAAATGCAATTCTATTTTTTCTGTCTCTTAAACAAACGGTTTACTACAGTAAACACAATACTTCCCTGCCATTCTTCCTTTTGGATGCCGCAGGGTGCTTCTGCTCACGTGTCACTTTTTCCTGAAAACTCTTACTATCAGCTTTCAAATTTCTTAAACTGTTTTTGCAGCTACTGAGAAGGATCTGCTTCAAGTTCACATCCCCCAACTCTGGGTTACCCCTCCAAAATTCCACCCAGCATCTATTAACATCCAGCGGACTATCCATGGAGTTAATGGGGCCTATATCTCGCCTCAATGCTGCCAATTTGTCCTCATCACAGTTATTGATCGGTCCCGGTGGTCCTGGTGCTTCGGGAGCCGGCCAACCCTCACTATTCTGGGTTCCATCGTTGGGCTCCTTTCTCTCCTCATCCCAGTTTAACCCAACTACCCCCGGTGTCATAAGACAAGCCATACCCCTGGCCCTGGTTAATGCTAAGGTCACCTTACTGATCTTTTTCATTACAGGGCCTGTGATCGACCTCTTCACATACCCGATTTTGAGCTGCCCTGTATGCCATCATTATATCTTTTAACTGACCCTCAGCCTTGTCAGCTTTCTCTGCTAGTCGGGAATTTTCTTCTCGGAGAACTTACTCATTGAACTTAGCCTCGGTAACCTGGCACTCTAAATAATCTAAGTGATTCCTCTCCGTTTCTTCCTTCCTACCCTGGTCGTGCTTTTCTTTCTCGAAACTGGCTATCTCGTCTTTTAACCTTTTATTCTCTTCCTCCAACTTTTTCCCTTTTCTCTTAACAGTTGTGCCTTCTCTTTTGACCTTTGTGGTTGCTACTGACTCTCCATTCTGCCGCTTTTTCCTGCGGATCCGCAGAGTGCAGCATTTCCTGTGCCCATGGCTCTGAAATGTCTAACTATTTGCATGTATATACAACGACCTTAGCCTCCATGGACTTCCTACGACTGCTCTTAGCCATGGGCTCTACAGTGTTTTCCTTGGTGAGTCCATTTCTAGTGCCTCTGGCTGAGAAATTCTCCCTGACTACCTTGGTCTCCCCTGAGACCACCTCACAGTGACCTGTGGTTCCTGTTACTCAGGCTTCTCTCTTTGGCTACCCTATTTGACTGAGACTACTTCAGTCCGTCAGAGACTGTTTCTCTCCTGGTCCCCTAGTCATCTTTGAGATCACCCTTGATATCACCCTTGATATTACCCTTGGCCTCCCTGAGACCCCTATTCACAGACTACCTGAGACCTACCTTTTGGCTTCTTTTGGTGACTACCCCAGTCAACCGGGATTACTCCAGCCTATTTGAGGCTGTTTCCTTCCTCTGGCTGTCCTAGCTGTCCTTGAGATTACTATGGTCTCCCTGAGACCCTTGCGCAGACTACCTGTGATTTCTTTTCTCCGTGGCTACCCTAGTCAACCCGAGATTACTCCAGCCTACACAAGACTGTTTCCTTCCTCTGCTGGCTGCCCTAGCTGCCCCTGAGAAGATAACTTTTCGACTACCTTAGCTGACCTTAGACTTAACCAAGCCTCCCTCGGGGTTCTTGCCTTGGTGTTGTGTCTGTGATCCTATTCCCAATGTCAAGGTTCTGCTGTCGGTCACCAATTTCTGTAGGGTGTTTGTTTTTCACTCTACTCTGATTCTTAGACCTCGGAACTTATAGTGGGAAAGGACAACACAAGGCACAAAAATTTAGGCTTAATCCAGTGTCAGTTTTATTACGCAACAAAAAACGGCTAACAGGATTAGACTGCTGAGAGAAACTTGACTTTAGACATACAATCACAAGAGATTCGTGGTCCTTGATTCCGTAACCTGCTGTTTCTTCTTCCGGCTGTTCTCTGCAGCTTCTGTTCCTTTTCTGCTGCTTCTTCTTGTGTTGCCTGTCCTTCTTCTGTTGCCTGTCCTTCTTCTACTGAGCTGCTTTTAGCTTGCATATTTATCCAGGTTTTCAATAAGTTTCCCGCTGGGGCGAGATTCGATTATCGGTGTGGTAATTTGTTTAACTGGTTGGTGATGAGTTTGAATGGCTACTAATTTGCACACGGAGTCGACAATGCAAAAGATATTTCCTTATGCTGATGCTATTATCCAAAAATGTGCATTCCGTGGGGTCCTTTGTTGTCCGGTCTTTTTACGGACTCGATGGGTTAGATTTTACACTTTTTTGCATGCATAATGGCCACTTAATGTCCATTTTACAGCTGAAATGAGGTATAACGCCAGATATCGCCCATTTTGCCACAAAATGGAAACTGGCGGCCATTTTTCGGACACTTATCGGCGAGTGTTACTTTCCCCATGTAAGTAATGCCGGAAAAAAATAATACCGCTCGCCAACTTTTTTTGGACGGAATCATCAAAATGAGCGAAACCAACGCCCGTAATATCACCCAGCGTTACTGTCCATACGTAATTAACATCGTGACTCAATAATACCGACCGCACACTTTATTATGTCGTAAAGATCACATTTGCCGAAACGTCACTTTCACCGCTGCGCACACGTATCGCCCACAATATCGCTCGCCTAAAACACCGCTCAGAAAAAGTGGAACTGTTCTGAACGAATCACAGCGGTGTGGGCACCATTTTTTAAATCGCAGGTCGCTTCATTCAAAAGGCTGTTTCAACTTCGGGGGAGTTTGGATTGACTCTGGAGTTCTTCTCAGGTGAAGTGACCATCTCAACCGACATCTTTTCAGACTCTGGACTATTGGGGGTTTACTGTAGGTGTATTTTAGTGAGGAAATTATTGTTTCTGATCAATCGCTATTATACTTTTATTGGAATGGACCAGCCATTTCTCAGCCTGCGTCGATTAATACGCAGATGCTGCAGAGTGCAAATGGCTCAACGTCTAATGCACATCATTATGTGCCCAATTTAAGACGTGCCAGAATGAAGAGGAGGTCCAGACCATACACACCTCACACGTACAGGGAAAAGAGGTCTTACCTTGACGTGTCCGACCACACCTGCCTTCGGAGACTGCACTTCCACAAGGTGGTGATCAATGAAATATGTGAGCTCATCAGGCCACATATGCAGCCTGCCATCAGGACATCAGTGTTGGTGGAGCTCAAGGTCACCACGGCACTGTCTTTCTACACGTCCGGTTCCTTTCGGGCCTCCGTGGTCGAGATTTTGTTTTAGGAACCCATGCATGGCTGTTTCGCCTGATTTCACAGGCATCTGTTTCCATTTTTCTCAAGGTCCATTCCCTGAATACATCATTGATTATCCAATCTGGGACTTCCCCATTTTGTAGCTGTTCTAAGTTATGTTCTACTGTACTTATCATCCATGCTCCATACCCGGCGCATACCGCGGCATTTCGTCCGCTTTCGCTATTGTACTTTTGGTTTGCGTTTATTAAGTTAATTGTCTTGGCATGATCCCTTAGTGTGTGGGCCACTTGTAACAATTGTCGTTTGGCCCCATCTCCCAATTGGGCCTGCATTTTCTCATTATCATCTCCCCTCTCCAGCAACCCTCTTAGAGTTTGGGTGAGTGTGTCAACCTGCTCTTCTACCATCTGGAGATCTATAGCGTTTACCGTGGCTACGCCTGCCGCATATCCCGCGCGCATCATTTCTAATATCTCCGTTTTTTATCTAACCTTCCCTTTTAATGTGATAAACCTCAGGTCTTAGAAGTGGGTCCATCTAAGGCCCGCAGTGTCAGATTTAGAAATATCGTGATTATCTTTGGCGTATTCCAAAGTGTATTTTTTCCTTTGTGTATTTCATCACTAACCCTCCTTTGGCTCCCTTTGCTAAATGAGGGCACCTGGAAGTTCTCCTCTTACACAGGAACATCGTTGCCCCTCTTGTATGATTGTCACAACTTGTACTTCCCTCTGGGGTGGGTGATGGGCTACTAGTTTCTTCCTTGTTCTTGTAGAATTGTAAGGGCGGTGGTGATCACGTTTATATGCATTCTGTCGATAAAACACATCCTGGATATTCCAGGCTTTTAGATAGATTCTTACCATTTCTACTCCTACCGGATTGTTTGCAACGTTTCTCCGGGCATGTGACCTTTCCCAGGTCCATTTTATTATGGCAAGAACCCCTAATATTGCAAATATTAATCCTAATCCCCCTAAAAGTCCACCTATCAATGCATCCCTCCACTCCTCATATTCTTTCAGCTGGGACCAATGTTTCCATCGGCCCCCAACTTTCATATTTACGCATGCACATGTGTCTCCGCTAATCAGTACCTCATAGGGTCCACTCTGTCGAGGGGTGAATCCAGATTTTTCTGGTAATACCCTAACCATTACCCTTGCCCCCACCTCGGGTACTACTGCCGGGTTTTTGTTCCTTTATCCTCGTCTTCCTCTTCCTGCTTATCTCGCACTTCCTGTCGCATACCTTTCAACTGCCTACTCAGTTCCATCACATACTTCCTAATTCTATCATGCAAAGGTCCTAACTCTACTCCCCCTGTAACTATTCCCTCAGGGAGTTTCATTGCTTGTGCAGTCATTAGTTCATAAGGGGTGAGTCCTGTTGTGTGGTTTGGTGTATCACACAGTTTCATCAATGTGGTGGGCAGGAGTTCCGGCCATGGCTGTCCGGTTCCCTGGATTGCTTTACTCAGTGAGGTTTTGAGGGTTCTATTCATTTTTTCTACCACTCCCGAACTCTGGGGATTGTAGGGGATGTGGAATTTCTGCTTAATGTTCAATATTTTACAAGTTTCCTTCATTACCTTTCCTGTGAAATGAGTCCCTTGGTCCGAATCTATCTGAATGGGAATCCCCCATCTAGGAATTACCTCTTCCGCTAATATACGGGCTACCGTGATTGTGGTGCAATTGCTGGGGGCGAATGCTTCCACCCACCTTGTAAACTGGTCAATAATCACCAAGCAGTACTTCCTTTCTCTGGAGTTTATTAGGGCCCCAGTAAAATCAATCTGCATGTTTTCCCATGGTCCCCGTGGGCGGGGTTGGTGCGCCAACCTTATTTTTATCGCTTTTCCCGGATTATGTTTGGTGCACGTAACACAGTGCTGACAATGTTTAGCAATGTCGCGCCCAATTCCCGGCCACCACCAATCCTGTGAGATATTGGATATCATGGCGTTACACCCGACATGGTTAATGCCATGGTGTAACTCCATGATCATTTGCCGAATGCAGGAAGGGGTCAACACCTTTCCGTCCTTTCTCCACATGGAGCCTCAGGTAAGTGTGATTATTGCTATTTTTAAAATGTTTGTGATTTATGTTGGGATTCTTTTTGGTGGTTTTTTTTCTCCACGGAAGCCTCTATTAGGGAGTCCCCAGGCCGGTTGTTTAGCTCGGGATTTTCAGTGGCTCAGCCGGCCTAGCACCCTAAGAGAGGTGTGGGATGTCTTCCATAATGCTGCGCTCCAAACTCAGGACTCAACTGGAGATGCAAACCATTTCCCGACGCAAAATATACCGCTCCACCTGGATTAATTCCACAACAGTGGCGCGACCGAATTTCCACCCCAATGTCTTTGCAGTTCATGTTAAGTTTTGTAATAATCAAGAACTTTGGAGAAACTCTAGATAATATAAAATGTTTGTTGTTCAGGTATGTTCAGACTGTGTATAATAGACTCCAACTGAAAACATTTTTTTTTCAGTTTTGATCCACTCGTTATTATCACTGAGATATTTAACCTGTGTCAAAATCACTGTATGGATACCTGCTTCTAGAAAAGATACAAATGTCTTGGCTTCATGTAAACTGATGACTAATGTGTGGTGATGTACAAGATTGAAAACTGAAGTACATGAAGTCCAGATTAAGACTTTTATTTTCTATCTCTTTTAGTATGATTTCAAGAATTATGATTTAATTACAAATGGTTTAGCAAAATTAAGATTATATATTGAAGTGATTCAACAGTGTTACAGATATGAAAAATACCAGCAGACAATATGTTTAACCAGTCTGAATCTCACAATTTTATAAAAGTTCAGAGATTCTGCTAAACCACACTCACTTACTTTTGTTGTGTTAACTACATAAAATGAATGATTACTCTGCAAATTAATGATTAAATACCAAATATCATTATTAAGCATGCTCTATAACAGTAACAAATGATTTGAAGAACATAAGTCAAACTTAATAACACTTCAAGCAACATACAATCTAAACAAAAGTACAATCTATATTTTGGTATGAAATTATAATTATATATCACTTATATCACAAAAATAGATTAATGAGAGGTTATTTTCCATTATGTAAAACATTTATCATACTAAAGAAAATTATTTAATTATTTTAAACAATACTAAAATGATACAGATGTGGCCGACACAGACACAAAAATGTTAACTATGCATTAATCTTGTTTCTGTCCTTTCATTGTGCCTGTATATTTTAGTTACATATTAAGATCTCGATAAATTTTAGCAGAATAATATGTTATGAATCATTGTGAAAGAATATTCATCAATTATTTAAGATAAATTTATGAAAAAAGTACAGTAATCTGATAGAAATACATTAAACAGCTGCTAAGGTAACTTACTTATTGTTAACTAATAACAATTTAGCCAACTATATGGTTTCAAAACACCTATAACTCGTTTGTTCCTGTAGTCATATTCATACTGTGTTGCTCCATTAGATAAGTAGAGGTAGACTGGAGAAAAAAATGAAAACAAAATGTCAAACCATTATACAAATAAAATAATGTAGCATAAACTATAAATCAAAAATAGGGCTGAGAAATTCTGTTACCCCGTTTGGGGGCGGTAAGATCCACGAGGCAGAACTTTTTGCACCAGGCGCAGAATCCAGCCCGCTCAAAAAATTGGGGTTACTGCCCCTGGGAGGAAGTGGAGTGCAAAAAAACATGCTCCACTTCCTCTCTGGGGCGCGAATGGGGTGGATGGATTGGGAGCGGTGCGCAGCACTGCCACTTGGGAGGTGCTTTCCCCTTTATTAAAGGGAAGGGCCCAAGCTGCCAACTCTGCAGAGCCCTACCTGGACCACCAGAGTGCCGGGCTGCCAGATCACAGCATGGACTGCACGCTCAAAGTGGCAACAGGCTGCAACAAGTAAGTCGGCACATTTTTTATTGACCCGCCCGCCACCTCCCCTTTAGCGTGCCCCGCAAGCCTCCTGCCACCCCATTCACATCCCCTGAAGCTGTCGCTGTCATAACCTGTCGCAGCTTCAGGGGGCAAAGGCCACTTTTTGTTCTGGGGTGAAAATGGGGCACTGCGCATGGTGATGACGATGTTATTGCCAGTGCAGCAGAGCGAGGCGCTACCAGTTACTGCCGCCGCTAAACTCCTGAGAAATTTAGTGGGAGTCGTTAGCAGCGCAGTGGCTGGGTGAAAAATCGTTTGCCCCCTGGGGGCGCTAACGGGAGGTGCAAACAACCCCAATTTCCCCCCCTAAGTATTTTTTATAAACTTTGAATATTTCATGCTTCCACTCTATTTCAATACTCATCAGAGTTTTGAAATATTGATTCTACTTTAATCCCAATTCCAGGAAAGTCATCTTCTATTTTTCTTGGATAGCCTCTGTCCATTTGCTTTCTCATCACATTGTAACTAAATAAAAGAAAATAAAATGCATTTATTTAATATTGACATAAAGTATATTGTAAATATATTTTTCATTATTTGTATCCTCTTCAGGAGTCCGGGGAACCTATTAATGTTACTTCTTTCCAATATATTTAATTTAAGGCTTTAAAGTGTTCTTAGTAATATTAATTTGATTCTGAAAGAATTTTGCTTCATTGATGGGGAAAGGGGAACGATGCATAATAATACTACTACATACCTCCAGTACTTATCTCCCACAAAGAATAGTGCTTTTTTTTATCTCCTTGACATATAGGGCAGCATCTATGTGTGTAACAGATCTTGGAAATCCAAAGGACATGATGCTCCTAGGATAGCCTTTCAATGTCCTGAATCCCATAATTAGCCAGAACTGTGATCCTGTGGAATTTTAGCAGTGATTTTAGTGAACAGTGGACAGATGGGATATGACTGAAAAATATTTCAAAAATATTCATTAAATCAACACATGCTTTGCATAGAGTACAGGAATGGAAAATAAAAAAAATAGATCTTTCAATTTTTCATTCCCCATCCTATATTCATTACCAGAAAAACAAAGGAGGAAACAAAATTCATCTTATTGGCTTATCTTGCAAATTTTAATGGATGTGCAAGCTTATATTTTGTCCGTAATTAGTATTAATTGCGCAGCACTGTACATCAATGTGCAAATTATGTGGGAAAAAATAGTAAAAGCTCTAGAACCTTTGAAGAGAGCAACCACATATCTGTTCTTAAATTCAACTGCAGCATCAACTGACTGGATGTTTGGGAAAATATTCTTGATTGGAATTGATGTCACATCTGAGTGTCGAGGATTCTAAACAATGAGAACATTTATTTCATCATTTAGGGCAATATTCTTAATCCAGAATAAAGAATTATAGAATGTAAGGTAGTCTCTGTCAATCAAAAAAGTAAAGAAATACCAGCACTGAGGTTGGATGTCATCCAAAGTTTGAATAAAAAGGCTGCAGTGCAATTTTTCAGTACAAATGTAATTATCAGTCTTAAAATAAGTAACATTTTAGTGGCACATTCTTGAAAAGAAATTTGACGTATACTTTAGGCTTTGGATCATACAAATTAATGTAGTTTTGCTATGTGATTTTTACTGATACCATCTCTGAAAATCAAACCCACAATGTTTGCAATAATGGAAAGAGATTGCATAGTTTTGCAATTCTGTTTTCCTCTAAAGTTCTATTGCACCACTCTGCTGAGAGCTCACCAACAGCATAATAGTTAAATGAATGATTGAAAAATATCTGCAGTGTAAGAAGTAGCATAAAACAGAACCAAAAATGCAGTTCATACCCATTCTTAAAGAACAACATTTCTTCATGCAGACTTATAATTGCATCAAATGAGAATTGAGGGTTACATTTGTCCAGGGTTTTTGTTGATTGAGGTGATTGTGGCTGTGGTTGTGTTGGTCTTGGCTGGGATCTTAAATCTTGACGAGATTTAAAATACAGAGCAAAAATTGTCAGTTTTAAAGTGACAGATAAATCAGAAATAAATATAGGTTTTAAAATGATTGCGGTCATCTGACTATAGAAGCCAACAAACTATTCCAAACTCTACATATGTCTATTACTAAGAAGTATTTGTGGAAATTTCAAAGGATGTGGGAACGAGCAGGGAATGGAACGAAACAGATAGCTCTGTAAAAGAGCCAGCACATGCATAATGGGCTGAATGGACTTTTTCTGTTACGAAAAATTCTATGGTTCTACAAATAAGAAGCAAAGTACTCTTTAAGATTTAAGGTTCACTGGAGCATTTTAATGTCAAATAAATGCAATATAAATCCCATTAATCTCAGGAAATCGTTCCGATAGTGGAGTGTTCTTTGACAGCTTATTTAGCAATACATCTACATATATATAAATATATATATTGCTTACAGTGAATCAGTGGGGGTGGTTGAGAACCAACACGGGTCATTGAAAAGGAGCTTGTGAGAGATGTGCTCACAGACACCTCTCATTCTTCTTGTTGGAGCTGATTTTTGGACATATACTTGACTAGTATACGGGACCAAACATTTGTTTTTATTTTCCCCTTTAATCAATTTTGTAAGGGACAATACTGATGCATTATGTTTTATATAAAAAACACAGTTAGACTTCAAAGTATGCTGGCCTTGAGTTATGGAGATAGGAAAGTGAGATAATGAATGACTGGAGAGATAATTAAGTGGGATGTTTGTCTATACTGGTGCCAAAGAATCTGCCCTTGTTTATAATGCCCTGTCACAATGCAGGCTGGTTTATATAAAAAAACTCAGCCTTGGATGAAAAGCTTTGTCTCCGATGTGATGTAAAGTGACGTAATTTGTAAGATAAAAGAACCTCACTGGAGATACCAAATTGAGTCGTGGTTCAGAGACAGGGGTCTCTAACACTTCTCCCAAAGCTTTGTCTCCGATTTAATAAACCTCTCTTTATATATTATACAGTCTCGGAAATATTTTTCCACAACAAAATGGCGTCACGAACAGGATACTGTCCGATCAGATGTGATCACTTAAGACAATATCTGGAATCTGGTGTTAGAGACTGAAAAGAGAGGTGTATGGGCGCAACGGGATAGTGTATAAGATACGAGTAAGTAGATAGCGGGAAGAGGCTGACTAACCAGTTTGAGTTGTCCCTTTAGTAAATAAGGTCGGTCCGGAAGGGAACTGATCATTCCAACCTAGAGACGAAAACTCCGGTGGTAAGGAAACATGATAGCTTTGTTGCGAAGACAAAGGGTCTCCATAGAGTAGTCGTGATTGTGAGTATTACAGAAACAAAGGGAAACGTCCGAGACAGGTGAACATGGAAGTTAAGGAAGGGAATGTAAAACACGGGCTGCCCGGGTCATTAATTAATTCCTATCATTAATTGTAACTTGCATATTACATAATGCCATAAAAAAAGCTGATAGTGACTATCTTAAGTGACATATGGATCCAGACATAAGCTTTGTTGAATGAAGAGAAACTTTTGTGAGTGTCTATTTTGAATGAAGAGAGTACTCGAGTGATTTTGACTGTGGAATGAATGAAAGCCTGTTTGGGAAGGTGTGGAGTTGCCTGCCTGTTTTAGCTCCACCCACTCTTTCCAAACAGAGTAAAACATGTTTTAACCCTTCGTAGTGTTGTCCTGTATGTGGGAAGTTTAAGAAACTGTGAACCTTATGGTATTACATTTTAAGTTAGAAACGAAGGTGTGGATATATTCGGATGATAAGTTATGGAGCTAGGAAATGCACAAAGGATAGGTTTGTTGAGTAAAAGATAAAAAATTACATGGTCCCGGTAGTAAAAAAAAATAATTTGACACGCTCACTTACTTGTCGAAAGAAAACATGCAATTGGGTTGAAAGACATAAATTTAGTCTAGGAATGAGATAAAGAATGCCTTTTAAAACGCTCCCATTTTCCTTTGTGTAAAACCTTGACACGAAAGCTTCTAACTCAGTAAAGAAAAAAGAGTTTTAAATTTAGAAATACCTTCAGGGATCAGGTCAAACTCCTGGGCGAGTGATGAGCTATTTGTGAAGATGTAAAAGGGACTTTTGAAAAAGGCTAAAACAGTAAGCTTTAGCAGTTTAGAAAAGAAAAAGCTAAGGCAGGAAAAGGTCTCTGCCATGGGAACAGGAGGAGGGCAGAAAAGGGGGACTTGCCATAATTGTGGAAAACCGGGCCATTTTGCCAGGGAATGCAAAGGGAAAGGCAGTGAAAAGCAATGTACGTATTGTGGTAAGAAAGGGCACCTGGAAGCGACATGCTATGGTAAAAATGGCTATCCTAATAAGGCAAGGACCCTGTCAGAACAGGAGTACCAGCAGTGGCAGAAATACAAAGCCACCCGGTGATGTCCGGCGGCCCCTGTACAAAGTAAAAAGGAGGGAAGGATATATGTGTCTGCACTAGTAGGGGGCCGACAGTGTGAGATGCTAGTGGACACGGGAGCCTCAGTATCCATTACCAATATGTCCCTTCCCCTCACCAACAAGAAGGCTCTGATAAACGGAATCGATGGACGGCCCACACTGGCCTACCTGAGTACCACCCAATTGGTGGAAATTGATAACTTATATATACCCATGAGATTTTACGTATGCAAGTATCGTGAGGGAACAATATTGGGGAATGATGTAATGAGGGAATTTAAGGCCCTGATTGATTGCGGCAAGGGGAAACTGCACCACTAACTCCCAAACATGGCTGGTAGGGAAACCAGATGGGAGTTATAGACTCACTATCGACTACACTGCCCTTAACAAGGTCATCCCCAAATTACACCCGATAGTGGCCAGCCCCTCCACAATCCTTACCTTATAGAGTGGGGCCCTGAACAAGAACAGGCGTATAGTAAACTCAAGTCAGAACTAGTCTCCGCACCTGGATTGGGACTGCCTGACATGGGTAGGTATTTCCACATTCATTGTAACAATGAAGGTGGGTTCTATATGGCCGTGGTCACCCAAGATCACGGGGATAAAAGGAGACCTATAGCCTATTACTCTACCACCGAAAGCTCGGTGGTGACTGGGTTATCCAGATGTATAGCCGTGCTAGATTTCGTAGCTTGGGCGGTAAAAATTAAGCGAGCCTGTGGCGATGACTGGATACATCATTCTCCACACTAAACACACATTGGTAGAAATGTTAAACACAGGAAAACTGAGAACCGTATCTAATATGAAACGGGCAAAGTGGGAAGCAGTCCTCTTAATACCCAACAAAGCGGTAACCATAATTAGGGATGTAGGAAACAACCCCGCAGAAGATATGATGGGTGAGGGGGAACCCCACTTTTGCGAAGAGGTATGTGAGGATATGGAAGAGGATAGAATAAAAGAGGCCCCCCACCTTCAAACCGCAGAACAAATCTTGTTTGTGGACGGCTCACGAAAATACGTAGAGGGACTACCTCGTACCGGATGGGCCGTAGTTAACCAGGATCTAGAGACAGTTGAATCAGGGTGAATTAATGGGGGGGTCGTCAGCTCAAGTGGCAGAACTGGTAGCCCTCACCTGGGCACTGGAATTATTGAAAATATGATTGTTAATATCTATACGGACAGTAGATATGCATTTGGGGTAGTACACGATTATATGACAGCATGCGGGAGAAGGGGTGTTTGCGATGGATAAAGACATAACTTACTAAATACCAGTTGATATCAGCTGTGAAAAAGATATTGGTTTAATTGGAAAAAAAAGAATTTGAAGAGGTAAAAAACACTCTCCATTGATAATGATTTTAAATTATTAAAATTAAGTCAGTGCCACTGGGGTCTGAGACGAACAGATAAGTATTGAGAAACTACACCAGGACACTTCTGAGGAGGAAATAGGTATGTGGACAAAGCAGGGCGCAACGCAAGGGAAGGATAACGTTTGGAGATGAAACAACAAGGTAATGGCGCCTGAATGCATATAGAATACCTTATTGGAGTTGCATCATGGCCTGTCTCATTCAGGATGAGAGGTCATAACTGGGAGTCTTGGGAGAGATTGGTGGTGGAAAGGGATGGGGAGAGATATTGCCAAATATTGCCATCGATGCTTTACGTGCGCACAATATAATCCAGGCAGGCCCATTAAAATTAAAATGGGACACCAGCCCCGTCCACGGAGGCCATGGGAACACGTACAAATTGATTTCACAGGTCCTTTGCCCCCATCCCATGGAAAAAGATATTGCCTAGTGATTATAGATCAATTTACCCGGTGGGTGGAAGCTTTCCCTACACGTGATTGCACTGCCTCAACAGTGGCAAGGATATTCTGACCAAGGCACCCACTTCACTGGAAAAATTGTAAAAACAATATGCCAGCTGATGGGCATAAAACAAAATTTCCACATCCCCTACCACCCGCAGAGTTCTGGGATGGTAGAGCGCATGAACCATACTCTTAAGAACGCCCTGGCAAAGGCCATGAAAACATCAGGAAAAACGTGGACAGAAGCATTACCCATTATATTGATGAAGTTAAGAGCCACGACAAACCGGACAACCGGATTAACCCCTTATGAACTAATGACAGGAAGGGCGATGCAATTACCAGAGAACATCATAACAGGGGGGGGCGCCGATGTAGGCCCATTAAAAGACAAAATAAAATGGTATGTTTTGGAACTAAGTACTCAATTAAAAGGGATGCGTAAATTAGTTAGGGACAATCAGGAAGAAAGAGACGCGGAAGCAGAGCTTACAAAGCTCCCTGAAGTCCCGTTGGCAGGAAGTCGCGTTATGGTAAGGGTCCGCCCGGAAAAACCGGGGTTTGCCCCAAAAATGGATAGGACCGTATGAGGTTATAATCAGCAGGGACACTTGTGCCTGCATCGATGTTAAAGGGAACGGACAATGGAAGCATCGGACCCAGCTTACGGTTTTTGAACCAGCCGTTTAGCACACGTATTAGTTGTTGTTGTTTGTCTATTTACAGATTGACAGCGAGAGATTCTTCAAGCAAGCCATACGGCCATTTTGCTTTTGACTATTTGTTAATTATAGAGTAATAAGATGAAACTATATATTGCGATCGGTGCGATTATCATAGTTCGTGTTAGGTCTGGCCTGATAGCTAGACCGAAACGAGAGTTACATGTGAATACCTTTTTGTACATGTCTTATGTTTATGCGCAAAATGAGAACTTTTCTAGTTGCTGGGTATGTTCGCACATCCCCATACATAGCAAAGGAGGCATCCCTTTGAGGTCAATCTCCCTTAACATTTCGGAAGTAGCAGAGTGGGTAATGCGACAAAACGGTACAGGAGAAGTAAATGATACTTGGAACCAGAGTGGGGATAAAGAAACGTGGAGATCGGGGGGTTACCTTTTGGATGCATTGACGGATGGTACCAACCGGAAGAGGGTTTGAAGAATCAGACAAGTAGCCAGGACTGGGACCCTAAGATTAGGTGACGACGGGGGCTGAGAGAGAGATTGGGATCGAATCTAACAGCATACAATGGCACTTATTTTGTGTGCGGGCATAAGGCCTACCCCTGGTTGCCTCAGAACTGAAGGGGGTTCTGTTATTTGGGATATGTGGTCCCCTTTTGTCCGACGGGTACGTACTTTAGTAGAAGTACAGACACCAGGTCGACTAAGACGAGATCTTACCCCGGTAGAGAGGCTATTTTGGGTCATGATGCTCCCATTCGGGATAGGACGCACCATGGATGAATTACGTAACCTAGAGAGGGTACTGGAACAGATAGTTAATGACACTGCTGAAGCAATGGAGGGCATAACGGCTGAAATGGTAGCCATACGCACAATGTACCTTAATTGGAGCTGAATGTTGCACTTACATTCCCGATAATTCAGAAAACATAACCAACCTCGCTGTTATCCACAACATCAGGAGGATCTGGCTGGTTTGACTGGCTGTTAGGGGGATCCTGGGGGTCCTATCTTATGCATGGAGTAATTATTCTGGTTGTAATAATAATTACTTGCTGTCTGATTATCGGGTGTTTTAATATCTGCTGTAAAGTTATGATGGCTCGACTGAGACAAGTAGCCAGTGTAATCGCCGAAGAAGAAGAAGCACACCTGATGGAAATACCTGAAGACACCAAGGATGAAGAAACAGACGACGTTGACACCGACCACTATCTTTGAAGGGTAGCCTAGAGCTACAGGCAAGGTGGACATACGGAACATCAGGGAAGTAACATACCCCAAAGGATGAATATATGACAATATGATACGATCATTGTGGTCATCTGGATTTCGTGAACATCATCCAGGACCAAAAGGGAGAATATTGTTGGAGCGGATTTTTGGACATATACTTGACTAGTATACGGGACCAAACATTTGTTTTTATTTTCCCCTTTAATCAATTTTGTAAGGGACAATACTGATGCATTATGTTTTATATAAAAAACACAGTTAGACTTCAAGGTATGCTGGCCTTGAGTTATGGAGATAGGAAAGTGAGATAATGAATGACTGGAGAGATAATTAAGTGGGATGTTTGTCTATACTGGTGCCAAAGAGTCTGCCCTTGTTTATAATGTGCTGTCACAATGCAGGCTGGTTTATATAAAAAAAACTCAGCCTTGGATGAAAAGCTTTGTCTCCGATGTGATGTAAAGTGACGTAATTTGTAAGATAAAAGAACCTCACTGGAGATACCAAATTGAGTCGTGGTTCAGAGACAGGGGTCTCTAACACTTCTCCCAAAGCTTTGTCTCCGATTTAATAAACCTCTCTTTATATATTATACAGTCTCGGAAATATTTTTCCACAACATTCTGAACTCCAATTAGTCCAGGCCCAACCTAATCAACCTATCCTCATAAGTCAACTCCCTCATCTCCGGAATCAACCTAGTGAACCTTCTCTAAACAGCCTCCACTGCAAGTATATCCTTCCTTAAATACGGAAACCAAAACTATACGCAGTACTCCAGGTGTGGCCTCACTAATATTCTGTACAGTTGTAGCAGGACTTCTCTGCTTTTATATTCTATCCCCCTTGCAATAAAGGCCAACATCCCATTTGCTTTCCTGATTACTGCTGTACCTGCATGCTAACTTTTTGCGTTTCATGCACAAGGACCCCCAGGTCTCTCTGTACTGCAACACTTTGTAATTTTTCTCCACTTAAATCATAAATTGCCTTTCTATTATTTCTGCCAAAGTGAATAACCTCACATTTTCTCACATTATACTCCATCTGCCAAATTTTTGCCCATTCACTTAGCTTGTCTAATATTCCTTTGCAGATACTTTGTGTCCTCACAATTTGCTTTCCACCCATCTTTGTATCATCAGCAAACTTGGCTACATTACACTCGGTCCATTCATCCAAGTCATTAATATAGATTGTAAATAGTTGAGGACCAAGCACCAATCCCTGCGGCATCTCACTAGTTACTGTTTGCCAACCAGAAAATGACCCATTTATCCCGACTCTCTGTTTTCTGTTAGTTAGCCAATCCTCTATCCATGCTAATATATTACCCCAAACCCTGTGAGCTTTTATCGTGTGCAGTAACCTCTTATATGGCACCTTATCGAATGTCTTCTGGAAGGAAATCCAAATACACCACATCCACTGGTTCCCTTTTATCCACCCTGCTCATTACATCCTCAAAGAACTCCAGCAAATTTGTCAAACATGATTTCCCTTTCATAAAACCATGCTGACTCTGCTTGATTGAATCATGCTTTTCCAAATGTCCCGCTACTGCTTCTTTAATAATGGACCCTCGCATTTTCCCAATGACAGATGTTAGGCTAACTGGTCTATAGTTTACTGCTTTTTGTCTGGATGATGGGCAGGAACTGCACACAAATATTTAAGTTTCTATATTATAATGTATGTATATATTGCCTGATGATCACAATGTTTAACATACCATATATAGCCTTAATCCCTCTAACATCGTCGTCTGGGAGACGAAACCCGTTGGTATTGACATATGAATAGAAGGGAAACATCAAAGCAGATCTCTCCTTTGAGTGACTCAGTCCTAGAGTATATCCAAATTCATGGGCCGCAACAAGGAACAAATTGACTCCTGTGAAGATGATCATGTAACACAAATTGTTTAAACTTTGAAGAAACCACAGGTAAGAAACAGCTTGTTAAAATAAAATAATCAAGCATATCCATCTTAATAAATTCTACATGTGCTGATTTAAATTATTTTGCATTTCATGCTTGAATTAAAATTGTAAAAACGCTTACATCTTGTGACTTCTTCATGTATATTTTGTAGATTGAGATTGAATGAAACAATCATCATCATAGGCAGTCCCTCGGGATCGAGGAAGACTTGCTTCCACTCTTAGAGTTCTTAGGTGGCTGTACAGTCCAATACGGGAACCACATTTTCTGTCACAGGTGGGACAGATAGTCGTTGAGGGAAAGGGTGGGAGCCTGGTTTGCCGCATGCTCTTTCCGCTGCCTGCGCTTGATTTCTGCCTGCTCTCGGTGACGATACTCGAGGAGCTCAGCGCCCTCCTGAAATCACTTCCTCCCACTTAGGGCGGTCTATGGCCAAGGACTCCCAGGTGTCAGTGGGGTTGTCGCACTTTATCAGGGAGGCTTTGAGGGTGTCCTTGTAACGTTTCCTCTGCCCGCCTTTGGCTCGTTTGCCGTGGACGAGTTCTGAGTAGAGCGCCTGCTTTGGGAGTCTCGTGTCTGGCATGTGAACTACGTGGCCTGCCCAGCGGAGCTGATCAAGTGTGGTCAGTGCTTTAATGCTGGGGATGTTGGCCTGGACGAGGACGCTAATGTTTGTGCGTCTGTCCTCCCAGTGGATTTGCAGGATCTTGCGGAGACATCGCTGGTGGTATTTCTCCAGCGACTTGAGGTGTCTACTTTACATGGTCCACGTCTCTGAGCCATACAGGAGGGCAGGTATTACTATGGCCCTGTAGACCATGAGCTTGGTGACAGTTTTGAGGGACTGATCTTCAAACACTCTTTTCCTCAGATGGCCGAAGGCTGCACTGGCGCACTGGAGGCGGTGTTGAATCTCATCATCGATGCCTGCTCTTGTTGATAGGAGGCTCCCGAGATCGGGGAAGTGGTCCACGTTGTCCAGGGCCACGCCATGGATCTTGATGTTTGGGGGGCAGTGCTGTGCAGTGAGGACAGGCTGGTGTAGGACCTTTGTCTTACTAATGTTTAGCGTAAAGCCCATGCTTTCATACTCCTCGGTAAATACGCCGACTATGTCCTGGAGTTCAGCCTCTGTGTGCACAGACGCAGGCATCGTCCGCGAATTGTAGCTCAACAACAGAGGTTGGAGTGGTCTAGGACCTGGCCTGGAGACGGCAAAGGTTGAACAGCTTCCCACTGGTTCTGTAGTTTAGCTACATTCCAGAGGGGAGCTTATCAACTGTGAGGTGGAACATGGCAGTGAGGAAGATTGAGAAGAGGGTTGGGGCAATGACGCTGCCCTGCTTGACCCCGGTCCGGACATGAATTGGGTCAGTGATGGGTACATTGGTAAGGATCACGGCTTGCATGTTGTCGTGGAGCAGGCAGAGTATGGTGAATGAAACAATAGGACAGCGACAGAAAACCAGCTACCAGTTCAACCTTTTCAAAGTTCCATTTGATGACTACAACATTTGGAAGTTCCTTACCATCTCTTGACAACGTTCACCTTTCATCGTCATCAAAGCGAGTATTGCCGCCGATGTTCAGTTCGGGAGCAAAAGCGTGAGTCAAAACCCCACCCTGTCCATCAAATGGGCTAAAGTCGCCGTGACCTAGCAATACAGAATGGTAAACGGGACATAGAAAATAAAAGAACACCAAATCATTCCACCAGGACATAATCAGAATTGTTGAACTTACTGGACCTTGTAAACAATATCATGATATCAGCTTCTCCACAGTAGAGTCTGACAAAGTTCAGGGGAGTGATATCGCTCCAGACTTTAAAGGCCAAGGGAATAGCAGTATCCAATTCTCGTTTCTTCAGGTCCGGCGTGTAGTTTACAATTCTGTTGGGGAAGAAGGAAGTGAATAAATAATTACTTTTTATTTGACTCTTCTTTGTATGAAGGTTAATGCCCACCCAGCCAGCATCTGTACCTGTAAGTGATTCTGTTACGGCGCCACCGAGGTTGCCCTGGAAATCATGGCCAGGAAATTCCGATGTCCCAGGTCTGTATGAAGTTTCTATGGACCCGGGAAGGCATCGAAAAAGCCGATTTTCAGCGCTGAAAACCGGCTTTTCTGATCTGTCAAGTTTCTGGCTTGACAGATCATCTGTATCTCGGGAGTGAGGACACTTGCAGGGCAAGATTTCCGATATTTACGAATATCTTGCCCTACAAATGTCCTTTAAAATCTTGCGTCTGAAAAAGCAGGCATGGAGCCTACTTTTACAGGCGCAAGTGTTTAAAAATACACAAAAACATTTTAAAATAAAGTTATAAAAACACATTTTATTGTTAAAAACCCTCCCCACTATGGTAAGTTTATTTTAAGGCTTAATTTAAAAAACTTTTAAAAAACTCGGGAAATTTTTTTTTTTATAACAACTTTAATTTAAATGAATGTTAAATATGTAGTTTATTTTCTATTTTTTTATTGTGTTATGGGTGTTTGGGTGGGGCGGGGGTGCGGGGGGGGGGGGTTCTCATTCATAGTAATAGGAATTCCGAACTTACTGAACACCTATCACTATGAATGAGAATCTATACTACACCTGATTGGCTGCTGTCTCCAGATCCCGGCCTGTGCACGTCCGCCCCGTGCACGCACTGCGACGCGCAGTCGCGAGTGACCTCAGGCTCGGAAATTCGAACGGGCGCAGTAGCAACAGGTAAGTGCGCATCTTTTTTCTCTTTTTCCATCGTTTGCCCGCAGGAAGAGCTCGACCGGAATTTAAGGGCCTAATTTTTGACTACATCAAAGGAAAATGTAATAGATAAGACTGCATGATGTATTTCATTCTAAATCCTTTGAAAACAGAATATTAATGTAAACAGTTGTAGTTGTTTACTCCAAAACTACTTCCCTTAAACAAGACTTCCTGATCTAACTGTCCTTAAAGCCATTGAAGAAAATCCTTACCAACTGTTATAGTTTCATAATATGGCTAATGGATTCTCTACCTATGATTTAGTACCCTCAAGTTAAACTTTATAACAAATGCTTATTTCTTGACAACCATGGCTCAGTTGGCAGCGAAGGGAAAAACGGGAAGGCTTCTCTTCCCATGAGCGGGCCCTTTGATATAAAGAGTTTACGTCGTCCCAACCCGTGTAGCAGCCCTCGAAGTATTAGACGGATGGCAAGGTATAAGGTATAACGATCTTTAATTACGGACGTCCGGGAACACTTCTTATCACAGCCGCCTGTGAGTGGAGATGTTCCTTGAATAGCAAAATTGTACATCATTTATACATTTCATAGATCCCTTTGTTCCCCCCCCCCCCCCCCCCCCCCGCCCCCGGCCTACTGTATGACCTCCCTCGATCTTTAATTGGGTTACCTTATTAGTAATATTTTGGATTGACAGACCAAGATCTCAAGGCAATCTTTAGACCTTAACTGGGATGACCTCATTGGGTTAGAATTTGCTGATCGTACGTAGCGCTTAAAAGTCCATTTAGAATCTTTTCACAGAGTCTTATCTTGTCGGACTGGACATACCTTAATGTTATCTGGTGTTTTGGTACATCAGCATTGAATCAGAGGCCTCTGGGTCCTTGGTGCTAGAATATGTTAGAATGTAAGGTCAGTCACAGACCTTCTGCCCCTTTTGCTGAGCCAATGTAGAAGCCGGCACTTTAAACCTTATTTTGCTTATACCCCTAATGCCAATTTTCTCTTACAATTCCCCCCTTTGGCCCTTGGCTATAAGTCAAGTAGGGCATATTCCCCCAAAACTACTTCTCTGTGGTCAAGTTCCAGATATATCCGTTCGCTGGGTGGCCATCTCCCAAACTTCAGGACCTCCTGTGACTTCTCCCACAGGGCTATATAAGGTAAGTCCTTCCTGCAGGACTGTTTAAATTTTCATCCCTTATTGCCTTAATCATAGTGCGTGCCCTAGCATGTCATTTGCCCTGTTTAATTCGTGCACAATTTAACCTTACCAGTACCATCAGGATCAGGCCCTGTATTACTACATGTACATGTGAGATAATCCTTATCTATGGGTGGATCTGAATATTAAGTCCAATGTTCCACAATTTTGAGTGCCAAGGCTTGTCGGCCAGCATTGTGTTAGTGTCTCTTTGTAGGTTGTCTATTTCTTCATCAGTCGGATATACTGCCGTCTTTGCTTGTAATTGTAATTGTTCCTCACTTAATTCGGGTATCTGTTTTTCTTGCAGTTCCCATGCCGCCTCCTTGTACCGTTCTCGGAGGGTGTCCGTGACCGTTCCGTGGATAATTTCCGTTGTCTTGGGATGTATGTGGTATCCATTTATTTTTCCCATGGGCCTGAAACAAAAGTTAGGGTTGGTGATGACACAGGGGGTGACTCCTCCTCTGGTCTTAATCGTCAGGTTGGCTGCTCCTGTGCTCACGCACCAAATCTCCATTCCCTTGTGGAGCAGCGATTGTTTTGGAATCGCGTTCGAGAGGAGTGATACTCAGCATGCATCCGCTTGTTCGGTGGAATCCGCAATCATCATCCGTCATTCTTAGCGTACCTCAACATAAAACCACTTGGTTATTTTTAGAGCAGTCGTTTATGTCAAGGCTTTTGGTACTATTGTTAATTTTTATCATCTGTCTGGAGGGTTGATGGTAACGCAACCGTGCTTGGGTTCTTACTTCACCGATATTGTCGGTTTGGTATAAGGAGTCTCCCTTTGTTACGTTATACTGTGGTATTGATAACACGAATCCGATCATATTCACATGTCCAGTAACACATCTAAATTTTGGCACCCATGCGTGACTATTTTTCCGTACCTCGTACGTGTTGTTCACGTTTTTGTCTCGAGTCCAATTATTAAATATGCCGTTTGGGATCCACTCTGGTATGTACCCATTCTGGAGTTGCTCCAGGTTATGTTGTACCTCACTCAGTATCCAGGCCCCATACCCAGAGCAAACTATCTCAGCTTGTAATCGTTTACTTAGGTTGTTCCCCATTTATAGATCAAATTTATGGTCTTGGCATAGAAACAGAGAAACATAGAAAATAGGTGCAGATTCAATAAGATCATGGCTGTTCATTTCCTCAGTACCCCTTTCCTGCTTTCTCTCCATACCCCTTGATCCCTTTAGCTGTAAGGGCCATATCTAACACCCTCTTGAATATATCCAATGACTGGCATCAACAACTCTCTGCGGTAGGGAATTCCACAGGCTAACAACTCTCTGAGTGAAGAAGTTTCTCCTCATCTCAGTCCTAAATGGCCTACCCCTTATTCTAAGACTGTGTCCCCTGGTTCTGGACTTCCTCAACATCAGGAACATTCTTCCCGCATCTAACCTGTCCAGTCCCGTCAGAATCTTATGCGTTTCTATGAGATCCCCTCTCATGCTTCTAAACTCCAGTGTATAAAGGCCCAGTTGATCCAGTCTCTCCTCATATGTCAATCCAGCCATCCCTGGAATCAGCCTGGTGAATCTTCGCTGCACTCCCTCAATAGCAAGAACGTCCTTCCTCAGATTAGGAGACCAAAACTGAACACAATATTCCAGGTGAGGCCTCACCAAGGCCCTGTACAACTGCAGTAAGACCTCCCTGTTCCTATACTCAAATCCCCTAGCTATGAAGGCCAATATGCCATTTGCCTTCTTTACCGCCTGCTGTACCTGCATGCCAACTTTCAATGACTGATGAACCATGACACCAGGTCTCATTGCACATCCCCTTTTCCTAATCTGCCGCCATTCAGATAATATTCTGCCTTCATGTTTTTGCCCCCAAAGTGGATAACCTCTCATTTATCCACATTATACTGCATCTGCCATGCATTTGCCCACTCACCTAACCTGTCCAAATCACCCTGCAGCCTCTTAGCGTCCTCCTCACAGCTCACACCACCACCCAGTTTAGTGTCATCTGCAAACTTGGAGATATTATACTGAATTCCTTCATCCAAATCATTAATGTATATTGTAAAGAACTGGGGTCCCAGCATTGAGCCCTGCGGCACTCCACTAGTCACTGCCTCCCATTCCGAAAAGGACCTGTTTATCCCAACTCTCTGCTTCCTGTCTGCCGACCAATTCTCCATCTACGCCAGTACATTACCCCCAATACCATGTGCTTTGATTTTGCACATCAATCTCTTATGTGGGACCTTGTCAAAGGCATTTTGAAAGTCCAAATACACCACATCCACTGGTTCTCCCTTGTCCATTCTACTAGTTACATCCTCAAAAAATTCCAGAAGATTTGTCAAGCATGATTTCCCTTTCATAAATCCATGCTGACTTGGACCGATCTTGTCACTGCTTTCCAAATGCGCTGCTATTTCATCCTTAATAATTGATTCCAACATTTTCCCTACTACTGATGTCAGGCTAACCGGTCTATAATTACCCGTTTTCTCTCTCTCTCCTTTTTTAAAAAGTGGTGTTACATTACCTACCCTCCAGTCCATAGGAACTGATCCAGAGTCCATGGAATGTTGGAAAATGATCACCAATGCATCCACTATTTCTAGGGCCACTTCCTTAAGTACTCTGGGATGCAGACTATCAGGCCCCGGGGATTTATCAGCTTTCAATCCCATTAATTTCCCCAACACAATTTTCTGCCTAATAAGGATATCCTTCAGTTCCTCCTTCTCACTAGACCCTCGGTCCCCTAGTATATCCAGAAGGTTATTGTGTCTTCCTTCGTGAAGACAGCACCAAAGTATTTGTTCAATTGGTCTGCCATTTCTTTGTTCCCCATTATAAATTCACCTGAATCCGACTGCAAGGGACCTACGTTTGTCTTCACTAATCTTCCTGTAATGTGTGGGCCACTTGTAACAGTTCCCCTTCCGCGTCATCTCCCAACTGCGCTTGTAGGGCTTGGCTATCTATTTCCTTTCCAAATAAACCTCTTAAGATTTGTGTTAAGGTGTTAATCCGGTCCTCTATTGCATACAGGTCTATGGAATTCATCGTCGCAACCCCTGTTGCATAATCCGTGCCTAGTGTTTCCAGTATTCCCCTTTTCATTCGATTTTGTTCTGTTCCCTTTCTGACATTAAATCTCAGGGTAGTGGATTTCGGACCTTCAAGGATTCATTGCGTCAGGTTCTGGTATAGACTTATAGTTTAATTCCCACAGAAGATAGGAAGGATGATATCCGTTAGGTTTATGTCAACCGTAAGTAGTCGCTGATGCACCTCAAAATATATCCTTTTCTTAGATTCCTTTATTACTGGCACCCCTTTGGCTCCAGTCTTTGTGGACAGGCATATGGGTGGGGGCTTGCGTGGTTGTGTTGGCAAGAGATGTTTTCCCCAGGGGCAGCGGTAGGGGGTCTATCTTGGACAAGGATGTCCCAACACTACTGGTCCGTACCCACGCATGGGGAGGCCGGACATATCTTCCAGCTGGTATCCCTTGTCGTGGCCTTCCCGAGAATTGAGTGAAGACGGGCGTGCACCGTATCTGTATCCCCTCCCTACGAGTGCAACTTTCTCGTTCTTCTTCTAACACGAAGCATACTGCGGCCTCATTCACTACTAATGTTATGCCCTTGTTATTGTTCCATCCCACTGTCGGTTGGAATTTCTGTTAAGTTGTGTTATGCCCGTTAGTCCAATTCTACAATTTAAATCTACCGTTGTACCAACTACCACCATTAGGGTTTTTGAATCGGGATCACAGCTAACGTTTTCTGACATCTTATAATATAGGCCTTGAGGGCTGTTACTTTCTTCATCAGTGGATGTTCCGGCTCCAAGGAGGGATAGGATCCTGCAAAACAGAACGTTTTCCGATGGCCATCGGTTGGTTAGGATCCAAATCGTTTCAACTGGGTCCAGTGTTTCCATTTGCCAACACCTCCTATCTCTATGCAAGTGCATGTGTCACGAGCCATAATCACCAGTTGGGATTCGATCCATTTTGGTGAAAATCCGGGATTTATCTTTACCATGACCCCACTCCCTTTTGAGGTATCTGAACCCTTTGTTCCTTCATGTCCCTTTCTAGATCCCTAATAGTTTGTTGGTCTTTGGCTTGTGCTCGTAATTCATGTGATTGTTTACAGAGTTCCATCACGAACCTCCGTATCTTATCCTTGTAGGGCCCTACGTCATCACTTCCAGTAACCAACACTTCTGGCAGCCTCATGGCTCTTTCTGTCATTAATTCAAAGGGGGTCAGTCCAGTAGTCCGGTTAGGGGTAGCTCTTAATTTCATTTGGATTCGTGGTAGTAACTCAACCCACCCCTGTCCGGTCTCCTCGATTGCCTTAGCCAGTGCTGTTTTTAAGGTCCTATTCATTCGCTCTACCAATCCGGAAGACTCAGGGTGGTATGGGGTGTGGAATTTTTGTTTAATCCCTAACAAGGCGCAAACTTGCTTCATAATTTTTCCCGTAAAGTGTGTTCCCTGGTCTGAGTCCAACTGTAATGGCATTCCCCACCTGGGTATTATTTCCCCAGCCAGGATCTTAGCTGCTGTATCAGCGGTGCAGTTTCCAGTGGCGAAGGCTTCTACCCATTTTGTAAATTTGTCTATTATTACCAGACAGTACATTTTTCCCCTTTGGCTAGACAGTGGCCCAGTAAAGTTTATTTGTAAGGCTTCCTCAGGTTCCTTTGGGCGAGTTTGGTGTCCCAGCCAGATATTTATCTTCTTCCCCGGGTTGTGTTTAGCGCATGTTATACATTTCCTACAATGGTTTTCTATGTCTCTACCCATTCATTTCCACCACCAACATTGTGACCTGGAGTTCATCATGCCGGTCCTACCGGTATGGGTGTATCCGTGGTAGAGACTCAATAGGTTCTATTGGATACATTCCGGGGCCACTACATTGTCATTTTTCCTCCAAACTCCATCCGTCTCCCTTTTAGCTCCTTTTTGTTCCCGCCTTTCTGTTTCCTGCGGGGTGGATTCTTCCTGTATCTTGAGTATGTTTACTTCCTCCATTTGGGTAATACATGAGCCAATCGGGGTGTTACTAGTCATATCTAATTTGGCTGCCTATTTAGCAGCTTCGTCTGCCCAGGCATTTCGCTGCTGGTGCCTGTCTGTGATCTTTAGATGCGCTTTAATCACTGCACATTCCTGAGGGAGGAGGGATGCTTCTACCAATTCCTTAACTATCTCTTCATGCCTAATGGGTCACCCTCCCGATGTCACGTACCCCCGCCTCTTCCAAGCAGTCGTATAATCATGTACCACCCCGAAGGTGTAATGGCTATCGGTGTATAAGTTGACCCTTTTCCTTGCTGCTAATTTTAATGCTTCGGTGAGGGCTACCAATTCCGCTACCTGAGCCGATAGGTTTCCCTCTAAGGGTCCCCTTTTCCTGACTTGTCCATTGTTGTCCGCCACTGCCCATCCTGTTCGTGGGGTTTTATCTACATATCGACGGAATCCATCCACATAGAGGTCTATATCTGCCTTTTCAAGTGGGGTTTCGCTAATGTGACTCCCTTCCCCCTCATTTCCCGTGAGACCACACTGGTGTTCTTTACCTTCGGTGATTATCCATCCTGCGGGATTATTCCCGTTGTCCTTTATTATAGTCACGGTGCCATTTGGGTTAAGAGCATCGCTTCCCAATTGGCGCGCTGTGCGTCGGATACGGTTCTTAACCTTTCTGTGTTAAGTAATTCCACGAGGGTATGTGCCGTATGTAAGATAACCTCGTGGAATTACTTAAACATTTCTAAAAATGTCGCGTCCTCTTTATCGGGGTTGTTAGCACTGGAGTGGTCCTCATACTCGAGCCATTTCCGCTCTCCATATTCCCCCCCTATAGTGTCGTTCGGTTTTTGGATTACTTTTAATATCCTGCTGCAATTAGTTCTTATTGGTCCCCAACATTCATCCATCCCATGCTTGAGGTCTAGTATCCGCTGTGCCTTAGTTTGCATCGGGTTTCCCATCGTCATCCAGTTGCCATTTTGCACGGCTTGGGTAGCCCTTTGCCAGTTTACATTACTGGTTTTGGCCTTTATCAGACTGTGTATGTCTCCTAGGGTTAGATTATGTGCATCGAACATTTCCTCAACCTTGTGCCAGAATTTTTTATTTCTGCTATTTGATTTGGGGGTGGGTAAATCTTTTAGCAGTGTCTGTCTGTCTTGCGGGGTGAGGGGAACTTCCTGTATGGTGATGTGACCGGGTTGCTGCCAGTGTGCAGGGATGGTGGTAGTACATACGGGAGCTGCCAGTACATACCTGTCGTATGCCGGGGGCCCTTCCTGGGTCCCGTTATTATCTTGGGGCTCCTCTGCCTGTACCTCTTTCAGGGAGGGGTATATTTGGGGTACTGGTGGGGTTATTTTTGGGTCGGGTGTTGCTGATGCGTACTGTAGGGTTTGTCCGTTCTCCTTTATAGCCTTTCCTAATTCCGTTATTTTAGTTTTTAATTCATGAATCAATTCAGTGTGGGTATCTCTTTCGTTTACCTGTTCCCGGTAACAGGTAAGGATAATTACTTGGGCCATTTCAACCTTGTATTTGGTCTGACTATCCCACCATTTTTTCTGTCTATCGGGGGTATCCGTGGGCCGCCACACTTTCCGTTTCATTTCTTCCATTAATGTTGCATATTTTTTGCCCAGCAAATTTAGTAGAGACCCTTTTGGTCCCCAATTCTATTCTTTCTCCTTTTTTTTGCTGGCCTGGGTTTCTTTTCCCTTGTTGGTTTTATTTGCCTTTTTACTAGCCGGGTTACCCATCTTACTTTGGGGAAGGTGTAGGGGTCTTGGACATCCCCCTTTAATTCGTGTTTGGGATGCAGGACGTCGTCTATACGTCTCCCCTTGGCGCCGTACACTCATACTGCCACGCTTCTGGGTCAATATGTCTCGTCTCTGCGGGGACGTCGTCTATATGTCTTCCTTTTGCGCCGTACACCCGTACTGCCACGCTTCCAGGTCAATATGTCTCGTCCCTGCGCCGTGCGCTCGTACCGCTTGGGTCAATAGGTCTCGTCCATATGTCTTCCCTTGCATCGTACCCTTGCACTGCCGCGCTTCCTACACGTGCGCGTCTCAGAGTATGCCTTTTAACCTCCTCCCACCCCTAGATCATCCCTATTCTCTGTCTCCATCCCTCCGGGACGCGCTACAGATAGTTCTTTGTACAGATGTCCTTCCCTCCCGGTTTACAATGCCACAGCTCTAACTTGAAGGTGGTAAATTAAACATACACCCCAACAGCTGAATCATTGTTCCGTTCGGGAAGTTCTTGTACCCTGCTCGCAGCGCCAAATTGAAAGGAAAAATGGGAAGGCTTTTCTTCTCACTAGTGGGCCATTTGATATAAAGGGTCTACACTTGTCCCAACCCGCGTAGCAGCCCTCGAATTATTAGACGGAGATGGATGGCAAGGTATAACGATCTTTAATTACGGACGTCCGAGAACACTTCTCATTACAGCCACCTGTGAGTGGAGATGTTCCCTGAATAGCAAAATTGTACATCATTTATACATTTCATAGATCCCTTCGCCCCCCCCGCCCCCCCCGCCTCCCGCCCCCGGTACGACCTGCCTCGATCTCTGGGTTACCTTATTAGTAATATTTTGGATTGACAGACCAAGATCTCAAGGCAATCTTTGGACCTTAACTGGGATGACCTCATTGGGTTAGAATCTGCTGATTGTACGTAGTGCCTAAAGGTCTGTTTACAGTCTTTTCACAGAGTCTTATCTTGTCGGACTGGACGTACCTTAATGTTATCTGGTGTTTTGGTACATCAATGTTGAATCAGAGGCCTCTGGGTCCTTGATGCTGGAATATGTTAGAATGTGTGAGGTCAGTCACAGACTTTCTGCCCCTTCTGCTGAGCCAATGTAGAAGCTGCCACTTTAAATCTTATTTCGCTTATACCTCTAATGCCAATTTTCTCTTACAGTAGCACCCTTGTCTCTGAGTCAGAGGTTGAGGGTTCAAATCTCACTCCAGTTGAGCACAAAAATCAAGGCAGACACTCCAGTGCCGTATTGAGGGAGCACTATACTCTCGTCGATGCTGCCTTTCAGATGAAATGTTAAAACAGGGCCCCTTCTGCTCTCTCAGGTGGACATAAAATATCCCATTCACATTTTGAAGAAGTGCTGGGGAGATATCCCTGGTGTCCTAGCCAATATTTATCCCTCAATCAACATCACTAAAACTGATTACCTGGTCATTATCACACTGCAATTTGTGGGCGCAAATCGACTGCCAGATTTCCTACATTACAAAAGTGACTACACACTTCAAAAAGTACTTAATTGGCGATAAAAATTCTTTGGGATGTCGGTGGCCATGGAAGGCGCTATATAAATGCAAGTGTTTATTTATTTCTTTTACACAAACACTTTACACATGAGAAAATAAGCCATGCTTTTTCCTCACGACACTTCAAACTCTGAAAAGTATGTTGCTTCTAGGTACAAAGAAGTTTGACTGTTAACCCCTAACTCCCTAAGGTGTCCAACATACATCTTTTCAGGATATCCAGCACTGCCCATTCTGAAAGATAATTAATATCTTCTTTTAATTTGTTGGAATCCTCCTCAGTGTTGACTATCACTTCTAATTTGGTGTTGTCCGCAAATTTCAAAATTGTATTTTTTTTATTCCAAAATCTAAGGCCGGAATTTTCAGGGGCACGATCAGAGGCAGGTAGAAAGGGAAATTTGAAAAATGTCAGAGCAGTTTGGGAACCCACCATCATCCTGGGCCCACGTGCCTTTCCCACAGGTGCATTTGCTGGTACAGCAGCGACCTGACCTGCAGAGGCGGGCGACCTAATTCAAATCTTTATAAGCTTGTTGTCAGACGCATAAGAGTGTTTTCCCCCTTACATTTCAAATTTCCCTTCAGGGCCAAGGGATTCACGTAGCTTGGAAACCAAGTCTGTCAATCTGAAGCAGGAGTTGAGTGGCCATTGATCCAGCTGATTACTTGAAAGCATGAAATATATTATAAAAGCTCCAACTTCATAGCTGATCACTTTGCTCAGGCAGAATCTGTTGCTGACTACATTGTCAGCACAGATTTAACTTTCTGCAGGCTGCAAGTGTTTCCAGAAAAGTCTCCATCCAGTGTCACTTCATTGGAAGAACCTCTCTCTCCATTGACATATTGCTTCTGTCAACTCTACTTGATCTGGCATCTATTACATCAGCATGGGTACCATTTATGCAGCCTCACCTTGGTCCTCAAACTCAGACCATGAAGAGCCCCAACACCAGCAGCACCAACAACAACAACATCAACCTTCTCTGCAACTACCTGATGCTGCACAGGACAGAGGGCATCAGTGCCAAAGTTCTTTGCTGCCCAGGAGGCCTGGGATGGCCTCATCATGTCCAGATATACTTAACTTTATGCTGTACACCTATATGGCTGCCACTTGCTGGTACTATCCCACAGCAAAACCATAAAGGATCCCTATAATAACCAAGCCATTCCATTCACACTGACCACCATTGCTGGAGGTTCTGTTATATCTCACCGATCACTGCAACTTACTAAGCCACTTCCAAAGGTGCACATAAATGTGTCCAAGACTGTCAATGGTGAAATAGTTGACTATAGATTTACGGAATTTTGCCATTAACTTTGACTAAAACACCGAAGTGGCTACCCTTGAGAATCTACATTTGTGTCTTCTTTCTCTTCTGCGTGCTTTTATGAGTGGCGACCCCTGTGGCTTCAGCAGAGGTGGAGGCAGCTTGCACATTTCCCTGCTGCGACTGCTTAGACACTCTTTGTGGATGTCCTCTGGGTTTGGAGCCTATAATGGCCCTGAAAAAAGTCTGTTCCTCCTGCGACTGCGCAGGGGCAGACTTGGCCATGGTGAATGGAGGAGCCATATGGGGTTCTGACTGAAGGGGTGGCAATGGTGGAGAAGTGCAAGCACTTTGAGAGGAGTTCACACTTCCCATGTCCCCACTCACCATCATCCCACTCATGGGCCACCTGCACTTCCCTGCTAGCAAGGAACTAGAGAGCACCTTGCCGCATATCAGTGGGGCCATGATGACCTATGTCTATGCTGACATCCCTCCTAGACAGGAGATCTATGAGCCTCTGACATCTATACTCCAAAGATAGCGATCTATTCTCCAAAGATATCATTTGCTCCTGTGAATGGTGCATTAGCTGCTCCATGCAGGTGGACATCCTATCCATGGAAGAGCCAACAGTCACCATCGTCTATGACATGGTGGTGCTCATGTTGGAGATGGACTCTTCCATTCTCTGAACATTTGCAGACATTACACTCGCAAAACCTGTCAGAGCCCCCTGCAATTCTTCCTGCACCTCCAGGATCACCTTCATTCTGGACGGCCCCGGAGGCTCAGCATCTGCATACAGCTGAGCACAGTTGGGAACGTCCTATGCATGTCCAGCGAGGAGTCTCCACTGCTGTCCCTGTCTCCACCATCTGGTCTTACTCACTTGTGACATGTGACGGACCCGGTGACAACACAATCTTGTGTTGGACCCACTGAGGTGTGTGTCTCTGTGCTGGTACTGGGTGCACTTATGTGTGATGATGCTGTACCCTCAGAACCTGCAGGCTCCTCTGAGGAGTCATTTTGCTCTACCTCCTGGACAGTGATAGTGGCAGGTGTAGCGGTGGGGCTGGGCTCTTGATGGGAGAGTAAAGAAATAAGTTAGATATGTCATATTGCAAATGCACACACCATTATGCACATGATTACCATTCAGTGATTGATGACACCAGTCTCCATATGAGCAACTGATGTATGCCATCTAGCTGTAGGATATGTAATTCTATCATCAGGTTGTTGAGATGTCCCCTCTCCCCTTCTTCCCACTTCCAGCTGCTCGGCCATTCCCGAGACTTCCAACACAGCCTCCTCTGCTGTTGTGAGGATCACAAATGATGGAAGTACACCTCCAGTTCTCTCCCTCTCCCTCCTATATGTGCTCTGTTCTCCTTCAAGGGGGGAAAGAAGAGAAGGTTGAGTGAGCATGATGTAATGAGTGTTAGGGTGGGTTACATCTTCAGAGAGAGACTATGATGGTTTGGGGTAGCAATGTCAAGTGGACTCCTGGCGTGTTATTAGATGGCATGATTGCATTAGGATGAGGGTGAGTGTGAGGGGTGGCTAGTAAGGTCATAGAATCATAGAATCATAGAAGTTTACAGCACGGAAGGAGGCCATTTCGACCCATTGTGTCCGTGCTGGCCAACAAGAGGCTATCCAGCATAATTCCACTTTCCAGCTCTAGGCCCATAACCCTGCAGTTTACGGCACTTTAAGTGTACATCCAAGTACTTTTTAAATGTGGTGAGGGTTTCTTCCTCTACCACCCTTTCAGGCTGTGAGTTCCAGACCCCCACAACCCTCTACATGAAGAAATTTCCCCTCAAATTCACTCTAAACCCAAAACCCGCTACCAATTACTTTAAATTTATGCCCCCTGGTTGTTTACCTCTCTGCTAAGGGAAATAGGCCCTTTCTATCCACTATATCTAGGCCCTTCATAATTTTATACATCTCGATGAGGTCTCCCCTCAGCTTCCTCTGTTCCAAAGACAACAAATCCCACCTATCCAATCTGTCCTCATAGCTAAGATTCTCCACTCCCGGCAACATCCTTGTAAATCTCCTCTGTAAACTCTCCAGTGCAATCACGTCCTTCCTGTAATGCAGTGACCAGAACTGCAGCTATGGCCTAATCAGTGTTTTGTACAATTGAAGCATAACCCCCCTGCTCTTATAGTCTATGCCTCAGCTAATAAAGGCAAGCATTCCATAGCGCTCCCCAAATGCATTACCTCACACTTCTCTAGATTCAATTTCATTTGCCACTGTTCTGCCTACCTGACCAGTTGATTGATATCTTTCTGCAGTCCGCAGCTTTTTTCTTCTTTATTAAGCACACAGCCGATTTTAGTATCATCTGCAAACTTTTTAATCATAATCAAGTCTAGATCATTGATGTATATCACAAAAAGCAAGGGAGCGAGTACTGAGCCCTGCGGAACCCCACTGGAAACATCTTTCCAGTCACAAAAACACCCATCAACCATTATCCTTTGCTTCCTGCTTCTGAGCCAATTTTGGATCCAACTTATCACTTTGCCCTGGATCCCATGGGCTTTTACTTTCGTGACCAGTCTGCCATGTGGAACCTTGTCAACAGCTTTTCTAAATTCGATATACACTGCATCATATGCACTGCCCTCATCGACCCTCTTGGCTACCTCCTTGAAAAATACAGTCAAGTTAGTCAGACACTCGCACTGCCTTCAAGGTACATCTACAGGGAGACTGTGAGCGCCTGGGAGGAGGAGGAGGCCTGCTGCCTGGAGAGGGGAGAGGAGGGAGAGCTGTCAATACTCCTGTTACAGCTGCAGAGTTTGAGTGAGGGGGAAGGAACAGTTGCCATTCAATTACTCACCAGCTGTGTGGAAGGAGGGAGAGCCATTGTCAAGATCAACAGGTGTGTGTATTTTGGTGCACTCCCCCCCAAAAAAAACTTTGCTTAATCAGTGGGGGGAGGAAAGAAGATCTATTAAAAACATCGTGGGGGTGTGTGTGCATGCATGTGTGTGCGTGAACATGTGTGGGGTTTTTGTGAACAACTAGGCCCCACGCACCACTGGAAGCACCCTTCCCCCATTGCCTGGCCCAGGTTGGCTGGAGCTACCTGGGTGCAGTCTCTTCCCCAATTAACTACTTCACATCGTTTGGAGGACTGTGCCTGGGTGGTTCCAGCCATCCCAGGTGAAGACATCTGTTACGCTCATAATAAAGTGATGCAACTGAGTACTGTAGACAATGAGTAAATGTGGCCTTAGCTCCTTTATTTAAAGTCCAGAGTGTTCGTACAGCATGGGAGGCCTGCTTATATGCAGTGCCCCCAAAGGATGCTGGGATCCCTTGGGACTCCAACAGGTAGGCCCTCTGGTGGTGTTATGATACAGGTTGCCTAGGGTAACATATAACATCATTCCCTCCCAAAGTCAATAGTACACTTATTTACAAGAGTGAGACGATCTGGGACTTTTCGCTCCCTTGTCGATCGTCTCGGTACAAATGTAGGTGTGGGTGAGTTGGTTGGTTCTTTGCTGGGCTGCAGGACAGCTGGTCTTGCCAGGCTGCTGGGGATGGTGAGTTCAGCTTCGTGGTCAACCGTGATGTCGTTTGCCACTTGTGTGTGTGTTGGAGGGTCGAAGTTGGTGGTGTCCTCTTCGGGTTGCATGTGGCTGTTTGTGAATCGCAATTTGGTTTGGTCCAAATGCTTTCTGCACGTCAGTTTGACCTGAAACATTCTACTCCCTTCTTTGGCTATGACCGTGCCAGCAAGCCATTTGGGACCATGTCCATAATTGAATACAAACACAGGGTCATTGACCTCAATATCGTGCGACCATGGTACATGCTTTGATGCCATCTGCCCTCGATGTGATCATGGAGGTCAGGGTGAACAAGAGAGAGCCTTGTTTTGAGTGCCCTTTTCATGAGCAGCTTGGCTGGGGGAACCCCAGTGAGCAAGTGGGGTCTGGTGCGGTAGCTGAGCAGGACTCGGATCAGGCGAGTCTTCAGGGAGTCTTCTGACACACGTTTCAAGCTTTACTTTATGGTTTGGACTGCCCATTCTGCCTGGCCATTGGATGCAGGCTTGAACGGGGCAGGTGTGACGTGCTTGATCTATTGCGGGTCATGAATTCCTTGAATTCAGCACTGGTGAAGCACGGCCCATTGTCACTGACAAGGACATCGGACAGGCCGTGCGTGGCAAACATGGCTCGTAGGCTTTCGATAGTGGCAGTGGACGTGCTTACAGACATTATTACACATTCAATCCATTTTGAATAAGCATCCACAACAACCAAAAACATTTTGCCTAGAAATGGGCCCACAAAGTCAACGTGGATCCTAGACCATGGTTTGGAGGGCCATGACCACAAACTTAGCGGTGCCTCTCTGGATCCATTGCTTAGTTGAGAGCAAGTGTTGCATTGGCACACGCATGACTCTAAGTCTGAGTCGATGCCGTGCCACCACACATGGGATCTGGCTATAGCTTTCATCATTACTATGCCTGGGTGGGTACTGTGTAGGTCACGTATGAACATTTCCCTGCCTTTCTTAGGCAAAACCACGCGATTATCCCACAAAAGACAGTCTGTCTCTATAGACATTTCATCTTTGCACCGCTGGAACAGCTTGATCTCTTCATGCATCTTTGCTGGAACACTGGACCAGCTCCCATGGAGGACACAGCTTTTTACCAGGGACGTAAAGAATCCTGGCTGGTTCAGGTCCTGATCTGGCGGGCCGTAATGAGTGACTTTTCATTTTCGAATGTATCCATCACCAAGAGCAAGTCTGCAGGCTGTGTCATTACCACCCCGATGGAGGGCAATGGTATCCGACTGAGACCATCAGCGCAGTTCTCTGTGCCTGGTCTGTGGCGGATTACATAGTTGTATGCAGATAGCGTGAGTGCCCATTTTTAGATGCGGGCAGAGGCATTGGTTTTAATCCCTTTGCTCTCTGAGAATAGCGATATGAGCGGCTTATGGTCAGTTTCTAGCTCAAACTTGAGACCAAACAGATACTGGTGCATTTTTTTCACACCATAAACGCATGCCAGAGCTTCTTTTTCGATCATGCTGTAAGCCCTTTCGGCCTTGGACAAACTCCTGGACGCATAGGCGACCGGATGCAATGTTCCCGATTCGTTAGCTTGTAACACACACGCGACCCCATATGACAACGCATCGCAAGCTAGCACTATTGTTTACATGGGTTATACAGAACGAGCAGTTTGTTGGAACATAACAGATTTCTGGCTTTCTCAAAAGCAGTCTCTTGTGATTTCCCCTATACCCAGTCATCTCCCTTGCGTAGCAACACATATAGAGGATCTAGCAAGGTGCTTAACCTGCGTAGGAAATTACCGAAATAGTTGAGGAGTCCCAGGAATGACCGCAGCTCCGTCACGTTCTGTGGTCTCGGCGTGTTCTTGGTGGCCTCCGTCTTGCTGTCTGCCGCGATTCTTCTCTCTAAGAACTTGACCTCTGGTGCTAGAAAAACACACTTCGAGCGCTTCAACCTGAGTCCCATGCGATCTAGCCGACTTAGAACCTCTTCCAAGTTCTGCAAGTGTTCGATGGTGTCCCGACCTGTGACCAGTATGTTGTCCTGGAAAACCACGGTGCGTGGAACTGACTTTAGCAGGCTCTCCATGTTCCTTTGGAAAATTGCCGCGGCCGATCGAATCCCAAACGGGCATCTGTTGTAGATGAACAGACCTTTGTACGTGTTGATGCAGGTGAGGCCTTTTGAAGATTCCTCCAGCTCCTGCATCATGTAGGTCGAGGTCAGGTCCAAATTGGTGAACATCTTTCCTCCAGCCAGGTCGCAAATAGGCGTCTGCCTTGGATAGCAGATACTGGTCCTGTAGCGAAAAGCGATTAATTGTTACTTTATAGTCCCCACAAATTCTGACCGTGCCGACGCCTTTGAGAACTGGAACAATCAGACTGGCCCACTCGTTGAACTCCACCGGCGCGATGATGCCTTCTCGCTGCAGCCTGTCCAGCTCAATTTCCACTTTCTCTCGCATCATATATGGCACCGCCCGTGCCTTGTGGTGGATGAGCCGTGTACCGGGTACCAAGTGGATCTCCACCCTCACCACTGAGAAACTTCCAATGTCTGGCTCAAACAACGATGGGAGCTTGCTCAGAACCTGGGCACATGAGGCGTCGGCGACGGACGAGAGCGCTCGGATGTCGTCCCAGTTCCAGTGGATTTTTCCCAGCCAACTTCTGCCGAACAATGTGGGGCCGTCTCCTGGTACAATCCAGAGTGGGAGTTTGTGCACTGCTCCATCATAGGAGACTTTTACTTCTGCGCTACCAATAACAGGGATCAGCTCTTAGGTGTAAGTCCTTAGCTTGGTATGAATAGGGCTCAGCTTGGACCTGTGTGCCTTGTTGCACCACAGCCTCTCGAAGGCCTTTTTGCTCATGATAGACTGACTCGCACCCGTGTCCAGTTCCATGGATACTGGAATTCCATTCAGTTCAACTTTTAACACGATTGGTGGATATTTCGTGGTGAAGATGTGCATCTCATTTCGAGTCCTCGGTTCGAGTCTCCTCGGTTCGAGTCTCTAGTTCAGCCTGACCCATCATGGATCGATCTTCCTCTGCAATGTGGTGGTTTGCAGGGTTTGCAGCTCGTCTGCATATTCGCTGGAGGTGTCTCATTGTTTTTGCACGCATAGTGTTTGAAGCAGCATTGATGGGCTCGATGATCACTTTGGCAGCACCAACAAGGTGTTAACTGCCTCGCCTTAACGATTGATGGCAGACTCTGGGTCACCTGAGTTCGTGCAGCTGCCAGTGTGTACGTTCTGCCATATGCATTCCTGCCTGAAAACGACGTTACTTTGTGTATAGTACTGGCCGAAACCTCTTTATGCTGCAAAATTTGTTTGATGTTATCGCTGGTGGACATAAATGCCTGGGCTACCATTATGGCTTTGCTCAGATTCGGTGTTTCAACAGTCAAAAGTTTGCGAAGGATTACCTCATGGACAATGCCAAGAACAAAAAAGTCTCTCAGCATTTGCTCAAGGAATCCATCGAATTCGCAATGTCTTGCAAGGCTCCTAAGTTCGGCGATGTAGCTCGCCACTGCCTGGCCTTCAGACCTTTGTCACATATAGAATCGATACCTTGCTTTAATATGCATATAGATTGGGCTATCCAAACTGGAAGCAATACAGTGGAGGAGGATTTCCTGGAGTGCATAAGAGATAGTTTTCTAGACCAATATGTCGAGGAACCAACTAGGGGGGAGGCCATCTTAGACTGGGTGTTGTGTAATGAGAAAGGATTAATTAGCAATCTCGTTGTGCGAGGCCCCTTGAGGAAGAGTGACCATAATATGGTGGAATTCTACATTAGGATGGAGAATGAAACAGTTAATTCAGAGACCATGGTCCAGAACTTTAAGAAGGGTAACTTTGAAGGTATGAGGCATGAATTGGCTAGGATAGATTGGTGAATGATACTTAAGGGGTTGACAGTGGATGGGCAATGACAGACATTTAGAGACCGCATGGATGAACTACATCCCTGTCTGGCGTAAAAATAAAAAAGGGAAGGTGGCTCAACCATGGCTATCAAGGGAACTCAGGGATAGTATTAAAGCCAAAGAAGCGGCATACAAATTGGCCAGAAATAGCAATGAACCCGGGGACTGGGAGAAATTTAGAGCTCAGCAGAGGAGGACAAAGGGTTTGATTAGGGCAGGGAAAATATAGTACGAGAGGAAGCTTGCAGGGAAAATTAAAACGGACTGCAAAAGCTTCGATAGATATGTAAAGAGAAAAAGTTTAGTAAAGACAAACCTAGGTCCCCTGCAGTCAGAATCAGGGGAAGTCATAACTGGGAACAAAGAAATGGCAGACAAATTGAACAAGTACTTTGGTTCGGTATTCACTAAGGAGGACACAAACAACCTTCCGAATATAAAAGGGGTCAGAGGGTTGAGTAAGAAGGAGGAACTGAGGGAAATCCTTATTGGAAATTGTGTTGAGGAAATTGATGGGATTGAAGGCCGATAAATCCCCAGGGCCTGATGATCTGCATCCCAGAGTACTTAAGGAGGTGGTCTTGGAAATAGCGGATGCATTGACAGTCATTTTCCAACATTGCATAGACTCTGGATCAGTTCCTATGGAGTGGAGGGTAGACAATGTAACCCCACTTTTTAAAAAAGGAGGGAGAGAGAAAACATGTAATTATAGACCGGTTAGCTTGACATCGGTAGTGGGTAAAATGATGGAATGAATTATTAAGGATGTCATAGAAGCGCATTTGGAAAGAGGTGACATGATAGGTCCAAGTCAGCATGGATTTGTGAAAGGGAAATCATGCTTGACAAATCTTCTGGAATTTTTTGAGGATGTTGCCAGTAGAGTGGACAAGAGAGAACCAGTTGATGTGGTGTATTTGAACTTTCAGAAGGCTTTTGATAAGGTCCCACACAAGAGATTAATGTGCAAAGTTAAAGCACATGGGATTGGGGGTAGTGTGTTGACGTGGATTGAGAACTGGTTGGCAGACAGGAAGCAAAGAGTAGGAGTAAATGGGTACTTTTCAGAATGGCAGGCAGTGACTCGTGGGGTACCGCAAGGTTCTGTGCTGGGGCCCCAGCTGTATACATTGTACATTAATGATTTAAACGAGGGGACTAAATGCAGTATCTCCAAATTTGCGGATGACACTAAGTTGGGTGGCAGTGTGAGCTGCGAGGAGGATGCTATGAGGCTGCAGAGTGAGTTGGATAGGTTAGGTGAGTGGGCAAATGCATGGCAGATGAAGTATAATGTGGATAAATGTGAGGTTATCCACTTTGGTGGTAAAAACAGAGACACAGACTATTATCTGAATGGTGACAGATTAGGAAAAGAGGAGGTGCAACGAGACCTGGGTGTCATGGTACACAGTCATTGAAGGTTGGCATGCAGGTACAGCAGGCGGTTAAGAAAGCAAATGGCATGTTGCCCTTCATAGCGAGGGGATTTGAGTACAGGGGCAGGGAGGTGTTACTACAGTTGTACAGGGCCATGGTGAGGCCACACCTGGAGTATTGTGTAAAGTTTTGGTCTCCTAACTTGAGGAAGGACATTCTTGCTATTGAGGGAGTGCAGCGAAGGTTCACCAGACTGATTCCCGGGATGGCGGGACTGACATATCAAGAAAGACTGGATCAACTGGGCTTGTATTCATTGGAGTTCAGAAGAATGAGAGGGGACCTCATAGAAACGTAAAATTCTGACGGATTTAGACAGGTTAGATGCAGGAAGAATGTTCCCAATGTTGGGGAAGTCCAGAACCAGGGGTCACAGTCTAAGGATAAGGGGTAAGCCATTTATGACCGAGATGAGGAGAAACTTCTTCACCCAGAGAGTGGAGAACCTGTGGAATTCTCTACCGCAGGAAGTTGTTGAGGCCAATTCACTAAATATATTCAAAAAGGAGTTCGATGTAGTCCTTACCACTAGGAGGATCAAGGGGTATGGCGAGAAAGCAGGAATGGGGTACTGAAGTCGCATGTTCAGCCATGAACTCATTAAATTGCGGTGCAGGCTCGAAGGGCTGAATGGCCTACTCCTGCACCTATTTTCTATGTTTCTATGTTTTGACATACATAACACACGGGGCCCGTAAGCAGCTCTTGACGCTGCTGGCCGATGACGGATCACTGGTCTTGGATCCGGAGGGCATCAGCAACAGGGCCCGAGACTTCTACGGGGCCCTGTTCTCTCCGGATCCATCCAGTGAGGAAGCGCGTAGAGTTTTGTGGGAGGACTTGCCGAATGTCGGCCAGGAGGGAATCGAGAATTTGGACGTGCCGCTAAGCCTGGCGGAACTGACTGGTGCCCTCAACCAGCTCTTGAGGGGAAAGTCCCCGGGGTTGGACTGGCTGACCATGGATTTCACAGGGCGTTCTGGGATGTCTTGGGGGAAAATCTGGCGACTGGGGAGATGCCCCTCTCTTGGCGCAGGGCAGTCATCGTCCTGCTGCCTAAGAAGGGCAATCTCCGCCTACTAAAGAACTGGCGTCCGGGTCTCCCTCCTCAGCAGGACTACAATATTTTTGCCAGGGTGATGTCTGCTCGCTTTGGCGCCGTACTGGACCACATGATCCACCCCGACCAGTCCTACACAGTCCCGGGCCGGACAATCCACGACAACATCCATCTGGTTTGGGACCTGGTCCACCAATACCAGGAAGCTGGTCTGTCAGTCGCCTTCGTTTCCCTAGACCAGGAGAAGGCGTTCGACGGTGGATCACGAGTATCTGTTCGGAAGTCTGCGCGCTTTCGGGTTCGGGATGCATTTCATCGCCCAGATCCGACTTTTCTACGCCACCGCGCAGTGTCTGATTAAGGTAAACGGTCTTTGACGGCGCCCCTTTGCTTTGGGAAGGGTGCGTCAGCGATGCCCCATGTCCGGCCAGTTATATGCCATCTGCGTGGAGCCTTTCCTGCGCTTCTTGTGGAAGAGGTTGACTCGACTAACTCTGCAAAGGCCAGGCGTGGAGGTCGTCCTCTCAGTTTACGCCGATGACGTGCTCCTCATGGTCGAGGATCCCGTTGACCTGCAGAGGATGCGTGAGTGCCAGGAGATTTACTTGCCCGCATCCTCCACCAGTATCAACTGGGAGAAATGTTCTGACCCTAGTGGGTCAGTGGCGGGTGGACTCCCTGCCGGAGGAGCTCAGGTCTTTTGCCTGGAGCACGACCTATCTCCTCTATCTGGGAGTCTACCTTAGCCCCGACGAGGAAACCTGGCTGGTGAACTGGCAGAAGCTGGAGGCCAAAGTCACCGCTCGCCTGTGGCACTGGACAGGACTGCTCCGAGTGCTGTTCTACAGGGGTAAAAAGCTGGTGGACTTCTTCTGGAACAACAGGAAGCACTGGGTCTCCTGCTTAGGGAGGGCGGTCGGGCATTGGTGTGCGTCAGCACCCAGCATGCGACTTTCCGGCTTCAGTCCCTGCAGGGATGCCTGTACGTTGAGCCTCCTCCTAGATGGTGTGCGCTGGCGATGTATTTCTTCCGCCAGCAATACTGCTTCAATTATGCCACGTAGTTCCTGTTTGTGAGCCTGGGAGGCGTCAGGACTGCCATGCAGGGTCTGCCTATCTTTTACCAGGAACTCATCAGGGTCTGGAACAGAGTCGCCACCGAATTCAGTTCTCCCCCGACTGGAGTGGAGGCTGTCCTTCGGGAGCCACTGCTCAGGAATCCGTACCTCTACGACCGCGCTTTTAGGTGGCAGGCGGACGAGAGGGCTGTGGCGGGCAAGGTGACCAGGATCAGGGACCTGCTCGATGGTGGAGGAGTGGCCTGGATGGCGCCAGACGAGCTGGCACAGCGTCTATCCTGGGCCGACGTCTGGCGCGCAGCCAATGCCATCGAGTCGCTAAAAACAGCTCTGGGCCCTGACTCCGTTAGGTGTGTCGAGGATGCCCAAACATGTGAGGAAATCCCATCCGAACTGACCCTCATCCGGACGGAATTCCTCATCGGCGCCAAGTCCTGAAACCTCCCTCGGGAGCCGGCGCCTCATAACTTGAGCCTCCTCTGGGAAATCTTCTCCATGCTAGTCAGTTCTGCGTGGAGGGGATTACTGTACAGGCTGCTCTTGCACACTCTCCATGTTGCCATCCTCGTCTGCCGTCCGGAGGAGGCGCTGGTCCCCAATCGACTGTTCTCTACGTAGGAGTCCTCCCCTTATTTATTTGGGACTTGGCCTGCAGGATGTTGCACGGAG
The DNA here is from genome assembly GCF_044704955.1 of Pristiophorus japonicus. NCBI lineage: Eukaryota > Metazoa > Chordata > Chondrichthyes > Pristiophoridae > Pristiophorus > Pristiophorus japonicus. Next base: position 93,262,842 of record NC_091986.1, on the reverse strand, counting down.
CAATCCCGTGCAATAAGTTTTTAAGTTGGTTCATGGGCTCCCAGGCAGCCTGTAATTTCTGCGGTCTAGAGGAGTCCGTGTTCCATGTTTTTTTTGAATGTGCGAAGTTGTAGCCCCTCTTCCAATATTTGAAGGGTCTGCTCTTCAAATTCTGGTAGCACTTCAGTCCCACATTCCTGATCTTTGGGCACTCTGTGCGGAGGGGAGCGGGCAGGTCAGAAGGCCTCCTCGTAGGACTGCTCCTGGGCACGGCCAAGGACGCCATCAGCCGGTCCAGGCAGTGGATGGTCGAGGGGGTCATTCAGCCTGACTGCCTGCCTCTCTTCCGCAGTTACATCCGAGCCAGGGTGTCCCTGGAGATGGAGCACACGGTGTCCACCGGTATGCTCGCGGCCTTCCAGGAGAGATGGGTGCCAGAGGGACTGGAGTGCATCACACCCAGCAACCAAATTTTAAATTGACCTTAATGTCTAACGTAGAATTTGTTTAAGTTGTCGGTTTTATTGCCCCCACCCTTTTAGCAAGGGGGCACTTGTATAATTTGTGTTTTAGTGCCCTCAAACAAAAACAACGGGACACTTGAAAATTTCTTGGAGTGTGCCCACCCCCCTTTAGTCGGGTGGGGTGGGGGCACTCGATTACTGATACAACTAATATAGTTGTTGTTGTGGGAATTGCTTATTCACTTGGAGCTGAGTGTGTGAAGGAAGGAGCTCCTGAAATTGCTCCTGCAGCCTGTGCACCCAGGAGTGGAAGAAGGGGACTACTGCTATAACACTGCAAGGGGGCTGAGGAGATCAAAAGCCTCTGCAACACTGCTACCAAGGAGTTGGGAGAGAGGAGAAAAGGACAAAAAACATCAACCCGAAAAACAGCATCATTTTGCGTGGAAGGAGGGAGAGCCATCTATAACAAGCTACAGGTGGGTATAATTGGTGCACTCTCCAAAAAGACTTTATTGTATCGGTCGGGGGAAGAAAGAAGATTTGAGAAGGCTGGAATATCATGGGGTTCTTGCCACCAAATAGGCCCCTCACACCACTAAAAGCACCCGTCCCCCATTGCCTGGCCCGGGACAACTGGAGTTGCCTGGGTGAAGACTCGTTTCTCACTAAATTAACATCGTTAGGAGGATTGTGCCTGGGTTGTTCCAGCTATCTGGGTGAAGACATATTCTCCCCCCGCCAGAAGAGTATAAAGACTTTGTGTTTACCATCGGAAAGTGCACCCCTTCAAGCACCCACCCAATGTTGTGAGGGGTGACCTGCTCTCACAGTTTCCCTCTTTCCCACCCTTCTCTCTCTCTCTCAGTGAGAGGCCTCTTCTTAAAAATACAATTAAAAATAAGACAGCTGAGCAGAGGGAAAAAGGCTGCTCCCCAATTGTTAAGCAGGGGAGCGGTGTGCCTCATTAAGAGCTCCCTCTGCTCAATTAAAGGAGGTCATTAAGACCTTTATGCCTGAGACATTGGGGTGAGTGTAGTCCTTAAAGGGACCCTGACATGGCGAGTCCACCTTCGCCGGTGGCAGGGCCAGCACAAACTTATGCGCATGTGGTGTCCACGGCCATGTTGTTTCCTGCTGCTCCTGCTGCCCAGCCACTTTTTACAATTTTAACTAAAAAGAATGGTGTCAAGAGCTACACTCACCCCAACATGAGCATAGAGGAGTGCGTGAGGGCAATGGCTGGGGTAGTCAGCCCCTTGGCCATTGTCGCTGCCTCCAAAATGTCTGGGAAAGCTGTGTTCTTCCTGAGGTTGGAGCAGGCGGTGTCCCTGGCCCTTGAAAAGGGGCTCACGGTGGGCGGGATATTCCTGCTGGTGGATCCTCTCGATCCCACCATGCAGAGACTTGTTATTTCCAATGTCCTGCCCTTTGTTACCGGTGAGCTCCTCCTCCCCCACTGACATCAACTGGAGGTGGTAAGGTCAGGGATATACCCCATACCGCTCGGCTTCAAGGAGGCCAGCTTCCATCATGTGTTCTTCTTCCACCGCCAGCTTTTCATCCAGCTGGCGTGGGAGGAGGTAACTGTCATGTATCTCACATTACTGTATATAATTGTAACTTACCATGCTATGCATGACTGTAACTGGATATGACCTGTAACAATAAGCATACCTTACCACCAGGGGTGCACTTGCAGGAGTCCCTCCATACCTGTCCCACTGTGGTATATAAAGAGAGGTCTCAGGCAAGTGCAGCACTGGAGAACTGGAATTAAAGGTCCAGGTCCTGAGTGACCTTGACTTCAGCATGTGTCTCGTGTAAGTCAGTACATTAGAGTCAGCACTTAACAGTGGCGACGAGTTACGGGGTCACAGAATCCACAGAATGGCTACCAACAGCTCAGATGAGAAATACAATGCTGGAGACAATTGGGATGACTTTATAGAAAGGCTCCAGCAAAGTTTTGTGACCAAAGACTGGCTGGGCGACGATAAGGCAGACAAGAGAAGAGTCCATCTCTTGACCAGCTGAGGCTCGAAAACATACGCTTTAATGAAAGACCTGCTGGCACCCGAGAAACCAGCAAGCAAGTCATTTGAGGAGTTGAGCACACTGGTGAGAGACCACCTGAAGCCAGCAAGCAGCCTACACATGGCCAGACACAGGTTCGACAACTACAGACGCTGTGTGGGCCAACTTCGTGGTGGAACTTCGGAAGCTGGCTAGTTCATGTGAGTTCCCTGATGAACTAAGGAAAGAAGTACTGAGAGACTTTTTTATTGAAGGAATAGGCCACGCAGGCATATTCCAAAAGCTTATAGAGCCCAAGAACTTGACTCTAGAGGCAGCAGCACTGGTCGCACAGACGTTCTTGGCAGGTGAAGAAGAAACGAGGCTGATCTATACTTCGGGTATGACAACCAATGAGGCATCAGAACAAGGGGTTCACATTGTGAAACAAACCGCTCCCCCCACACACAGAAAAAGGCAGGAGAGCAGGCCTTCAACAACAGACAGTGGCGCCAGAAGACATCAAAATCAAGGGCCACATGAATGGCCGATCACACCTCATCAACCCACAATGCGAGCAATCAACAACAGATTGAGAGAAGCTCAAGGGAGATCAGCCAGACACAGCTCATCCTTCGGAAACAATGGAAATGGTCTGTGTTGGAGATGTGGGGGAAGGCACTCAACCAAGGTGTGTCGATTTCAGCATGCCATTTGCAGAAACTGCAACTACACAGGGCATCTGGCTCGCATGTGCAGAAAAACAGCAGCTCGGCTGGTATACGAATCGGAAGGGTTGGAAAGCGGACCAGAAGACAGTTGGAACAGTGCACGGGCGCCGAGGTACAGCGGGTTAACACGATCAATGTCCACTGTTCTTACACCAAGACGCCTCCAATTATGATGAGGGTTCTACTCAACGGGATACCTGTCAACATGGAACTGGACACGGGGGCCAGTCAATCTCTCATGAGCGTTCAACAATTTGAACAGTTGTGGCCGTACAAAAGCAACAGACCAAAACTCACAAAGATCGACACCAAACTAAGGACCTATACTAAAGAAATCGTCCCAGTCCTTGGCAGCGCCATGCTCTCAGTCACACACAAAGGGATGGTGCACCGACATTCCCTGTGGATTGTCCCCGGGGATCTCCCAGCCCTGTTGGGGAGAAGCTGGCTAGCAGAATTTAATTGGAAATGGGATGATGTTCACGCCATGTCGTCAGAGGAACGGACCTCCTGCTCAACAGTTCTAAGCCGTTTTGAACATCTCTTTCAGCCAGGTGTGGGTACCTTCAAAGAGGCTAAAGTTAGAATCTACATCACACAGAATGCCAGACCGGTCCATCACAAGGCTAGAGCTGTGCCTTATGTGATGAGGGAAAAGATTGAAAACGAACTGGACCGGCTTCTGTGGGAAGGCATAATTTCTCCCGTGGAATTCAACGACTGGGCAAGCCCCATCGTCCCCGTCATGAAGCCTGATGGATTTGTGCGAATCTGTTGGGATTATAAGTCTACCATAAACAGAGTCTCTCTACAGGACCAATACCCGTTGCCCAGAGCAGAAGACCTATTTGCCACGTTGGCTGGAGGAAAACTTTTCTCGAAGCTTGACCTCACATCTGCGTATATGACGCAAGAACTGACCAAAGAGTCTAAGCTTTTCACCACCATCAACACACATTGAGGCCTTTTTGTGTACAATCGATGCCCATTCGGCATCAGGTCGGCAGCTGCTATATTCCAGTGCAACATGGAAAGTCTGCTCAAGTCCATCCTGGGGACGGTTGTGTTTCAAGATGACATACTCATCACGGACAGGGACACCGACTCTCATCTCCGCAATCTTGAGGAAGTACTAAATCGATTGGATCAGGTAGGCCTAAGAGTTAAGAAATCCAAGTGTCTGTTTCTCGCGCCTGAGGTTGAATTTTTGGGCAGAAGGATTGCCGCTGATGGAATCCGCACAACCAAATCCAAAACTGAAGCAATTCGCCTGGCACCCAGGCCCCGGAATGTCTCGGAACTGCGCGCCTTTCTCGGGCTACTCAATTACTTTGGGAACTTTATGCAGAACTTGAGCACGCTGCTGGAGTCTCACCATGTGCTACTCAGAAAGGGGTGCGATTGGTTTTGGGGGGACGCCCAAGAACACGCCTTCAATAAGGCACGCAACCTTCTATGTTCCAAGAATGTTTTAGCCTTTTTTGACCCAGGTAAAAAGTTAGTCCTTACGTGTGATGCGTCAGCGTATGGGGTCGGGTGCGTTTTACAGCACGTCAATGATGCGGGTAAATTGCAGCCCGTTGCTTATGCCTCTAGGTCACTTTCACGGGCGGAGTATGGGTACGGTATGGTTGAGAAAGAGGCGCTCGCGTGCGTGTACGGTGTCAAAAAGATGCACCAATACCTTTTCGGGGTCAAGTGTGCGTTAGAAACTGACCACAAACCCCTCACGTCCCTACTATCCGAGTGCAAGGCAATCAAAGCCAACGCCTCGGCACGCATTCGGCGTTGGGCACTCATGCTGGCGGCTTACGACTACACGATAAGGCACAGACCAGGCACAGACAACTGTGCCGACGTGCTTAGCAGGCTACCCCTGGCGACCACAGAAGGGTCCGACGAACAGGACTGTGAGATGCATTTGAATCCACAGGTTCGCCCATGACAGCTTGCCAAATCAGACCCTGGACGACCAGTGACTCCACGTTATCTCTAGTTAAAAGATTGTTTTAACCGGTGACTGGGCAGAGGCTCGCGATGCCTGCCCCGAGGAGGTCAAACCCTTCCATAGGCGCATGCATGAACTCTCACTACAGGCAGACTGCCTGATGTGGGGCGCCGAGTAGTTATGCCCGTACGAGGCAGGGAGGCATTTGTCCGGGAGCTCCATCGCGAGCACCCTGGGATCGTCCTTATGAAGACCATTACCAGATCTCATGTCTGGTGGCCTGGCATTGACGTGGACTTGGAGCTCTGCGTCCGTCAGTGCACCATTTGTGGCCAACTCAGTAATGCATCCAGGGAAGCCCCCCTAAGCCCCTGGCCCTGGCCCACCAAACCATGGTCGCGGGTGCATGTAGACTATGCGTGCCCATTCATGGGCAAAATGTTCCTTGTAGTCTTTGATGCATTTTCAAAATGGATCGGGTGCACCATTTTAAACTTAAGCACCACCTCCACCACTGTGGAGAGCCTTAGAACCATGTTTGCAATGCACGGAATTCCTGACATATTGGTCAATGATAATGGTCCGTGCTTCACCAGTGCAGAATTTCATGATTTTATAGTTGACCACGGTATAAATCACGTTAAGACGGCACCATTCAAGCCGACCTCCAATGGCCAGGCAGAGCGAGCAGTGCAGGTCATTAAACAAGGCATGCTCAGAATCCAAGGTCCCACGCTGCAGAGCTGCCTGTCGCGACTGCTGCTGGCATACAGATCTCGTCCGCATTCGTTGACTGGGGTTCCCCCCGCGCAACTATTGATGAAACAAACCTTAAAGACCAGGCTCTCGTTAATCCTCCCAGACACGCATGAAATTGTTGAGGCTAAGTATCAAAAGCTAACTGAGTACCATGACCGAAATTCGAGGGGGAGGTGGAATGAGATAGGGGACAAAGTGTTTGTGCTAAACTATGGCCGGGGTCCCAAATGGCTTGCAGGGACAGTAACAGACAAAGGGGGAAACAGGCTACTTGTTGTACAAATGGACAATGGCCAAAACTGCCGGAGGCATGTAGACCAAGTAAAAAGTAGATTCACTGATAACACTGAAGAACCAGAGGCAGACTACAATGTGGAACTCACACCACACCTGGTGGACAGACAGGTGGAACAACCTGAGGAAAGGGCAGTCTTAACAGACAGCCCAGGTGAGATACCAGCAATCACACTGAATGAAACAGACAGCCTAGGCGAGATACCAGCAATCACACCGAACGAAAAACAGGCATCAAGACATACAACTGAACCACAACTAAGACTCTCCACGCGAGAGTGCAGACCACCTGAGAGACTGAATCTATAAAGGCAATAAGACCTTGGGGGAGAGTGATGTCATGTATCTCACATTACTGTGTATAACTGTATCTTACCATGCTATACATAACTGTAACTGGATATGACCTGTAACAATAAGCATACCTTACCACCAGGGGTGCACTTGCAGGAGACACTCCATACCTGTCCCACTGTGTTATATAAAGGGAGGTCTCAGGCAAGTGCAGCACTGGAGAGCTGGAATTAAAGGTGCAGGTCCTGAGTGACCTTGACTTCAGCATGTGTCTCGTGTAAGTCAGTACATTAGAGTCAGGTCTTAACAATAACGGAGGACGGAGGAGCATTTAATGTGGTCCACGAAAGGACAGCCTACCGCTGTGCCACACCTGTAAGGAGGTGGGGCACGTCCACAAGAACTGCCCTGCCTCCAAGGCCGCTAAAACAGCCAACGCTGGTGCCGCCACCACTCCTCCCCGTGTCATCGTCCGTACGTCGGTGGTAGGCGAGGGAGAGGATTTAGAATCCATCACCTGCGAGGCGATGGATCTCCTCGTGACCCCCGCTGAGTCCCCCCTCATTCCTGCCAAAAACTCCAGGACTTTTTGGCGGAATGCCAGGATCGCTGCAATAGAGCCCATCTGGCTGTGGACAAATGGTCCGAGCCGGCACTGCGCATCAGGTCCATCCGTGCCGCCATCAAAATCATGGGCGCGGGCGGGGCCTCATCAAAACCAGAAAACCTTGAGCTGCGCCGGCTCAAAACGTTCCTCACTGGGTTGCTGAGGGAGTGGAGGTCATCAAATGTCTCCGCTCCCCCCCTCCTCCCCCGACAGTAGTTTAAGTTAGAGGTTGCACTATGCTCTTGTCATGAAGATAACCATAGCCAGCCTCAACATCAACAGCGGCAGAGAGGTACGCCGTAGATTTAACAATTTTTTGCTCCTACGGAAGGGTAATATGCGGTGTGCTTCCTGCAGGAAACCCGCACTGTTCCAGGAGACGAGGCCACGTGGCTCTTGGAATGGCAAAGAGAGGTCCGCATGAGCCACCTCACCGCCACTTCTTGTGAGGTGGCTATCTTGCTGGCCCGACATTTTCAGCCGGAGATCTTGGGGGTCGAGGAGCCCGTGCCAAGCTGCTTGCTCCATCTCATGAACGTGTATGTCCCCAAGCCCAGACCGCAGCAAGTGCGCTTCTTCGAAGAAGTGTCCACTCTTCTAGGCTCTGTTAACGTCGGCGACTGCATTGTCCTCGGGGGGGGGGGCGTGATTTTAACTGCACCCTCGAGGCGAGAGACCGCTCTGGTGCCCCGTAGAACATGACGGCGATGGAGAAGTTGAGGGACCTGGTCGGGTCCTTCGACTTGGTGGAGATCTGGCGAAATCCCCGTGCCGACTCCAGCGCCTTTACTTGGGTGAGGCCTGGAAGAGGATGGTCCAGAATTGACTGACTTTATATGACGGGACTGGCTCTGCAAGGGCCGGGCGTGGAGGTCATCCACTCAGCTTACGCCGATGACGTGCACCTCATGGTCGAGGATCCCGTTGACTTGCGGAGGATGCGTGAGTGCCAGGAGATTTACTCGGCCGCATCCTCCGCCAGGATGAACTGGGAGAAATGTTCCGGACTCCTGGTGAGTCAGTGGCGGGTGGACTCCCTGCTGGAGGAGCTCAGGCCTTTTGCCTGGAGCACGACTCATCTCCTCTATCTGGGAGTCTACCTTAGCCCTGATGAGGAAGCCTGGCCGACAAACTGGCAGGAGCTGGAGGCCAAGGTCGCCGCTCGCCTAGGGCGCTGGACAGGACTGCTCTGAGTGCTGTCCTACAGTGGTTGAACGCTAGTCATAAACCAGCTGGTGGCCACTATGCTGTGGTACCGGCTGGTCACTTTGACCCCTCTCCCTGTGTTTGTCGCCAAGATACAGAAGAAGCTGGTGGACTTCTTCTGGAACAACAGGAAGCACTGGGTCTCTGCCGCGGTCTCGAGTCTCCTGCTTAGGGAGGACGGTCAGGCGTTGATGTGCGTCAGCGCCCAGCTAGCGATTTTCCGTCTTCAGACCCTGCAGAGATACTTCTACGTTGAGCCCCCTCCTCGGTGGTGTGTGCTGGCGACGTATTTCTTCCTCCAGCAGTACTACTTCAATTATGAGACGCAGCTCCCATTTGTGAGCCTGGGGGGTGCGTCAGGACCGCCATACGGGGGCTGCCTGTCTTTTACCAGGAACTCATCAGGGTCTGGAACAGCGTCGCCACCAAACGCAGTTCTTGCCTGTAGTGCCTCTGCACCTTGTTACAAACTCACACGAGGCATGTATATATCAGACACGGTCACTCTGTGACCTTCACTTTATTCCCAGAACCAAGGACCTCTGGGGCCAAAAACACGCACTTGGCCTTTTTCAGCCGCAAGCCTACCCGATCCAATCGGCGTAGCACCTCCTCCAGGTTGCGGAGGTGTTCCTCGGTGCCTCGACCCGTTATCAGGATGTCGTGTTGGAATACGACCGTTCCAGGGATGGACTTGAGCAAGCTTTCCATGTTTCGCTGAAAGATAGCCGCTGCTGAACGAATGCCAAACAGGCACCTGTTGTAGACAAATAATCCTTTGTGCGTTGTGATGGTGGTCAGACACTTGGAATCTTCCGCCAGTTCCGAAGTCATGTAGGCCGAAGTGAGGTGCAGCTTCGTGAACAGCTTTCCACCTGCCAGCGTGGCAAAGAGGTCCTCCGCTCTCGGAAGCGGGTATTGGTCTTGCAGCGACACTCGGTTGATGGTGGCCCTTTCTGAGCAGCCTGTCCAGTTCACTTTCAATTTTCTCATGCATCACGTACAGCACCGCTCTGGCTTTGTGGTGCACTGGTCTGGCGTCCGGAGTGATGCGTATCACTACTTTAGTGCCCTTGAACGTTCCGACACCGGGTTGAAACAGTGACCCGAATTTTTGTAAAACCTGTGAGCATGAACTTCGCTCCACAGATGAAATGGCGTGCACATCCCCCCATTTCCAATTCATCTCGGCTAGCCAACTCCTCCCCAAGAATGCGGGGCCATTCCCCGGAACGATCCAGAGTGGCAGCCGGTTCTGTGATCCATTGTGTGTTACCACCAAGTTTGCACTGCCCAGCACTGGGATGATCTCTTTGATGTACGTATGTAGCTGCATCTCAAAGCATTCCAGTTTGGGCCTGCTAGCTCTGTGTGGCCATAGTCTCTCAAATTGTTGGGCGCTCATAAGTGACTGGCTAGCTCCCACATCCAGCTCCATGTGCACCGGGATGGCATTCAGTAAGACTTTCATCATCATGGGTGGCGTTTTAGTGTATGAGCTATGGACGTCAGCCACATGAACTCTCTGAACTTCAGCATCCATGGTTGTTCCCTGCCTCATCCTGCATTGCAGACCCTTTGTCTGGTTCCTCTGTCTCGCAGACTAGCCTCGCTACTGCCTTTTTGCACATCCTGGCCAAATTTCCACTGATATTACAAATCCTACAGCTATAAAGCTGGAACCTGCAGCTTTTGGCAGTGTGTCTACCCCCACACCTCCAGCATGAGCTGAAATTGCTGTTAACAAAAGGACTATTTCCAGGCATTCCTCCCGTTTGGCTGTTTCTAAGCACACTGATGGAGGGTGTTATTGGTCCCATCATGGGATTCATTGTTCCTCATGATGGCGTGAATTGCTGATCACCTTTCCATTGTCCCTGTTACGGGCCCACCCTGGAGCTTGTTGATGCCTGGGCGGTGTCGAATTGCCCTTGCCTGCCTGCCTGATTGGTGTTGAATTGCCCTTGCCTGCCTGCGAGTTTCTGTATCACTTTTACAACATTAACTCCCTGGTTCATTGCAACGTTAAAACCAGGGCTGCATGCGTAAATTAGCTTGGTCTCCTCTTCCCCTGCCATAAAGGTCTGAGCTATCAACGCCGCCCCTTCTAAAGTCAAGTCCTTGGACTTTATGAGCTTCCTGAAAATGCCGTCATGATTAATGCTTTCGATGAAAAAGTTCCTTAATATCTCCAGTCTGCAGGCATTGGAGAACTTACAGAGACTAGCCAAACGCCGCAGTTCCGCCATGAAGTCCGAGATGTTTTGACCTTCCCGACTCCGGTGAGAGTAGAACCGGTGCCGGGCCATGTGTACGCTACTTGTTGGCTTGAGATGCTCACTGATCAGCTGGCTGAGCTCTTCGAAGGACTTGTCCGCTGGCTTTTGGGGTGCGAGCAGGTCTTTCATCAGCGCATACGTCTGTGGGCCACAGCTGGTCAGTAGATGCGTTCTCCGCTTGTCAGCTGCTGTCTCTTCCAGCCAGTCCTTTGTGACAAAGCTCTGCTGGAGTCTTTCCACAAAGTCTTCCCAGTCCTCACCCACACAGTAGCGTTCGTCTGTGCCACCGGTGACCATCCTCGTGGTTCGGTGATTCCCGTTTCTCGTCGCCAAATGTAGTGTCTCTGCAGCTTGTTACAAACTCACACGAGGCATGTATATATCAGACACAGTCACTCTGTGACCTTCACTTTATTCCCAGAACCAGGAATCTGACCCTGGGTGGGACCTCCCCTTTTATACCTGGAAACCCAGGTGAGGAGTGTCTCCTGCAAGCTCACCCCCTGTGGTCAGGGTGTGCATTTCAAGGGTACAGGTACAGTGTGCATGAGTTACAGTTACATAACTATTGTCATTGCAAGATGGTGAAATACATGACATCGCCCATCTGGAGTGGCGGCTGTCCTTCAGGAGCCGCTGCTCAGGAATCCGTACCACGACGACCATGGTTTTAGCTGACAGGCAGGTGAGAGGGCTGTGTCTGGCAAGGTGATCAGGGTCAGGGATCAGCTCGATGGTGAAGGAGTGGGCTGGATGGCACCAGACATGCTGGCACAGCGCCTATCCTGGGCCGACGTCTGGCGCACGGCCAATGGCGTCGAGTCGCTAAAAACAGCACTGTGCCCTGACTCCGTTAGGTGTGTCGAGGAGGCCCAAGCATGTGGGGAGATCCCGTCCGAACTGACCCCCATCCGGATGGAATTCCTCATCGGCACCAAGTCCCAAAACCTCCCTTAGGAGCTGGCGCCTCACAAATTGCGCCCCCTCTGGGAAATCCCCTCCGTGCCTTTCAGTTCTGCGCGGAGGGGATTCCTGTACGGGCTGCTCCTGCACATTCTCCACATTGCCATCTTCGTCTGCTGTCTGGACACGCCATGGCGCACCATCTTGCCGTCCGGAGGAGGCGGGGGTCCCCAATGGAGTGCTCTCTATGCGGGAGTCCTCCCCTTATTTGTTGGGGACTTGGCCTGGAGGGTGTTACATGGAGCAGTCCGTGCAACAAGTTTTTAAGTTGGTTCATGGGCTCCCAGGCCGCCTGCAATTTTTGAGGTCTGGAGGAGTCCGTGTTCCATGTTTTTATCGAATGTGCGAGGTTGCAGCCCCTGTTCCATTATTTGAAGGGGCTGCTCCTCAGATTCTGGTTGCACTTCAGAGCCACACTCCTGATCTTTGGGCACCCTGTGCAGAGGGGAGCGGACAGGTTGGAAGGCCTCCTGGTAGGACTGCTCCTGGGCATGGCCAAGGGGGCCCTCAGCCGGTCTAGGCAGCGGGCGGTCGAGGGGGTCGTTCAACCCGACTGCCTGCCTCTCTTCCATGGTTACATCCGAGCCAGAATGTCCCTGGAGATGGAGCATGCGGTGTCTAGCGGTTGCGGCCTTCCGCGTGAGGTGGGCGCCGGAGTGCATCATCACGCCCGGCAACCAAATTTTAATTTGATCATTTAAGTTTAAAGTTTAATTTGTTTAATTTGTCGGTTTTAGTGCACCCCCACCCCCCTTTTAGCCAGGGGCCCTTGTATAATTTCTGTTTTTAGTGCGCTAAACCCCACCACCACCTTGCAGTGAGCATTTGTTTAAAGTGCACAACTAAAATAGTTGAACTGCTAATGTGTAGTGTGATTCTTAAACTAACTAGTTCTTAACAGCAATGTATTTCTATGAATTCTTAAGCCAAGAATTCATAAAACAAATACATTACAATCTCCTTACATGGTGGGTGATATTGAGGCTTTGGAAAGGATGCAGAGAAGGGTCACAAGACTAATTCCCAGTATAAAGCATTTTTGTTTTCAAGGTTGGCTAAAAGAGTTGGGACTTTACACTTCAGAAAAGCACAGATTGAGGGATGACCTGATTGAGGTTTATAAGATGATGAAGGGAATAGATTGTGTACCAGTTTACAGTTTGTTCAAATTAAAAAGTTTATGGAGGACCAGGGATCACAATTTTCAGATGTATATGGCTGGATCTAGGTTAGATGTCAGGAGGAAGTTCTTTTCCCAGAGAATAGTGAACCTCTGGAACAGGCTGCCGTATCTTGAGATGGAAGCTGATTCGCTGAATTCCTTCAAGCGAGGACTGAACCTATTTCTTGTTGGAGTGGGCATCAGCTCTTGCAAAAGGTAGGTACTTCAGAGAATTCAGGACCAGAGTGATCTCCTGGACTAGTTTTGATCACCTAGATGGGTCGGTGAGGAACTTCCCAGATTTTTTCCCACTAATTGGCCTGTGTTTTTACCTGGTCTTTCATCTCTCCCAGGAGATCACATGATTTCAGGTGCAGTGGGGAGTGTATATATTGTGATAAACAATGTATTGTAATTGTGTGGGTCAAGTTGGATGAACCAGAAGGTCTTCACGTGTCTATCATTTTATAATTTAATTTCATAGTTCCTCTACATCTTGCTAATTGCCTTTTTGGCTTTTCTCCTAGTCTCTTTGTATTCTCTCTTCTTTAGCTCCACCCTGCTGTCCATGTACTTGGTGTACATCTCTTTCCTTACCCTCAATTTTTCCTTATATCATTATTCATCCATGGTGTCTCATTAGTGTTTAGTTTGTTCTTGCTTTATATCGAATATATTTTTGCTGGGTTCTGTTGAACACCATCTTAAATGTTTCCCATTACTTTTCTACGCCATTGTTTGCCAATATTGTTGTCCATTTTATTTTTCCAACTGATATTCTCAGCTTCTCAAAATCAGCTTCTCTTCAATATATTGCCCTGGTTTTTGTCATGCTGATGTATTTCTGAATTATTATCCGAAATCATATTATATAATCTAGATTTTGTGGTCAGCGGTGAAGTAATGGTGCTCACCACTGACCTCGAAGAAAGCTGCCCACAAAGATCAAGCAATCTCTATGGCGTGGATTTAATCTCTTCCAACATTAATGTAATCTGCCACCAAGCCTTGGGGATCTCCAGTGTCCAGCAACAGTGATGTCATTAAGCTGGCTAAGCAGCCAAACACATTAAAGAATTCTCATGGCAAACCAGGAAGTAAAATGATCCTTCACTTTTAATAAATTTTACATAGAGCGAAATAAAGATTGAGACTTAAACATGGGATGAAGATAGAAGCTGAAATATCATAAACAAACTTTAAAAAATATATAGTATATGAAAAAACATGGACTTTTCACCATAATGGAAAAATTTGACATTCCACAAATATAAAATTAGTTTTTCAGGGCCAGATCGGTTGTTCATCTGTAGTTATGACTCAGTATGCCGTTGAAAACCCAGTTACACCTCGTTGAACAAGGATTGACTTTTTGGGAGATTTTTAACTGTGATATTACAGAGTAAAAGCTAAAGTTCTTGTCAGTTCAGTGATTTCAATTGATTGCCGTCTGCGTGAATTCAACAGCGCACCCTGCGGAGGAGCAGAGAATGCCAAACAGCACCTTTTGGATTTAAGTGTGTATGTGAGGTTGCCAGAAGTGGCTGAACAGTTATAACGATGGTGAACGCTGACAGTTTCACTTTCATTACAACTGCAAATTCTAGGCCATTATATTATGGTCACTATTGTTTAGCTATTTCCTTATCTTTATTTCTCTTATCTGCTCTGGTTCTTTCCCCATTACTAGATAGTCACAAATCCTTCCTTGTTGGGCTTCTTACATACTGGAAAGGAGTCCTGTACACATTATAATGATCGGAGCAGGCCGGGAGGCAGAAGGAGCAGCATGATGGCGTAGCCCAGCAGTCTGCATGGCCCCCGGCCTGCGAGCACCATCGGAACAGGCTGGGGAATGGAAGGAGCAGCACGTGCTGGAGCAGGAGAGCAACGGCAGTGAAAAGGGACGCTAGGTTGTGGGCAGGTACTGCAGGAACGGCGAGGTCAGGACAAAGGAACGGCGAGGTCAGGGCGAAGGAGCGGCGAGAGATTGTAGAGGGACATGATCGGGGCCCAGGAGAGGCGTGAATTTGGGGCCCAGAAGAGGCGAGGGCCCAGGGGCAGCACGGGCCAACCCACATTGTGATATGTGTGCACACTAGGTCCGTGCAGCAGAGCTGGTCTCCAGTCGTCTTGGTTAACCCTTGCTACTGGACCAAGACCTAGCTCTGTCAAGCCCGTGTGGTGGCTGGTGTGCAATGGTCACCACACCATAAAAGAAATCCAAGCACAGGTATCTTTCACCCTTCAAGATTTAGTTTCGACCTGGAATTTTAGGTACTTAATTGAAACACCTGTGAACTTTTTGACGTGGAAGCAAGTCATCCTTGATTCGAGGGACTGCCTATAATGATGATAATGACTATATCCCCTTATTCCCTTTATCTACCTATTCTGTCCAGTTAATGTCGAGGTAGTTGAAATCCCCCATGATTATTCTATTTTTTACTCATTTCCCTATTTTGTTTGCATATTTCTTCCTTCACCTTCCTTCCACTATTATCATCATCATCATAGGCAGTCCCTCAGAATCGAGGAAGACTTGCTTCCACTCAAAGTGAGTTCTCCGGTGACTGTACAGTCCAATATGAGAATTACAGTCTCTGTCACAGGTGGGACAGACTGTGGTTGAAGGAAGGGGTGGGTGGGGAGCCTGGTTTGCTGCACACTCCTTCCGCTGTCTGCACTTGATTTCTGCGTGCTCTCGGCGATCAGACTCGATGTACTCAACGCCCTCCCGGATGCTCTTCCACAACTTTGGGTCTATTAGATGGTCTGTGGACTACGCCTATTAGTGTAATTGATCCTTTATTTTCTTTTATTTCTATCTACATAGATTCTACTTCCTTCTTACTGATGGCTGCATCACTTTTTCTACTGTCATTATGTTAGCTGTAATATGTACAGCTGCTTTACCTCCCTTTTGCCCTCTCCATCTTTTCTAACTATGTTATACCCTGCAATGTTTAATTCTCAGTCTTGATTTTTCTGTAGCTATGTCTTAGTAAAACCTACTACATCTGGTTCCTCGCAACACATTATTGCCTCCAGTTCCCATTTTATTACAGACACTGTGTGCATTGCTGTAGTCAGTTTAACTCTTTTTATAACATTTTTTAGCTCTTCAACTTGCATGCCTCTTTCAGGGCCTACTTCTCTTGATGCTCCCATTTTATTCCCAACTGGCTGAGGAAAGTCTGCTCCAACTCCAGGTGTAATTGTCTTTAAGGGAGAGGTTCTTAAAGGTTACATACCCTTCCTCTGGGATCAGGGTTCTCGTCAGCCTATGGCTGACATATTGGCCCTCAATCATCCTGCTTGTAAGAATAAAAGTGTTTATTAATGATAAAATTGATTCTGTGTATGTAGAATTGTTAAAAGTGTAGATTATACGGAAAGGCTGCAGTGTTGAAACAAAATGAAAGCTCACAGACTTCCAGCATGTCCTGTTTGTATATCGTCTTAATTGGAAAACCATTAACCTAATCAAGGGATGGCACTGAGTCCTTCAGACAGACACATGTGTGAGCAGAGCCAATAAGGAACTGCCCTGGAACCAAGATCCAATCCTGGGCTCTCTGAGGAACAATGGACTTAAGGGATATAAAAACCCAAGCACAGATTGCACTTTCTCTTTTCTTAAGCACACGGCAAAAGGCAGGACCTCTCTCTACGGACAAAGGAGCGGGCCATGTGCTTTGCCAGAGGGAAGTGATGTATGCCTTTTTATAAATCATTATTGTAACATTGTATCTGTTGTAACTAAGTCGATCCGTAGGTTAAGTGACGACTGCTGTTTCTCTGATAAAACGTGCATGTGTGTGTTTAATAAACTGTTCTGAATTGTTTTAAAAGAATCAGTCTCACTGTCAATTTAATGCCAGCGATTTAGAAATCTTACATGCTAGATTATAAAAACATTACTATTACCCTTCATACCATCTACATGTTTTTAATACTCATATATTATTTGCTTTATTGTATTGGTCTCCGTTTGATCCTTTTAAGTGTCCAGTCTTCATTGTTGCCATATGCTGGACGTTTGATTAAAATTGGTCCTCACTCAGTTGTACCCTTTTGCTTTTCAGGGTTTAATAATCCACTAATTATTATGTTGAATATATTTCACTGTTGATACTTATATTTACCAGCTAATAATTTCTCCCACTCTATTCCAGTCAATTTCTGTATCATTCTTTCAAAGTTATCCTTGTTTAAATCCAAAACCATCATTTGTGATCTTCCCTTCAAACCTTATTGTGAATCTTATATTATCACTATTGCCAAGATCCTCCATTCCTACCTGTTCACTAACTATTTTTGGTTCATTACTCATAACAAATTGATGTTGCCTGCTCCCCTTGATTGAAAACAGCACAACAACAACTTGCAGTAAAATGGTGCCGCTCACGTGCAATAAGATGTTTCAAAGCACTTTACAATAAGGAGGAAAAACAAATGATGTGTGCCAATCATCAGGTAAGTGGATCATCAGCAAGTAGAAACCAAGCGCATACAGCGGAAGGAGTGTGCGTCAACCCAGGCTTCCCACCTGCCCTTTCCTTCAACCACTGTCTGCCCCACCTGCGACAGAGACTGTAGGTCCCGCATTGGACTCTTCAGCCACCCGAGAACTCACTTTGAGTGGAAGCAAGTCATCCTCGACTCCGAGGGACTGCCTATGATGATGATGAAGTGGAAAAAGAATGCAAAGTCTTGGATAGCAAACCAAAAGCTTGATGAAAGAGGAGAGTTTTCAGACAGCATTTTAAAGTAGGACATGTCAAGACAGAAGGAACCAGGTAGAAAGCTACACAACATTGTGGCTGAACAAATACCTGTCAATAGTGGAGCAGGTGGAGAATGGCATGTGGAGATTTTTGAGGAACAGAGGTTGCTTGTGAATCATAGAATCATAGAATCATCGAAAAATTACGACACAGAAGGAGGCCATTTGGCCCATCGTGTCCATGCTGGTGACGACGTAAGGCAGGAGAAGATCAAAGGTAGGGTGGGCTGAGGCCATGGCGGGATTTGAACACAAGAACAAGAATTTTGAAATCAACACACTAGTGCACAAAGAACCCGTGCAGCTTGAAGAGGACAGGGTGTTGGGAGTATGGGTCTTAATGTCCATTGGGGCATAGACTGTAGCATTTTCGATGACTTGTAGCTTGTGAAGAATTGTGGCAGGTAGGGCAACTGAAATGGCATTAGAGAAATGAAGCTTCGAGGTATTGAAGGCATGGATTAGGGTTTTGGCTGTGGAAGTGGGGAGATATGGTAGAGGCAGTCAGTTTTGCAGAAGTGGAACAAAAACAATTGGCTGTAATGTGGGAACATCAGCTGAATTTGAAGTACAGCATGTCATGACTCAGATTGAGATTGCAGCTGGGTGGTGGATGGAATTCAGTTGAGAGGTTCAAAGTGCTGAGGGGAGCCAAAATGATAGCCACAGTATGCCAGCATTCAGCTGGAGCAAGTTTTGGTTCATCTGGGTTTTGATATCAGATAGGGAACTTGAGAGTGTGGCAACAGCCTTTGGATCAATAAAGGAGGCAGTAAGCTCAAGCTGGTAGTCATTAGCATATATGTGAAAGCTGACTCGACGATGTGCTGCTTTGTTGAACTAGATGCAGGTTGAAATTTCCTACAATTGCCATCTGCCACCTCATATTTTCTCTATCCTATCTAAAAATCTGATCTCAAAATTCCTCTCTTCTTGAAGGTACATGAATCATAACGTGGACAGTCAGAAGTTAGCCTGGGTCTCTACCCATCTTTGTAGTTTCAAAATTCTGCAGGAAGTGAGGACAGATCATTTCTTGCATTTGTTCCTTCTGTGTGGATGTCACTGATGGGTGATGTCATCCATTGGAATTCACACTAGTTCTGCCCCCATTGTCTCCTCCACCATAATATTCCCTGCATGAAGCAGCTTTCCAGAACCTGATCCTGGCACAAGTGGAGTCAATAGATTTACAAAGATCATTTTTATAAAAGTAAATTAATTGATCTTTAAAAATATGATCTATCGCTTCCCAGCATTATTAATTTAAATCCTTCTCCAGTGCTGTAGTTATCCTCTCTGTGAGGTTATCAGGACCAGGAAGTGACAAGAATGAGGGTTTCGGAAGTAGAAATGGCGATTTATGGAGCGGTAGGCTATGTTAAGGAAATGGAAGGAAATTATTTTGGCACATGAATGGATGTGGGGATCAGAAGCAGGGTATCACATCTCGTGTCTCAGTATAAGATGGCAGCTGCAAGGTTGATGGAATCAATTTCACCTTGGTCCATATCCCTTAATCCCCTTGGCTAACAAGGATCTATTGATTTTAAAGTGAATAATTGAGTTAGTATCTACTACTTTTTGTGGGAGAGAGTTCTACACTTCTACCATCCTTTGCATGACAAAGTGTTTCCTAACTTCTCTCCTGTGGTTTATAATGGTAAAGATCACTGACAATTCATATTTCATTTAGTGATAATGCAGTTTTTATTGAACCTCAGTTTCTATTAATGTTCTGTATTTATTTTCAAGAGGATATATTAGAACATGATTTGTGACATGAATGCATTGAATTATTGGATTAGTAGAAACATTTTGCCGAAAATTCCATTAATATTCTTATCTGCTTTCAATGTAATTATGCAAGCAATGACATGCAAACATTTATTGCACAACTAAGTATATACGTAGTCCAATAAATATGAAAAGTTATTTTAAAGCTTAAGGGGTCGAAATTGCCCCTTCCAAAAAGGTCTTTGGCCACCTGAAAGCAGTGGCCATGGGGCGTTGTGGAATGGCCGCCGACTACCCGCGGAGGGGCTGCCATTTTGGAAATTGCCCTACCTCAGGTTTGGAGTGGTGTCCAGGAGCGCTCCATCCGTTTTCCCATGGCGGCATGCACACGCCGACCCCTTACCGACTGGTGGGGACCCCCTCGTGAAATTGCCCTCGCAAAATTGCCCCTTTTCAAAATTGCCCCACAGGAGCGGCCGCCGGTGCCGCCGACAGTTTTTTCTGTTGGTGCACTCTCTGTGCCATGGTGGGATGGCCACCCTTAAAGGGGAGGGTGCACTGCCGCGGCCGCCATGTTAATTTTTTTTGTCAGCCGACTGCCAGGTCAGACCAACAATTATAGCTGAGGGTTCGGCCGGGCCGCCAACAGGCAGCCTGGCACCCCCTCTTAGGTGCCAGGTCACTGGCCCGGCTGAAACCCTCCTTGCTGGCCCAGTGTTTGCCACTAAAGCGGCTGCAGAGTTCGCAGCGGCTCTCCCCTGTAACTGAAGGGGAAGAGATGTTGTGACGCGCCAGCGCGATGTGGTCATCAGCATGATGCTGATGACCGACATCCTCGGATGCACCGCCCCGGCCCCAATTCCGCCCGCTATTGATGGCCAATCCACCCCGCCCCCACTTCCACCCCATGGATAGGGCGGCCAGAACACATCAAAACCGATAGGTGCGCCTCATTTCCCGCGGTGGGCAATTTCGACCTCTCAATGTCCTAGTAACATTACCTTATTGCAAATTATGCCACAGATTGAGTGATTAAAGCATCTTAATTCATCAATTTCATATAAAAATGCAGAAATTGGATTGTGCAAGTATTAATAATTAAGCTCTAAGTAAAATCAATTTTTCCTTACACCTAAGATAACATTTCCATCTTCTCAAGCAATATTCTCCACAAAATGGAGTAGACAATGGCGTGGTAGCAAAGCACATTTGTTTATTCACAATCTATCCACCCCGCTGCTTCGAAATGTGTTTGGAACACAGGATTACGTTGCCTTTTGTATATGTACACATCAGATTCACTTATGAGGTAAAAATACCCTGTTAATCAAAAAAAAGGTTAGTTATTATTTGCTAAAACCATGGGACCCATTTTTCTGTGTGCCTGATTCATGTTGTAACTCCGGCAGGACTCTGGCACAACATCTTGAAAAGAGGCATATGCCAGCTTCCCGCTGATAATGGGAGTTTCCAGTTGGCTGCATAATGGGCAGAACCTCTGTCTGCCTCTTAAAAGACCGATGATGCCAAGAGGGTGAAGCTGGTATAGGAGGCAGGGACTCCCTGGCCACGATTTCCCCAATCCTCAACAGGTCCGTGTTGGGCCACATCGGTGGCGGGTCGCGGCCTCACTGCTGGCTCCAACCCGTTGTCCAAAATAATTTCCCCCAGACTGGGCTTGTTAAGCCCGCCCAATGCATTTGCTGGCTAATTGAAGGAAGCAGGTCTGATGATGTCAGTTGATGACACATCATGATCCTGTTTCCTTAAAGGGACCATGCGCAAATTAAGTTGGACAATTGTGCTGTCAGTGTTCTACAGCATTGAGGTACTGCAAACACTGACAAGCACTGCACAAAGGTGCATAGCAGCGGTGAGGCTTGCCCACGACTCCCTCCATATGCTTATGCAGGGAGTCACAGCATGCAGGGATGTTCTCTTCCACCCATCCCTCACACCCACCCTCATCCTTGTCCAATCACACCAACTAACAACACACAATTGTAGGTGTTTTTGCAAATGTTCACATCGAGTTTCTGCTAATGTGGTGTCAAACATTGAAACCTCTTATTTTCAACACTTTGCATTCTTGGACAAATTTATTGCCGTTTTGGAAGTGTCTTAGTGAGTTGCAGTGAATGGTAAGACATAACGATACCCCAAGCAATGGTGATGAATGTGAAAGGAATGGCTTGGGCATTGTAGGGATACTTTATGATGTTGTTGTGGAGTGGTGCCAACCTGACCCACCAAGTGGCAGCCAGGGTGTATAGCATCAAGTGAAATAAATCTGGCCATTGTGAAGCCATCTCTGGCATCCCGGGCAGCCATGTGCTCGGGTGCTGATGCTCTCTGTACTGTGCAGCATCAGTTGATTGCGGAGAAGGTTGGTGTTGTTTTTGGTGCTGCTGGTGTGCCTGGTATTTGGCCTGATCATGGTGGGATTCTGAGGACCAAGATGAGATAGTTTCAAGGGTACTGATGCTGATATAATAGATGGCAGGTGAAGTAGAGAGGACAGAAGTGATCTGTCAATGGTGAGAGATTGTTGCAATGAGGTGACACTGGATAGAGAGTTTACTCCAAACATTTGCAACTTGCATAAAGCTCAATCTGTCTTTCAAATGCAGTAATTAGCAGCTTCTGAGCTTGGAAAGTGAACAGCTGTGAGATGGGAGCTTTTATAGTACATTTTCAGCTGTCAAGTAATGAGATGATTCCATGGTCATACAATTCTCGACCTGCTTACATGATGTGATTCCCAAGCAGCTTAGACCCTGTGGATGATCTGGTAAACTCTGAAGGTGAGCTCAAAATAGTTCTTAATGTCTGTTAACAAGATTATAATGACATGAATTGCCTCCCCCATTATTGCGTGTTGGGTCTGCTGAGGGTTGAAAGACCCGACATTTGGGTCCCGACCTGCTGTCAGCAAAAACATTTCATCACCCAACCCCCACCAATCATGCCTGCTGACCCTTTTCAAAATTCCCTCCCTTATGTTTGAGTTCCTGCATTCCTAGCCCAGAAGGGCTTCATATAAGACTTAATGCGGGTATGCCAAGAGAGATGATATAGAATGGCGCATGGGTGCCACTGGTATTCTCAGGCCAGAGAAGCAAGGTATGCCCCAGAAGACAAAGTAAGTTGTTTTGAGAAATCTGGATTGGCTTCCTTACACTAGAGGGCTGAGGGAGGGAGTCCATTGAGCATCTGGGGGTTGCTGGGCATTCACCCCACTCCTCTCTTCCCTGCCCAATGGTGGCCAGGCTTCAAATGTCCCGACAGGATGGGGCAGGTAGACATTAAGATGTGCCTATAGTGGCATGGATGCCCACTTTTCGGTTTTAAATCGGTAGCTTTTCCAATAACCCTGCAAAATTTAGCAGGGTCAGTGCTGGAGAACACCAATGAGTGCAATTACAGATTCATTGCCCAATTGAACCTTGAGGATATTTGGCGTCATATTTTCTTGAATTTAAAAGTTGGACAGACAATGTTGTGGTCCTGGGGTAACTATGTTACAGTTCTTAGCAATATGTGTATTCAGGATTAGAAAGATAAAGATTATTTTCTCTCCAAACAGACTACTCCTTTCCAATATAGCCATGTTGAAAGAAAACTAAAGTAATTGCACAAAAAATCCTAAAAAGTATCCTTGTAAGCAAGTGTCAGTCTTGGCTCAGTGGTCGCACTGACACTTCACAATCCAATGATTGGGTCCAAATCCCACTCCAGGACTTGAGCTTCAGAGCATCACTAAGGGAATTTTACATGCAGAGTTGCCATTTTACAGATGTTGGGGGTGAAATTGCTCCTTTTTATAGCCACATCAGTACCTCTGGGAGGTTGGCCACAAAGCCGCTTTTGTCCGGGGGTGGGGGCACTACCACCTCCCGGGAAATTGCCCTGGAGGTTTGGGAGGCGCTGTCCCACCAGCGCCGTGCCCCACGGTTAGCGGCAACCCCACACCTCCCTGCGGCGACCCCTTAATGCCCTGCAGGGGAAATTGCCCCACGGGCCGTGAGGCTGGCGTGGGCAGATGTCTCTCTCTCTCTCTCTCCCCCTCATTCTCTCTGACTCGTCTCTCTTTCCCCTCGCTCCAGACCCATCCTACCTCTCTCCCCTCTCTCTGACCTCTTTCTCTCTCCTCTCTCTCTCTTTCTCCCACCACCCTTTCTCTCTCCAACCCCTCTCTCTTTCCCATCTCTGACCAACCCCTCTCTCCAACCCCTCTCTCTGATCTCCCTTTTGATCCTCTATTCTCGTCACAGATCCAGTGAGTGGCCTTCTCCCACAGAGCTGAGGAAAGTATGGGCCACACTGTAGCCACAACTATGGGATATTACGCATGCGTGGCAGACCGATGACATAGGTAGGACAAAGTAAGAGGTTCTGCTGAGGGAGTATGAGCAGCTAGGAGCTAAATTAAAAAGCAGAACCACAAAGTAATAATCTCTGGATTACTACCTGAGCCTCAAGCAAATTTGCATAGGGTAAATAGGATCAGAGAAATGAACACGTGGCTCAAAGACTGGTGTGGGAGAAATGGGTTTTGGTTCATGGGACACTGACACCAGTACTGGGGTAAGAGGGAGCTGTTCTGTTGGGATGGGCTCCACTTGAACTATGCTGAGACAAGTCCTGGCAAATTGAATAACTAGGGCTGTAGAGAGGGCTTTAAACTAAATAGTTGGGGGGAGGGTTCAGGTGAACGGAAATTTAAAGTCAAAGAGCAAGGAGAAGGCAATAGAGCAGGGTAGCGGTGGGGAAATGATAACCAAAATGTGACAGGGAAGGGACAGAATGTATAAAAATAAGAATATCAAAGTGGCGGCAAAGCTGGGAAAAACAGTAAAAATACAAAATAAAAAGCTCTTTATCTGAATGCACACAGCATTCGTAACAAGATCGATGAGTTGATGGCAAAAATAGATATAAATGGGTATGATCTAGTAGCAATTACAGAGACATGGTTGCAAGGTGATCAAGTCTGGAAACTGAATATTATGGGCTATTTCACAATTTGGATGGAAAAGGAGGTGGGGTAGCTTTGTTACTAAAGGATGAGATCAATGCAGGAGTGAGGAATGATATTGGCTCAGAAGATCAAGATGCAGAATCAGTTTGGTTGGAGATAAGGAATAATAATGGAAAAAAGTCACTGGTGGGAGTAGTCTACAGGCCCCTAAACAGTAGCCACACTGTTGCGTGGAGTATAAATCAAGAAATAATGGAGGCTTGTAAGAAAGGATCAGCAATAATCATGGGCGATTTTAATCTTCATATTGATTGGACAAATCAAATTGGCCAAAGTAGCCTTGAGGAAGAGTTCATAGAGGGTATCCGGATGGTTTCCTTGAACAGTATGTTACAGAATCAACCAGGGAGTGGGCTATCTTAGATCTGGTACTATGTAATGAGACAGGATTAATAGATGATCTCCGAGTAAAGGATCCTCTAGGAAAAAGTGATCATAGTATGGTTGAATTTCAAATTCAGTTGGAGGATGAGAAAGTTGGATCTCAAACTAGTATCCTGATCTAAATGAAGGAGATTAAAAAGGTATGAAGGCAGAGTTGTCTAAAATGGACTTGGAGAAGACGGTTGATAAGCATTGGCAGACATTTAAGGAGATATTTCATAACTCTCAACAAAAATATATTCCTGTGAGAAGGAAAGATTATAAGAGAAGGGAGAACCATCCATAATTAATTAAGGAAGCAAAGGATGGTATCAAATTGAAAACAGTGGCATACAAAGAGGCCAAGATTACATAAGAACATAAGAACATAAGAAATAGGAGCAGGAGTAGGCCGTACGGTCCCTCGCGCCTGCTCTGCTATTTAATACGATCATGGCTGATCCGATCATGGACTCAGGTCCACTTCGCTGCCCGTTCTCATTATTAGTGGGAGGCCAGAAGATTGGGAAACTTTCAAAAACCAGCAAAGGATGACGAAAAAAATAACAGAGAGGGAAGATAGATATGGGAAGGAAAGAAGCAAGAAATATAAAAACAGACAGTAAGAGTTTCTACAGGTATATAAAAAGGAAGAGAGCAGCTAAAGTAAATGTTGGTCCCTTAGAGGATGAGCTTGGGGAATTAATAATGGAAAATAGGAAATGGCAGAGATTTTGAACAAATATTTTGTATCGGTCTTCATGGTAGAAGAAACTAATAACATCCCAATAATGGATAATCAAGGGGCTATAACGGAGGGAGGAACTTTAAACAATCACTATCACTAATGAAAAAGTACTCTGTAAAATAATGGGACTAAAGGTGGACAAGTCCCCTGGACCTGATGGCT
This sequence comes from Pristiophorus japonicus, assembly GCF_044704955.1. Lineage (NCBI taxonomy): Eukaryota > Metazoa > Chordata > Chondrichthyes > Pristiophoridae > Pristiophorus > Pristiophorus japonicus. The sequence continues at coordinate 93,237,300 of NC_091986.1, read as the reverse complement.
TGTATCCTTGGGTCTTAAAAGTAGTGGCTGCAGAGATAGAGGATGCATTGGTTGTAATCTACCAAAATTCTCTGGATTCTGGTGAGGTCCCAGCAGATTGCAAAACCACAAATGTGACATCCTTATTTAAAAAAGGAGGTAGCCAGAAAGCAAGAAACTATCGACCAGTCAGCCTAATATCTGTCATTGGGAAAATGCTGGAGTCCATTATTAAGGAAGCAATAGCAGGACATTTGGAAAAGCATAATACAGTCAAGCAGAGTCAACATGGTTTTATGAAAGGGAAATCGTGTTTGACAAAAAATTTTGGACCCTTTAAGGAAACTGTCTGATGATGCGCATCAAATAACATCATCAGGGCGGGCTTAACAAGCCTCATCAACATAAAAGCAGATCAACAGAGCTCAATAGGAGAAGGTTCGCAGCCCACCAATTACCTCGGCCACACTTAGCCCACCTCGGTAAGTAAAATCTTGGCCTGTCTGTCTTTTCACTTTGATTACTGCTCACATTTCCACACTGATTTTATTGTTTAAATTTTACTGCTGTATTAAACTATACATTACCTTTCTCTACCAAGTGCACACTTACTTCTAGTTGCAAAAGCTGCATCCACGTTATTGGAAATTTCTGGAAAGATCTCGCTTTTTGATCTTGACAACATTTGATTTCTACGTTGATTATAACTAAATAAGAAAGTACATGGTACAGTATGTTATGATCTCCGGGAAAACAAAACAAAAGCATCTGAAAGTCGGTCGAAGATATAAAAAGGTGGAAAAAGTTATGAAACCACATACAACCATAGTTGATCTCCCACGAAGAAAATGATCCTTCCACGCCTAATAAGCATTGCGGCATCTATTTGAGTAACATTGCTTGGAAAACCAAGGTCAGTGATGGGCTTTGGGTACCCTGGTTTCAGAACAGTCCCACGGAAATTCCAGTATTGAGATCCTGCAAGGTGAAGAGCATTTTATTTTAAAAATAATCGCAAAATGATTGGCCAATCTGACACTCAGTTTTACATTAAACAGACCTATATAATATTGTGTATAATTGGAATACAGTTGCAAATGGATTGGCCTCCAGTGATGGCACACAAACATAGACTTCCATTGTGCTAACAATATTTGGAATAACTCATATTATTAACAAAAATGAAGAGGAGCATTCTCTAATAATATGAAAATCATTACTGGAAGAACAATCATGATAATATTGCAAGTACTAAGGTCTGAAGACTTTTTTTTTTGCAACAGTTTACTCCTTTGTCTACGTCATTTTGTATGCTAAAAAATTAATTATCCAAAAATTTGAATTAAGCAACGTAGATAATACAGCAAAGTGGGAATTTAGGGCTAGAAATTGTGTAGCGACCTGTTTGGGGCGATAACTTCCGCTTTAGCGCTCCAAGAGGAAGTGGAGTGCTAAATCAAACCCTATCACTTCCCTTGGAGCGCTAAAGGGAGTGAGAGGGGTGGTAGGGCACAGCGCTGCACAATGTTTAGTGCAGCGCTGCCATCTTTGGAGGCTCCTTCCCTCGTTTAATGGAAGGGGCAATCTGCATCATGTGTCTATGGAGCTACGGGACTTGCGCTAGTTGCATAACAGCCCCTAAGATATTGGAGGGCTGACGAATCGCAAGGTTAATAAATGTTGCCCTACCTGACCACCACTACATTTAAGTAGCACTCCCCAAGTGGCCACCCTAGGTGATAATGCCTCCTGCGGCTGCTGTTCTTGACACCCGCCGATGCTGCAGGGGGCGGAAGCGAATATCGCATCCTGAGCGGTAATGGGGAGCTGCACATCAGATGACGTTACGATCTACGGAGCGCTACAGAGCGAGGTGGTAAGTGTTAGCACCAGCACAAAATCGCCAGGGAAGTTCACGACGTCGGTGAATTCGCCGCACCCAATGGTAATCCCTTATTCCCCCGGAGTTGCTAATCGGAGGCGCAAACCAGGCCAAATTCTCCCCGTTTGTGTTTAAAAATGTGAATTATCCGATAGCTTTTACTAAAAAAATTTGAATCGGAAAGAGTAAACACTATGGCCTAAATCGTCCTGGAAAAATAACGGTGATTTCACGACGCATGCTGTCATTAATACACAAATCAGCCAGCAAGTTCAGAGGATTAAGAGATACGTTGTGAGTTCTCCAAAAATTGTTGCTCAATTCATGCTTCGCACAAAAGGCATCTCGCCCATGGCCTCATCATTATTTTTAAGAAGTTGCTGGATTTGCACGTTAATTGCCCATTAAACTCGCCGCAGAAAGTTATGGCTCATAATTAACAGCGTAAATACCCTTTTAACAACGTGATCGTTGTTAATACAATGCCAATCAATCTCTCCAGCTGAAGAAGGAGAACAATATATACTGTTGAGTCTCATTTCTGCATGTAGTAAATTCTTCTTAGTGAAATTTTCAATTTAAAAAATTTCTAAGGTCCCAGATGCCCTGTTGTCCTCGCCGTACCATTATCAGCTCTCAGTTCCAACAAGTTACAGCACAAATTATATTCAAGCTGAACGGTGAAGGAAAAACTTTCAATAATGGTGTATACTCCAGCAGGATTTGTCCAGGCATTATGCTTGATTTGAAATAAATTATAGAGAAATATCCACATCAACTACAGTTAGTGCATGACTTTTATGTATCACAGACAATACAGTATTACTAACATAGCAATAGATTTATTACTACGAATAAAAAAATAGGCAATATCTAACCAATAAAAAAATACAGGTTTCTTCCTCTTGCATAGGCAGCATCAATATTTGATTGGAGACTTGGCCAAGTGGCTTCAACTGGGATTACCTCTGAAGACTGTGTACTCGTATAGTACCTATATAACAATGAACAAAATTGCATCACTGGTTATCCTGGTGCAGAACTTGAGGGGATCATTTTCTACACGTGTTTATGGCTGGAAACCTCATCAACCATCAGTATATACTCAGAAATAACCTCAATATTCTTTAATTTGTCTTTATGGGGGAGGAGTTGCTGTGGTTGCTATATGTAGCAAAGTTGTAAACATCGTGGTCTGGAGTTTCCACTATGTTGGGCTGTTTTATTTCGAGAAAATTGCCTGAAATTGGCCAAGCTAGCGCGAAGGATCAAAGAATTTCAAACGCAAATTACGTCCAGTGCAAATCAAGTTTCTGCGGTATTTTGCGCCAGTTATTTATGATGTTGCTACACATAGAAATCTTTCCCCTATATAAATGACCCTATTGCACATAACAAAAACTGATTAAATTATTAATAGCCTCATTTAAAGAAAGCTCAGTCGTAGTGAAGATATTATACATAAAAAGAAAACTTTAAACTGCGAGCAATCTGAAGTAAAATCAATAAATTGCACTTTTTCTTTTAGCTTGTTACCAGTTGCTTGTAATCTTTTCAGTTTTACACGGCGTAAAATGAATGTCAGGCATGTTATTTGCACTCTATGGCTGATTTTATGATCAAGGGATGAAAGGGGAAGATAGCAGCCCTGAAGTCAGTCCACTGCACTTCATGTCCCATTCCATCTCCGATCCTGCCCACTGCCTGGTCCTTCGCAAGGGCAGCCCAAGCACCACCTGAATCAGCCTGGTAATAATTAAATTAAAATTATGCAAATCGGGGTCCTATGATGTAGATAGATCGCCACTTGCAATTTCGAGGTACAAATGTGTGGAGCATACACTGCGCACACTCTGTCCATTTGTATCGGGCAGTGAGCGGTCTAACTTGTGGCCCTTAAAGGGACAGCTGGCGACCACACACACACTGGACCAGGAAATATCTAACTCTTGGTGGACCCAGGAACAGCAGGAGCTTCTGCTCCCCCTCCCATAGAGTCTGACTATTGGCCATCTCAGCAAGAAAGTGTAGGGGTAACGTTCTCTGCCAACATCTGAATTTTATTTTAATTGAGTTGTGCAAAGCAGAAATAATTGAAAACTAACATAAGATTTAAAAAGTACATTATTTACCCATTCTTAAAAAAAAAAATACTTCTTCTTATTTTAAAGGCAGCATCTGCGAAGAGGTTTGGGTCACAGGTTGATGGTTCCTTTGTTGGAGGCTGGCTTGGTGCTTGTGTTGTGGGCTGGCTTGTTGCTTGTGTTGGAGGCTGGCTTGATGCTTGTGTTGGGGGCTGGCTTGTTGCTTGTGTTGGAGGCTGGCTTGTTGCTTGTGTTGAAGGCTGGCTTGTTGCTTGTGTTGTCACAACTGCGGGTCCTGAATTTAAAGAAATATGATTATAATATCATGGAATTAAAGGATAAATAATTACAATGTAAATACAGTTAATTGGCGCACAGAAGGAAAGGCCTATTGCCTCTTTGAATTCATTAAATCATTATGGGTATTAACTATTGGACTTAAAACTTTGTTGGAGTATTCTACCTTTATTTCATTCACTTGATTTGAACATATTGCAAAGTTGGTGTATTTTAAAATTTATGTTCATATCGTGAAACTCGAATACATAATTCACATTAATCTGTCATACTTTGGCAATCAACGTGCAAAGTACACATGCCTTGCTTGGACCGAAATGCACTGCAAAAAGATAAGCAGAACTTCCATTTAGATTGTACTTTTAACATAAAAAATGTGCTTGTACGAGAGAGAAATTAAACATAAATTAAATAAACATCTGAAATTTCCATGGGAGTTCTCCAGAACTCCTGCATAACTTAGGTGGAAAATTGGCAGAAACCCCAGAAAAATAGCAGAAAGAACTGTTTACGCTGTTACACTAAAGTTTCCACCAATTATCTGCTGAACTTTTGCAAGAGATCGATAGAACACCTGCGGAAATTTTATCCCAAAAGTCACAAAAGGGAGAAGGGAACAAACCATGTGGCAGAATTAGGAGAGGTGACAAAAGCTTCGTGGACAATAGTTTTGAGGCAGTTTTTAAGCTGAAGAGAAAAGTGGAAAGGGGGAGAGTCTTAAGGAGGGAATTCCAGAGGATAAAGCAAGGCAGGTAAAAGGCTTTGGTGGGGCAAAGGGAGGTGGGGATGCACAAGTTTTGGGTGTACCGTATAAAAACTGGATTCCTTGAACATCATCATTTGGAAGAGTATACCCATCTGTTTCCACATATGTATAGAAGGGAAACATCAAAGCATTTTCATCGTCAGAGTGATCGAGACCCAGAGAATGTCCAAACTCATGGGCAGCAACAAGGAACAAGTTGATTCCTAGAAAAACAATGTTAAAGTATTTTGTTCAAACCTGTTTAAACTAAACATTATTAAGCAAAACGTTTCATTATTTATATGCATGATATCTTAGTTCTTTTGTCAATTAATGGGCCTGAAATTCCGGTCGGAGGCTTCCTTCGGATGAACGCCTCCGACCCGAGAATCTTTAACGAAATTACCCAGTGGTCCCGGAGGCACCTGTGATTGCGGTGGGGAGGCCTTCTCTTCCCGCGCTTCAGAGCGCGCTCCTGTCCTCGAGGTTTGCACACAGAAGGTGCAGTCACATGCAACTGCCCAAACAATCAGCGACAGTATTCTCATTAATAGCAATGAGAGCTCCGTATCTACGAATTCGCATTGCTATTAATGAGAAAAAAAAACAAACACACTAAACACAACATAAAAAATAAAAAAACACACCTTACATAATTAAAATTGATTGAAATTAAATTTCATTAAATGTTTTAGAAAAAATATATTTTTTGGAATTTATTTTAGTGTTTTAATAGGATTTAACATAAACGTACCTTATTAAACAGGGTTTTTAACATAAGCATTTGTGTTCAATTTTTATTTTTATGTGCTTTAAAACTCTTACGCTGGTAACAGTAGGCTATGCGTCTGCTTTTACCAGGCGCAAGAGTTTTAAGGACACTCGCTGGACAAGAGTTGGATAAATAGCCCAATCTCACCCGCAGAAATTTCCTGGCTGCGGGGATGAGGAGAGTCTCTCAGGCCAAACTTGACAGATCAGAAAAGCAGTTTCCGGCGCATGCACATTGCGCGCCAAAAACCGGCTTTGGCAGGGCCTTGCCGGGTCCATGTGTATTCCGTATGGACCTAGCGTGGCTGGAATTTTAGCCCCATTATGTTGCTATTGAAACTGATTCTAAATTTACAGACCAACACATTTATAGTGATGATACTGAGACTACTGCCTCCCATCAATAAGTCTCAGGGAAGTTACATCACACATTTGTCGTGGTCCAGGTTCAAATGGTGATTACAGGAATGAAAACAAGCCGATTACCAGTTGAATATACTTTACGCGGGCAATTCAATCTATACACAATATAGTAAATTTTCAGATCCTAAACTTTTGACACAGATGGCATTCTGAATTTTCCAGTTGCTACAGGCAGAGGGAGTTGACAATGCCCCCAGAGTGGTCACATTGATTACCGAAATGAATGTAAATGATGCAGTGGGAAGTTGGGCTACATGTCAGGTCTACAATCTGACAGCATGTATCAATGATGTCTCAATGCCATTTGGCCCACCTCCTACTAGAAAAAAGCAGATCAAGGCATCACAGTATGTCTGACCATCACTTTCAAATATGTACAGCTCAGGAAAGTTTTCATTTTGACCAGCTAACAGCCGTGGTTCAGTGGTAGCACTCTGGCCCTTGATTCAGAAATGTAAGGGTTCAAGCCCCAGTTCTGAAGGAGTGCCTCACTGTTGGAGGTGTAGTCTTTTGGATGAGACATTAAATCAAGGTCCCTTTTGTCATGTATCTCACAATACTGTATATAACTGTATCTTACCAAGCTATACATGGCCTGTAACCACAAGCGTACTTTACCACCAGGGGTGCACTTGCAGGAGACACTGCATACCTGTTCCACACAGGTATATAAAGGCAGGTCTCAGGCAAGTGCAGCACTCGAGAGCTGGGAAATAATGGTGCAGGTCCAGACTTCAGCATGTGCCTCGTGTAAGTCTGTACTGCAGGGTCAGGACTTTACAGTGGCGACGAGGTACGGGATCACAGAATCCACAGAATGGCTACCAACGGCTCAGATGAGAAATACAATGCTGGAGACAATTGGGAGGATTTTATAGAAAGGCTCCAGCAAAGCTTTGTAACCAAAGACTGGTTGAGCGACGATAAGGCAGACAAGAGAAGAGCCCATCTCTTGACCAACTGTGGCTCGAAAACATACGCCTTAATGAAGGACCTGCTGGCACCCGAGAAACCAGCAAGAAAGTCGTTTGAGAAGTTGAGCACACTGGTGAGAGACCACCTGAAGCCAGCGAGCAGTCTACACATGGCCAGACACAGGTTCTACAATTACAGACGCTGTGTGGGCCAGAGCATACCCAACTTTGTGGTGGAACTTCGGAGACTGGCTAGTTTATGTGAGTTCTCCGATGAACTAAGGAGAGAAGTACTGAGAGACTTTTTTATTGAAGGAATAGGCCACGCAGGCATATTCCGAAAGGTTGTAGAGACCAAGAACTTGACCTAGAGGCAGCAGCACTGGTCACACAGACATTCTTGGCAGGAGAAGAAGAAACGAGGCTGATTTACACTGCGGATACAACAACTAACGAAACATCGGAACAAGGGGTTCACAGCATGAAACAAGCTGCTATCCCCACACACAGAAAAAGGCAGGAGAGCAGGCCTTCAACAGCAGGCAGTGGCGCCAGAAGCCATCAAGGGCCACATGAACGGCCGTTCACACCTCATCAACCCACAATGTGAGCAATCAATTACAGACTGAGAGAAGCTCAAGAGAGATCAGCCAGACGCAGCTCACCCTTCGGAAACAATGGAAGCGGTCTGTGCTGGAGATGTGGGGGAAGGCACTCAACAAGGGGGTGTCGATTTCAGCATGCTGTTTGCAGAAACTGCAACTATACAGGGCATCTGGCTCGCATGTGCAGAAAAACAGCAGCTCGGCTGGTATATGAATCGGAAGGGTCGGAAAGCGGACCAGAAGACGGTGGGGACAGTGTCCGGGACACCGAGGTACAGCAGGTCAACACGATCAATGTCCACTGTTCTTACAATAAGACACCTCCAATAATGATGAGGGTCCTATTCCAACGGGATACCCGTCAACATGGAACTGAACATGGGAGCTAGTCAATCTCTCATGAGCGTCCAACAATTTGAACAGCTGTGACCGCACAAAAGCAACAGACCAAAACTCACAAGGATCGACACCAAACTAAGGAACTATACCAAAGAAATCGTCTCAGTCCTTGGCAGCGCCATGCTCTCAGTCACACACAAAGGGATGGTGAATCGACTTTCCCTGTGGATTGTCCCCGGGGATCTCCCAGCCCTGTTGGGGAGAAGCTGGCTAGCAGAACTTAATTGGAAATGGGATGATGTTCACGCCATGTCGTCAGAGGAACGGACCTTCTGCTCAACAGTTCTAAGCTGTTTTGAACATCTCTTTCAGCCAGGTGTGGGCACGTTCAAAGTTAGAATCTACATCACACAGAATGTCAGACCGGTACATCACAAGGCTAGAGCTGTGCCTTGTGTGATGAGGGAAAAGATTGAAAACGAACTGGACCGGCTTCTGTGGGAAGGCATAATTTCTCCTGTGGAATTCAATGACAGGGCAAGCCCCATCGTCCCCGTCATGAAGCCTGATGGATCCGTGCGAATCTGTGGGGATTACAAGTCAACCATAAACAGAGTCTCCCTACAGGACCAATACCTGCTGCCCAGAGTGGAGGACGTATTTGCCACATTGGCTGGAGGAAAACTTTTCTCGAAACTAGATCTCACATCTGCGTATACGACGCAAGAACTGACCGAAGAGTCTAAGCTTTTCACCACCATCAATACACATCAAGGCCTTTTTATGTACAATGTATGCCTATTCGGCATCAGGTCGGCAGCTGCTATATTCCAGCGCAACGTGGAGAGTCTGCTCAAGTCCATCCTGGGGACGGTTGTGTTTCAAGATGACATACTCATCACGGGCAGGGACACTGACTCCCATCTCCGCAATTTGGAGGAAGTACTAAGTCGATTGGATCTGGTAGGCCTAAGATTTAAGAAATTCAAATATCTGTTTCTCGCGCCCGAGGTTGAATTTTTGGGCAGAAGGATTGCCGCTGATGGAATCCGCCCAACAGAATCCAAAACCGAAGCAATTCGTCTGGCACCCAGGCCCCGGAATGTCTCGGAACTGCGCGCCTTTCTCAGGCTACTCAATTACTTTGGTAACTTTATGCAGAACTTAAGCACACTGCTGGAGCCTCTCCACGTGCTGCTCAGAAAGGGGTGTGATTGGTTTTGGGGGGACGCCCAAGAACGCGCCTTCAATAAGGCACGCAACCTTCTATGTACCAACACTGTTTTAGCCTCTTTTAACCCAGGTAAAAAGCTAGTTCTTACATGTGATGCGTCAGCATATGGGGTCGGATGCGTTTTACAGCATGTCAATGATGCGGGTAAATTACAACCCATTGCTTATGCCTCCAGGTCACTTTCGCGGGCGGAGCACGGGTACGGTATGGTTGAGAAGGAGGTGCTCGCGTGCGTGTACAATGTCAAAAAGATGCACCAATACCTTTTCGGGGCCAAGTTCGCATTAGAAACTGACCACAAACCCCTCACGTCCCTGTTATCCGAGTGCAAGGCAATAAACGCCAATGCCTCGGCGCGTGCGGTGGGCACTCATGCTGGTGTCTTACGACTACACAATAAGGCACAGACCAGGCACAGACAACTGTGCTGATATGCTTAGCAGGCTACCCGTGGCGACCACGGAAGGGTCCAACGAACAGGACTGTGAGATAGTCATGGCAATCAATGCCTTTGAATCCACTGGTTCGCCCATGACTCCACGCCAAATCAGAGTCTGGACGACCAGTGACCCCACATTATCCTTAGTCAAAAGATGTGTTTTAACTGGTGACTGGGCAGAGGCTCGTGATGCCTGCCCCGAGGAGGTCAAACCCTTCCATGGGCGCACGCATGAACTCTCACTACAGGCAGATTGCCTGATGAGGGGTAGCCGAGTAGTTATGCCCTTGCGAGGCAGAGAGGCGTTTGTCCGGGAGCTCCACTGCGAGCACCCGGGGATCGTCCTAATGAAGGTCATAGCCAGATCCCACGTCTGGTGGCCTGGCATTGACGCGGACTTGGAGCTCTGTGTTCGGCGTTGCACCATTTGTGCCCAACTCAGTAATGCCCCCAGGGAGGCCCCCCTAAGTCCTTGGCCCTGGCCCACCAAACTGTGGTCGCGGGGTGCATGTATACTATGCGGGCCCATTCATGGGCAAAATGTTCCTCGTAGTCGTCGATGCATTTTCAAAGTGGATCGAGTGCACCATTTTAAACTCGAGCACCACCTCCACCTCTGTGGAGAGCCTTAGAACCATGTTTGTAAAGCACGGAATTCCTGACATATTGGTCAGTGATAATGGTCCGTGCTTCACCAGCGCAGAATTTCAAGATTTTATAGTTGACCACGGCATAAATCACGTTAAGGCGGCACTGTTCAAGCTGGCCTCCAATGGCCAGGCAGAGTGAGCAGTGCAAATCGTTAAACAAGGCATGCTAAAAATCCAAGGTCCCACGCTGCAGAACCGCCTGTCACGACTGCTGCTGCCATACAGATCTCGTTCGCATTTGTTGACTGGGGTTCCCCCCGCGCAACTTTTGATGAAATGGACCTTAAAGACTAGGCTCTCGTTAATCCTCCCAGACATGCATGAAATTGTTGAGGCAAAGCGCCGGAAGCTAACTGAGTACCATGACCGAAATTCGAGGGGGAGGTGGAATGAGATAGGGGACAAAGTGTTTGTGCGAAATTATGGCAGGGGTCCCAAATGGCTTGCAGGGACAGTAACAGGCAAGGAAGGAAACAGGCTACTGGTTGTACAAATGGACAATGGCCAAACCTGACGGAGGCATGTAGACCAAGTAAAAAGTAGATTCACCAACAACATTGCAGAACCAGAGGCAGACTACAATGTGGAACTCACACCACACCTGGTGAACAGACAGAGGGAACAATCTGAGGAAAGGGCAGTCTCAACAGACAGCCCAGGCAAGATACCAGCAATCATACTGAATGAAACAGACAGCCCAGGCGAGATACCAGCAATCACACCGAAAGAAAAACAGGTACCGAGGCAAACAACTGAACCACAACTAAGACGCTCCACGCGAGAGCGTAGACCACCTGAGAGACTGAATCTATAAAGACAATAAGACCTTGGGGGAGGGTGATATCATGTATCTCACACTACAGTATATAACTGTATCTTACCATGCTATACATGACTGTAACTAGATATGACCTGTAACCACAAGCATACTTTATCACCAGAGGTGCACTTGCAGGAGACACTGCATACCTGTTCCACACAGGTATATAAAGGCAGGTCTCAGGCAAGTGTGGCACTCGAGAGCTGTGAAATAAAGGTGCAGGTCCAGAGTGACCTTGACTTCAGCATGTGCCTCGTGTAGGTCTGTACTGCAGGGTCAAGACTTTACACCTTTTGCCCTCTCAGACGGTCGAATAAGCTTCATTGGAAGAAGAGCAGAAGTTCCTGACCATCATTCAAGGCTCAACCAACACTACCAGAACAGATGATCTGGTCATTTAACTCAATGCTATTTGCAGGACATTGTTGGCAAATGTCCCTAAATTACAACAGTAACTGCACCTCAAAAAAAGTAATTCATTGCCTGTCAGGATCTTAGAAGGTCCACTATTTTTGTACAAGTTGTTCCTGCTTTCTCTTTCTTTTTGGTAGTGGTGGTGAAGTGGTAGTGTAGCATATAGAAATATCCCTGTAACCCTGCTATAGATTTTGGATCTCAATCTCACAAGTTGCAGCAGAGGATAAGATATGGATCCAAACCATCTGATCTGGTCACAGACTTGAATGTGTACTGGGAAATTGGAAACACATTGGCCAGAATTTTCTGGGGTCCGTGCAGGCACAATAGGAGGTGGGTCAGGTGGGAAATTTAAAATAAATTGGAACGGTTTGGGAACCTTCCGTCATACTGCATCCACGCGCCTTTCCCTCGGGTGTGCACGGCAGCGACCTGAACAGCAGAAGCAGGCGACCCAATTCAAATCATTATCGGCATGTTGTCAGACTCTTAGTGTTTTATTTTTAGCCTAATTTTCAAATTTCCCTGAATGACCACGAATTCACACAGCTCGGGAATCACGTCTGCCAACCTGAGGCAGGAGTTGAGTGGCCATTGCTCCAGTTGATTAGTTGACAGCAAGAAACATACTATAAAAGCTCACACCTGACAGCTGATCACTTTCCTCAGGCAGAAGCTGTTGCTGACTGCATTCCCAGCACAGATTGAGCTTTCTACAGGCTACAAGTGTTTCTAACAAAGTCGCCATCCAGTTTCATCTCATTGGTAGAACCAATCACTCCATTGACAAAATGCTTCTCTCATCTTTACTTGACCTGTCATCTATTCCATCAGCATGGGTGCTGTTTATACTGTTTCACCTTGGTCCTCAGAATTGGATCACAATAAGCCCCAAAACCAGCAGCACCAGGCACACCAGCAGTACCAACAACAACACCACAAACCTTCTCCTCAACCACTTGATGCTGCACAGGGCATCAGCGCAGTGCTGCACTGTGCCAGAGGTGATTTCCCCAACACAGGGTCTACAGGCAGAGGATAAGCTTCTTAAACATGACTGAGCAGCAGTGCCAAAGGAGGCTCATGCTATTATGCCAGGTTGTTGCAGACATTTGCACATTGCTGGAGAAACACCTGCAGCCTAGAGGAGCGGGTGGACACTACTTACCAGTAGCTGTCAAAGTCACCAGCACCCTCACCTTCTGTGCCTCAGGCTCCTTCCAGGCATCTTTGCCACTGATGAAGCCAGTATTACTGAGCGGGCGTTTGGCTTTGCAACTCTGGCTGGCATTCCACAGGTGCAGGAGGTCATCAACTGCACACATGTAACCATCAGGGCATCTCATCATAACCCAGGAGTCTTTGACAACTGCGAGGGTTTCTATTCCCTCAAAGTGTAGTTGGTCTGAAACTATAGAAAGATCATTGTGCATTCACTGGTAGCTGCAATAACTCTTCCAGCCTTCACCACTCCACCCTCCTTCAGCTCTTCACTCCTCCAAACAGATTTTCTGGCTGGCTGCTTGGAGACAAGGGCGATCCACTGAAGACATGGCTCATAACATCCTTGAGGAGGCCAAGTACTGAGGCCCAGGAGAGAATAAATGAAAGCCACATTTCCACCAGATGAATCATGGAGCAGACAATAGACATGCTCGAAATGCACTTCAGATGCCTTGACAGATCTGGAGGAGCATTTCAGTATGCACCAGTCAGGATCTCCAGAATCATCATGGTCTGCAGCCTCTGCACAACACAGCGCAGCAGCAAGCATTAGTGCTGCTTGAAGAGCAAGGCACTGAGTGCACAGCCTCTTCAGAGGAGCAGGAGCATGAGGAGCATCAGCTAGATGATGATGGAGGAACCTGCGGTCCAGATCCCACCAGCACCCGAGCACATTGCTGCCCGTGAGGCCAGGGATGGGCTCATCATGGCCAGATTTAATTAACTTTACGCTGAACACCCAAATGACTGCCACATGCACAGCCAGGTTCCCACTACCACACAGCAACACCATAAAGGATCGCTACAATGACCAAGCCATTCCTTTCACATTGACCACCATTGCTGGTGGTACTGTTATGTCTCATCATTCACTACAACTCACTAAGCCACTTCCAAAGGTGCATCCAAATTTTTCTGGAAAGTGGTGGAAATAAAGATTTTTATGGTTGAGTTCACATTAATGGAAATTTGATATTAACATTGAATAAAACACCCAAATGGCTACCCTTGTGAATCTACTTATGTGTCATCTTTCTCTTACACATGCTTTTATGAAGTGCTACCCCTCTGGCTTCAGCAGAGGTAGAGGCAGCCTGCTCACTTTCCTGCTGCGACTGCTTAGACACTCTTGGCAGACGTCCTCTGGGATTTGAAGCATGTGTTGGCCCCGCCAAAGACTGCTCCTCCTGCGACTGTGCAGGGAAAGACTCGGCCATTGCTGTCGGAGGAAGCACCTGAGGCTCTGACTGAGGGGGTGGCAACAGGGCAGAGGTGTGAGCAGTTTGAGAAGAGTCATCACTGACATGTCTTCTCTCACTGCATTCCTCTTATGAGCCACATGCACTTCCCTGCGAGCAAGGAGCTGGAGAGCACCTTGCTGCACATTAGTGGGGTCATGATGACCCACATCTACGTTGACATCTTTCCTAAACAAGAGGTCTATGAGCCTCTGCCATCTATGCTCCATAGATAGCCATCTATTCTCCATAGAGACCATGTTTTCCTCTGAGTGACGTATTCGCTGCTCCATGCAGGTGGCCAACCTATCCATGGAAGGGCCTTCAGTCTTCATCACCTGCGACATGGTGGTGCGATGGACTCCACTATTCTCATGTTGGCGATGGACTCCTCCATTCTCTGAACATTTGCAGACATCATGATCGCAATACCTGTCTGAGCCCTCTGCACTTCTTTCTGTACCTCCAGGATCACCCTCTTTCTGGATGGCCCCCACAGGCTCAGCTTCTGCATGCAGTTGAACAGAGCTGGAAGCAACCTGCGCTCACTGGCGAGAAGTCTCCACCATCTCCTTTTGCTCACGTGACTTGTGACACACCAGGTGACAACACTACTCTATCTCAAGTGGGACTTACTGAGATGTGCGTCTCTGTGTGTGTGGTGTGTGAGCTTATGTCTGGTGATGCTGCATCCTCAGGGGCTGGAGGGTCCTCTGAGGAGTCTTCCCCTGCCTCCTGGACAGTGGGGGCGAGGCACTTGATGGACCTGTGGGCAAGTAAAGAGATGAGTTAGATATTTCATATGAAGAATTGGTACAGATACAATTATGCACATAATGACCATTCAGTGACTGATGACATCAGTCCACATATGAGTGATTGATGCATACCATGTAGCTGTATGATATGTAATTCTGTCAACAGGTTGCTGAGATGTCCCCTTCTCTCCATCACCCACTTCCAGCTGCTTGGCGACTCGCGGTACTTTCAAAGCAGACTCCTCTGCATTTGTGAGGATGGCAAATGATGGAGGGCCACCTCCAGTTCTCTCCTTCTCCCACTTATTGTGGGTTATCTTGTCCTGCAAGGAGGGAAATAAGGGGTTGAGTGAGAGTGATGGAATGAGTGTAAGGAATGGATGGGTTACATCTTTAGAGGCAGACTATGATAGAGTGGGGTGGCATTGCCAAATAGTCGCCTTGCGTGTTGTTAGTTGGAATGATCGCATTAGGGATGAGGGTGAGTGTGAGGAGTAGCTACTAAGATGCAGATGTGATAATGTAGATAGCGAGCACGATTGGTGGATGTGCAAGTGATGTTGGTGTGAGTAAGGATATGCAGGAGTCGGGTTGGGAAGGCAGAGTGCTGGAAATGTGATGAGAGATACAGCAGGATGAAGTTGAGTGTAGCTTTGTACTCAGATTTCGTGCTCTAGTAAGATCATTGAAACGTTTCCGCCACTGCACCCAGGTCCTCCTGAACAAATCCCTGCTGTTCACCTCCTCTGCTATTTGGAAACAGGTGCTTTTTGTTGCCGGAACCCATTTGAAGGGAAGAGGACCTCACTGCATGCTATGACTCTCTACACAAGCATATGGAGGGAGTCATTGGAAAACCTGGGTGTAGCCCTCTACCTCTGTGCAGTCATGTCTCTGTGATATTTCCAGAGAGCACACAGCACACACAGCCTTTAAGATGGCAGAAGCTTCCAGAAGTCACCTTGTCAGGTGACCTGGTCTCTTTGTTACTGCAGCCAGTGCTATTTATAATACAGGTTTCCACAGTGTGGAGCAACAGACATTACCCTTTTCCCTCCTTAATGAAGAAGTTATTATAACAAACAATCATCATGCATAATTTGCATGGTTATATATAACAAAAGATATGGACTTATTTTGCCATATTTACAAAACAAGCTTAACCACTTGTTTTCTGTTTCGAAGAGGATACCTTCGCTCTCGAACAGAACCTTCCAAACCTGATGTCGAATTTAAACTCATTCGAGGCTGATCCTGAGGAAAGTTTCCTCCACGGGATCTCCTTGATTTCGATTTGAACTCTCTCTAACTTCAGACTGTTTGTCTGCCTGACTCGGACTCAGACTTAAATTCTGACTTTCTCTTAGATTTGTTTCCAGTATATTGGATGTAGGATATGCTACTGGTGTATCAAAACTATCTGATGAGTCAGAAATAATTGAATCATTCCCACCTTCAACTACTTCCACATCTGTTGGTAAAATATGATCAATGTGAACAAACCTAACCTGTCCATGATCAAACATTTTGACCAAATATGTGCGAGGACCACATATCTTCACCATTCTTCCTGGTAACCACTTTAACCATTTATGGTGATGGTCCTTCACTCTCATCTTCTGGTTTAATTTCACACTTCTCTCTTTTTTACTCTACCTCTATCATGATTCTCTTTCTGTCTTAATTGTGTCTCATCTACGGAATGTGCCAAGTTTGGTTTTAACAACGAGAATCTGGTTCGTGGCGGTCATTTGAAAAACAACTCTGCTGGTGTTCTACCAGTATTGTGGGGAGTATTATGATACATAATTAGAAAATTAGCCAATTTGTGGTCCAATGACAACTGTTGTTTCTTTGAATTTGGATCCAACATCTGTTTGATGAGGGCACATTTTACAATTTGTACAGGACACTCTGCTGCACCATTCGAAGCAGGGTGTTACGGTGAAACCTTGGTATGTTTCATACCATTTTTGCTCGTGAACTGTGCAAATTCTGCTGAATGAAATTGTGGTCCATTATCAGAACCAATTTATTCTGGGAGGCCAAATGAAGAAAATAAACTTTGTAAAATGTCTAATATTTTATTTGTTGTTATTTTCCACATTGGAAACACCTGGACCCATTTCGAATGGCTATCAATCACAATTAACAATTATTGTCCTTCTAGCTCAGCAAAATCTATATGTAGCCTTTGCCACACCCTGGGAGGCCATTTCCATGGTGTAATGGTATTGATGGTGATTGCTTGCTTACCGATTGACATGTCGTACACTGACTGAAGATGTACTCGATGTCTTTATCAAGACCTGGCCACTATAAGTAACTGCGTGCAAAACTCTTGGTCAAGCACATTCCCAGGTGCTGGTCATGGAGGTCTCTGAATAATTTGGACTTGAATTTATTTGGAATAACCACTCTTGCACCCCACATGATACAATCTTTATCGACTGATAATTCATTCCTACGAATGAAGAATGGATCTTTGTCTGTTACCCAGTTTGGCCATCCATTTGCAATATAATCATATACCTTTGACATAACTGGGTCACGTTTGGTTGCTCTACCAACCTCCTCAGCTGTGACTGGCAGTTGATTAATGTATGAAAAATAGAACACTTCTTCCCTGTTGGGTGTAACTTGTGATGGGGAAGGCAATCTAGACATAGCATCAGCATTACTGTGACCAGCTGATCGTTTGTATTCAATATCATATTTATATGCTGACAAAATCAAAGCCCATCTCTGCATTCGGGCTGCAGCTAATGTTGGAACTAGGGATTTTGGGTAGAGGATTGCTGTCAGGTGCTTATGGTGCATAACGATGGTAAACATACTGTTATGTATCTGGACTTGTATATACTCTGTACAGCCACCAGAGGGCTCATTCTCCGGAGTCCCAAGAGATCTCATAATCCCTTAGGAGCACAGGTATTTAAGAGTGCTTCACAGGTTGGAGAGGCACTCTGGAGACCTGCAATAAAAGACTAAGGTCACACTTTACTTTGAGCTCACAGTGTTCAGTCTGACTCTTTCTCCATACACTACAACTGGCGACGAGATACAGATAGCGAACCCAAAGATGCAGAAAAGTGGGCATCCTGGAGAAATTCTCGGAGGTAGCTGATTGGGAATCTTTTGTTGAGCGACTCGACCAATACTTCATGGCCAATGAGCTAGATGGGGAAGAGAGCACTGCCAAATGTACAGCAATCCTCCTCGCCATCTGTGGGGCACCAACGTATGGCCTCATGACGAATTTGCTCACTCCAGCGAAACCCACGGAGAAATCGTATGACAATTTGTGCACATTGGTCCGAGAGCATTTGAACCCAAAGGAAAGCGTTCTGATGGTGAGGTACCAGTTCCACACCTACAAAAGATCTGAAGGCCAGGAAGTGGCAAGTTATGTCGCCGAGCTAAGACGCCTTGCAGAACATTGCGAATTTGAAGGACATTTAGAGCACATGCTCAGAGACTCGTACTTGGCATTGGCCACGAAACCATACTTCTCAAACTTTTGACTGTAAAGACCCCAACCTTGAGTAAGACCATAGCGATAGCCCAGGCGTTCATTGCCAGCAGTGACAATATGAAGCAAATCTCTCAGCACACAAGCGCTGCTACAAGTACTGTGAACAAAGTGATGTTGTTTTCGAATCGTAACGGACAGGGCAGGTCACACATACCTGCAGCTCTATGTCCACAGATGTCTCAGAGTCCACCATCAAGGGTGATGAATGCAAGGCCATTAACACCTTGTTGGCGCTGCGGGGGTGATCATCTTTTCCATTCATGCCGATTCAAAGGATACATTTTCAAGCACTGTGGAACAATGGGACACCTCCAACGAGTGTGCAGGCGAGCTTCTAGGTCTGCTAAACCTGCAAACCACCACGTTGAAGAGGAGGACAGATCCACGGAGGATCACGACGAAACAGAACCTCTGATAGAGGAGGCAGAGGTACATGGGGTGCACACATTCACCACGAATTGTCCCCCGATAATGCTGAATGTTGAACTAAATGGACTCCTAGTATCAATGGAGCTGAACACGGGCACGAGCCAGTCCATCATGGGCAAAAAGACTTTCAAAAGGTTGTGCTGCAACAAGGCCTCAAGGCCAGTCTTAACTCCAATTCGCACGAAACTAAGAACTTACACGAAAGAACTGATTCCTGTAACCGGCAGTGCTACTGTAAAGGTCTCCTACGATGGATGAATTCACAAGCTACCACTCCGGGTGGTACCGGGCGATGGTCCCACGCTGCTCGGCAGGAGATGGCTGGGAAAGATACGCTGGAACTGGGGCGACATCCGAGCGCTATCGCCTGCTGACAACACTTTGTGTGCACAGGTCTTAAACAAATCTCCTTCGCTGTTTGAACCAGACATCGGGAAATTCCAAGGAGCAAAAGTGCAGATCCACCTAATTCCGGAGGCGTGACCCATCCATCACAAGGCGAGAGCAGCACTGTACATGATGAGAGAAAGGGTAGAAATTGAGCTCGACCAGCTACATAGAGAGGGCATCAGCTCACTGATTGAGTTTAGCGAGTGGGCCAGTCCTATTGCCCCAGTCCTCAAGGGAGATGGCACCATCAGAATCTTTGGTGATTACAAAGTAACTATCAATTGTTTCTCCCTGCAGGACCAATACCCACTTCCAAAAGCCGATGACTTCTTTGCAATGCTGGCGGGAAGAACGACGTTCACAAAGCTGGATCTGACCTCAGCCTACATGACGCAGGAACTGGAGAAATCATCGAAGGCCCTCACCTGCATCAACACGCACAAAGGTCTTTTTGTTTATAACAGATGTCTGTTTGGAATCCAATCAGCGGCGGCGATATTCCAGAGAAACATGGACAGTTTACTGAAGTCGGTCCTGCACACCATGGTCTTCCAGGACGTCATCTTGGTCACAGGTCGGAACACAGTTGAGCATCTGCAGAACCTGGAGGAGGTTGTTAGTAGGCTTAAACGCGTGGGGCTCAGGTTAAAACACTCGAAGTGCATTTTCCTGGTGCCTGAAGTGGAGTTCTTGGGAAGGAGGATTGCGGCGGATGGCATCAGGCCCAACAATGTGAAGACGGAGGCAATCGAGAATGCACCGAGGCCACAGAACGTGATGGAGCTGCGGGCGTTACTGGGACTCTTGAACTACTTTGGTAACTTCTTACCAGGTCTCAGCATCGTGCTAGAACCACTGCATGTCTTACTATGAAATGGGGGCGAATGGGTTTGGGGCAAAAGCCAAGACAATGCATTTGTAAAAGCGAGAAAATTGTTATGCTCAAACAAATTGCTTGTGTTGTTTGATCCATGTAAGCGTTTGGTACTAGCATGTGATGCGTCATCATATGGCGTCGGGTGTGTATTGCAACAAGCTAATGATTTTAGGAAATTGCAACTGTTCGCTTATGCATCCAGGAGTCTGTCTAAGGCTCAGAGAGCCTACAGCATGATTGAAAAAGAAGCGTTAGCGTGTGTCTATGGGGTAAAGAAAATGCATCAATACCTGTTTGGGCTAAAATTCGAATTGGAAACTGACCATAAGCCACTTATATCCCTGTTTTCCGAGAGCAAAGGGATAAATACCAATGCATCGGCCCGCATCCAGAGATGGGTGCTCATGTTGTCCGCATACAACCAAGCCATCCGCCACAGGCCAGGCACAGAAAACTGCGCCGATGCTCTCAGAAGGCTGCCATTGCCCACCACGGGGGTGGAAATGGCGCAGCCCGCAGATCTAGCCATGGTTATGGAAGCATTTGAGAGTGAGTAATCACCCGTCACTGCCTGGCAGATCAAAACCTGGACAAGCCAGGACCCCTTATTATCTCTAGTCAAAAGCTGTGTGCTTCACGGGAGCTGGTCTAGTGTCCCAGTGGAAATGCAGGAAGAGATAAAGCCGTTCCAGCGGCGCAAATATGAAATGTCTATACAGGCAGACTGTCTTCTGTGGGGCACTCGAGTAGTGGTCCCTAAGAAGGGCAGAGACATCTTCATCAATGACCTCCACAGTACCCAACCAGGCACCATAATGATGAAAGCGATAGCCACATCCCGTGTGTGGTGGCCCGGCATCGATGCAGACTTAGAGTCCTGCGTTCACAGATGTAATACATGCTCGCAGTTAAGCAATGTACCCAGGGAGGCGCCGCTAAGTTTATGGTCTTGGCCCTCCACACCGTGGTCTAGGGTACATGTTGACTATGCAGGTCTGTTCTTGGGTAAAATGTTCCTTGTGGTTGTAGACGCGTACTCCAATTGGATTGAATGTGAGATAATGTCAGCTAGCATGTCCGCTACCACCACTGAAAACCTGCGGGCCATGTTTGTCACACATGGCTTACCCGATGTCCTGGTGAGCGACAATGCGCTATGTTTTACCAGTGCTGAGTTCAAAGAATTTATGACCCGTAACGGGATCAAACATGTCACATCTGTCCCGTTTAAACCAATGTCCAATGGTCCGGCAGAAAGAGAAGTACAAAACATTAAGCAAGGCTTGAAGAGGGTAACTGAAGGCTCACTGCAGACTCACCTATCCCGAGTCCTGTTTAGCTACCGCACAAAACCACACTCGCTCACTGGGATCCCACCTACTGAACTGCTCATGAAAAGAGCAAGTAAGACAAGGCTCTCGTTAGTTCATCCTGATCTACATGAACAGGTAGAGAGCAGGTGGCTTCAACAAAGTGCATACCATGATAGCGCAAATGTGTCACGTGAGATTGAAGTCAATGATCCTGTATTTGTATTGAATTATGGACAATGTACCCAAGTGGCTTCCCAGCACTGTCGTGGCCAAAGAGGGGAGCAGGGTGTTTCGGATCAAACTTTCAAATGGACTCATTCACCGGAAACACTTGGACCAAATCAAACTCAGATTCACAGATTACCCTGAGCAACCCACCTTGGACCCTAGCTTTTTTGGATCCCCCAACACACACACCAGTGGCAACTGACAGCACGGTTGACCAGGAAGCAGAACCAATCATCCACAGCAGCCCTGCAGAGCCCAACACACCAGGTAGCCCAGCAAGGCCAGCTGCACAGCAGCCCAGCGAGGACCCAACAAATAACTGAAGAACACCAGCCTTCACACTGAGACAATCAACCAGGACAAGAAGGGCCCCAGATCGAAACACGTTGTAAATAGTTACATTATTGACTTTAGGGGGGAATGTTGTTATGTATCTGGACTTGTATATACACTGTACAGCCACCAGAGGGCTCATTCCTCGGAGTCCCAAGGGATCTCATAATCCCTTGGGAGCACAGGTATTTAAGAGTGCTTCACAGGTTGGAGAGTTACTCTGGAGACCTGCAATAAAAGACTAAGGTCACACTTTACTTTAAGCTCACAGTGTTCAGTCTGACTCTTTCTCCATACACTACACTTACGACCAAACAAGTATTTGTGGAACTTCTTGACCCCAAAAATTAATACCAAAGCTTCCCTTTCGATTTGCGCATAATTACGCTCACTGGCACTGAGAGTGCGTGAAGCAAAAGCAATTGGTCTCTCCTCCCAACTATGTAGTACATGAGATATTACTGCCCCCAACTCCATATGGAGAGGCATCACATGCTAGCTTGATCTACTTAGATATGTCATAGTGAACTAACATGGTGCTCTCTACCAATTTGCTTTTACACTCCTTGAATGCTGTATCGCATTCTTCTGACCACTTCCAATGGACCTGTTTTTTCAATAGTTAATTCAGTGGATGTAATACTGTAACCAAATTTGGTAGGAACTTCCCATAATAGTTCAAAAGACCCAAAATGATCAAAGTTCAGTGACATTCTTGGGAGTGGGTGCATTTCTGATTGCATCCAGCTTTCCCTTGTTTGGATGTAAACCATCTTTGTCTACTCTGTACCCTAAGTACTCCACTGAGTTTTGAAATAACTCACACTTACGAGCAGCCACTCGTACTCTGTGCTTCTCTAGTCATTTGAGGACTTCATTCAATTTGTTATTATGAATTTGCCTATTTGGTGCTGAAATTAGTATGTCATCTAAATAACATACCATCCCTTCAATACCTTGCAAAATCTGGTTCATCACCCCTTGGAATATGGCAGGGGTGGAAGACACTCCAAATGGTAGCCCATTAAATTGATATAGGCCTAGATGAGTATTTATAGTCAAGCATGACTTGGACAAGCTATAAATAGGCATTTGTAAGATCCAACTTTGTGAAGATCTGACCATCTGTCAGTGTTGTGAACAAATCTTCTACATTTAGCAATGTATTGGGGATATTACCCTCTAGAACCTGGTTTACGGTTACTTTATAATCACCACACAATCTTACCTTACCATTGGACTTAGGTACAACAACAATGGGTGCAGCCCAATTACATCGATCTATCTTCGAAATAATGTTCTCAGTCTCTAGTCTTTTGAGTTCTTCCTCAACTTTCTCCTTGAGTGCATATGGTAATGAATATGGCTTGCAGTAAACCGATCTAGCATTCTTCTATACCCTGGCACTCACCTTGAAGCCTTGGATTGGATTGCCTGTTTCGCAGAACACCTTCGGATAATTCTTGATGACATCTTCCTTTGATGCAAATCTCATTTCAACACGAGAAATCTCACTCCAATCCAGCTTCAATCATCCCAACCAACTTTTTTCTAGTAAGGCAGGCTTGTCTCCTGCCACTACTATTAGAGGCAAGCTCTGAAATTGGTCCTTGTATTTCACCGGTATGGTGATAAGACCTACCACAGGAATGTTCTCTCCCAAGTAGCCTCGCAGCTCTATCTTGGATTTCTCCAGTGGGAAATCACGCAATTTATCGAGGTATAGCGACTCTGGTACCACACTCATGGATGCACCAGTGGTGATTTCCATGGGTATCTTGATTCCTGCAGCATCTATGTTGATTATTATACTTTTCAAATCGCTGTCCGTTAACCTCGTGCTCCTAATGATGTTTAGCTCGAACATCTCCTCATCCTGTTGTATTTCTTTCATGCTATGTAGTCTCTGGGGATTTCTACTCATAGCTTTGAAAGCTGGCTTACGCTTCAATCGGCATGCCCAGTTTTCCTGCAGAAGAAACACTCTGCCTTCACATATGGACAACTTTGAGCAATGTGTTGTCCCAGGCATCAACAGCAGGACTTCAATGCTCTATTACCATTGCCAGTTTCTGAGACTTTGGGGCCCAACCGCCATTTAGTTTGAACCTGCAGGCAATTCATGTCGGTTGTCTGTCAACTGAAAATAGTCTGAAATTCTCGGGAATATTGGTCGGACATGCTCATTGACATAGCTGTCTGACAAGCAAAATCAAAAGTCAAGTTAGGCGTTGTCAATAACTTTCTTCTGATCGCATCATTTTTCATCCCACAAACAAAGCGGTCACGCAATGCTCGGTCCTGAAAGTTTCCGAAATTAAAGTGAATAGATAACTTTTTTAATGCTACAATGTACTCACTGATATTTTCTTCGGCCTTCTGATTTCGTATTCCAAAACAATAACTTTCAGCAATTTCCAAGGGCATGGGGCTGTAGTACTGTTCTAACTTAGTTAGAATCTGCTTTAGGTTTGCGTCCTTTGGCTTGTCAGGCACAAGCAAATTTATCAGGATTTCATACACCTCGGGCCCTGCTTCAGTTAAGGAAATAGTCCTTTTTTGTTCCAACACCACCCAGTTATTGTTTTCATCATCGGGGTGTTTGATGATATTATTTGCAGTGAAAACCATTTCTAGCCGATCCACATACGCTCTGAAACTTTCACGGTCACGCTGAAACTCCCCAAATGTCCTATTACTCCCATAGGCGCGGCCTTCTGGACTCTGGCAGTTCAAACAAGTGTGCTTGTAAATTACCTCGGATTTGTAGCTGTTAATCAAAACCGATAAGCTCTCAAAGTCTCTCTGCTGGCTGGCTGAATGCTCCACCAGCAAAAATTTCAGCTTTGTTTTATCTGTTTAATCCCATCATCGTCACCATTGTGATATTTCCAGAGAGCTCACAGCAAACACAGTCTTTAAGATGGCAGAAGCTTCCTGAAGTCAACTTGTCACGTGGCGTGGTTTCTTTATTATAAACAGCACTGGCTGCAGTAAAACAGGAGTCCATGGTGTGGAGCTACAGACATTACAGTCTCCAAGTGTTTGGAACAATCAAACCCTCAGTGTAGTGACTACACACTCTAAAATGAACTTTCAAATGCAATGTGGTCATGGTTATTTTAAATATCGTGTCCGAAGACACATTGTGGATCATGTCATCAGACCGGCACCATTTAATAGGGCCGGGTAATGAGCAGGTGGGTTAACATAAGAACATAAGAACATAAGAACATAAGAAATGGGACCAGGAGTAGGCTATACACCCCCTCGAGCCTGCTCCACCATTTAATACGATCATGGCTGATCCGATCATGGACTCAGGTCCACTTCCCTGCTCTCTCCCCATAACCCTTTAATCCCTTGTCGGTTAAGAAACTGTCTATTTCTGTCTTAAATTTATTCAATGTCCCAGCTTCCACAACTCTCTGAGGCAACAAATTCCACAGATTTACAACCCTCTGACAGAAGAAATTCTTCATCTCAGTTTTAAATGGGCGGCCCTTTATTCTAAGATTACGCCCCTTGTCAAGCTGCCTCATAATCTTATACGTTTTGATAAGATTGCCTCTCCTGAATTCCAATGAGCCCAACCTCCTCAACCTATCCTCATAAGTCAACCCCTCATCTCTGGAATCAACCGAGTGAACCTTCTCTGAACTGCCTCCAAAGCAAGTATATCCTTTTGTAAATATGGAAACCAAAACTGCATGCAGTATTCCAGGTGTGGCCTCACCAATACCCTGTATAACTGTAGCAAGACTTCCCTGCCTTTATACTCCATCCCCTTTGCAATAAAGGCCAAGATTCCATTGGCCTTCCTGATCACTTGTTTTACCTGCATACTAACCTTTTGTGTTTCATGCACAAGTACCCCCAGGTCCCGCTGTACTGTAGCACTTTGCAAATTTTCTCCATTTAAATAACAACTTGCTCTTTGATTTTTTTCTGCCAAAGTGCATGGCATCACACTTTCCAACATTATATGCCATCTGCCAAATTTTTGCCCACTCACTTAGCCTGTCTATGTCCTTTTGTAGATCTTTCATGTCCTCCTCACACATTGCTTTTCCTCCCATCTTTGTATCGTCAGCAAACTTGGCTATGTTATACTCGGTACTTTCTTCCAAGTCGTTAATATGATTGTAAATAGTTGGGGTCCCAGCACTGATCGCTGTGGCACCCCACTAGTTACTGATTGCCAACCCAAGAATGAATCATTTATCTTGACTCTCTGTTTTCTGTTAGTTACCCAATCCTCTATCCATGCTAATATATTACCCCCAACCCCATGAACTTTTATCTTGTGCAGTAACCTTTTTATGTGGCACCTTGTCAAATGCCTTTTGGAAGTCCAAATACACCACATCCACTGGTTCCCCTTTATCCACCCTGTTCATTACATCCTCAAAGAGTTCCAGCAAATTTGTCAAACATGATTTCCCCTTCATAAATCCATGCTGACTCTGCCTGACCGAATTATGTTTATCCAAATGTTTTGCTACTGCTTCTTTAATAATGGACTCCAACATTTTCCCAACCACAGATGTTAGGCTCTCTGGTCTATAGTTTCCTGCTTTTTGTCTGCCTCCTTTTTTAACGAGGGGCGATACATTTGCAGTTTTCCAATCTGCTGGGACCTCCCCAGAATCCAGAGAATTTAGGTCAATTACAACCAATGCATCCAGTATCCCTCCCTCTCTTAAGACCCTAGGATGCAAGCCATCAGGTCCAGGAGATTTATTCACCTTTAGTCCCATTATCTTACTGAGTACCACCTCCTTAGTGATTGTGATTGTGCTAAGTTCCTCCCCCACCCCCCATAGCCCCTTGATTATCCATTGTTGGGATAGTGTTTGTGTCCTCTACTGTAAAGACTGATTCAAAATATTTGTTCAGAGTTTCTGCCATCTCCATGTTCTCTGTTACTAATTCCCCAGTCTCATCCTCTAAGGGACCAACATTTACTTTAGCCACTCTTTTCTTTTTTATATATCCATAGAAACTCTTGCCATTTGTTTTTATATTTCGTGCTAGTTTAATTTCATAGTCTATCGTCCCATTCTTAATCATTTTTTTCGTCATTCTTTGCTGGCTTTTAAAAGCTTCCCAATCTTCTGTCCTCCCACTAGTTTTGGCCACTTTGTATGCCCTTGTTTTTAATTGGATACTGTCCTTTATTTCTTTAATTGGCCACGGATGGCTATCTTTCCTTTTCACCCTTTTCTCCTCACAGGAAAATATTTTTCTTGAGAATTGTGAAATATCTCCTTAAATGTATGCCACTGTTCATCAACCGTCCTACACTTTAATCTATTTTCCCAGTCCACTTTAGCCAACTCTGCCCTCATACCTTCATAGTCTCCTTTAGTTAAGCTTAGTACACTGGTTTGAGATCCAACTTTCTTACCCTCCATCTGAATTTAATATTCAACCATGATATGATCACTCATTCCAAGGGGATCCTTTACTAACATAGAAACATAGAAATTAGGTGCAGGAGCAGGCTATCCGGCCCTTCGAGCCTGCACCACCATTCAATAAGATCATGGCTGATCATTCAACCTCAGTATCCCTTTCCTGCTTTCTTTCCATACCCCTTGACCCCTTTGGCCGTAAGGGCCATATCTAACTCCCTTTTGAATATATCTAATGAACTGGCCTCAACAACGTTCTGCGGTAGAGAATTCCACAGGTTAACCAATCTCTGAGTGAAGAAGTTCTCCTCATCTCGATCCTAAATGGTTTACCCCTTATTCATAGACTGTGACCCCTGGTTCTGGAACTCCCCAGCAACGGGAACATTCTTCCTGCCTCTAACCTGTCCAATCCCATCAGAATTTTCTAAGTTTCTATGAGATCCCCTTTCATTCTTTTAAACTCCAGTAGATACAAGCCCAGTTGTTCCAGTCTCTCCTCATATGTCAGTCCTGCCATCCTGGGAATCAATCTGGTGAACCTTCACTGTACTCCCTCAATAGCAAGAATGTCCTTCCTCAGATTTGGAGACCAAAACTGAACACAATATTCCAGGTGTAGCCTCAGCAAGGCTCTGTACAACTGCAGTAAGACCTGCCTACTCCTATACTCAAATTCTCTATCTATGAAGGCCAACATGCCATTTGCCTTCTTTACAGCCTGTTGTACCTGCATGCCAAACTTCAAAGACTGATGTACCATTATACCCAGGTCCCGTTACACCTCCCCTTTTCCTAATCTGTCACCATTCAGATAATATTCTGTCTTCCTGTTTTTGCCACCAAAGTGGATAACCTCACATTTATCCACATTATACTGCATCTGCCATGAATTTGCCCACTCACCTAACCTTTCCAAGTCACCATGCAGCCTCTTAGCATCCTCCTCACAGCTCACACTGCCACCCAGCTTAGTATCATCTGCAAACGTGGAGATATTACATTCAATTCCTTCAACTAAATCATTGATGTATATTGTAAACAGCTGGGGTCCCAGTACTGAACCCTGTGGCATCCCACTCTGCCATTCTGAAAAGGACCGGTTTATTCCGACTCTCTACTTCCTGTCTGCCAACCAGTTCTCTATCCACGTCAATACATTACCCCCAATACCATGTGCTTTAATTTTGCACACTAATCTATTGTGTGGGACCTTGTCAAAAGCCTTCTGAAAGTCCAAATACTCCACATCCACTGGTTCTCCCTTGTCCACTCTACTAGTTACATCCTCAAAATATTCTAGAAGATTTGTCAAGCATGATTTCCCTTTCATAAATCCATGCTGACTTGGACCGATCCTGTCACTGCTTTCCAAATGCATTGCTATTTCAACTTTAATAATTGATTCCAACATTTTCCCCACTACCAATGTCAGGCTAACTGATCTTTAATTCCCTGTTTTCTCTCTCCCTCCTTTATTAAAAAGTGGTGTTACATTATCTACCCTCCAGTCCATAGGAACTGATCCCAGTCAATAGAATGTTGGAAAATGATCACCAATGCATCCACTATTTCTAGGGCCACTTCCTTAAGTACTCTGGGATGCAGCCTATCAGGCCCTGGGGATTTATCGGCCTTCATTCCCTTCAATTTCCCCAACACAATTTCCTGACTAATAAGGATTTCCTTCAGTTCCTCCTTTTCGCTAGACCCTCGAACCCCTAGTATTTCCAGAAGGTTATTTGTGTCTTCATTAATGAAGAGAGATCCAATGTATTTGTTCAATTGGTTTGCCATTTCTTTGTTCCCCATTATAAATTCACCTGATTCTGACTGCAAAGGACCTATGTTTGTCCTCACTAATCTTTTTTCTCTTTATATATCCATAGAAGCTTTTGCAGTCAGTTGTTATGTTCCCAGCAAGTTTCCTCTCATACTCTATCTTCCCCCTCCTAATTACACCCTTTTTCCTTCTCTGCTGAATTCTAAATTTCTCCCAGTCCTCAGGTTTGCTGCTTTTTCTGGCCGATATATATGCCTCTTCCTTGGATTTAACACTATCCCTAATTTCCCTTGTTAGCCACGGTTGAGCTACCATCCCCATTTTATTTTTACTCCAGACAGGGATGTACAATTGTTGAAGTTCATCCATGTAATCTATAAATGTCTGCCATTGCCTACCCACTGTCAACCCTGTAAGTATCATTTGCCAGTCTATTCTAGCCAATTGATGTCTCATACCATCGAAGTTACCTTTCCTTAAGTTCAGGATCCTAGTCTCTGAATTAACACTGTAACTCTCCATCTTAATAAAGAACTCTACCATATTATAGTCACTCTTCCCCATGGGCCCTCGCACAACAAGATTGCTAATTAGTCCTCTCTCATTGCACAACACCCAATCTAGGATGGCCAGCTCTCTACTTGGTTCCTCGACATATTGGTCTAGAAAGTCATCCCTAATACATTCCAGGAAATCCTCCTCCACCGCATTGCTACCAGCTTGGTTAGCCCAATCTATATGTAGATTAAAGTCACCCATGGCGATCAGTTATTAATCCTGTTTCATTACACAGGATAGCCTGCCCCCTGGTTGGTTCTGCTACATACTGCTTAAGGAACCCATCCCTTTTGTACTCTATGAACTCTTCCTCAAGGCTACCCTGACCAATTTGATTTGTCCAATCAATATAGAGATTGAAATCACCGATAATTATTGCTGTTCCCTTTTTTTACAAGCCCCCACTATTTCCTGGTTTATACTCCAACCAACAGAGTTGCTACTGTTAGGGGGCCTATAGCTGACTCTTACCAGTGACTTTTTCCCCTTATTATTCCTTATCTCCACTCAAACTGTTTCAACATCCTGATCATTTGAGCCAATATCGTTTCTCACTATTGCAGTGATTCTATCCTTTATCAATCGAGCTATCCCACTTCCTTTTCTTTTCCGTCTGTCCTTCCGGATTGTCAAGTACCCCTGAATATTTAATTCCCAGTCCTGATCACCTTGCAACCACATCTCTGTGATGGTTATCAGATCATACCCATTTGTATTTATTTGTGCCGTCAACTTATCTATTTTGTAACGACTGCTACATGCATTTCGACAAAGTGCCTTTAAATTTGTTTTTTTTACCCTTTTTTCCTGCTTGTTTCCTCTCTCCTTAAAACTCACTTTCTTTATTTTTGCATTCTAATTCCAGCTTTACTCCCCTCCCTACTGAATCTATTTTCAGGTTCCCATCCCCCTGCCAAGCTAGTTTAAACCCTCCCCAACAGCACTAGCAAACCCCCCGTGAGGATATTGGTCCCGGCTCTGTTGAGGTGCAACCCATCCGGCTTGTACAGGTCTCACCTCCCCCAGAAGTGGTCCCAATGCCTCAGAAAACTAAAGCCCTCCCACCTGCACCATCTCTCCAGCCATGTACTTATCTGCTCTATCCTCCTATTTCTGTACTCACTAGTTCGTGGCACCGGGAGTAATCCGGAGATTACTACTTTTGAAGTCCTGCTTTTTAGGCTCCATTAGTGCAAAGTCCATTTCTGCAGTGAGATGGAAGCAAGAATGGGGTCGTGACACGCCACAGTGACCGCCCGGACTGGACCTGCCCAGGTAAAGAAAATTCCAGCCATTGATTATAAAGTTTACATTACACTTAACAAGAGCTGTAACCTTTAGCTGGAGCTGCAGTTTTCAACAGTGTTGATGTAATAGCTATTTGCTGATTCATTCTTCTTAAGAAGGTAGTGAATGAGGTTTTCTCTACTCTTAGTTATGATCCTTTTCCAATAAATGGCATTGAGATTGATTCATGTTCTGAGCCTCAATTGGCAACTTCCTGCAGATAAGGACGCGGGGGAGAAATTGGCCCCCTTTGTGCCTGCCGTTCGCGCCTCCGGGGGGGCGATAGCGGGATGCTAACAGCTTACCCGACGCGGCAAAATTACCGACTCTCGTGAACTTGCATGGCAGGTTAGCACTAATGGTAAACCTTACCGTCTCGATCTCCTGCGCCCCAGAGATTGTGACATCATAAATTTGCTTCCGCCCCCTGCAAGCATCTCTGGGCATCAACAACGACAACTGCAGGAGGTACCTCAGTGTCCTACACCTGGGAGCTCTTCGAGTGTCAACGCAAAGAGTGTGAAGAGATCAAGTGCAGGCAGCGGAAGGAGCGCTCGGCAAATCAGCCACACCCACCCCTTCCCTCAATGAATGTCTGTCCCACCTGTAACAGGGTCTGTGGCTCTCGTATTGGACTGTTCAGCCACCAAAGAACTCACTTTGGGAGTGGAAGCAAGTTTTCCTCGATTCCGAGGGACTGCCTATGATGATGATGATGATGACACCATGCACACAGTATACTTGAAACCTAACACACGATGATGCAGATGAGTTTTAGCTAAGAATTAAATGTATCAAGAAAGGGCAGAGATTTTATTTACCTTTTAATCTCATGAATTTAAATATCATCATAGCCACCATTATTTTTGTGTAAATCCAAGTTATTGACTTGATGGGGTGGAGGAGCTGTGACAATCAACTTTTCACGGTTTTGTCGAGGGTATTTGCAGAGCATTGCAATAGTCCCAGGAAATTATGTTGAGGCATGAATATTGGCGTATTTCACTTACACCATAATTTCCTGGGATTTTTGAGTTGGGAAACAAACCCAACACCTTAGTTGCTGAGTTTACAATGGTACAAGTCTCCAGGAATTTCAGGGCCTCTATGTTGGGGACACAGTAAAACTATTTTTATATGGTGCAATATATTTAGATATTTTGTTGCCAGTTGCCAGTCTTGCCTAGGTCGGTCAGTGCTGAGTTATCCGCTTTGGACATAATTCAGGAGTGGCGCAAATCAAGCAAGCTCCATGCCCAATTCTCTGATCTGTGCTCCTGGCAGGTAACACTCTACAGGCTCATCAATAAGGCATTTTCTGTTGAATGCACTAGCCTGGTAATTGTGCTGTGCAAAATCGATGTAAATCTCCACAATGTGCGCTCCCACAGCAGAGCCCGGCCATTGGGAGCACAGATTGTGAAATTTGACCAGGTTAAACATCAAGGGCTACACATGTGATTTCCTGATACACACTCCTGGGTTATGGCTCTGTGCCAGGAACAGTTATCACAAAATTTTCCATTTATTGTCCAAATACTGAATGGCTTGGAATTTGCGGTCAGCGGTGAAGCAACTGCATTTGCTGGTGGCCCCGAAAAGACCTGCCTACAGAAATCTCGACATCTCTGTCGCAACAGCTTTGCCTTTTTCAATACATAAGTGATTTCAGTGCAGCATAGTGGGGATGCCCTAATGTGATCTGCTGTTACATCAACAATCTCACGAAAGAGCCAATCACATTGCAGAGTTCTCAGAGACAGGGAAGCAGGAAACGAGAACCTTATTTTACCCTGACTTTTAAAAAAATGTTACAGAGAGCAAAATAATGATTGAGGCTCTCATGTGGGGTTAAGGAAGAATCTAAAATATCATGAACAAATTGTAGTTGTTATCATAATGGAGAAATTTGACAAAATTAAAGTGAGCTATTTAGGGCCATATTGTTTGTTAAGCAGTCACCTATGCTGTTCAAACCACGGTTACACCTAGTCCAACAAGGTCTAACATTTAATGGGTTATTTAACAGTGATATTACTGTGGAAAAGCCCAAGGCCCCCATATTGGTAGCCTTACTGCCTATTGCCGCCTGCTGCTGCTGACTACCGCCGAGTTTTCCTGCCGTTTTCCTCTTGCTCCCAGTTTCCACTTGGGCTGGAATGGGCGCTAGGGGAGCACCGCCGGGAACCACCCGCTGACGTCCTCTGGTGGCCAAGTCGCGTAAGTGGCCTCCCGCCCACCGAGATGCCAGATTGGTGTGGGTGGGAGTCGGCAGGAGTTGGTGCCAGCAGGGGAAAGGACTGTTGCATGGAATCTGTTCTTACCCTGACGGTAGATATGAAGACCTGCAAGAAAAGGTGAGTGAACATCTTTAATAATTTTCTTTACAGCGACTTACCTGGGTGGGGTCCCCTGAAGGTGTTCCGGTGTTTTTTTTTCTTTGGCGGTAATGTTTTTTAATTTTCAGAGTTCCCCCTCCCTGGGCCCGACTCCATCCTCGGTGTCACTTGGGCGGCAAGCTCATTTGCCACCGAGATTGAGAGCTCCCGCCTGCTGCCACCCAGATTGATGGTGTAAGCCATTATTTTGCCGCCGAGCGGTACTGTCACCACTTTTAGAGGAATCCTTCAGGCAAAATATCCCCGGTCTCTCGGCAGCCATTGGCGGTTCTTTGGGCGGCAAATGGGCGGGCCTTGCAGCTCATGAAAACCGGGGCCCAAGTGTTTGTTAGTTTCACCGATTTCACTGATTACAGTGATGGCTTTGGGGGTGGTGGGGGAGCAACGGTCACAGAGTAGAAAGTATCAGAGTAGTGAATGACTGACCACAACTTCAGGATTTCCGTGTTTAGATGCGCATGCGCTACATCCTGAAGTTGCAGTCAGTTTCAAAGAGGTAATAACGGCGAACAATGTCAATTCGCTGTTATTACCCACCGCAAATATGGCCATGTTAAAATAGAAAACATAGAAATTTAATACAAATATATTAAGCACCAATATGAAAATAATACACAGTGTAATTTTCAGGTTATACAAGCTTAGATTTCTTTGCATACTTGGGTGATTGTTGCCAAAGAATAATTCCAAGGTCGAGAGCAATACATCACCTGTTTATCATATGTTTAGCCGTTCTGTTAAATTTTCAATCCATGCTGGTGGCAAACAATCTGCCCATGACTTTCGAAGATAAAATAGTGGCAGTAGAGGGTGTTTTCCATCAGCAAGTACTCGAGAAATTTAGCTTATTTGGTTTTAATTAATAGAAAATAGGTGCAGGAGTAGGCCATTGGCCCTTCTAGCCTGCACCGCCATTCAATGAGTTCATGGCTGAACATGCAACTTCAGTACCCCATTCCTGCATACTTGCCATACCCCTTGATCCCCCTAGTAGTAAGGACTACATCTAACTCCTTTTTGAATATATTTAGTGAATTGGTCTCAACAACTTTCTGTGATAGAGAATTCCACAGGTTCACCACTCTCTGGGTGAAGAAGTTTCTTCTCATCTCGGTCCTAAATGGCTTACCCCTTATCCTTAGACTGTGACCCCTGGTTCTGGACTTCCCCAACATTGGGAACATTCTTCCTGCATCTAACCTGTCTAAACCCGTCAGAATTTTAAACGTTTCTATAAGGTCCCCTCTCATTCTTCTGAACTCCAGTGAATACAAGCCCAGTTGATTTAGTCTTTCTTGATAGGTCAGTCCCGCCATCCCGGGAATCAGTCTGGTGAACCTTCGCTGCACTCCCGCAATAACAAGAATGTCCTTCCTCAGGTTAGGAGACCAAAACTGTTCACAATACTCCAGGTGTGGCCTCACCAAGGCCCTGTACAACTGTAGCAACACATCCCTGCCCCTGTACTCAAATCCCCTCGCTATGAAGGCCAACATGCCATTTGCTTTCTTAACCGCCTGCTGTACCTGCATGCCAACCTTCAATGACTGATGTACCATGACACCCAGGTCTCGTTGCACCTCCCCTTTTCCTAATCTGTCACCATTCAGATAATAGTCTGTCTCTTTGTTTTTACCACCAAAGTGGACAACCTCCCATTTATCCACATTATACTTCATCTGCCATGCATTTTCCCACTCACCTAACCTATCCAGGTCGCTCTGCAGCCTCATAGCATCCTCCTCGCAGCTCACACTGCCACCCAACTTAGTGTCATCCGCAAATTTGGAGATACTACATTTAATCCCCTCGTCTAAATCATTAATATACAGTGTAAACAGCTGGGGCCCCAGCACAGAACCTTGCGGTACCCCACTACTCACCGCCTGCCCTTCTGAAAAGTACCCATTTACTCCTACTCTTTGCTTCCTGTCTGACAACCATTTCTCAATCCATGTCAGCACACTACGCCCAATCCCATGTGCTTTAACTTTGCACATTAATCTCTTGTGTGGAACCTTGTCGAAAGCCTTCTGAAAGTCCAAATATACCATATCAAATGGTTCTCCCTTGTCCACTCTACTGGCAACATCCTCAAAAAATTCCAGAAGATTTGTCAAGCATGATTTCCCTTTCACAAATCCATGCTGACTTGGACCTATCATGTCACCTCTTTCCAAATGCGCTGCTATGACATCCTTAATAATTGATTCCATCATCTTACCCACTACGAATGTCAGGCTGACCGGTCTATAATTCCCTGTTTTCTCTCTCCCTCCTTTTTTAAAAAGTGGGGTTACATTGGCTACCCTCCGCTCGATAGGAACTGATCCAGAGTCAATGGAATGTTGGAAAATGACTGTCAATGCATCCGCTACTTCCAAGGCCACCTCCTTAAGTACTCTGGGATGCAGTCCATCAGACCCTGGAGATTTATCGGCCTTCAATCCCATCAATTTCCCCAACATAATTTCCCGACTAATAAGGATTTCCCTCAGTTCCTCCTCCTTACTAGACCCTTTGACCCTTCTTATATCCGGAATGTTGTTAGTGTCCTTCTTAGTGAATACCGAACCAAAGTACTTGTTCAATTGGTCCGCCATTTCTTTGTTCCCCGTTATGACTTCCCCTGATTCTGACTGCAGGGGACCTACATTTGTCTTTACTAACCTTTTTCTCTTTACATGCCTATAGAAACTTTTGCAATCCGTCTTAATGTTCCCTGCAAGCTTTTTGTCGTACTCCATTTTCCCTGCTCTAATCAAACCCTTTGTCCTTCTCTGCTGAGTTCTAAATTTCTCCCAATCTCCGGGTTCGCTGCTATTTCTGGCCAATTTGTATGCCAGTTCCTTGGCTTTAATACTATCCCTGATTTCCCTTGATAGCCACGGTTGACCCACCTTCGCTTTTTTATTTTTATGCCAGACAGGAATGTACAATTGTTGCAGTTCATCCATGCGGTCTCTAAATGTCTGCGAATGCCTATCCACAGTAAACCCTCAAGTATCATTCACCAATCAATCCTAGCCAATTCCCGCCTCATACCTTCAAAGTTACCCTTCTTTAAGTTCTGGACCACGGTCTCTAAATTAACTGTTTCATTCTCCATCCTAATGCAGAATTCCACCACATTATGGTCACTCTTCCCCAAGGGGCCTTGCACAACGAGATTGCTAATTAATCCTCTCTCATTACACAACACCCAGTTTAAGATGGCCTCTCCCCTAGTTGGTTCCTCGACATATTGGTCTAGAAAACCATCCCTTATGCACTCCAGGAAATTCTCCTCCATCGTATTGCTTCCAGTTTGGTTAGCCCAATCTATGTGCATATTAAAGTCACCCATTATAACTGCTGCACCCTTATTGCATGCACCCATAATTTCTTGTTTGATGCCCTCCCCAACATCACTACTACTGTTTGGAGGTCTGTACACAACTCCCACTAACGTTTTTTGCCATTTGGTGTTCTGCAGCTCTACCCATATAGACTCCACATCATTCAAGCTAATGTCATTTCTAACTATTGTATTACTCTCCTCTTTAACCAGCAATGCTACCCCACCTCCTTTTCCTTTTATTCTATCCTTCCTGAATGTTGAATACTCCTGGATGTTGAGTTCCCAGCCCTGATCACCCTGGAGCCACGTCTCCGTAATCCCAATCACATCATATTTGTTAACATCTATTTGCACAGTTAATTCATCCACCTTATTACGGATACTCCTTGCATTAAGACACAAAGCCTTCAGGCTTGTTTTTTTGACACCCTTTTTCCTTTTAGAATTTTGTTGTACAGTGGTCCTTTTTGTTCTTTGTCTTGCGTTTCTCTGCCCTTCACTTTTTCTCATCTCCTTTCTGCTTTTTGCTTTTGTCTCCTTTTTGTTTCCCTCTGTCTCCCTCCATTGGTTCCCATTCCCCTGCTATATTAGTTTAACTCCTCCCCAACAGCACTAGCAAACACTCCCCCTAGGACATTGGTTCCGGTCCTGCCCAGGTGCAGACCGTCTGGTTTGTACTGGTCCCACCTCCCCCAGAACCGGTTCCAATGCCCCAGGAATTTGAATCCCTCCCTGCTGCACCACTGCTCAAGCCACGTATTCATCTGCGCTATCCTGCGATTCCTACTCTGACTAGCACATGGTACTGGTAGCAATCCCGAGATTACTACTTTTGAGGTCCTACTTTTTAATTTAGCTCCTAGTTCCTTAAATTTGTTTCGTAGGACCTCATCCTTTTTTTACCTATGTCGTTGGTACCAATGTGCACCACTACAACTGGCTGTTCTTCCTCCCTTTTTAGAATGTCCTGCACCCGCTCCGAGACATCCTTGACCTTTGCACCAGGGAGGCAACATACTATCCTGGAGTCTCGGTTGCGGCCGCAGAAACGCCTATTTATTCCCCTAACAATTGAATCCCTTATCACTATCGCTCTCCCACTCTTTTTCCTGCCCTCCTGTGCAACAGAGCCAGCCACGGTGCCATGAACTTGGCTGCTGCTGCCCTCCCCTGATGAGTCATCTCCCTCAACAGTACTTAAAGCAATGTATCTGTTTTGCAGGGGGATGACCGCAGGGGACCCCTGCACTACCTTCCTTGCACTGCTCTTCCTGCTGGTCTTCCATTCCCTATCTGGCTGTGAACCCGTCTCCTGTGGTATGACCAACTTGCTACACGTACTACTCACGTCATTCTCAGCATCGTCGATGCTCCAGAGTGAATCCACCCTCAGTTCCAACTCCGCAACGCGGACCGTCAGGAGCTGAAGGTGGATACATTTCCCGCACATGTAGTCGTCAGGGACACTGGAGTCGTCCCTGAGTTCCCACATGGTACAGGAGGAGCATAATACGCGACCGAGCTCTTCTGCCATGACTTAACCTTTAGATAGGCAACAATAATGTTAAAGTTTACTCGCTGTTAAAGAGAAGAAAAAAAAACTACTCACCAATCACCAGCCAATCACTTACCTGTTTGGCTGTGACGTCACCTTTCTGTTTCTTTTTACTTCTTTTTTGCCTTCTCACCTAATGGTGAAAACATTTACCTGTAGAGTTTGTTGTCCAAGGTTCAGCCTCATCAAAATGAGCATCACCTCCAAGGCCTTCTCCAGGAGCAAAGGCATGGGCCAGTGTCTTACTGGGTCCATCAAATGGAACACCATCGCCATGCTCTAGCAAGAAATATTGAACAAATACGTCAGTAAAAAATAATTGGCAGCTAAGGATAAAAATATCGTAATATTTTGTTTGAACATCTGAAATCAAATAAAAGTTGTTGGAAACACACAATCAACCAATCAGCAGCTGTAAAAAGACAATGTTCATGTTTCGGGTGTGTACCCTTCATCAGACTGAAGGTCTGTTTTATCTCTTAGCCTTCAGACTGATGACGGGTACGCACCTGAAGCATCACAACCTGTCTTTTCAATATACAGATGCTGACTGGTCTACTGCGTATTTCCAGCATTTTCTTCTTTTATTTCTGATTGCCAGCATTTGCAGTTTTTACTGATAATTGTATTGTTTCAATATACCTCCAGGAGCAAAGATAATTTCAATGTCTGCCGTGGATTCTGATTTTGTAAATGTCAATGGAGTAACATCACTCCAAAGTTTGAAAGCCTGCTTCAAAACATCGTCCACAACGTCCTCCGATAAGTCATTTGTATATTGATTAACTCTGTGTAGAGACAAAGTCAATTACATCACTGTTCTAAAAACTTGAGGGGAAATTATTCTGATTGTACACAGTTGTGTCTAAGACCAATGTCTGTCCTTCAGAAAACATCTCAAAGCATCTGCGCCAGTCACTTCTATAGAATCATAAGGCTGGATTTTTCAGGGGTCAGCGGGCGTGATTGGTGGCGGGTTGGGTGGGAAAGTGCTTTTTATCTCCACCACTCAACTTTACCAAATGTCGAGTCTGCCTGCGCTGAGCAGATCTGACACACAGCAGTGGGAGAGGCAATTAAAATCATTAGTGGCTTGTTTACAGCCACTTATCAATTTTTTCCCCCAGTTTTTGGATTTGACAGGTCGCCCACTGGTTAAACGCTGAGCGTAGACCTCATCTGTGAAGCTGAGGCTGGAGGTCAGTGGCCATTGATTCAGCAGATGAGTTGAGAGCATCAAATGTCAAGTCAAAGCTTCCAGCTGATTGAGAAATGTTCCCATAACCACTAGCTTCTCCAAACTGCATTTCCACTACTGATTCATGATGCTGCAAGTCTTTACACAAGTCTCCATTCAGTTTGACCTCATTACCTCTCCCACCAGTGACAGATCACTTCTGTCATCTCTACTTCACCTGCCATCTATTCCAGCAGAATGGGTGCCCTTGAAAGTCTCTCACTTTGGTCTTCAGAATCCCACCACGATCAGCCCTAACACCAGCAGCAGCAGGCACACCAGCAGCAGCACCTTCCCTGCAATCAACTGATGCTGCACAGGACACAGGGCATCAACACCCGACCACATTGCTTCACTGGACACTGTACACACTGGCACCACCCCACACCAAACCATGAAGCATCCCTACAATGCCCAAGCTATTCCTTTCACACTCATCGCTATTGCGGAGGCTACCGTTATATCTCACTATTCACTGCAACTCACTAAGCCACTTCGAAAGGTGCACACAAATCTGTTCAAGAACACAATGCGATCTAAATAAAGGTTTGAATGTTTGATACCACAGTAACCGAAATTTTACATGAACATTGCATAAAGCACCAAAGTGTTCTGTTAGTTGGTATGATTGCACTAGGATGAGAGTGAGTGTGAGGGATGGCTAGTGAGATGGGGATGTGAGAATGTAGATAGAGAAGGATGGGTGGAGGTACAACGTAAGTTGGTGTGGGTAAGGGTGTGCAGGAGTAGGTTAGGGAAGGCACAGTGATGGGGATGTGCTGAGAGGCACAGCAGGATGCGGTTGAGTTTGGCTTTGTACTAATGTTTCATGATGTACTGAGATCATTGAAATGTATGCGGCATCCCTGCTTGTGCCCTCCTCTGCAATGTGCAACCAGGCTCTGTTAATCTCCTAGGGAGTAATCTTCCGGCCATTGGAAGGGAAGAGGACTAAACTGCGTGCTGTGACTCCCTGCATAAGCATATCGAGGGAGTCATGGGAGAGCCTGAGTTTGGCCCTGTACCTCTGTGCAGGGTGTATCTGTGTTTGCAGCACCTAGCTCCACATTTTCCTCAAATGCTGAACCCAGGGAATTAGATCTCAAAGGGTCTGCCTACTAATTCAGTTTGGAAGCTCAGCACAAGCACCTTGCGAATGTGTGCCAAGGTTTGGGGGCATCTATGGAGGAAACCTCAGTGTGCCGCCATACAGTGCTGCATGACCCTCTGCCTAAGCTGCAGACCACTATGCAAACCATGGTCTTCTACAGCAGATCCTCTTGGCCACGGTCCTTGTCATGTATGTACATTCTGTTTGTAGCCACCAGATGACGTTATTGTTGGAGGCCACTGAGCAGCACGCACATGGTGCTGTTCAGGTATAAAAGGCCAGCCATTTTGAGAGTCAGGCACTTTGGGCCTAAATAAAGCAGAGCCAAGGTTGTACCTTGCTTAGTTAAAGAGTACTCAGTTTGAACATTTATTGCATACATAACGTTTGGCGACGAGAATAAGAGAACCTTTGTTTGCAAAATGAACACGATTGGATTTTTAGAATGATTTGTGGAGGGAGAAGATTGGGCAGACTTTGTGAGCTGTTTGAACCAGTACTTCGTGGCCAACAAAATGAAGGGGGTCGACGATGCAGATCGGCGCCGGGCCGTGTTCCTCACTGTGTGCGGTTCAAAGATCTACGGTCTGATAAAGAATCTACTCATGCCTAGTGATCCAACAGGGAAAACGTACGAGGAGTTGTGTACATTGGTACGGGAGCACCTCAAGCCAGATGACGGCATCATCATCTCGAGATACACATGTTCGATCAGAGGGCCAGAACGTGGCGGAATTTGTTGCCGACCTGAGACGTCTAACAGGTTCGTGCAAGTTCGGGGCGGTGTTGGCAGACATGCTGTGGGACTTCTATGTTATCGGTATCAACCATGCGGTGATCCTGCACAAACTTCTGGTGGTGGAGGAGTTGGATTTAAAAAGGCCCATCCAGATCGCTCAATCATGTATAACGACGGACAGGAGTCTAAAGCAAATAGCGGTGAAGAACCGAACCTTGGCAAGTACTGTAAATGCGATTGATTCGGTATTCAGAAAATAAAGTAGTCCATGCCCACATGCAGCAAGACTTGGACGACAATCAGACTTGGGCTGATAAGTGGCAAATAACATTCGTGCTACACAAGTGCCAGGCAATGACCATCTCCAAGAAGCGATAGTCTAACCACCACCCCTTGACATTCGACGGCATTACCCTCCCTGAATCCCCCACTATCAACACCCTGGGGGTTACCATTGACCGGAAACTTAACTGGACTAGCCACATAAACACTGTGACAATGAGAGTAGGTATTCTCTGGCAGGTGTCTCACCTCCTGACTCCAAAAGCCTTTCCACCATCTACAAGACACAAGTCAGGAGTGTGATGGAATACTCTCCACTTGCCTGGATGAGTGCAGCTCCAACAATACTCAAGAAGCTCATCACCATCCAGGTCAAAGCAGTCTGCTTGATTGGCAGCCCAACCACCACCTTAAACATTCACTCCTTCCATATCTGGCGTACCATGGCTGCAGTGTGTCTAATCTACAAGATGCACTGCAGCAACTCACCAAGGCTTCTTCGGCAGCACCTCCCAAACTCGCGACCTCTACCACTTAGAAGGACAAGGGCAGCAGGTGCATGGGAACACTACCACCTCCACATTCCCCTCCAAGTCACAACATCCTGACTTGGAAATACATCGCCATTCCTTCATCGTCACTGGGTCAAAATTCTGGAACTCCCTCCCTTTACCACAAGGACTGCAGGTTCAAGAAGACAGTTCACCACCATCTTCTCAAGGACAATTAGGGATGAGTAATAAATAATGGCCTTGCCAGCGATGCCCACATCCCAGGAACTAAAAAAAAAACTCACACTATATGATAGACCTGTGGCAGCTTGGGGTGTGCAATAGATATTACCTTTTCAATATCATCCACCAAGAATCAAAGATTATACAGACTTCTTGGACATGTCCCCGTATAAGTATCTTGGACTGTATATTGAGCCAAAGGAGGCAGAGAAAGGATGGCTACATCTTGAGCACAATGGTACAAATGAACTTGATGTGTATGTCTTTTCTGATCCTCCTCTTCCTCCTCCAGAAGCAGTAGAAAGAGTAGTTTGCCTAGTGAGATAGACATGCATACCACTGTAGTTCTGGACAGTCAGAGCACCTTTGTGCAACACTCTCGGATTGGAGATCAGTTGCAGATTCGAAAAATAAATATTCCCCAAACACAGAAGGTGACAATTTGCTATATTACTGTGTAGAAACTTAATTTCAACATCTACTAAGCAGACTGCCTTTTAGAAAACTCATATGGCTACATGGACGTATGAAGCAGTGGCCCTTTTAT
This sequence comes from Pristiophorus japonicus, assembly GCF_044704955.1. NCBI lineage: Eukaryota > Metazoa > Chordata > Chondrichthyes > Pristiophoridae > Pristiophorus > Pristiophorus japonicus. The sequence continues at coordinate 93,194,387 of NC_091986.1, read as the reverse complement.
AAGGGCGCTGAACAACTGGGACACAGTTCAGAGGCACTGGTTGCATTGAAGCCATTGGTGATTTTACATAATTTTCTGGGTCTTTACGAGCCTGCCCATGCCAAGTGTGCAGTCTCTCAGTGCCACATGTTCTACCCGGCTGCAGAACAGTGCGCAAAGCAGAATGGGCACAGAGTAATCTTAGTGTCGAAGTGAAGGACAATCTGTGTCATTTGTGCCTGATGTACTTGTTAGTGAGACCGATCCTCGCAAAATCGTCCAATGTTACTGAATGAACACGGCATGTCACATAACGAGAACTATACCTGTAGGTGAGATCCGTAGGTGACCACAGTTCTATTCCTGGAATAACAGAGAAATCTTTGGGATTAACTACTCCACATCGAGGACGCAGACCCAAAGTACTATTGACCAGGCTTTCAGTTATTTTCATATTGTAGGCTTTCTGTGTTTCCTAGATGCAAAAAAAGGGTTTATTTTCCAGAGTGATTAACTACACGAACATGTTTGTGTCCTTTTGCGCAGGCACAGTACGATATATGAGAAAGCCAGGTTGCCGAGCCTGGAGCTGGAGCTGCTTCTCGGGCTTTAGGGTTAAGTCTAGGACTTTTGCCCAGAATATCGCTGTGATTATCTACACAAACATTTTTGCGGCCTTCTGAAAGAGAGAAAATTAGAGGTGGGAGAGAGAGAGACTGGGGGAGAGAGCGAGAGCAAGACTGGGAGAGAGAGAGAGAGTGGGAGCGAGAGAATGACAGACAGACTGGGAGAGAGAGAGACTGGGGGGTTGAGAGGCAGAGAGAGAGAGGGAGACAGGGGGTGGAGAGTGTAAGAGACTGGGGGAGAGAGAGACTGGGGGACAGAGAGAGACTGAGGGAGAGGGAAAGAGAGAGATGGGGGAGTGAGAGAGACAGGGGAGAGAGAGAGACTGGGGGATTGAGATGGGGACTGGAGAATTGAGAGGGGGAGGAGAGAGAGACAGCAGGTGGAGAGAGTGCGGGAGACTGGGGGAGAGAGAGACGGGGGGCAGAGAGAGACTGGGGGATTGAGATGGGGAGAGAGAGAGAGACTGGGGAGAGAGAGAGTGAGGCGGGGGAGAGAGAGACTGGGAAAGAGAGAGAGATAGACTGGGGAGAGAGAAAGAGATGGGGAGAGAGAAAGAGACTGGGAGAGAGAGAGACTGGGAGAGATGGGAGAGAGAGAGAGACTGGGAGAGATGGGGGAGAGAGAGAGACTGGCAGAGAGAGAGAGAGATCAGGGAGTGAGAGAGAGAGAGAGAGACTGGGGGAAGGATAGAGAGAGAGATTGACAGGGAGAGATAGAGAGAGAGAGAGAGTTGGGAGAGAGATGGATAGTGAGATGGGGAGAGAGAGAAGGACCAGGCGAAAGAGGGAGACTAGGGGAGCTAGCGAGACCGGAAGAGACTGGTGGAGAGAGAGAGAGGAAGATAGACTGGGTGGTGGCGGGGGGGGGGGGGGGGCGGGTTGGAGGAGAGAGACAGAGGGAGAGACTGGGGAGAGATATAGTGAGAGAGAGAGAGAGAGAGAGAGAGACTGGGGGAAGGATAGAGAGAGAGAGAGAATGGGAGCGAGAGAGAGAGAGAGAGAGAGAGACAGTGAGGAGAGAGATAGATAAAGAGACGGGGTTAGAGAGAAAGACTTGAGGGAGAGAAAGAATGACTGGGGAGGAGAGAGAGAGAATGGGGGTGGGAGTCAGAGGCTGGGGGAGAAACTGGAGGAGAGAGAGAGAGATGGTCTATGCCATAAAGCTGCCTCGCCATACTAAGTGGTTCCACATCAACCAGTGCAAGCTGTATAACCCAGGGTCAGCCGAGCACAGAGGGCAGCCGGGAGGGGTGAACTGTCCTCAGGACGAGGACCCTCCATTGGCCACCTCCGACGGTGAAGGACCCACGGGGAATGTGGTAGGCTCAGAATCCGTGCCCATAGGGGCGTTGAATTGCAGTATTGGAGGGGCTATCCCACCCATCGTTTGGGATTCGGACACGCCCCAGTAACCCAAGCCTTGAGAAGGACCCTCCGTACACCACGGCCAAAGATACCGTGGTCACCGGCATCTGAGCCTCAGCGATTCTACCCGAGGAGAAGAGCAGCCCGGCAGGGAAGGCCAAAGGTCAGAAGTACAGAGGCCGCTCAGAGTAGGGACCCCTAGCCAGCCGCCTCCAGCGGTGAGGGTCTCACAGGAGCAGTAGCAACGAGCTGCCCCAGAGACAAGGGTCTCCAGCTCATTGGCTGCGGGGAAACCCTAGCATCCAGGCGGCTATCAGGCCGCACAAGGCATTGACCTGACAGAGATTAACCTGGCCACCCGGAGACGGGTGGCGGTTGTACAAAGCTCTAATTTTTAGTTTAAGGCAGCTGACTGCACCATTTTACATTTTAAATTTAGTTTAGAATTAAGATTTAGGTGATTGTTTTGAGTTTGTCTTGCGTGTCAGTCAGCCTGAGAGCAATTCTCAAGGGCAGGATCCAGACATTACCGGGTGATAGACAAACCTCAGGAGACCAATTGATGTTGTTTAATTTTAATTTATGTTTTTCCTTCTGCAATGTGATTGTATGTTGCCTACATGCTGGTGAATATAATGTAATTGAAATGAAATGTAACAGTGCTGAAATGCAATTGTAGTGATGGAACCCCCGCCAAGCTGGGAGGATGTAAATGTGAAAAGTTTGTACCTGTAAAGGGAAAATTGTGTATCTATGGTGATGTTGCATAAGTGTAATGCATATTTTGGGTATTAGTTTCGTTAATTTACGGGGAAGGTTATCTCTTGGAAGTCAGGAACTTTGCTCACCTGGCAGATGATACCATGAGTGGTATGGTATCACAGGGGGGAGTGTAGAATTTACCAATATTTCGCAAAAATTCCTGATACCTTTCCCATGCAGAGGAGAACAATCCCTTTCTGGACTTTTAAAATGGACGGAAAAAAACTTCGGGACACAAATTAATTTAAAGGGGCAGATGACGTCTGCAGGGGATAAAAGGGGCTGCATTCATGGAGACCCCCCCCAGTGTTTGGACTCATAGGAAAGGGAATTTAATTTGAAACTCGATGAACATTTTGATATCCTAGGAAAAACTCTGAGGAAGATACCTAAGAGCTTTACAAGTTTAAGGTCTCTAAAGGAGCATTTTGGTACAGACTGCCAGAACAGGGGAGTGAGACTTCACTCAGTTTGGACATTGGAGCTAATCAAATTGTCTGGGAAATGTTCACCCTCGAAACTTGCCCCTAGAAAACATTAGCATTTAAACAATCGACCATGGAAGAAACAGTATCACTCCACTCAGAAGATTCAAATGTCACATACCTACATATTCCAACACCTTTTCAACAGGCATAAAAATACCTGCTTCCTACCTTGAAACCGATTGTCTGTCCAAGTCTGTCACAGTCCCTTCATAATTCCAGTGTCTCGAACCAAGGGTGTGGGAGCGATTCAGAACCGCTCATATGAGGTCAGAAGGGAAAGCTGACCCCCTGAAAACCACCCCTTACAGTACACCAAAGAATCATTCCAGTGCTAGGCAGTGCAATGTTGGCGGTCACACACGATGGATCGGTGAACCGGCTGCTGCTCTGGATTGTCCCGGGCAATGGTCCCGCACTGTTGGGGAGGAGCTGGTTAGCTGAGATGAACTGGAAATGGGGGGATGTGCACGCCACGTCATCTGTGGAGCGAAGTTCATGCTCACAGGTCCTACAGCAATTTGAGTCACTATTTCAGCCTGGCGTCGGGACGTTCAAAGGTACCAAAGTGGTGATATGCATCACCCCGGACGCCAGACCAGTGCCCCACAAAGCCAGAGCTGTGCCGTATGTGATGCAGGAGAAAATTGAGAGCGAGTTGGACCGGTTGCTGAGAGAGGGCAACATCTCGCCCGTTGAATTCAGCAACTGGGCAAGCCCCAACGTTCCCGTCCTAAAAGTGGATGGCTCGGTCAGGATCTGTGGCGACTACAAGGCCACTATCAACCGGGTGTCCCTACAAGACCAATACCTGCTCCCGAGAGCGGAGGGCCTTTTTGCCACGCTGGCAGGCGGCAAGCTGTTCACCAAGTTGGACCTCACATGACCCAAGAACTGGCCGACGAATCTAAACTACTGACCACCATCACCACGCACAAGGGACTGTTTGTTTACAACAGGTGTCCGTTTGGCATTCGATCAGCGGCCGCGATTTTTCAAAGGAACAGGGAAAGCCTGCTCAAATCCATCCCTGGAACAATTGTATTTCAGGACGACATGCTCATCACCGGTCGTGACACTGAGGAACACCTCCACAACCTGGAGGAGGTGTTACGCCAACTGGACCGGATAGGCCTGCGACTCAAGAAGTCTAAATGTGTGTTTTTGGCTCCCGAGGTCGAGTTTCTGGGCAGGAGGGTTGCTGCAGGTGGGATTCCACCCACCGAATCCAAAACGGAGGCGATTCGACAAGCGCCCAGGCCCTGCAACACATCGGAGTTGCGTTCATTTCTGGGACTCTTGAACTATTTCGGGAACTTTCTGTCAAACTTAAGCATGTTGTTGGAGCCGTTACACGTGCTCCTGCGTAAGGGTTGTAATTGGTTTTGGGGGGGACTGTCAGGAACGAGCTTTCAACCAGGCGCAGAACCTACTTTGTTCAAGTAAGTTGTTGACCCTGTACGACCCCTGTAAGAAATTGGTTCTGACATGTGATACATTGTCCTATGGGGTTGGGTGCGTGTTGCAGCAGAGTAATGATGAGGGCCAACTACAACCTGTGGCTTATGCCTCCAGGTCGCTCTCTCAAGCTGAATAGGATTATGGGATGGTTGAGAAGGAAGCACTTGCATGTGTCTATGGGGTGAAAAAGATGCATCAGTACCTTTTTGGAAGGAGGTTCGAATTAGAAACGGACCACAAGCCGCTAACATCCCTGCTGTCAGACAGCAAGGCCATCAATGCCAACACATCAGCTCGCATTCAGCGATGGACTCTCACGCTGGCTGTGTATGACTACACCATCCGGCACCGGCCTGGCACTGAAAATTGCGCCGACGCGCCCAACAAGCTTCCACTGGCCACCACTGCCGAGGGCAGTGGAGCAAAGCGCTGAGATAGTCATGGCTGTCGATGCCTTTGACAGCACAGGCTCCCCCATCACTGCCCGCCAGATCAAAATCTGAACGAACAGAGATCCCCTCCTACCTCTGATTAAGAAATGTGTCCTGACTGGGGATTGGGCGGCCGCACACGGAGCATGCCCTGAGGAAGTCAGACCGTTTCACAGACGGATGGATAAGCTCTCCATCCAAGCTGACTGCCTATTATGGGGCAGCTGGGTAGTCATGCCCCAGAGGGGCAGGGAAGCATTCATCAGGGAACTCCACAGCGAGCACCCGGGCATCGTGCTGATGAAGGCCATTGCCCGGTCACATGTTTGGTGGCCGGGAATTGATTCAGACCTGGAACACTGTGTTCGCAGGAGCACGACGTGTGCCCAGCTAGGTAATGCCCCCAGGGAGGCTCCGCTCAGCCTATGGCCCTGGCCCACCAGGCCATGGTCACGTATTCATGTAGACTATGCGGGCCCGTTCATGGGAAAAATGTTTCTCATTTTGGTTGATGCGTACTCGAAATGGATCGAGTGCATCATTTTGAATTCGTGCACGACATCCACCACCGTGGAGAGTCTGCGCGCGGTCTTTGCGACCCGCGGCTTGCCGGACATCCTTGTTAGCGATAATGGCCCATGTTTCACAAGCTATGAATTCCGGGAGTTCATGTCGGGCAATGGCATTAACCATGTCAGGACAGCACCATTCAAGCCGGCCTCCAATGGCCAGGCGGAACGTGCGGTCCAAATCATAAAGCAAGGCATGCTCTGGATTCAAGGACCCTCCCTTCAGTGCCGCCTATCACGCCTCCTGCTGGCCTATAGGTCCCGACCGCACTCGCTCACGGGGGTCCCGCCCGCGGAACTACTCATGAAATGGACGCTCCGAACTCGGCTGTCCCTCATTCATCCAGTCCTGTCTGACATTGTTGAGGGCACGCGCCAGTCCCAAACCGAGTACCATGACCGAAATTCAAGCGGGAGATGTATAGAAATTGATGACCCCGTATTTGTTCTCAATCATGCTTGGGGCCCAAATGGCTCGAGGGTACTGTAATAGGCAAAGAGGGGAATAGGGTCATAGTGGTTAAACTTAACAATGGGCAGATATGCCGCAAGCATCTGGACCAAGTGAAAAAAAGGTTCAGCATGGACACTGAGGAAGCTGAGGAAGATCATGAGATGGTATTCACACCACCGCCAATGAACGAGCAACAAGAATATTCAGCAGCATGCACAGTCCCTGCGGTCAGCCCGGAATCACCACAGGTGACCGACATGCATATCAAGGCTCAACAACCAGAGCCCCAACTGTGGCGCTCCACGAGAGAGCGCAGACCACCCGAGAGACTTAACCTATGATCCCAATAAGATGTTGAGGGGGAGGTGATGTCACGTATGTAATCTTTATGTAACAACACTGCAATACTGTATATACGTAAGAAATGCACACCTTGACCACAGGGGGTGAACTTGTGGGAGACACTCCTCACCTGGTCGCCCAGGTATATAAAAAGGGAGGTCCCACGCAGGGTCATCACTTCTTGGTCCTGTGAATAAAGGTTCAGGTCAAAGAGTGACCTTGTCCACAGAATGTGCCTCGTGTGGATTTGTGATATTGTGACATTACAAATACTAATGCATCGTCCCGCATCCAGAGGTGGGCGCTGATATGATTATGTCATTCACCATAGACCTGGCACTGAGAATTGCGTCATTGCCCACACTGGAGGTGGAACTGCCACAACCGGCAGACCTACTGTTAGTCATGGATGCTTTTGAAAGTGAAGGAACCCCTGTCACGGCCCAACAACTTAAGACCTGAATCAGCTAGGACCCGATATTATCGGTTATGAAACGTTGTATCCTTAGTGGTGATTGGTCTGCCATACCCAAGTAAATGTGTGAGGAGACTAAACCTTACATCCGTCGCAAAGATGAACTATCCATTCAATCAGATTGTATACTGTGGGGTAATCGTGTTGTTATGCCCAAGAAAGGCAGAGAGAAATTTGTACATGATTTACATAGAACGTATCCCGGTATTGTCATGATGAAAGCCAGGTCTCATGTATGGTGGCCTGGAATTGACTCTGATCTGAAACCATGTGTGCATCAGTACAACACTTGCATGCAGCTTAGTAAAGCACCAGCGGAATCACCGCTGAGTCTGTGGTCATGGCCATCTAAACCGTGGTCAGGATCCACATCGACTTTGCAGGTCCCTTCCTGGGAAAGATGTTCTAATAGTTGTGATGATGCTTATTCCAAGTGGATAGAGTGTACAATCATGTCATCTAGCACATTCACAGCTACCATTGAGAGCCTTCGTGTCATGTTTGTTACACATGGTCTGCAGAGTATGAAACATGTAACTCAAGGTTCACTGTAAACTCGCTTGTCACGCATATTGCTTAGTTATAGGACAAGACCCTATACGCTTACCGGGGTCTCCCCTGCTGAACTATTGATGAAGAGAGGTCACAAGACCAGGCTCTCTCTTGCCACTCTGACTTGAATAATTGTGTCAAATACAAACATCAAAGTCAGCAAGAGTATCATGATCGTGCTACTGTGTCACACGACATTTCGATCTATGATCCTGTGTATGTACTGAATTATGGTCAAGGTCCCAAATGGATCGGTGGTACTGTTACGGCCAAAGAGGATAACAGAGTGTTTATCGTTAAGCTCAAGAATGGGCAGACATGCAGGAAACATATTGATCAGATAAAGCTGCGGCACATGGATGAACCGGAACAGCCTGAGGAAGACACAATCAGTGACCAACCAATCTACCCTCATTCATCAAAGGACTCCACTGTCATCAATGAATCTGGACTTTCAATCACTGACATGTTCAATGAATCTGGATTTTCAATTCCTGATGTGTTCATTGCCACTCCCATCAGATTGGCTACCCAGCCCCCAGTCAAAACAGACTCAGAACGCTCGCACAAGATTGGAATTGAACTGAGACATTCAACTCGGGAGCGGAAAGCCCTGGACTGTCTCAATTTGTAAAAAGACCGTTACTAATATCTTAGAGGGGGGATATTGTCATGTATGTAAGCTTGGTTTTACTAGCCACCAGGTGGCGCCACTGTCGGAGGTCATTGGGCTGTGCGCACGTGTGTGCGGCCCAAGTATAAAAGGCCAGCCATCTTGTAATATAATCACTTTGGGCATTAATAAAGTAGAGCCAGGTTTGCACCTGTTCGGAGTTTACAGTATTCAGTCATGCTACTGTGTCACACGACAGTACAGTATTGAGTTATTGCATACACAACACTGGGGAAGTGAGAGATATTGGGGGAGAGAGACTGGAGGTGAGAGAGAGAGGGACTGGGGAAGAGAGAGGTATTGCGGGGTAAGGGAGAGAGAGAGACTTGGGAGATAGATAGAGAGAGAGAGAGAGAAAGACTGGATGTGAGAGAGAGTGACTGGGGGAGAGAGAGACTGTGCGGGAAGAGTTAACTGGGGAGAAAGAGAGACTGGAAGAGAGAGACTGGGATGGTGGAGTTTTTGAGAGAGACTTGGGGAGAGAGAGAATGGGAGAGAGAGAGAGCCTGGGGGAGAAAGTGAGACTGGGAATAAAGAGAGAGTGGGAGAGAGAGAGAGAGAGAGAGAGAGAGAGAGAGCCTGGTGGAGAGAGGGAGATCCTCCAGAGACTGGGCGAGAGAGAGAGAGAGAGACTGGGATAGAGAGGGAATGACTGGGAAGAAGTAGAGAGGCTTGAGGTGAGAGAAGGAGTGGGAGAGAGAGAGACTTGGAGAGTGCGAGAGAGTGACTTGAAGTTAGAGAGAAAGACAGACTGGGAGAGAGAGAGAGAATGGGGGTAAGAAAGTGAGAGATTGGGGGAGAGAGAGAGTGACTGGGGAGAGAGAGAAAGAGAGATTGGGGAGAGAGAGAGAGAGAGACTTGGTGTGAGAGATAGATGGCCTGAGGGAGAGAGAGTAATGGGGAGTGAGAGGGACTGAGAGAGAGAGAGCCGGTGGGGAGGGTGTTCGGGGGAGAGACAGAGAGAGACTGAGGGAAAGTGAGAGACTGGTGGAGAGTGAGAGAGACTGGGAGATAGAGAGAGAGTGACTGGGGAAGAGAGAGACTGGGTAAGAGAGAGGGGCTTGTAGAGGATAGGGAGAGAGAGGCTGGGGGGAATGGGAGTAGAAAGAGAGCGAGACTGGGGGGAGTCAGAGAGGTACTGGGAGAGAGAGGGACTGGGATAGGGAGAGATTGGAGGAGATATACTGGGAGAGAGAGAGTGAGAGAGAGACTGGGAGAGAGTGAGAGAGAGACTGGGAGAGAGAGAGAGAGGGACTGGGGGAGATATTGAGGGAGAGAGACTGGGGGGGGAGAGAGAGAGGGACTGGGGAAGAGAGAGATGTTGGGGTTGAAGGAGAGAGAGACTGGGGAGATAGATAGAGAGAGAGAGAAGGACTAGGTGAGAGAGAGAGTGACTGGGGGAGAGAGAGACTGCAGGAAGAGAGAGACTGGGGAGAAAGAGAGAGACTGATGGAGAGAGAGACTGAGGGAAAGAGAGAGACTGGTGGAGAGAGAGAGAGACAGGGGGATATTGGGAGAGAGTCTGGGGGAGAGAGAGACTGGGGAAAAGAGAGGGGCTTGTGGGGGGGATAGGGAGTAAGAGGCTGGGGGTGGGGGGAGATAGAGAGAGAGACTGGGGGGAGTCAGAGAGGGACTGGGAAAAAGAGGGACTGGGGTAGAGAGAGACTGGAGGAGAGAGAGGGGGAGAGAGCGAGAGACTGGATGAGAGGGAAAGAGAGACTGGGAGAGAGAGAGGGGGACTGGGGGAGAGTAAGATATTGGGGGAGAGATGGCGGGTCTGGCGAAGAGAGAGATATTGAGATTTGGGGAAAGAGAGACTGCGGAGATAGATAGAGAGAGAGAGAGAGAGAGAAAAAGACTGGGTGTGAGAGAGAGTGATTGGGGGAGAGAGACTGTGCGGGAGGAGAGAGAGTGGGGAGAAAGAGAGACTGGAAGAAGACTGGAGTGGTGGACTTTTTGAGAGAAACTTGGGGGGAGAGAGAGAATGGGAGAGAGAGAGAGCCTGGGAGAGAGAGAGAGCCTGGGGGAGAGAGGGAGCGACTGGGAAGAAGGGGAGAGAGGGAACGACTGGGAAGAAGGAGAGAGGCTTGAGGTGAGAGAAGGAGTGGGAGAGAGAGACTGGGAGAGTGCGAGAGAGTGACTTGAAGTTAGAGAGAAAGACAGACTGGGAGAGAGAGAGAGAGAGAGAGAATGGGGGTAAGAAAGTGAGAGACTGGGAGAGAGAGAGAGAGGGACAGGGGAGAGAGAGAAAGAGAGATTGGGGAGAGAGAGAGAGAGACTTGGGGTGAGAGATAGAGTCTGAGGGAGAGAGAGTAGTGGGGAGTGAGAGGGACAGACAGAGAGAGAGAGAGAGAGAGCCGTGGGGGGTGGATGGGGGGAAGTTGGGGGAGAGACAGAGAGAGACTGAGCGAAAGCGAAAGACTGGTGGAGAGTGAGAGAGACTGGGGGATAGAGATAGAGTGACTGGGGAAGAGAGAGACTTGGTAAGAGAAAGAGACTTGTGGGGGGATAGGGAGAGAGAGGCTGGGGGGTAATGGGGGGAGAAAGAGAGAGAGACTGGGGGGAGTCAGAGGTACTGGGAGAGAGAGGGACTGAGATAGAGAGAGACTGGAGGAGAGAGACTGGGAGAGAGAGAGAGAGAGACTGGGAGAGAGAGGGACTGGGGGAGATATTGGGGGAGAGAGACTGGGGAGAGAGAGAGGGACTGGGGAAGAGAGAGATGTTGGGGTTGAGGGAGAGAGAGACTGGGCAGATAGATAGATAGAGAGAGAGAATGACTAGGTGTGAGAGAGAGTGACTGGGGAAGAGAGAGGGACTGTGCAGGAAGAGAGAGACTGGGGAGAAAGAGTGACTGCAAGAGAGAGACTAGCGTGGTGGACTTTTTAGAGAGAAACTTGGGGAGAGTGAGAGAATGGGAGAGAGAGAGAGAGCTTTGGGGGAGAGAGGGAGACTAGGATTAGGGAGAGAGTGGGGGAGAGAGAGAACGAGAGAGCCTGGAAGAGAGAGAGAGACCCTCCAGAGGCTGGGCGAGAGAGAGAGAGAGAGAGAGAGACTGGGGTAGAGAGGGAGTGACTGGGTAGAAGGAGAGAGGCTTGAGGTGAGAGAAGGAGTGGGAGAGAGAGACTGGGAGAGTGCGAGAGAGTGACTTGAAGTTAGAGTGAAAGACAGACTGGGAATGAGAGAGAGAGAGAGAGAATGGGGGTAAGAAAGTGAGAGACTGGGAGAGAGAGAGAGAGGGACAAGGGAGAGAGAGAAAGAGAGATTGGGGAGAGAGAGAGAGAGACTTGGGGTGAGAGATAGAGTCTGAGGGAGAGAGAGTAGTGGGGAGTGAGAGGGACAGACAGAGAGAGAGAGAGAGAGAGCCGTGGGGGGTGGATGGGGGGAAGTTGGGGGAGAGACAGAGAGAGACTGAGCGAAAGCGAAAGACTGGTGGAGAGTGAGAGAGACTGGGGGATAGAGATAGAGTGACTGGGGAAGAGAGAGACTTGGTAAGAGAAAGAGACTTGTGGGGGGATAGGGAGAGAGAGGCTGGGGGGTAATGGGGGGAGAAAGAGAGAGAGACTGGGGGGAGTCAGAGGTACTGGGAGAGAGAGGGACTGAGATAGAGAGAGACTGGAGGAGAGAGACTGGGAGAGAGAGAGAGAGAGATTGGGAGAGAGAGGGACTGGGGGAGATATTGGGGGAGAGAGACTGGGGGAGAGAGAGAGGGACTGGGGAAGAGAGAGATGTTGGGGTTGAGGGAGAGAGAGACTGGGCAGATAAATAGATAGAGAGAGAGAATGACTAGGTGTGAGAGAGAGTGACTGGGGAAGAGAGAGGGACTGTGCAGGAAGAGAGAGACTGGGGAGAAAGACTGACTGCAAGAGAGAGACTGGGGTGGTGGACGTTTTAGAGAGAAACTTGGGGAGAGTGAGAGAATGGGAGAGAGAGAGAGAGCTTTGGGGGAGAGAGGGAGACTAGGATTAGGGAGAGAGTGGGGGAGAGAGAGAACGAGAGAGCCTGGAAGAGAGAGAGAGACCCTCCAGAGGCTGGGCGAGAGAGAGAGAAAGAGAGAGAGAGAGAGAGACTGGGGTAGAGAGGGAGTGACTGGGTAGAAGGAGAGAGGCTTGAGGTGAGAGAAGGAGTGGGAGAGAGAGACTGGGAGAGTGCGAGAGAGTGACTTGAAGTTAGAGTGAAAGACAGACTGGGAATGAGAGAGAGAGAGAATGGGGGTAAGAAAGTGAGAGACTGAGAGAGAGAGAGAGAGAGGGACAGGGGAGAGAGAGAAAGAGAGATTGGGGGAGAGAGAGACTTGGGGTGAGAGATAGAGAGTCTGAGGGAGAGAGAGTAACTGGGGAGTGAGAGGGACAGAGAGAGAGAGAGAGAGAGAACTGGGTCGGGGGGGGGGGTGTTTGGCAGAGAGACAGAGAGAGACTGAGGGAAAGAGAGATGGTGGAGAGAGAGAGAGATGGGGGGATATTGAGAGAGAGTCTGGGGGAGAGAGAGGGACTTGTGGGGGGATAGGGAGTGAGAGGCTGGGGGAGAGGGGTGGGGAGAGAAAGACTAGGTGTGAGAGAGAGTGACTGGGGGAGAGGGAGACTGTGCGGAAAGAGAGAGACTGGGGAGAAAGAGAGCCTGGAAAAGAGAAACTGGGATGGTGGACTTTTTGAGAGAGACGTGGGGAGAGAGAGAGAGAATGGGAGAGAGAGAGTGCTCTCGGGAGTGAGGGAGACTGGGAATAGGGAGAGACTGGGAGAGAGAGAGAGAGAGAGCCTGGATGAGAGAGGGAGACCCTCCAGAGGCTGGGCGAGAGAGAGAGAGAGAGAGAGAGAGAGAGAGACTGGGGGAGAGAGGGAGCGACTGGGAAGAAGGTGAGAAGCTTGAGGTGAGAGAAGGAGTGGGGGAGAGAGACTGGGAGAGTGCGAGAGAGTGACTTGAAGTTAGAGAGAAAGACAGACTGGGAGAGAGAGAGAGAGAGAGAGAGAGAGAATGGGGGTAAGAAAGTGAGAGACTGGGAGAGAGAGAGGGACAGGGGAGAGAGAGAAAGAGAGATTGGGGAGATAGAGTGATTGACTTGGGGTGAGAGATAGAGAGTCTGAGGGAAAGAGAGTAATGGGGAGTGAGAGGGACAGATAGAGAAAGAGAGAGAGAGCCATGGGGGGTGGATGGGGGGAAGTTGGGGGAGAGACAGAGAGAGACTGAGGGAAAGCGAGAGACTGGTGGAGAGTGAGAGAGACTGGGGGATAGAGATAGAGTGACTGGGGATGAGAGAGACTGGGTCAGAGAGAGAGACTTGTGTGGGGATAGGGAGTGAGAGGCTGGGGGGTGGGGGAGAAAGAGAGAGAGACTGCGGGGAGTCAGAGAGGGACTGGGAGAGAGAGGAGCTGGGGTAGAGAGAAACTGGAGGAGAGAGACTGGGGGAGAGAGCGAGAGACTGGGAGAGAGAGAGAGAGTGAGAGACTGGGAGAGAGGGAGAGGGACTGGGGGAGAGTGAGATATTGGGGAAGAGAGACAGGGAGAGAGCGAGGGACTGAGGAAGAGAAAGATATTGGGGTTGAGAGAGAGAGAGAGACTGCGGGAAGAGAAAGACTGGGGGAGAAATAGAAACTGGGAGAGAGAGAGACCAGGGTGGAGGGGTTTTTGAGGGAGACTTGGGAAAAGAGAATGGGACAGAGAGAGAGCCTGCGGGAGAGAGAGGGACTGGGCAGAAAGTGAGAGACTGTGGGAGAGAGAGAGTGAGAGAGACAAGGGGGCGAGGGAGAGAGAGAGAGAGACTGGGAGGAGACAGTGTCAGTGAAGGAGAGAGCGATACTGGGAGAGGGAGAGGGAGAGGGAGAGAGAGAGAGAGAGAGAGAGAGAGAGACTGGGAGAGAGCGAGACTGTGGGGAGAGAGGGAGAGAGAGAAGGAGAAAGAGAGAGACAGGGAGAGAGAGAAGGAGAGAGAGAGAGACAGGGAGAGAGACCGAAAGACTGAGGGAGAGGGGTTTACTGGGGCGGGGGGGGGGGGGTGTGGGGTGCGGCGGTGAGAAAGATCATGATTGGGGAGAGAGATCATGATTGGGGAGAGAGAGCCTTGGGAAAGAGAAGATGAACGGCGGGGTAGAGATTGAGACTGGGGAATGAGATAGAGACTGAGGGCGGGAGCGAGAGTCTGGGGGAGAGAGAGAGACTGGGGGAAGAGACAGAGAAAGAGAGAGACTGGAGAGAATGAAGGGGAGAGTGGGTGTAAGAGAGAGAGACTGGGGGCGAGTGAAGGTGAGAATGGGAGAGAGAGTGAGACTCGGGGCGAGAGAGGGGGAGAATGGGAGAGAGAGGACTGGAGGGAGAGACAGGGAGAGGGAGGGGGGAAGAGAGAGAGAGCGAACTCAGTGAGTGGTCAGGAAGTCGGTGGTGGTGGTTGGAGCAGGGGTGGGTGATGGGGTGTTAAAGAGCATGGAGAGCACAGTGGGGATGGGGGAATAATGAGATCCAGGCTAAAGGGTAAGGGTTTGAGAGCAAGAACCTGATCCAGATGGGAAGACGGATCACTTTCTTCCAACCCCACCCCCTTTAGACCATCACCATGTTTTCTCTCTCGTCCCCCTACACCTGGTTAATATCTTGGAAAGTCCAGTGTGTGTGCGGCAAATGATACTGTTGGAATGGACGAAATCCGGAAGTCACGACCCTATCACTGTTCACTTCAATGAACCTGTTAACAATCCATGACCCACACACAATGCCCTATATATGGCGAGGGGTGTGGCAGCGGTGATAAGGTCAGGAACTTGTTGGGGGGGTAGAAGGTCATGAATATGTGGGGGAGGAACCTGGCCAGGAAGATATGGTCAGGAACCTGGGGGGGGATGGGAGGTTGGGAGAAGAAGGTCAGGCAGCCGGAGTGGGAGGGAGAAGGTCAAGAACTTGGGCCGAGTGGCGGGGCAGGGCGGGGGTAAAGGTCAGGCACTTGGGCAGGGGAGAATGCCAAAAACCTGAAGGTGGGAAGCTTGGGCTGGCTTGAGGGGGGGCGGGGGGGGGGGAGCGGCGAGGTCAGGCATTTGCGGATGGGGGAAGGAACTTGCTTGGGTGGTGGGAGAAGGTCTTAACCCGTGAGAGGGTGCCCTGTCTGTTCTAAATGA
The DNA here is from genome assembly GCF_044704955.1 of Pristiophorus japonicus. NCBI lineage: Eukaryota > Metazoa > Chordata > Chondrichthyes > Pristiophoridae > Pristiophorus > Pristiophorus japonicus. The sequence continues at coordinate 93,179,116 of NC_091986.1, read as the reverse complement.
GCTCTGTCTGTCTTGAAGTTTTGCAAAGACACTGATTACATAGTCAGGGCGGTTCTAATTACAGATTCCAGAGAAACTGCTGGGTGTGCCTTACCCGCCAAGAGGACCAATCAGCAATCAGGTCTTGTGATCAAGGGGACCCAATCAGGGCTTTAGGTGTTGCAAATGCTTTATTTTCATGTGAAACTATTTCATTCTGCTCTTGTCATTAGGGGTTGAAATCTCATTTTAATGAAAAACAAATTATGACTGTTTTTATCCATAATTAGCAACCCGATGACAAAATCACAAAAACACAACTTTAAAAAGTGGGATTTTTTTAAACTGTAATTTTGTTTGTGGAATGTTATTTATGGGAAAACAGGCATTCTCTCACTTTTCATGGGGTTATTTAGATAAATACTTTTGCTAGTTTGATGTGATTTCTGAAAAGTTAAACATTTTAGAATCTTCTTAGTTGCAATTAATTTTTAAACCTTTTTATACAGGGAAACTAATAACTCATTAAAAGACTTACAGGATTGCTTTATATCACTGCTCTGACTGGTGCTGCAATTGATGATTTATTCTTTGACCCTTTTTCAATGAACTCCAAGGCATGCCACAGCTCTCTCCCTTTCTGTTTTCTCATATCATTATTGACTTCTACTCATCCTCGAGGCACTGTTCTTTGGATAATTTCACTCCATATTCATCAGCTTCCTTTAGATTGCACAACCCACAGAGCTCACAACCTCAGGTCCTTTCACGGCGCAGTGGTTAAATCACTACTTCTTCATCTACTCCAAGCCCTTAAAACGGCAACAAAAATCTTAAGGCCAATGCTGTTTCACCCCCTTTATTGGGCACTGTGTTAGGGTCACTCCTGATGTGACCTGAATCCACCTATATTTCTGGGTTCAAGTCAGTAGGCCAGACAGTCCCCTGGCGCAAGCCTGCTCTATTCACTCATGCTGATTAGCAGAGTCCTGGAAATCAGGACATATCCCTCGCCAATTCCTCCGGGCTGTTACCCAGACCGGCAGTTTACAAATGGGTTGATTTACAAATGAATGTATTTATAATTAGCAACATACACCAATCAGAGCAATTCATCCCCTAAGTCTATTCAATTTACCGTGCATCTCTACTTTGCAGATGAAAAGCTAAATTAATATTAATCCAATACAATTTATAGTTTCTAAAATTACTAAATTGTGTTTGTACCTGCATTTAAACCATTGAATATTTTTAATGAATGAAGAATTTCAAATGCACTGCCAGTATCACTAAAGACTAAAATTACTTTTGGTGACAATATGAACAAAGAATTATTGCTTTCAGCTGATATTTCCCTCTCCACAATTTAAATGGAAGAGCTTACCCACAAAATAAACTGGCTAATGCCTCCATTGAAATAGCAGACACCAGCAGTAATTTCTAGCTTTACAATATTAAGGCAAAGGGACCAAAATTTATCTTTTCACAAAAATAGTCACAAGAAGAGCTGCTTTTCTTCTTTAATGGTGATCAACCTCATGGAAGATGGGAATCTATAATATTTAGCTGTGCAATTCCTGCAAAAAGTTTCAATGAATGAGAACAGTCATCAGCCAATAATATCGCATCTGCAGTAATAAGAATGTAACACTTTTCAAGCAGCTCACAAACACTTAAAGGTGTAAGTGTCCCGTGGGTTGTAATATGGACGCAGCATGTGTAATGGGCAAGAGCTAAGACCGAGAGACAAAGTTGCAAAGCTGGACTTTAAGAGGAGGCACAGAGAGTGTTGGTACCCTTTGTGAAGCAGACCTTTCGTCCTATAGTGTAGCACAGCAGCAAAGTCTGGTTTAATGACTGACTTACCTCTAGCTTTATCAGGCTTAGTACTTCACATTCTTTAATGTTATTATTGCCAATGTTTAATCAAAAACATAAAAAGGAAACAGAAATAGAACAAAACATGCATGTTTTCAGGTTAATCATAATCCTTTGTTACTCTTACACATCTAAAAGAAAGTACGTTATTAGAGATTCTTTCTTTAATATTAAATTACTTAGTTTGAGTTCTTCACATACCTCAGCATGTCTTGTAACTGTCTCTTCTGGTTGGGGTAGAGGTGCAGCTGAAGATAAGGCTAGAAAGCCTAGTTTGAGTGCAACGGTAAGATACAAGTACATTGTCTTCATTTTGGTTGTTTACTGTGTGGTAAACAGCCTTGGATAAAAGATAATGCCCGATGCCTAACTTTATATAGAACTGGAGTATTAATTAACCCAATGACTCAGACCTGAAATTCATATCCCAGAGCAATTATTGATGAGACATTGGAAGAGTATTTCCTTGCGTGGTGACAAACATAATTTTAGTAAATCGTTTCTTGTTTAAACAAAAATCGCGGAAGCAGAAAAGTATAAAAATAGAATCATAGAAATATAGAAACATAGAAATCTACAGCACAGAAGGAGGCTATTTCAGCCCATCATGTCCGTGCCGGCCGACAAAAAAACACATGGCCCTCAGTCAGCAGCCCTGAAGTTTACATATAAACCTATGAGCAATGAACAATGGCGGAAAGGTAAATAGCATCTGGCCCAACCAGTCAGCCCCACATAACTACGATACACCATGCACTGCCACATTTTACACTCCACCCCAACCGGAGCCATGCGATCTCCTGGAAGAGGCAAAAAAACAGATAAAAACCAAGGCCAATTGGGGGAAAAAATCTGGGAAAATGCCTCTCCGACTTATCCAGGCGATCGAAACTAGTCCAGGAGATCACTCTGGCCGTATTCGATTCCCTGCAGTACTTACCATCGTGTCTAGATGCAGAAAGTAAGTAATATTTTATATCACAAAGCTTCAGAGAAACAATAGGCTGATTTAGAGAATAGTTATGTATGGACAGATATTTTACCTGGAATGTTCTATAAACCCATGTGGTGATGGCATTTTTCAGTCCTGTACTCTTACACTTGATTCAGTACAAACACATTCTCAGGTAAATTGGATGAGGGTTGCCAGAGTTCACCATCTCTGACATCAAAGAGATTTATACCCAACAATAGACAGCCAGGGACTCAGTTACACACTTACCAGTAAACCACCAGGGCAACAACAAGAACATGGATTTATATTGTGCCTTTAGCATAGTAAAGCATTTTATTGGAGCATTATCAAACAAAATTTGACAACGAGCTACATAAGTGATCAAAAACTTGATCAAAGGTAGGTTTTGAGGAGCATCTTAAAGGAGGAAAGAGAGGTAGAAAGGCGAAGAGGGTTAGGGAAGAAATTCCAGAGATTAGGGCCTAGGTGGCTGAGGGCATGACCTGCCAGAGGTGAAACACTGAAAATCGGGATGAGCAAGAGGCCAGAACCTTGAAGGATTGTTGTGTTGGAGAAGGTTACAGAGATAGGGAGGGACGAAGCCAAGCAGGGATTTGAAAACAAGGATGTCAATTTTAAAATCGAGACCTTGTCAGACTGGGAGCCAATGTATGGCAGTGAGCACAGTGATGATGGGCGAACAGGACTTATTGCAAGTTAGGATACAGGCAGCAGGGTTTTGGATGAGCTCCAGTTTCTGGAAGGTACAAGGTGAGAGGCTGCTCAGGAGAATATTGGAATAGTCGAGTCTGGAGGTAACAAAGGCGTGGATGAAGGTTTCAGCAGCAGATGAGTTGAGGCAGGGACAGAGACGAGCAATGTTACAAAACTGGAAGTAGGCAGTCTTGGTGATGGAGTTAATATAAGGTCACAGCTCCGCTCAGGGTCAAGTAGGACGCCAAGGTTGTGATCAGTCTAGTTTAACCCCAGACAGTGGCCAAGGAGAGCGATAGAGACTCGGGTACAAAACCCAAATAACGGGAGTTAAATAAATTAGGGCTGGAGTTTAAGAAGAAGGGTGGGTGTGGGGGCGGGTGGGCTCTGAGGTGGTTGGGAAATCAGGGAGGCCGACTTTAGCGGCAGGGCCTAATTTGTATGTCAGGCCTCGGTTTACTGCCTGCAGCCAGCCAGATTGTGGGGCTGGCTGGCTCGGGGCGGGTAGGCCTGTGGTATAAGGTTGCACAGAGGAGGGAGGAAATGATCATGGGGGTGGCTGGGTTCGGCAGAAAGAGCATGGGTGGGCTGGGAGCCACAGTTGTGGTTGGGGGTTGCTAAAATTGTGTGGTAGCCGGTGAAGGATCGGGTGGCGGCCGCAAGGAAGAGTGGAGGCTGGTGATGGCCGTCAAAGGATGGGGGCGAGGGGCAGGGGGTGCGAGGACGATCGGGGGCTGTGATCAGCCGGGACAGCAAGAGCGGGTGCCTGGATTAACATGGGCCTGGAAGCAGCTGCAGTGGCACAGGGGTGGGGGCAAGGCCACGCGGAGTGATCGGGGGCCTGGGAGGGGTTCTCCAATTGTGGGGGGGTGGGTTAGGCTTGGACCCCGAATCCGTAAAGTAGGTATAAAGATACCTCCTGGATCCAGCAGTCACGGCTTGCTGTAACTGCCGGGTTTCATGAATTGTGCAAAACTCGTCCACATACAGTTCAAAAGAAAATGCAGTTTAAAAATGAGGTTTCAGGCCTCATCATAATATTTACATTGACATTCCGCACCCTGGGAGTGGGTTTGTCACCCGCCCCTGTCCCATCCCCCTTTCCCACCTCCGCTAAAACCAGAGGTGGACAAATTGGAGGCAGGATCAAGTCGGAAATCACATTTTTTACAATTTAACTGCCCCCACGCTCCATAACCACCAATATGTCACCAATGCCTTAGATACATACCCAGCAATAAACCACCAGGGACTGAGTTCTGAAAAAATATCCATCCTGAAAATATCAATCCTCTGGTCTGCTGCCAGACCTGCTGAATGTTAAAAACATAGAAACATAGAAAATAGGCGCAGGAGCAGGCCATTCGGCCCTTCGAGCCTGCACCGTCATTTAATATGATCATGGTTGATCATGCAACCTCAGTACCTCATCCCTGCCTTCTCTCCACACCCCTGATCCCTTTAGCCGTAAGGGCCACATCTAACTCCCTTTTAAATATGTCCAACGAACTAGACTTAACAACTTTCTGTGGCAGGGAATTCCACAGGTTCACAACTCTCTGGCTAAAAACATTTCTCCTCATCTCGGTCCTATGTGGCTTACCCCTTATCTTTAGACTGTGACCCCTGGTTCTGGACTTCCCCAACATCGGGAACATTCTAACTGCATCTAACCTGTCCAGTCCCGTCAGAATTTTATACGTTTCTATGAGATCCCCTCTCGTTCTTCTAAAGTTCAGTGAGTATAAGCCTAGCCAATCCAGTCTTTCCTCATATCTCAGTCCTGCCAATCGGGAATCAGTCTGGTGAACCTTCGCTGCACTCCGCCAATAGCAAGCACGTCCTTTCTCCGATTAGGAGAACAAAACTGCACACAATACTCAAGGTGTAGTCTCACCAAGGCCCTGTACAACTGCAGTAAGACCTCCCTGCTCCTATACTCAAATCCTCTCGCTATGAAGGCCAGCATGCCATTTGCTTTTTTTACTGCCTGCTGTGCCTGCATGCCTACCTTCAATGACTGATGTACCATGACACCCAGGTCTCTTTGCACCTCCCCTTTTACCAATCTGTCACCATTCAGATAATATTCTGCCTTCCTCTTTTTGCCACCAAAGTGGATAGCCTCACATTTATTCACATTATACTGCATCTGCCATGCATTTGCCCATTCACCTAACCTGTCCAAGTCCCCCTGCAGCCTCTTAGCATCCTCCTCGCAGTTCGCACTGCCACCCAGCTTATTGTCATCTGCAAACTTGGTGACATTACCTACAATTCCTTCATCTAAATCATTAATGTATATTGTAAATAGCTGGGGTCCCAGCACTGAACCCTGCGGCACCCTACTAGTCACTGCCTGCCATTCCAAAAAGGACCCGTTTATTCCCACTCTTTGCTTCCTGTCTGCCAACCAGTTCTCTATCCACGTCAATACATTACTCCCAATACCATGTGCCTTAATTTTGCACACTAATCTCTTGTGTGGGACCTTGTCAAAAGCCTTTTGAAAGTCCAAATACACCACATCCACTGGTTCTCCCTTATCCACTCTTCTAGTTACATCCTCAAAAAACTCTAGAAGATTTGTCAAGCATGATTTCCCTTTCATAAATCCATGCTGACTTGGACCGATCCTGTCACTGCTTTCCAGATGCGCTGCTATTACAGCTTTAATAATTGATTTCAGCATTTTCCCCACTACCGATGTCAGGCTAACCAATCTATAGTTCCCTGTTTTCGAGCACTTTCTGTCCATGTTCCATAGTGAGACCACTAGATACTGAAACATCCCTCATTATAACTGCTCAACCATCGGTGGACGTGCCTTCAGCTGCCTGGGCCCTAACTTCTATGCTTCTCTACCTCTCTTTCCTCCTTTAAAACGCTTGTTAAAACCTACCTCTTTAAACAAGCTTTTGGTCATCTGTCTTAATTTTTTCTGTGGCTCGGTGTCAAATTTATCCGTTTGACTGTAACACTGTTGTGAAGCACCTTGGGATGTTTTACTACGTTAAAGGCGCTATATAAATAAAAGTTCTTATTAATACTATTCATATACACATCTCTGAAATGCAGGGTATTAAAATCAACACATTAACAACTGGAAAGTACGAGAAAGAAAAGAATCGTGAGCAATTGTCCCTTTCTTACCTGCAACACCTGGTATGATAAAGACATAAAAATATGAGACACTGTCTGCTACAGCTGCACAGTCCCTTTGTGTTCCTATATTAAAACCATTGGGGTAAATGTATGAATTTGTGCTCTAATTGTGTATTTTGCCCACAAGGAGCACATATTTTTATTCATTCATGGGACGTGGGCGTCAATGACATCACCAGCATTTATTGCCCATCCCTAATTGCCCTTGAGAAGGTAGTGGTGAGCCGTCTTATTGAACCCCCCACAGTGCTGTTAGGGAGGGAATTCCAAGATTTTGTACCAATGATGATGAAGGAATGGTGATATCCAAGACAGGATGGGATGTGACTCGGAGGGGAACTGGTGGTATTCCCACATGGTAGTGGTCACGGCCAGTATACCGCGGCTGGCAGTTCAACCCATTCTGTGGTCGAAAACAGCAACAGTCGAAAACTTCATAACACAAGAAAACTTCTTCTCGGACAATGGAACGTTCGCATACTCTTAGACAGAGCTGACACTACAAGACCGTAAAGAAGGACTGCCCTTATTGCAAGAGAGCTGCAGCGTTATAACATCGATATAGCGGCTCTGAGTGAGACAAAATTTGCATAGGAGGGCTGCCTGAGTGAACTAGGTAGCGGCTATACCTTCTATTGGAAATGCAAGGCAGAGAATGAGAATACGATCCATGGAGTTGGCATAGCAGTGAAGACTTCTCTTCAGGTTCTGAATCTGCCTGAAGGGATTAATGAAAGACTTGTGAAACTGCGTTTCCCCCTGAATGCCAAGCGTCACATCACCATTATAAGTGCTTATGCACCCATCCTTCCAAGCCCCGATGAGATGAAAGAGAGGTTCTATGAAGATCTAGACAGACTGGTCAGGTCCGCACCTGCTGGGGATAAGTTGATCATCCTGGGTGATTTCAACACATGAGTTAGAAAAGACAGCAAGCACTGGAAGGGAGTCATTGGACAGCACGGCACAGGAAAATTAAACAATAATGGCCTCCTCCTCTTGAGTATGTGCGCGGCGAATGACTTGACTATCACAAATACTCTATTCAGGCAGGCTGACAAGTACAAAACAACTTGGATGCACCCCAGGTCGAAGCAATGGCACATGATAGACCATGTCATTGTAAGAAGGCGAGACATCAAGGATATAAAAATCACAAGAGCCATGCGGGGAGCAGAATGCTGGACAGATCACCGTCTAGTCAGATCTACTCTCCAGCTGTACATTGGTCCACTTCAGCGCAAGCGTCCAAAACCGAACAGAAGTGCTTTTAACACAGCTAGGCTGAAACATCAGTGCTACCGTGAGCAGTTCCAGGATGACCTCGATAACAGGCTGATGTCTCACGGACCGCTCACCCGCAACACCACACAGAAGTGGACAAAGCTCAAACAGACGGTGACAGGCTCAGCAAAGACAACTCTTGGACTTAAAAAGAAGGTACACCAAGACTGGTTCAATGAAAACAATGTTGAGATCTGCAAGATGCTGGATGAAAAGAAAAAAGCATACCTAGAATGGCAAAATGACCTTTCCTCAATTTCCAAGAGGGACCAAAGCACAAAGAGACCTTCGCCAGATGCAAGATAAATGGTGGCAGACGAAAGCAGAGGAAGAGGAACATTATGCTGAAACTCAAAATACAAAGATGTTCTTCAGTGCCATCAAGTCAGTCTATGGACCATCAAAACCCAGCACTGCTCCACTCCTTTCAGCAGATGGCAGCACTTTGATCAAAGACAGGACTGGCATAAATGAGAGGTGGAGAGAACACTTCAGTAATCTTCTTAATCGACCTTCAACAGTGAGCGAAGAAGCACTTGACTCCATACCCCAGCAACCTATCAAAGAAGATCTTGATCTTCCTCCCAGCATGGACGAAGTAAAGAAAGCCATCAACCAGATGAGTACTGGAAAGGCTCCAGGAAAGGATGAAATCCCTGCCGAAATCTATAAGGCAGTAGGCTCAGCAACTCTCGAGGCTTTTCATGACATAATAAGTAGCATCTGGGAAGATGAAGACATGCCACAGGACTTCTGTGACGCTATGATAATTTCCCTCTACAAGAACAAGGGCAACAAAGCAGACTGTGGCAACTACAGGGGAATATTGCTTCTGTCCATTGCTGGGAAGATCATCGCCCGCATAGTATTGAACCAACTCATAGTTAGTGTCTCAGAAGTAAATCTTACAGAAACACAATGTGGCTTTCGACCTGGTCGGAGCACAGCGGACATGATCTTTGCACTCAGACAAGTGCAGGAGAAGTGCATTGAGCAGAACATGGACCTGTACGCTGTATTTATTGACCTCACCAATGCCTTTGATACTGTCAACAGAGCAGCGCTGTGGTCAATCTTGATGAAACTTGGGTGCCCAAGGAAGTTTGTCCACATCATCGAGCTGTTTCATGACAACATGACAGGTGAAGTGCTCTCAGACGGCACAACCACGGCCCCATTTGCCATGGTCAAATGGAGTGAAACAAGGTTGTGTACTTGCTCCAGTTCTGTTCAACCTATTCTGTACCTGCGTCTTGAACTATGCCATAAAAGACTTGGAGTTTGGGGTCTACCTGAAATATCGATTAGATGGTTCACTGTTCGACCTCCGCCGCCTTGCTGCAAAGACCAAAGTACGGAAACGACTCATCCTAGAGGCACTCTTTGCTGACGACTGCGCCCTTATGGTACACAAGGAGAATGACCTACAATTCATACTCAGCAAATTTGCTGAGGCAACAGAATTGTTTGGCCTAACCATCAGCCTGAGGTTCTCTATCAGCTTGCCACTGGCACCGCAGCACCTGCTCCCACAGTCTTCATCGGCAGTATACAACTAAAGTCAGTGGACAACTTCAAGTACCTTGGCAGCACCATATCAAGCGATGGGTCCTTGGACAAGGAGATTGAAGCAAGGATCTGCAAAGCCAGCCAGGCACTTGGTCGCTTGCGCACTAAGGTGTTGAGTCACCACCACATCCGACTGTCAACTAAACTGTTGGTGTATAGAGCAGTCGTTCTCTCATCTCTCCTTTATGGACACCCTACAGGCGTCACATCAAAAAGTTGGAAGCTTTCCATATGCGCAGTCTCAGATCTATACTCCACATACACTGGCAAGACCGGGTATCAAACTTTGAGGTTCTGGAGATAGCACAATCAACTAGCATTGAGGTGATGACCATGCGAGTCCAGTTCCAGTGGGCTGGACATGTCATCCGCATGGATGAGTCAACGATCCCTCGTCAGCTTCTCCACGGCGAGCTCTGTGAAGGCCAAAGACACTAGGGGCGGCCCCGCAAGCGCTACAAAGATTGCATCAAGGCTAACCTCCAGTACTGTGGCATCCAATCAAAGGACCTCGAGAATACAGCAGCTAATAAAATCCAGTGGCGAACCCTCACGAGGACTGCCTGCCAGACCTTCAAAGAAAACCGATATCAATGCCTGTGGGACACTAGAGATAGACGACATCAGGTGGCAGTACTGCCAGCATCAAGCACATCGAACTTCCCTTGTCCGACGCGCAAGAGACTATGTGCATCCAGAATTGGCCTATACAGCCACTTGAAGACACATGCCATTGATGATTAGCACATCAACATCTTTGTTGGATACGACAGACTACCAAGAAGTGGTCACGGATTTGGGAGGTGCTGTTGAAGAAGCCTTGTTGAGTTGCTGCAGTTCATCTTGTAGATGGTACACACTGCAGCCATGGTGCGCCAGTGGTAGAGGGAGTGAATGTTTAAGGTAGTGGATGGGGTGCCAATCAAGTAGGCTGCTTTGCCCTGGATGGAATCAGGCTTCTTGAGTGTTGTTAGAGCTGTACTCATCCAGGCAAGTGAAGAATATTGCATCACACTCCTGACTTGTGCCTTGTAGGTGGTGGAAAGACTTTGGGGAGTCAGGAGGTGAATCAAATATCAGAAATACATGCTCATGATTCCATGCTTTTTCCAGATAGAAAATCCTGTGACTAGTAATTCAGAGGTTGTGAGTTCATATCCACCATGGTAAGGTTATGAATCTGTAAATTCTAGGCTAGCATCACAAAATGTTATCAATTGCGATAAATTAGGGACAGTCAACATGGATTTGTGAAGGGAAGATCGTGTTTGATAACCTGATTGAATTTTTTGAGGAGGTAACTAAGAGGGTTGATGAGGGTAGTGCATATGATGCAGTATATATGGACTTTAGCAAGGCTTTCGGTTGAAAGTGCACTTGGCCGTCCTACCTCTGGCGACATTTTGCTCTTTTTCTCTTCCTCAGTTGCCTCCAATATTGATGCTGGACACGAAGTCCAGTGCCAGCACAGGCCCCATGAAATGATTCCGATATTGCAGTCTCAAAACTGCCCTCAATTAAACTGAAGAATCTTTTTGAGCCACAACACTGATAGAAATGCAAAACGCTCAAATCGGTCAAAATATTTCCATCTCAAAGAACGAACGCTGCCTTGTTGGCCAACTAAAACTGAACCAATTTCAACGCCTTTAAATAGCACCCCTCCAGCCGACATCAGACTGAAAGCCGCCTCCTCAACTTGTTGTTGTTAAAGGCAGGCACACAAGCAGGGGGCGAGAGCAAATTTTTCTTCCGTGTCACTACCAGGGAGCCGTGCACAGCCATGATGTCCTGATTCCAGGCGCAGGAGATCGGGGTGCATCGCCGTAGTGCCGCCGCAAAGTTCCTGTCGAATATGGCGGGAGTCGTGTCAGCGGCACGTCCGGGCGCAAAGCCTGGGTGTTAACAGGAGGCATGAATGAGCCCAATTTCTCTCCCATATTGGCACAAATGTTTATACTGTGATCATGTGCCCAGAAATACCTTGCCTCCCTCTCATATAATTGTTTGTGGTACTGAATTGCTGACCAAGGAGTCATGGAAGTGGCATTTAAAGCCATGTGACACTTCCTTCCTACAAGCTGCACCCTCTGCTCCTTCCCTCCAAATGTCTCAACAAACTCCTACTAAGCAGTCGGAACACAGCCTCGTTATTCTTATTCCGCTTCCTCCAACGGCAACCACAAACTATCAAACTCCTCCACAGATGATCAGATTCCCAGTTGAAGCAACAGGCTTTAAATATTTCTGCACAAAATAAGTTCCACCTCACCGAGCATCTCTGCCCAATCAGAGGCAGCTCTCTATCAGAGCTCTGATTACTAAGAATGAGAATACTACATTGTGATTGGTGGTCCAGGCCCACATGATCGCAGGAAGCGCTAACGCTCCTGGGATGCGTAGACCTTTGCGCTGAGCTGCACGTCTAGGCCTCAGAGTGGAAATGTTCGTTCCTCCAGGACCAATAGGCACTTTTGTAAAAAAAAACTTTGGTCAAAGGCCTTCTGACCGCAATTTTGCTTGTTGGTAATTAGAGGACATTTTTTGGGGAGGATAAATTTTTCATGAAGGATGGAGTTTATCTGATTCGGCTGATGGCCAGAAGGCGAGCTCAAAGTGGATAAAATGCCAATGAGAAACACCGAAATTGGTTTGGATAGAGGATACCGCAACTCAAATTGTATGTAGTTTCACTAGGGCTGGGGAACCATGGGGTAGCTGATGGTAGTAATATTAATACAGTAACTTTGAATTACAGTACTAAAATAGTTTACATGGGATGAACCATGTAAAGTATACACAGAATTACTTGAAATATTTTTATGTTAAATCTAGATTAAAAATAAATTAAATGTAAGAATTGCAGGCATATGCTTCCAGTCACAATTGATATAATAGGCATCTCTAAAAATTGGTTGGAGAAAAACGATGGATCTAAAGTGCAGTTTATAAGGTACAAGGGATTCGGAAAAAATAGACTGACTCACAAAGGAGGAAAAGTAGCTTTAGTTGCACAAGAGGATATAACTGTGATAGAGAAGAAGGGAGTTGAACTAGTTTGAGTGCAGCCGGATCATGGAACTGGTCCAAAGTTGAATTATTTGTCAATGCTGCCAGTGATTGCTTCCTGATTCAAAATGTCAGCAAAAATATTAGAGAGGACAACTTATTAGATTTAGTACCTTGTAATGATCCTGAGATAATATCCAATCTCTATATGAGGAGCATACGAGGAGTAGTAGTGATTATAGATATGGCTCCTATATGGTTCAGAGATATGGACTATATACAGCAGATACCTCAAAACGCTGGAGACGTGCCACCAGCGCTGTCTCCGCAAGATCCTGCAAATTCATTGGCAGGAAAGACGCACCAATGTCAGTGTTTTCGCTCAGGCCAACATCCCCAGCATCGAAGCACTGACCACGTTCGATCAGCTCCGTTGGGAGGGCCACATCATCCGCATGCCTGATACGAGACTCCCAAAACATGCACTCTATGTGAAGCTTCGACACGGCAAGTTAGCCCCAGGTGGGAAGAGGAAACGCTTCAAGGACTCCCTCAAAGCCTCTTTGATAAAGTGCAATATTCCCACTGACACCTGGGAATCCCTGGCCCACGACCACCCAAAGTGGAGGATGAGCATCCAGGAGAATGCTGAGCACCTCGAGTCCCATCGCCGAAAGCATGCAGAAACCAAGCATGTCAACCCAGGCTCCCGACCCGCCCTTTCCTTCAACCACTGTCTGCCTCACCTGTGACAGAGACTATAATTCCCGCATTAGACTCTTCAGTCACCTGAGAACTCACTTTCAGAGGGGAAGCAAGTCATCCTCGACTCTGAGGGACGGCCTACGATGATGATGAGCAGTGATTATTGTACTGCTAGATTTCAGTTGATGAGGCAACTCAAGGCTGCTAATAATTTAATGTTAGATATCGATTTCAGGAGGGCTACATTTTCATTTATGAGGAACGATTTGGGGAAAGTACATTGAGGTATACGGTTAGTTAAGGAGAACTGTGAAACCAAAGATAAAAGGAATGTACTTAAATCTATGCTGACGGATAAAGACTGTTTGTCCGTCCCTGGCATCAAAGAAATGTTGAAGGTAAACCTTCAATGGCTAAATGGTGAGCTTTGTTGGGAAATTAGTCTAAAGAGAAATATTTTACTTTGTATAACAGGTGCAATCACCAGGCGCATAATCACAAATATAAATAAAATCTAAGAATAGCTAAAGCCAGTATCAGGAATACTAAAAAGACATTACAATAAAAGAATAGTGGACAGTTGTAGTCGTGATGGCAAGGTTTTTTTCAATTGTGTTAGAAGCCAGGAAATAACTGAAGACCACTATGGTCTTTGTGAGATTTTTCAAATATTTGTTCTCAGGATGTGGGAAACACTAGAAAAGCTACATTTATTGACCATACCTGGTTGGCCTTGAGAAGGTGATGTTGAACCTGCTCCTTGAATCACTGCAATCCTTGTGTTGAAGATGCTCCCTCATGGTGTTAGTTCATAGAATCATAGAGTGTTTACAGCACAGAAGAATACCATTCAGCCCAGTGAACCCATGCCGGCTCTCTGCAAGAGCACTTCAGCTAATGTCACTCCCCCACTCCTACCCCATAGCCCTGTGAATTTTTTTCCTTCAGGTCCTTCAGGTTATATTGCCTCTCCTCGTTCTTCCTACCAAAATGTATCACTTCTCACTTTCCTGTGTTAAGTTTCATCTGCCACGTGTTCGCCCATTCCACCAGCCTGTCTATCTCCTTTTGAAGTCTAACACTATCCTCCTCACTGTTTACTATACTTCCAAATTTTGTGTCATCTGAAAATTTTGAAATGATGTCCTGTACACTCAAGTCCAAGTCATTAATATATATAAAGAAAAGCAATGGTCTTAGTACTGACCCTTGGGGAACACCACTGTTTACTTTCCTCCAGTCTGAAAAACAACCGTTCACCACTACTCTCTGTTTCCTGTCACTTGGACAATTTCGTATCCACGCTGCCACGAGCCCTTTTATTCCATGGGTAACAATTTTGGTGGCTAGCATATTATGAGGCACATTATCAAAAGCTTTTTGGAAGTTCATGTACACCACATCATCAACCCAAAAAAACATACACTGGCTAAAACATACACTACTAAACAAAATCACTGTCTCTGTGGAGAACAAGATCCAGGTTGAAACAACATACAGTACAACACTGAGGACCGGTGACATGCAGTAATTTCCTTGTTGCTATGGTGGAGTCTAACTCCCCCCTGCCAGCGAATTACCCCGTCACATGAAGCTCCCTCCCCAGAATAGCCCGAAATAGCCCGAAAAGCCCGAAAACTCTGAGCCCTTTACACCCCACACAGCTCGCCTGGCGCTCTGGTTACTGGCTTGGGACACTCGTGACCATGCTCACCAGTTGGTCTCGATCGCTCAGCTGGTCCTTCTTGCCACATCGGTCTTGGTGGAGCGAGAAAGAGAGGGGAACGCTCGAACGTTGGAGAACGCTCCAGAATGCTGGAGAATGGTGGAAAAGAGTCTATCTTTAAAGGAGTCCTGCTGCCCTTATCTCTCCCGCCAATCTTTGAAATCATTTTGCTTCTAAGTACTCCAGTGCTTAGTCAGTGATGGGCCATCAGACTCATGTGTAATGCACTGGGTCTGGGACATCTCTCAGCTTTTGTGTAGGGAAGAACTGGCCCCTCTTGGTCGGGCCAGGCTAGTGGGTCCATTGTTCTGCTTCTCTTTTGAGATGGAGGTGACAAGTGCCTTTGCATATTAGAGTGATTTTCCAATAGTTTATGCATGTCCCAGATATCTGAGCCCCTTTCCTTTTGCTAGGGCGAACCCATACGTTCTGGATGACTGACAATTCTTTGTCACAGCCAAATGCCATGCGATCTCTGCAGTTTTAACAAACCAGCCTTTTCACGTAGCTGCACAGGGTGACCCCATCACAGCGAAAGTACCCTCAGAAAAAAAAAAACATAAAATCCACAAAATATTCTCGACTGAGTCCATTCTTTAAATAGAGACTTTGCGATCTCTTCAGTCCTCTGTTTGAAGCTTTTTCTTTCCAGAAAACATCACTCGATGAGAGAGCAAAGGCCAAAATCTCCCACAAGTGAAGCTGTTCCCATGATTTTACGTTTTAAAAACCTCAAAACTGTAACTCTTGCGGCGTGTCACAGTTCCCTTCTACAGATTCAAAACATAAGAAAATGGCTTCTTCACACATAAGATCCGCAAGACGTTAACAAAAAAAATATAATCACTGCGCACATCACACAGTACAGCATTGACAGGTGGTGACACATTATAAAAACTACAACAGCGCACATCGCGCAATACAGAGTGTGAAACTATAACCAGAATATAATACACTTGCTTACAGAAGTTTGGTACATCACAAGTTTTGGCAGGGAGAAACCATCATCAACAATTACACCTCTCCGAATCGATCTAACATCCCTTGCCACTGTGTTCGGAGCATCTGGCTCCGTCGCCTGCAGCTGGTGTACAACAAATAGCTTACAAGCAACAATTGTATGATGACTAATGCACGGGAACAGACGCAGATCCAGGGGGGAATCTCTGCATTCAGACTGGTGTTCCACCACAGTGGCAAGACAATCCCCTTGACCCCTCCCCCACTTCCACTGTCTTTTGCTCTAAAGTGCAAAAATGTTTCTGGGAGAGCTCAACGGCCTTTATTAACTCAGTGAGGGGTTCCAGCAGAAAAGGAATCGGGTATGCAAAATGTCCCACATAGTCCTGGAGATGCGTGAAGGTGCTATTTACAGTGAGGGTCGAGGGTTCAGGGATGGGAGTAATTCGCTCTTGTGCCACTTGAACCTCTGCCTTGGGTTTGAAACAAATACTGTTATCACTCGCCAGACACCACATGTCCTGGCTGTACCGGTAACGGACGCACTTGTGGTGACACAGTATGTCCCACAACCCATGTATGCTACCTGTGGAGGTACGTGATCTGGTGCCTTCATTTCCATGGTGCCATTGATAGGTTCCGTGCATTCTGATCGAGCAAAAGCAGTCAAGTGCTGGTGACACAGTATTACGTGTGCACCCCGGCTCTGGCATCCAGAGAGGTCAGTGCCTGTCATAGCATGCTTTCACTTTATGACATACGGTGGGACAGCTTTAAAACGAACATGCACTCCTCCACGAATGACCCCGATATTCTCAACCCTGTATACCGGTGCTGGCTGGGATGACCCATCCATGACCAGCATCATCACTACAATTCCCATTACTGTATGGTTGGACCTACAGGGACAGGGTAGGCTTCAGAGGCTAAACAAAGTTGGCACGGGTTCAATGAATTGCTATACGGGTGCAGCGCGGTGAGATGCTTGTTGCTTATCCATGAAGGGACGTGACCTTGCCTCAGGTCCTCCAGGTTGTTGCGGCCCTCGCCCAGCAACCATGCTCCATATAACACACACACCTCATTCCGTGCAGCCTGCTCCGAGGCATTCCTGTCCTCCCGTATCAAATCATGAACAGTTTTAGCGTGCCTCTCCAGTTCCGTAATGACCTCCTTTAAATGAACGGTCATTGCCTGGTCCTCATCAAGCTCTGACCCCACCACTGTGTTCTCTTCCCCTAGAATTAAAATGCTAATGCCAGGAGTTAGAAAAACATTAGTCAAGATAGGGTGTGAATGGTGGGATTATGACCAACTGCCATTGGAGACAAGGAGAAAAAAAGAAACTGGCTCTGAGGGGGGCCGGTTATGCTCTGAAATTTTTGAATTCGATGTTGAGTCCAGAAGGCTGTACAGTGCCTAAACGAAAGATGAGGTGCTGTTCCTTGAACTTGTGATGAGCTTCGTTGGAACAGTGCAGGAGACCGAAAACAGGGGGTCAGAGTAGGAATGCAGTGGAGAATTAAAGTGGAAGCTCAGGGTCACACTTGCGGACTGAACGGTCACGCAACCTACGCTTGGTCTCCACAATGTAGAGGAGACCACATCGTGAGCAGCAAATACAGTATACTAAATTGAAAGAAGTACAAGTAAATCGTTGTTTCACCTGGAAGGAATATTTGGGGCCCTGGATAGTTGGAAAGGAGGAGGTAAAAGGGCAGGTGTTGCATCTCCTGTACTTTCACGGAACGGTGCCGTGAGAAGGGGAGGGGGTGTTGGGGGTGACTGCAGAATGGACCAGGGTGTTGCAGAGGGAGTGGTCCCTTCGGAATGCTGAGAGGGGAGGGGAGGGGTACATGCTATTGGTGGTGGGATCACACTAGAGGTGGCAAAAATGGTGGAGGATGATCAGTTGAACGTGGAGGCTGGTGGGGTGAAAGGTGAGGACAAGGGGAACTCTATCATGGTTCTGAGAGGGAGGGGAGGGGGTGAGAGTCGAGGTGCGGGAAATAGAACGGACACAGTTGAGGGCCATGTTAACCACGGCAGAGGGTAATCCTCTGTTGAAGAAAAAGGAAGACATGACAGAGGCACTAGTGTGAAAGGTGCCATCATCAGAGCAGATGCGACGGAGATGGAGAGACTGGGAGAATGGAATGGAGTCCGTACAGGATGCGGGGCGGGAGAAAATGTAGTTCAGGTAGCTGTGGGAGTCAGTGGGCTTAGAATGAATACTGTCGAAAGCCTATCCCCAGAGATGGAGACGGAGAAGTCGAGGAAGGGAAGGGAAGAGTCGGAGATGGACCATGTGAAGGTGAGGGAAGGGTGGAAATTGGATGCAAAGTGAATGAAATTTTCAATTTCAGGGCAAAAGCAGGAAACGGCACCAATACAGTCATCAAAATATTGGAAAAAGAAGTGAGTGTGGGGACCCGAGTAGGACTGGAACAAAGAATGTTCCACATATCCCACAAAAAGGCAGGCATAGCTAGGACCCATGCGGGTTCCCATAGTAACACTAGAAGGAAGTGAGTGGAGTTGAAGGAGAAGTTGTTCAATGTGAGAACAAGTTCAGCCAGGTAAAGGATGGTGGTGGTGGATGGAGACTGGTTAGGCCTCTGCTCGAGGAAGAAGCAGAGCGCCCTCCGGCCATCCTGGTGGGGGATGGAAGTGTAGAGGGATTGGACGTCCATGGTGAAAAGGAGACAGTTGGGGCTGGGAAACTGGAAACTGTTAAAGTGACGGAGGGCATCGGAGGAGTCGTGGATGTAGGTGGGAAGAGAGTGGGCAAGGGGAGAAAAAATAGGGTCGAGCTAGGAAGAAATAAGTTCTGTAGGGCAAGAACAGGCTGAAACAATGGGTGTACTGGGACAGTCCTGTTTGTGGATCTTGGGAAGGAGGTAGAAGCGGGCTGTGCGGGGTTGGGGAACTATGAGGTTGGTGGCTGTGGAGGGAAGATCTCCAGAGGAGATGAGGTCAGTGATGGCCTGGGAAATTAAAGCTTGATGTTCAGTAGTGGAGTCCATGGTCCGGGGGAGGTAGGGGGAGGTGTCGGAGAGTTGGCCATCAGCCTCTGCAAGGTAGAGGTCAGTTCACCCAAACAACAACAGTGCCACCCTTGTCAGCAGGTTTGAAGACAAGGTTGGGGTTAGATCTGAGTGAGCGGAGTACTGCAAGTTCCTGACCCGACCTGAAAAGTTAACTCTGCTTCCTCTGCCTGAGCTGCTGAGATTTCCAACATTTTCTGTTTTTATCACTGTTGGATACTGGAGTAGTACAACTTTCAATTTATGTTAGGGGTACTCCTTTTTACAGGAGCCTGCTGATCCTCATGGTTCTTGTCAATCATGCCCTGCATCCTGGGCAACTCCATAAATCGGTAGAAGCCAAGGGTGTGTGCTGGCTGTTTCCTGTTATCCATGGAGAACATGATGTATTAATTTTCCCTCGTAAACAAGACACTCGTGACCTGGTCCCAATGCACTGCTCATTATTTTATGCAGGCAATGTCACTGATGGCCCCCTGAAACACTCCAGTGGCATCGAGCGCGAGAGCAGTGATGGTCTTCGCTGCCACTCACAGTACGGTTGCTGGACTATTGAGGCCGTGATTTCAGGGCCTCCCTTAGCAGATGAATAAACAGGTGCCTGTGGGCACATTTCTCCCAACGAAGATCCAGGAATATCCAACAGGGTCACTGAAACCACTCAGCTGGTTGCTCTCCTTCTCTGATTGTTCCTTATTCCTCTTACATTCAAAACAACTTGACAGGTGCAAAATGGGCACAGCAATGCTCACTTTCAGGGACCAACATCCAATGCCCCAAGGACGCCTGAAATACATCTAAACAAATTTTACTTTGGGCTGCTTAAATCTCTCTCATATACGCTAACGAGGGTGTATCACCTGTTTTGGAACCCCCCCCTCCCCTCCCCGGTTCCCGGAAATTGGGCTGTCCTGAGCAGAGCAGGCTTCAAGCTCTCAGTTCCACAAGATGAGGGCCGCAGCCGGCCTGTGATCACCCCACACCTGTTTTCCAATATCTGCTCTACACTTACTTGAGGATAGATGGGCCAAAATTAGATCCCTCCACAAGGGCCAGCTGACTCTGGAGGTGTGACAGGTGCCGCCGGCTCAGCTGAAATATTATGAAGCCCAAGGACCAATTTTGGGTAATCCTTGGGCCGGCCTCTTCTGGTGGACACGGCCCAATATATCCCCACCTTGGTGTATGGGTACCTGCACATATTTCTGGTTGGCTACACCTCCCATTCAGGTATTTCTGGAATACAATCCCCAGGCTGATCAGCCTCAGAAATTTTTTGAAAGCAATTTGCCAGGTGATGGTATTTACTGATATACAAAAATCATAACGTTGTATGTACTGTCAATGCTGGCTCTCATTATCTGACGTGAGTTGTATAATGATTTTAATAGCTGTCTATCAGTGACCTGGGTGGATCTAGTTAATTGCAGCCACATTCCATTTTCTGACTATCATGTGTTTGCAAAGCTGGAGATATGTCACAGACACAAAAGAGTAAATCAATAGATTACTTCCTCATTGACAGTGTCTCCATTATGCTTTGGTCGGCCTTCTGGATTCTGTTCATTAGGCTTCTGTGCAGAGTAACGATTTGAAATTCGCAGCAGGCGATAATGACCTTGCACACCCTGAGTGATTGCACTGTAAAGTTCATCCTGATCTGCAACCTTGCTCTCAAATTGCCTATGTCCTGGGATGGATTATCTACTGGATGTATCTTCAGATCTTTCCCCTGGGCAGCCTGGCCATTTGGCTTCAATGTCTCCGGTGAGTGACTCTACGGTGACTGAGCAGATATCTTGCTTTCAATCAATACTGTCCTGTGAGATATCATGGTCGACCTACAAGCCCTTTGTCAGTCCATTGGCTCTTGGCAATGCAAATAGGCTGACAAAGTGTAGTCACAATTGTCCTTGAGAGTTCAGTAAACCCACAGTTAATGGCTTTCTATGGCCAACTTCCAACAGACCAGTTGAGGCAGCCACTCTTTTCACACAATCACACAAGGTTTGTATGGCAGCAGTAAATGTTACTGCACAGCATCATATTCCTGCCTCTGTCTCATGAGTCCTTTGAATGGGACTGTCCTCTGCAGGCCTCCTGGGAACAGCCACTCACCACGAATGCCTGCTGTGCTCCAATTCCCTCCCTCATTGCCTGACACGTGTTGATTATGGTAAATGCTGAATATGGTGGGAGACTGGCCATAAAAGGTTTGATATTCTTTGGGCATCAGTCTCTCTCTCTCTAATATAGAGCCTGTACATTTGGTCCAATGGCTCCTGAACCAGAACCTTTCATCAGGAATTGTAGTGTCCTGTTCATGCACTCTCTCTACTTGGGAAAAAACTAGTGCTCAATGCATTATCCAGTGCTATTCCCTGCTAAAAATGACCTGATAAATATTATCATCATCTCCTACTTCTTAAGGCACAGGCCGTTCCATAATCTCCACGGACTTCTTGTCAAGGGGGATTAGAGCCCAGAGATTTGCTTGTCCACTCACAGTTGCTTTACTCTCTCTGAGATTTGAGGCCATCTTGCTTCTCAAAGTATAATACAAGAAGTATGAGAGACATAATGATGCTTCACTCGACTGGGTATTGCAGTGCAGGGTGTGATGAACATTCAGGCGAGTGAATAAGGATCCTTATAGTCAGTGACTGGACACTTTCAAGGAGGGGCATGCAGACATATTACATAGTGTCTGGCCATTCGGCCCCACAGAGAAACTGGCCATTCGGCCCCACAGGTCCATGCCGGTGCTAATGCTCCACATGAGCCTCCTTCATCTAGCCCCATCAACATATCCTCATGTTTTTCTAGTTTCTCCATTGTAAAGTTTTTGCTTCCTAGGTTCTTTGCTTAAGAATTCATAGCAACACATATGCCTGGAAATCCCGGCCTCCCTGGGTCCACATGGAGTGTGTACGGACCCGGGAAGGCATCGCAAAAGCCGATTTGCAGCGTACAATGCGCATGTGCTGAAAACCGGCTTTTCCGATCTGTCAAGCTCCAGCTTGACAGATCCTCCATATCTTGGGAGCGAGGACATTTGCAAGGGCAAGATTGTGGGATTTACCCATATCTTGCTCAGCAAATGTCCTGAAAACTCTTGCGTCTGATAAAAGCAGGCACATAGCCTACTGTTACAGGCGTAAGAGTTTTAAAACATACACAAACATAATAAAATAAAATTAAAAAAAACACATTTTATTGTTAAAAACCCACCTCACTATGGTAAGTTTATTTTAAACCATAATTAATAAACTTTTAAAAAAATCAGAAAAATAATTTTTTTTATGACATAAATAAAAAATAGAAAAAATACATCGCATTTAATTTAAATTAATGGTAAATATGTGATGTATTTTTTCTATTTTTTATTGGTGTTTTGGGTGTTTGGGGGCTGTTTCTCAATTATAATAATGGGCACTCCTATTTACGGAGTTCCCATTATTCTGAATGAGAAAATACTTTCACTTGATTGGCTGCCCAGAGCCATGTGACTGCAGCTCCAGCTCTACGGATGTCCTGACATGCATGTGCTCTGACGCACAGTGAGTGAAGGCCTCTCGTGGGCGCAGCAGGTTCAGGTAAGCGCACATCCTTTTTCCCTATTTCCGTCAATCGCCCATGGGAAGCAGCCGAACTAGTTTTTTTATTAGCAAAGTTTAAACAGTCATGCCATACTTTACCAGTTCATCCACCAGGCTCACAATCACCTGCCACATCATGGATCCCCTGAACCCAACTGGCTGGGGTTTTATTGAGTCTTGTGAACATCATGTGACTGGCTAAGCCATTCACAACTCAACAACTCTCTAAACCTGCGAGCATACTCACAAGCGCATACATTACACCTATAAATGTATCTATGCTATTTGCCTCAATTACTCCTTGTGGTAGCAAATTCCATATTCCAACCATTCTCTGGATAAAGAGGTTTCTCCTGAATTTCCTTTTGGATTTATTAGTGACTATCTCATATATATTGACCCTACACCTGGTCTCCTCTACAAGTGGTAATATTTTCTCTATGTCTACCCTATCAATCCCTTTCATAATCTTAAAGGCCTTTTTCAGGTCACCCCTCAGTCTTCAGTTTTCTAGAGAAAAAAAACCCATTCTGTTCAATATTTCCTGATGGGTATAACCTCTCAGTTCTGGTATTATTCTGGTAAATCTTTGGTGCACCTTCTCCAGTGCTTCCATTTCCTTTTTATAATATTGAAACCAGAACTGTTCACAGTTCTCTGTGTCGTGTAACCAAGGTTCTATACAAGTTTAACTTAACTTCTTTGCTTTGCAATGCTCTCTCTCTTGAAATGAACCCCAGTGTTTTTTTTTTTTTAATGGACATGTGCAAGATCATTGGATTTGTTTCTGGCTGCGGCAGAGATCACCTCTTACAGCAGGTAGATACTACAGGGAATTCAAGGCTCGACTGATCACCTGGACTAGTTTTGATCGCCTAGATGGGTCGGAGAGGAATTTCCCAGATCTTGTTTCCCCAAATTGGCGTGGTTTTTAAAATCTTTTTTTTTTTTTGTCCCTCTCAGGAGATCACATGGTTTCAGGTGGGGTGGAGTGTATATGTTGTGATACGCACGGTATCGTAATAGTGTGGGACAGGCTCAATGGACCAGAACGTCTTTCCTGTCTGTCATTGTTCGTATGTTGATATTGGTATGTGCAGAAAGCTGAGAGAGGGGAAGCTTGGGAAGTAAGTATTCAGGATTTTCATTGGGTCTGTATTCTCCAGTGGCTGAATAATGGGAAGTCAATAAACATAGGGGGAGAAATTCAGGAGAGCTCCATTTGGGGCGTCAACTTTTGAAATTTTGAAAATTTAGCGGCAGGCGCCAATGAATTGGAACTGCTACTAAATTGTGTTTCCCTGTCCCAGAAAGGAAGTGGCGCACTAAATCAAGCGCTAATGACCTCAGTCAGGTGCTACTGGGGCGCTTCCACCAGAACACGAATGGATTTCAGGTCAATGGCTTCAGCAAGTATCCTTCATACTGGTTCCTTCCAGCTCTCAAAGAGGAGGTTTTATCATTGTGCAGATCCTTACTTTCAGCATTGCTGGCTTTCAAAGTGACCTGTGAACAACTGAATCCCATGATGGCAATGGCTGATCTCACACCCAGGGAGAGAGCTTATCGGTTCACAGACATGGCATTGGAGGCATTGATGGCTGGAGGGGAGCAAAAAAAGGCAGTGCTGTTCCTGGACACTGGAAGGAAGTCATTGCCCCAGGTATTCAGGGCAATTTAACTGGCCTGTCCCACACCACAGGCTTTTATCACTTTGCACCTCTTGATGCACCGTCTGCATTCCTTGCTCCATTCCTGCCCCTGCCCTCACCTCAATGAGAGTCTTGTACATTTATGCTTTCAGATAATCAAGAACTAGATGACCAGCCTATCCCTGAGTGCCTCCCCCCCCCTCGCCCACAAGAGTGAGGAAGGAGAAGAGGATGAGGTGGGTGCATCTCTCACCCACAGGCACCACCTCAGTTACTAGCACTATGCATCTTTAAAGGCTAGTTTAGTAGAGGAGTCTGTACTGGGTGATGCACCGGGGATGAGCTGACAGCAGTAAGGCCAAGGGGAAAGGATGCCTCGGGAGCAAACTCCCCAGAGGGCAAGTTCTGCCACACAGGATTCAGATGAGGACCCCGATGGGGAGGCGTTCAGAAGAAGGATGATGGCCATGCACTCCAAGATAATAGGTGCAATGGCTAGGGTGCCCGAGAGCCTCCAACATTGCACAGAGCTCTACGCACACCATGGAGCCCATCATTTCCAATATGCAGAGACTGGTGGACTCTCAGAGAGACCGTGTGGAACCAGACCTCATGACACATGTCATGGGTGATGTGGCAGCTTCCATTGCAGCACAGGCGGAAGTCACGTAATGTCTTAGTGCTGTAATGCAGACAATAGTTGGTGGTATCGAATCCCAGACTGCTCTCATGCAGTCTCAGCAGGATATCCTGCAAGCTCTGACTGCTGTCATCATCACTGGGTCCACCACAATCCACCGGGGATCTCACGGTATCACAGCAGGCCACCAATCTGTGCTCCAGCAGATTGGGAGGGATGCTGAGGTACTGCCCCGGGGAATGGCAGTGGGTCAGTGGAGCAGGAACCTGCTGTCCTCTCTCAGAATGAGGGAATTCCTGATCCCACCACTGCCACTCTGCATTACTGCCTGTCTTCCAGCCAGCCCACACTGCTGCCACTGTGCAGTCTACAGCCGGTCCTTCTAGGCCCAGAGCTGGTTGAGTGCAAGGCCATCCGTAGTCTCTGGCATCAACACTCAGCAGTCTTCCACCAGTCCTGAAGCAGCCACTGGGGAGACATTACATAAGAGCAGTAGAGTAGGGAAAGGGACTGTAAAGTGGGGAGATAAGGGTTTGCACAAGGGTTATTATTCAATATTGATGATGTTTATATGTGGTGAATGGTTTTCCATAATTTTATTACTGGAGTGTTGAAGATTGGCAGATGTATTTCATTTGAGTTTTGGGGTCTGACATGGAATGACTATGATGGAATGATGGCGAGGTGCTCAGCAAATGGAAAGAGCACTGGAAGTCAGTGGAAATGCAGTCTGATGAAGCGGTCATTGACTGACCTTCCAGAAATCCACTTGAGTTGCTGTCTTCACCGTCACTGCAAAACACCCTCCTGTTCCTCCTGCTCCTCTTCTTCCTCCTCATCCTTGTCCTCCTCCTCCTCCTGAGGTGGTGCATCTATGCTTGGTGGCAATGGCTAGGACCAAGTTGTGAAGCATGCATCAGATGACGAAGAAAAGTGGCACCCGCTCAGCTGTGTACTGGAGGGCACCTCCCAAGCGGTCAAGGCAATGGAATATTGCTTCAGCACTCCGATGGTCTGTTCAATGATGTTCCTGGTGGCAGCATGGCTGTCATTATATGAGTGCTGGGCAGGAGTGTTGGGGTTGCAGAGGGGAGTTATGAGCCAGGTGGAGAGCAGATAGCCCTTGTCTCCCAGCAGGCAGCTGCGAGTATCAAATGGTGGCTGGAAGAGAGCTGGCGCACCGGTCTGGTGCAGGATGAAGGCATTGTGGCTGCTGCCAGGATAGCGGGCATTGACGATGAGGATTCGCTGTGTGTGGTCGCACATCAACTGCACTTTAAGTGAGTGGTAGCCTTTGCGGTTATGGAATAGTTCAGGATTGTTATGAGGTGCTTGCAAAGTGATGTGGGTGCAGCCAATGGCACCCTGCACCATGGGGAAACCCACTATCCTGGCAAAGTCATATGCACGCTTGTGCTGTTTCTCGCTGCTCCTTCAATAAAGAGCATTTGTCATCTGTCAGATGGAGCGATGGACGACAAGCTGGGATTTGTTTTGCATGCCACCTGTTGGGCACTGGAAGGATCCGGTGGCATAGAAATTGAGCGTGATGGTGACCGTGATTGCCACGGAGAGAACCGTAGTAACCCGAGTCTGAAGCTCCAGGTCTGGCTGTAGGAGGTGGCAGGGCTCTGTGACCATGTCCTTATTGAAGCAGAGCCATGATCTTATTGAATGGCGGAGCAGGCTCGAAGGGTTGAATGGCCTACTCCTGCTTCTAATTATTATGTTCTTATATTCGAACACACTGTTGCTCAGTTAAATTGATTTATGAGAACTGCTGCCATAATACCTGTTACACTTATTATAAATGGTCAGACTGAGTACTGTGTGTAAAGAGCAAGTGTGACCTTAGCTCCTTTATTAAGGTTCCAGAGTGCAGGTAACTCATGGGTGGCCTGCTTATATACTGTACTCCCAAGGGATGCTGGGATCCCTTGGGACTCCAACAGGTAGGCCCTCTGGTGGTCAGGTGTGATATAGGTTACAAGGGGTTAAATACATAACATCACTCCCTCGTGAAGTCAACAGTACACTTATTTACAAGGTGAGATGATCTGGGGCTTTGCGCTCCCTTGTCGATCGTCTCGGTACAAATGCTGGTGTAGGTGGGTTGGTCAGTTCTTCATTGGGCTATTGGGCAGCCGGCCTTGCTGGGCTGCTGGGGATGATGAGTTTGGTTTTGTGGTCAACTGTGATGTCAGTTGCCACTTGTGTGTGTGTTGGAAGGTCAAAGATGGTGGTGTCCTCTTCAAGTTGTTCGTAGCTGTTGGTGAGCCGGAATTTGATTTGGTCCAAGTGTTTTCTGTGCGTTTGTCCATTGTCAGTTTGACCTGAAATACCCTACTCCCCTCTTTGGCTGTGACCGTGCCAGCGAGCCATTTGGCACCATGTCCATAATTGAGCACAAACACAGGATTATTGACCTCAATATTGCGTGACAAATTTGAACAGTCATAGTACACACTTTGTTGATGCCGCTTGTCCTCCACGTGATCATGTAGATCAGGGTGGACCAGAGAGAGCCTTGTTTTGGGTGCTCTTTTCATGAACAGCTCAGCTGGGGGAATCCCGATGAGTGAGTGGGGTCTGGTGCGGTAGCTGAGCAGTATTCGGGACAACCGGGTCTGCAGGGAGCCTTCCGACACGCGTTTCAAGCTTTGCTTGATGGTCTGAACTGCCCATTCTACCTGGCCGTTGGATGCAGGCTTGAACGGGGCAGATGTGACATGTTTGATCCCATTGCGGGTCATGAGTTCTTTGAATTCAGCACTGGTGAAACATGGCCCATTGTCGCTGACGAGGACATCGGGCAAGCCGTGCGTGGCAAACATAGCACGTAGACTTTCAATGGTAGCCGTGGATGTGATTACATTATTGCACATTCAATCCACGACAACCAAAAACATTTTGCCTAGGAATGGGCTCACAGAGTCTACGTGGAACCTCGACCACGGTTTGGATGGCCAGGGCCACAAACTTAGCGGTGCCTCTCTGGGTGCATTGCTCAACTGAGAGCAAGTGTTGTATTGGCGCACATATAACTCTAAATCTGAGTCGATGCCAGGTCACCACACGCGGGATCTGGCTATGGCTTTTATCATTACAATGCCTGGGTGTGTGTTGTGCAGTTCGCAAATAAATATGTCTCTGCCTTTCTTGGGCATGTCCACAAAAGGACAAAAAGTCTTTTGTGGTCTTTTGCCCCACAACAGACAGTCTGCCTGCAGGGACAGCTCATCTTTGCATCTGTGTAACGGCTTAATCTCTTCCTGCATCTCCACTGGGACCAGCTCGCATGGAGGACACAGTTTTTTTTACCAAGGACGGTAATGGATCCTGGCTGGTCCAGGTCCTGATCTGGCAGGTCGTAACGGGGGATTTCTCATTCTCAAATGCCTCCATGACCATGAGCAAGTTCACTGGCTGTGCCATTTCCACACCGATGGCAATGATAACCGACTGAGAGTATCTGCGCAGTTCTCTGTGCCCGGTCTGTGGCGGATTACATAGTTGTATGCCGGCAACGTGAGCGCCCATCTTTGGATGCGGGCAGAGGCATTGGTGTTAATCCCTTTGCTCTCCGAGAATAGCGATATGAGCGGCTTGTGGTCAGTTTCAAGTTCGAACTTGAGGCCAAATAAGTACTGGTGCATTTTTTTTTACCCCATAAACGCATGCCAGAGTCTCTTTTTCAAACATGTTGTAGGCCCTTTCAGCCTTGGACAAAGTCCTGGATGCATACGCAACTGGTTGAAAAATTCCCGATTCATTAGCCTGTTGTAACACACACCCGACCCCTATGACTACGCATCGCAAGCTAACACCAATCGTTTGCATGGGTTATACAGGCCAAGCAGTTTTTTAGAACATAATAAATTTCTGGCTTTCTTAAAGGCAGTCTCTTGTGAATTCCCCCATACTCCCTTGCGCAGTAACACATGTAGGGGTTCTAGCAGGATGCTTAACCCAGGTAGGAAATTACTGAAATAGTTAAGGAGTCCCAGGAACAACTGCAACTCTGTCACGTTCTGTGGTCACGTGCATTCTTGATCGCTTCCGTCTTGGCGTCGGTGGGTCTGATGCTGTCTGCTGCGATTCTCCTTCCTAAGAATTCGACGCCCTGTGCCAGGAAAACACACTTCGAGCGTTTCAACTGACTAAGAACCTTCTCCAGATTCTTCAAGTGCTCCATTGTGTCCTGTCCTGTAACCAATATGTCATCCTGGAAGACCACTGTGTAAGGAATCGACTTTCGCAGGCTCTTCATGTTTGGCTGGAAGATCGCTGCGGCCGACCGAATCCCAAATGGACACCGGTTGTAGATAAACAGACCTTTGCACGTGTTGATGCAGGTGAGGTCTTTTGAAGACTCCTCCAGCTCCTGCGTCATGTAGGCCGAGGTCAGGTCCACCTTGGTGAACGTCTTTCCTCCAGCCAGTGTCACGAATAGGTCGTCTGCTTTGGGTAGCGGGTACTGGTCCTGCAGCGAAAACCGGTTAATCATTACTTTATAGTCCCCGTAAATTCTAACTGTACCATCCTCCTTGAGTACCGGAACAATCGGACTGGCCCAGTTGTTGAATTCCACTGGCGCGATGATGCCTTCATGTTGTAGCTGTCCAGCTCGATTTCCATTTTTTCATGCATCATGTACGGTACCGCCCGAGCCTTGTGGTGGATGGGTCGCATACTGGGAACCAAATGGATCTGCACTTTCGCTCCCGAAAAGCTTCCAATGCCTGGCTCGAATAACGAAGGGAAGTTGCTTAGAACCTGGGTACATGCGGTGTCGTCGACGGACGAAAGCGCTTGGATGTCGTCCTAGTTCCAGCGGATTTCCCCCGCCAGCTTCTGCCAAACAATGTGGGGCAATCCCCTGGCACAATCCACAGTGGGAGTTCGTGTACTGCTCCATCATCGAAGACTTCGACTTCAGCACTGCCAATTACGGGGATTAGTTCCTTCGTGTAAGTCCTTAGTTTGGTGTGAATGGAGCTGATCTTGGGCTGTGTGCCTTTTTTCCCCACAGCCTGTTGAAGGCAGTTTTACTCATTATGGACTGACTTGCCCCCGTGTCCAGCTCCATAGACACTGGAATGCCGTTCGGTTCAACTTTCGACATTATTGGTGGGCATTTCGTCGTGAACGTGTATACACCGTACACTTCTGCCTCCTCCGTACGAGTTTCCAATTCTGTCTGATCCACTGTGGATTGATCTTCCTCTGCAACGTGGTGGTTTGCAGGGTATGCAGCTCGTCTGCACATTCATTGGAGGTGTCCCATTGTTCTGCAACCATTGCACGCATAGTGCTTGAAGTGGCATTGATGGGGCCGATGATCACCTCCGCAATGCCAACAGGGTGTTAACTACCTTGCATTAACTGATGATGGCAGATTCTGGGTCAACTGAGGTCGGGCCACAGCAGCCAGCGTGTACGTTCTGCCCTGTACATTTCTGCTCAAGACCGATGTTACTTTATGCACTGTACTGGCCGAAACTTCTTTGTTCTGCAATATCTGCTTGGTGTTGTCACTGGTAGACTTTAATGCCTGGGCTATCATTATGGCTTTACTCAGATTCGGAGTTTCTAAAGTCAACAGTTTGCGAAGGATTGTCTCATGTCCGATGCCCAGTACAAAAAAGTCTCTGAGCATTTGTTCTAGGAATCCCTCAAACTCACAATGTCCTGCAAGGTGCCTTAGTTCAGCGACGTAGCTCGCCACTTCCTGGCCCTCCGATCGTTGACACGTGTAGAACCGATATCTTGCCATCAAAATGCTTTCCTTAAGATTTAGGTGCTCCCAGACCAGCTGACACAGTTCTTCGTAGGATTTCTCTGTTGGTTTTGCCGGGGCCAAGAGATTCTTCATGAGGCCATAGGTTGTTGCCCCATAGACAGTTAGGAGGATCGGCCTTCGTTTGGCAGCAGTTTTGTCCCCTTCCAGCTCATTGGCCACAAAGTATTGGTCGAGTCTCTCTACGAAGGCCTCCCAATCGTCCCCCTCTGACAACTTCTCCAGGATACCGATTGTTCTTTGCATTTTCGCACAATTGTTCATTACCTCGTCGCCATTTGTTGCACTTATTATAAATGGTCAGACTGAGTACTATGTGTAATGAGCAAGTGTGACCTTAGCTCCTTTATTAAAGTTCCAGAGTGCAGGTACCTCATGGGTGGCCTGCTTATATACTGTGCTCCCAAGGGATGCTGTGATCCCTTGGGACTCAAACAGGTAGGCCCTCTGGTGGTCAGGTGTGATGTAGGTTACAAAGGGTTAAATACATAACAATACCTTGGATGGGTAAGGCTTTCTGTTGAAAGTGCACTTGGCCATCCTACCTCTGGCGACATTTTGCTCTTTTTCTCTATGCCCCAGTTGCCTCCAATATTGACGCTGGACACGAGGTCCAGTGCCAGCACAGGCCCCATGAAACGATTCAGATATCACAGTCTCAAAACTGCCCTCAATTAAACTGAAGAATCTTTTTGAGCCACAACACTGATAGAAATGCAAAACGCTCAAATCGGTCAAAATATTTCTGTGCCAATCTCAAAGAACGAACGCTGCCTTGTTGGCCAACTAAAACTGAATCGATTTCAATGCCTTTAAAAAGCACCCCTCCAGCCGACATCAGACTGAAAGCCGCCTCCTCAACTTGTTGTTGTTAAAGGCAGGCACACAAGCAGGGGGCGAGAGCAAATTTGTCTTCCGTGGCACTACCAGGGAGCCGTGCACAGCCATGATGTCCCGATTCCAGGCGCAGCAGATCGGGATGCATCGCCATAGTGCCGCCGCAAAGTTCCTGTCGAATATGGCGGGAGTCGTGTTAGCGCAAAGCCTGGGTGTTAACAGGAGGCACGAATGAGCCCAATTTCTCTCCCATATTGGCACAAATGTTTATGCTGTGATCATGTGCCCAGAAATAGCTTGCCTCCCTCTCATATAATTGTTTGTGGTACTGAATTGCTGACCAAGGAGTCATGGAAGTGGCATTTAAAGCCATGTGACACTTTCTTCCAACAAGCTGCACGCTCTGCTCCTTCCCTCCAAATGTCTCAACAAACTCCTACTAAGCAGTCGGAACACAGCCTCGTTATTCTTATTCCGCTTCCTCCAACGGCAACCACAAACCATCAAACTCCTCCACAGATGATCAGATTCCCAGTTGAAGCAACAGGCTTTAAATATTTCTGCACAAAATAAGTTCCACCTCACCGAGCATCTCTGCCCAATCAGAGGCAGCTCTCTATCAGAGCTCTGATTACTAAGAATGAGAATACTACATTGTGATTGGTGGTCCAGGCCCACGTGATCGCAGGAAGCGCTAACGCTCCTGGGATGCGTAGACCTTTGCGCTGAGCTGCACGTCTAGGCCTCAGAGTGGAAATGTTCGTTCCTCCAG
Organism: Pristiophorus japonicus; assembly: GCF_044704955.1. Classification (NCBI taxonomy): domain Eukaryota; kingdom Metazoa; phylum Chordata; class Chondrichthyes; family Pristiophoridae; genus Pristiophorus; species Pristiophorus japonicus. The sequence goes on along the minus strand of NC_091986.1, from coordinate 93,146,825 downwards.
GACCACTAGGCACTTTTGTAAAAAAAAACTTTGGTCAAAGGCCTTCTGACCGCAATTTTGCTTGTTGGTAATTGGAGGACATTTTTTGGGGAGGATAAATTTTTCATGAAATATGGAGTTTATCTGATTCGGCTGAGGGCCAGAAGGCGAGCTCAAAAATGTATAAAATGCCAATGAGAAACACCGAAATTGGTTTGGATAGAGGATACCGCAACTCAAATTGTATGTAGTTTCACTAGGGCTGGGGAACCATGGGGTAGCTGATGGTAGTAATATTAATACAGTAACTTTGAATTACAGTACTAAAATAGTTTACATGGGATGAACCATGTAAAGTATACACAGAATTACTTGAAATATTTTTATGTTAAATCTAGATTAAAAATAAATTAAATGTAAGAATTGCAGGCATATGCTTCCAGTCACAATTGATATAATAGGCATCTCTAAAAATTGGTTGGAGAAAAGTGATGGATGTAAAGTGCAGTTTATAAGGTACAAGGGATTCTGAAAAAATAGACTGACTCACAAAGGAGGAAATGTAACTTTAGTTGCACAAGAGATAAATGTAACTTTAGTTGCACACTGTGAGAGAGAAGAAGGGAGTTGAACTGGTTTGAGTGCAGCCGGATCATGGAACTGGTCCAAAGTTGAATTATTTGTCAATGCTGCCAGTGATTGCTTCCTGATTCAAAATGTCAGCAAAAATATTAGAGAGGACAACTTATTAGATTTAGTACCTTGTAATGATCCTGAGATAATATCCAATCTCTATATGAGGAGCATACGAGGAGTAGTAGTGATTATAGATATGGCTCCTATATGGTTCAGAGATATGGACTATATACAGCAGATACCTCAAAACGCTGGAGACGTGCCACCAGCGCTGTCTCCGCAAGATCCTGCAAATTCATTGGCAGGAAAGATGCACCAATGTCAGTGTTTTCGCTCAGGCCAACATCCCCAGCATCGAAGCACTGACCACGTTCGATCAGCTCCGTTGGGAGGGCCACATCGTCCGCATGCCTGATACGAGACTCCCAAAACATGCACTCTATGTGAAGCTTCGACACGGCAAGTTAGCCCCAGGTGGGAAGAGGAAACGCTTCAAGGGCTCCCTCAAAGCCTCTTTGATAAAGTGCAATATTCCCACTGACACCTGGGAATCCCTGGCCCACGACCGCCCAAAGTGGAGGATGAGCATCCAGGAGAATGCTGAGCACCTCGAGTCCCATCGCCGAAAGCATGCAGAAACCAAGCATGTCAACCCAGGCTCCCGACCCGCCCTTTCCTTCAACCACTGTCTGCCTCACCTGTGACAGAGACTATAATTCCCGCATTAGACTCTTCAGTCACCTGAGAACTCACTTTCAGAGGGGAAGCAAGTCATCCTCGACTCTGAGGGACGGCCTACGATGATGATGAGCAGTGATTATTGTACTGCTAGATTTCAGTTGATGAGGCAACTCAAGGCTGCTAATAATTTAATGTTAGATATCGATTTCAGGAGGGCTACATTTTCATTTATGAAGAAAGATTTGGGGAAAGTACATTGAGGTATACGGTTAGGTAAGGAGAACTGTGAAACCAAAGATAAAAGGAATGTACTTAAATCTATGCTGACGGATAAAGACTGTTTGTCTGTCCCTGGCATCAAAGAAATGTTGAAGGTAAACCTTCAATGGCTAAATGGTGAGCTTTGTTGGGAAATTAGTCTAAAGAGAAATATTTTACTTTGTATAACAGGTGCAATCACCAGGCGCATAATCACAAATATAAATAAAATCTAAGAATAGCTAAAGCCAGTATCAGGAATACTAAAAAGACATTACAATAAAAGAATAGTGGACAGTTGTAGTCGTGATGGCAAGGTTTTTTTCAATTGTGTTAGAAGCCAGGAAATAACTGAAGACCACATTGGTCTTTGTGAGATTTTTCAAATATTTGTTCTCAGGATGTGGGAAACACTAGAAAAGCTACATTTATTGACCATACCTGGTTGGCCTTGAGAAGGTGATGTTGAACCTACTCCTTGAATCACTGCAACCCTTGTGTTGAAGATGCTCCCTCATGGTGTTAGTTCATAGAATCATAGAGTGTTTACAGCACAGAAGAATACCATTCAGCCCAGCGAACCCGTGCCGGCTCTCTGCAAGAGCACTTCAGCTAATGTCACTCCCCCACTCCTACCCCATAGCCCTGTGAATTTTTTTCCTTCAGATCCTTCAGGTTATATTGCCTCTCCTCGTTCTTCCTACCAAAATGTATCACTTCTCATTTTCCTGTGTTAAATTTCATCTGCCACGTGTTCGCCCATTCCACCAGCCTGTCTATCTCCTTTTGAAGTCTAACACTATCCTCCTCACTGTTTACTATACATCCAAATTTTGTGTCATCTGAAAATTTTGAAATGATGTCCTGTACACTCAAGTCCAAGTCATTAATATATATAAAGAAAAGCAATGGTCTTAGTACTGACCCTTGGGGAACACCACTGTTTACTTTCCTCCAGTCTGAAAAACAACCGTTCACCACTACTCTCTGTTTCCTGTCACTTGGACAATTTCGTATCCACGCTGCCACGAGCCCTTTTATTCCATGGGTAACAATTTTGGTGGCTAGCATATTATGAGGCACGTTATCAAAAGCTTTTTGGAAGTTCATGTACACCACATCATCAACCCAAAAGAACATACACTGGCTAAAACATGCACTACTAAACAAAATCACTGTCTCCATGAAGAATAAGATCCAGGTTAAAACAACATACAGTGCAACACTGAGGACCGGTGACATGCAGTAATTTCCTTGTTGCTATGGTGGAGTCTAACTCCCCCCTGCCAGCGAATTACCCAGTCACATGAAGCTCCCTCCCCAGAATAGCCCGAAATAGCCCGAATAGCCCGAAAACTCTGAGCCCTTTACACCCCACACAGCTCGCCTGGCGCTCTGGTTACTGGCTTGGGACACTCGCGACCATGCTCACCAGTTGGTCTCGATCGCTCAGCTGGTCCTCCTTCTTGTCACGTTGGTCTTGGTGGAGCGAGAAAGAGAGGGGAACGTTCGAACGTTGGAGAACGCTCCAGAATGCTGGAGAATGGTGGAAAAGAGTCTATCTTTAAAGGAGTCCTGCTGCCCTTATCTCTCCCGCCAATCTTTGAAATCATTTTGCTTCTAAGTACTCCAGTGCTTAGTCAGTGATGGGCCAACAGACCGATGTGTAATGCACTGGGTCTGGGACATTTCTCAGCTTTTGTGTAGGGAAGAACTGGCCCCTCTTGGTCGGGCCAGGCTAGTGGGTCCATTGTTCTGCTTCTCTTTTGAGATGGAGGTGACAAGTGCCTTTGCATATTAGAGTGGTTTTCCAATAGTTTATGCATGCCCCAGATATCTGAGCCCCTTTCCTTTTGCTAGGGCGAACCCATACGTTCTGGATGACTGACAATTCTTCGTCACACCAACTGCCATGCGATCTCTGCAGTTTTAACAAACCAGCCTTTTCATATATCTGCACAGGGTGACCTCATCACAGGAAAAGTAACCTCAGAGAAAAAACCCATAAAATCCACAAAATATTCTCGACTGAGTCCATTCTTTAAATAGAGACTTTGCGATCTCTTCAGTCCCCCGTTTGATGCTTTTGCTTTCCAGAAAACACCACTCGATTAGAGAGCAAAGGCCAAAATCTCCCACAAGTGAAGTTGTTCCCCTGATTTTATGTTTTAAAAATCCCAGAACTGTATCTCTCGTGGCGTGTCACAGTTCCCTTCTACAAATTTAAAACATAAGAAAATGGCTTCTTCACACATAAGATCCACAAGACGTGACCAAAAAAAATATAATCACTGCGCACATCACACAGTGCAGCATTGACAGGTGGTGACACATTATAAAAACTACAACAGCGCACATCGTGCAATACAGAGTGTGAAACTATAACCAGAATATAATACACTTGCTTACAGAACTTTGGTACATTACAAGTTTTGGCAGGGAGAAACCATCATCAACAATTACACCTCTCCGAATTGATCTAACATCCCTTGCCACTGTGTTCGGAGCATCTGTCTCCGTCGCCTGCAGCTGGTGTACAACAAATAGCTTACAAGCAACAATTGTATGATGACTAATGCACGGGAACAGACGCAGATCCAGGGGGGAATCTCTGCATTCAGACTGGTGTCCCACCACAGTGGCAAGACAATCCCCTTGACCCCTCCCCCACTTCCACTGTCTTTTGCTCTAAAGTGTAAAAATGTTTCTGGGAGAGCTCAACGGCCTTTATTAACTCAGTGAGGGGTTCCAGCAGAAAAGGAATCGGGTATGCAAAATGTCTCACATAGTCCTGGAGATGCGTGAAGGTGCTATTTACAGTGAGGGTCGAGGGTTCAGGGATGGGAGTAATTCGCTCTTGTGCCACTTGAACCTCCGCCTTGGATTTGAAACAAATACTGCTATCACTTGCCGGACACCACATGTCCTGGCTGTACCGGTAACGGAGCGCACTTGTGGTGACACAGTATGTCCCACTCCCCATGTATGCTACCTGTGGAGGTACGTGATCTGGTGCCTTCATTTCCATGGTGCCATTGATAGGTTCCGTGCCTGCAGAAGCAAACCCACATTCTGATCGAGCAAAAGCATTCAGTGCTGGTGACACAGTATTACGTGTGCACCCCGGCTCTGGCAATCGGAGAGGTCAGTGCCTGTCATAGCATGCTCCCACTTTATAACATATGGTGGGACAGCTTTAAAACGAACATGCACTCCTCCACGAATGACCCTGATATTCTCATCCCTGTATACCGGTGCTGGTTGGGATGACCTATCCATGGCCAGCATCCTCACTACATTTCCCATTACTGTATGGTTGGACCGCCCGCAATCTACAAGGACAGGATAGGCTTCAGAGGCTAAACAAAGTTGGCACGGGTTCAATGAATTTCTATCCGTGTGCAGTGCAGCGAGATGCTTGTTGCTTATCCATGAAGGGACGTGACCTTGCCTCAGGTCCTCCAGGCAAGCAACCATGCTCCATACAACACACACACCTCATTCCGTGCAGCCTGCTCCGAGGCGTTCCTGTCCTCCCGTATCAAATCATTTACAGTTTTAGCGTGCCTCTACAGGTCCGTAATGACCTCCTTTAAATGAACGGTCATTGCCTGGTCCTCATGAAGCTCTGAACCCATCACTGTGCTCTCGCCCCCTAGAAACTTACGCAGTTGGTTCTTTAACCCAGTGATCTGCATCTGGAGTTGTACATCATCCATTCTATTAACAATACCTGTTCCTGTACTGAACGCTGTGGCTACATCGTTCCAGGTCCCTCTTCTCTGCCTCCCCGACCCTACACTATTCCCAACATTCAGATTATAAAGCCATTCTTTATCTACATTTCCATAGTCCAGTTCATAAAATTCCTGAGACATCACTTTTAACAGAGCTTCATAAAGCTTCTCCATCTTCTTCGGGCATCACACAGGCAGGTGGACTTCAGTCAGGTTCAGGATCATGGATGCCACGGAGTAGTGCACGTTCTGAAACAAAATTTTGTCAGTGGGGATTAACACCAACCCATTCCCTGGACCCCTGGTGGTGGTGGGACACCTATCTACAGTCGTCTGTACTGTCGGGGCTCTGGGCGGGGGCTTCCTGGTGTATGAGATGAGCTCTGTGGCGTTGATGGTGTTCGGGGGATTTGGGATCACACAGGAGTCCACACTCCAATCCCAACCAATCCCACCCCCGGCGTCCTGCCATCACCTGCTAAACGCAATCGACACACCAGTTGGGCAGATCTTTTCCGACCCCCTCGTACAAACATATAAAATCCTTCCTCGGATTCCCACCACTTATCCCAACACACATTCACTCCTCCCTGAGAACCCGTGATCGTCTGGTACGTGTCGTTACTTAGTCTTTCTCAGTCAGCTGTCTGGTCCCCTGTGTCCATGCTCAGTTTCCTGAGCCACCACCACCTGCCCAGTGGAATGTGTCCCTACAGCTGAGGCTCACCCGTTTATCCTCCGTTACCCTAACCCGGGAGGTGGTGACCCCTGTTCTCGGGCATGGGATGGACGCTTCACCATAAGTGAACTTGTCATGGCTGGCATACTGGGTGGAATTCGACCCCAGCAATCCCGGCCATCTCTCCTTGTGGAGATAGACGCTCGCCCCATCCTTCGAGTTACCTCCAGTAGTCACGGTCGGTCCGTCTCCGCCGGTGCAGCCGAAAACAATCGATTCCTCGGTGTCGCCCCTGCGACTCGTGCTGGCTTCAATAATGACGGTCAGGATTACTATGACTGACTTCATCTTGTGCTTAGGCGTTCCCTGAAAATTCACAGAATGCAACGTTGTCCTTGGAGTGATGCCTCACCTTGCCAGACGCTGCTACACATGATTACCTTTGGTAACCAGAATATACAGACAAGCTAAGGCAACATGCAGGAAAGAAAAAAGTTATGTACAGTGCCAGCAGTCTCCAGGTGGCCACACTAGGTCTCTTGACCCTGGGCCTCTTACGACCCCGGCATCTTTCGTTCACTGGTGTGTAAGGAGGCATCCATGGCGCCCTTGGCCATGGGATCCTGGCACTCCTCCTGCCCCCACAGGTGAATGGCTGGTCCCTCTGAGGGCTCCTCACAGTCCCAGATTATGGGCTGGAGACACACACCTGTAGCACAGCTCACCACTCCCTGCTGTTTCCTCCTCTTATCAGCTCTTTCCCCAGGGTTGAAAAGCTTGCACTGATTGATATGGGACCACTTAGTGCATCGAGACATTTTGACCACATATACCATCGGACTTGCCTTATCCACGATACTGTATGGTCCCATGTATAGCGGTTCAAAAGTCCCTACCCTGGCACAGTTTCTGACCATTATTTGATCTCTGATTCACTTGTGATGCCTCTGAGGCTCAAGCAATAAACGATTTCTACGATGTTGCTTCCCCATGTTACTGGCAGCCTGCCAATGGATGAGAAGCGGTGCCAGTACATGGCTGGGCGTTCTCATGACCCTGCCAGTCATGAGCTCATGCGGGGAATACCCTGTGCTTCTAGATGGGCTGGCTCGGACCCCCATCAGAACTAATGGCAAGACCTCCACCCATTTTCTAAGCGAATCTCCCGTTTCCTTTCGTAATCTTTCCTTGGTGGTCCTATTCATTCGCTCCACAATCCCCTATTGTGTTCCTAACACAGATGAGACTGCACGCAGGAAGGATAAAGTAACAGTGACCTCAGTCTCTAATAAGACACTCCAGAGTGAGGAACAGGCTTTAGGGGCCGGCTTATATACAGTGCTCCCAAGGGATGCTGGGATCCCTTGGGACTTCAGGGGATGCGCTCCCTGGTGGCGGAACATGGGAGTGCATGCTTTACAGATACACAACATTCTCGATGACTGCGGGTTGTGGGCGACGTGCCATTTACCCTCTACACCTCGCATCTTCAGAGTCGCCTGCATGACTGCCCCTGTAAAGTGACTCCCCTGATCAGACTCCTCATACTGTGATAGCTCCCACCGAGAGAACACTTGTCTCACTAGAATCCTTGTGGTCCCCAATGCTGTTCGGCAAGTGAATGTTTCTACCCATTTAGGGAACACATCTACCAGGACCAGGCAGTATTATAACCCCCCTGCGGGGTGAGCAATGGTCCGATATAATCGACCTGTATGGACTGCCATGGTCCCCCCACTCTCCTAGTCTGTCCCATGGATACCTTCCTTTTCTGGGGGTCAGGGTTGTTTGCAGCACACACCAAGCAATCTGCACAGAAGTTGCAGACGTCCTCCCTCAGTTGTGGCCACCACCCTGCCTGTTCCACTCGATGCCAAGTGGTCTCTGACCCGGGGTGCCCCGCTCCTGGACCCTCGTGGGCCAACTGAAGGAATTCTCTCTGGTGCTGCTGTGGGACTACCCACTGTTCCCCTTTGAAAACCATCCCTTCCTTTACCGTAATGCCTGCCACTCTGTATGGATCCTGTACCTTATCTCCCTTTGCCAGCGTCTCCAGAACAGTCTTTAGGACAGGATCCTATATCTGGACCATCTTTAGGTCTGGGGCCAATGCTACCTCTGCATTCCCTTGTGTCCCACCTCTGTCTCTGATCGCGGTTACCAGATTTGACCCATAAGGATCCCAAAACTTGCCCGTTTGGGCACCTTCCTTGGCCAGTACATCTGCCTCCTGATTGCCTTTCGCATGGAGTTCTGTCTTAGAATGGGCCTTGACTTTGTGGATATAGAAATCCCCCTCTGTTCCTATCGATGTTATGATCTGTTGCGACAATGGCTTGGTTGCTAGGGGTTTCCCGTCTGCAGCTGTGAATCTGCGATGAGACCAAATGGCCAAATATTCTGTACATGAATTGCAAGTGAACATGCTGTCTGAGCAAATCGTGTAGGGTGTCGGGAACTCTTCAGAGTGGGTAACAACATACACCACTACTAACAGTTCAATGTGCTGGATGCTCATGGTGCTCGGGAGTTTAATGGCCTTGGCAATGCCTACCTTTGGGTCAAAAATCCCGCATCCAGTGTGTCGCTCTCCTGCCACCACTGTACTGGACCCATCTACATAGATCTCACGGCCCGTGGGATGGATCCCAGCCCGAAACCCTATGTCTACATCCCATACTCCTTCAACAGAACATATGTGAGCCACCCCTGGGTAGATCAAATTTGCAGCGAGCTTGGGCTCACAGAGGCCTTTCACGCTCAAATTCATCTGCGAGAACAGTAAAGTCCAGCGAGCAACGTGTGCACTACTCACCGTGCCATCCTTTATCCTCCCATCTAGAAGCATCTGAGTGGGCGTATGTTGGGTTAAGAGAGTTATCGGGGACACCCCCATAAAGATTTGTGATCTCTTCACGGCCCAATGTGTGGCAAGTAGATGCCTCTCACAATTAGAGTACGCCCTCTCTACATCAGTGAGGATTCTTGATGAGTATACCACAGGCCTCAGAGGCTTACCATGCCGCTCCTGGAGCAGCACTGTGCTTAAACTGTCTCCTGTGGCAGCTACCTCCAAAAAGGATTCCTCTCCCCCATCAATTGCCCCTAAAGCCGGTGCGGTCTGCAGATCTAGACAACTAAAAGCTGCCATGCAGTCCTCATCCTAATCCCAGCCAACTCCCTCATCTAGCCGGGCTATTCCTGGAGCTACCAAGCAGACCATCCCTTTGGCCTTGGATGAAGCATCGGTTAAATTCCGGATTTGCTCCTGGCAAGGAACATAATTACCCGTATCAAACCCTCTAGTGCTGGTGACTCTGTATGCCATCTGAATATCCTTCAACTGCTCTTCCAGCGCCTTTACCTCACTCGACAAGCGAGCGTTCTCCTCCCTAACTGCCCTCTCGTTCCCCTTTGCCTCAGTTACCTGGCATTGCAGGAACTCCTTATGGTTACAGAAGGTTTCCTCCTGGCTTATTCTTCCCCTCTTCTCATCCCTTAGCTGCATGCATAACCTGCTCCCTACTACAGCCCTTGCGTCTGACTGTGCCTCGGTCTCCCTGAGCTCTGCCTCTAACTTACCAACCTGCTCATCTAGCAGTTGGACTTGTCTTTGTAGACAGATGAACCATATCGCCTTTTCAACGCTGCACCTATGCTCCTTGCCCTCCGTCCATTCTGCCGCTGCGTCCGCTGGACGCTCAGCACGCAACAAACCTCGCACCCACTTCTTAGCGATGTTAAACTTCTTAAATACATTTGAAGAAATCCCTTCCTCCATTTGGGATTTTTTGCCAGAAGCGCTGTCCATAACTGATTTACATTCTTTTAACCCAGGTCCCTTTGTGGTTGCCATGAGATGTAAGCGATTTAGATTCTGGCCCAATGGCTAGATGGACGGTTCGAATTGCCCCCGTCTTACAAGAATTCTATACCCGGGGATTATTATTCAGAGTGTAAATGGAATATGTCACGGACAGGAATGCTTCGGTAAAAAAATCGCCCTTATTTATTTGGTCTAACATACACTGGCTAAAACATGCACTACTAAACAAAATCACTGTCTCTGTGGAGAACAAGATCCAGGTTAAAACAACATACAGTACAACACTGAGGACCGGTGACATGCAGTAATTTCCTTGTTGCTATGGTGGAGTCTAACTCCCCCCTGCCAGCGAATTACCCCGTCACATGAAGCTCCCTCCCCAGAATAGCCCGAAATAGCTTCACTTCCAAGAAAACTCTGAGCCCTTTTCACCCCACACAGCTCACCTGGCTGGTTACCGGCTTGGGACACTCGCGACCATGCTCACCAGTTGGTCTCGATCACTCAACTGGTCCTTCTTCTTGTCACATCGATCTTAGTGGAGTGAGAGAGAGAGGGGGAACACTCGAACGCGGAGAACGCTCCAGAATGCTGGAGTATGGTGGAAAAGAGTCTATCTTTAAAGGAGTCCTGTTGCCCTTATCTCGTCCGCCAATCTTTGAAATCATTTTGCTTCTAAGTACTCCGGTGCTTAGTCGGTGATGGGCCATCCGACGCATGTGTGTTGTGTTGTGTCTGGGACATCGCTCGGCTTTTGTGTAGGGAAGAACTGGCCCCTCTTGGTCTGGTCAGGTAGTGGGTCCATTGTTCTGCTTCTCTTCTGAGATGGAGGTGAGAAATGCCTTTGCATATTAGAGTCATTTTCCAATCCTCAGATATCTGAGCCCCTTTCCTTTTGCTCGGGCGAACCTGTACATTCTGGATGACTGACAGTTCTTTGTCACAGCCAACTGCCATGCGGTCTCTGCAGTTTTAACAAACCAGCCTTTTCACGTATTTGCACAGGGTGACCCTATCACGGGGAAAGTACCCTCAGAGAAAAAAACCCATAAAGTCCACAAAATATTCTCGACTGAGTCCATTCTTTAAACAGAGACTTTGCAATCTTTTCAATTACTGGCATTCTTTTACTTCCTGCTACTCTGAAAGTTATGCTGTCCTTTAACTGGCAGCAACCTTTTAAAAACTACATCACAACCTTAAATCCATTTTTTCCAGCATTGGTAAATCTATCAGGAGTAGCATTACCATTCAAAGGTGCTCAGCTTAGAGAATGAGGAACCTGGGATGAAATTGCGGTGTGTTAATAGCTGATTAACTTTGGTGGGTGGTATTCCCACTCCATTGCTACCCACTGCAGGAATTCAACCCCATTCGGATACTATGTTGTTGTGGCTATCAAGTGCTAATAATATACAGTAGATACCTAAATCTTCTGCTAACATAAGAACATAAGAAATAGGAACAGAAGTAGGCCATACAGCCTCTTGATCCTGCTCCGCCATACAATAAGATCATGGCAGATTTTCAACCTCAGCTCCTATATCTGTTGATTCCCTTAGAATCCAAAAATCTATCGATCTCAGCCTTGAATATATTCAGTGACTAAGCATCCACAGGCCTTTGGAGTAGACAATTCCAAAGATTCACAACCCTCTGAGTGCAGAAAGGTGTCCTCATCTCATGCCTAAATAGCCGACCCCTTACTTTGAGACTATGACCTCTTTGTCTACACTCTCCAACCAGGGGAAACAGCCTCTCAGCATCTACCCTATCAAGCCCTCTCAGAATCTTATATGTTTCAATGAGATCACCTCTCATTCTTCTTACCTCCAGAGAATATAGACCCATTCTACTCAGTCTCCCCTCATAGGACAACTTTCTCATCCCAGGATTTAATCTAGTGAACCTTCTTTTCACCACCTCTAAGGCAAGTATATCCTTCCTTAGGGACGGAGAAAAAAAACTGCAAACAGTAGTCCAGATGTGGTCTCACCAAAACCCCGTACAATTGCAGCAAGACTTCCCTACTCTTGTACTCCAATCTCCTTGCAATAAAGGCCAACGTACTATTTGCCTTCCTAATTGCTTGCTGTAACTTGCATGCTAACTTTCTGTGTTTAATGTACAAGGACACCCAAATCCCTCTGAACACCAACATTTAATAGTTTCTCACCATTTAAAAATATTCTGTTTTTCTGTTCTTCCTACCAAAGTGAATAACCTCACATGTCCCCACATTATACTCCATCTTGCTACCTTATGGCCTACTCACTTAACCTGTCTATATCCCTTTGCAGCCTCTTTGTGTCCTCCTCACAGCTTACTTTCCCACTTTACTTTGTATCGTCAGCGAACTTGAATACATTACACTCAGTTCCCTCATCTAAGTCAATAATATAGATTGTACAGAGCTGGGGTCCCAGCAATAGTTCTTGCGGTACCCTTCTAGTTATAGGCTGCCAACCTGAAAATGACCTGGTTATTCCTACTCTCTGTTTTCAGTCCTTTAAATAATCCTCTATCCATGCTAATATATTACCCCCAACTCCACGAGTCCTTATCTTGTGCAACAATCTTTTGTGTTGCATTTATTGAATGCCTTTTGAAAATCCAAATACAAAACGTCCACTGATTCCCCTTTATCAATCCTAGTAGCTACATCCCCAAAAATCTAAAGGGCCCCTAAGCCTCCACTATGGCCGCAAGGAAGCACACGCTCATTATGAGTCAGAAGTGTAATGCTAGGGTTGCCAACTTTGGTTGTCGGCATTCCTGGAAATTTGATCACATGATGTTCTGACTTGTATATGGAGAAAGAATCAGACTGAACACTGTGAGCTCAAAGTAAAGAGTGACCTTAGTCTTTTATTGCAGGTCTCCAGAGTGCCTCTCCAACCTGTGAAGCCTCCTTAAATACCTGTGCTCCCAAGGGTTTATGGGATCCCTTGGGACTCCAGGGGATGAGCTCTCTGGTGGCTGTACAGAGTAAATACATTTACATATATAACAATACTCCCCCCCCCCAAAGTCAATAGTGTAACTAGTTACAATGTGAGTCGGTCTGGGGCCCTTCTTGCCCTGGTTGATCGTCTCGGTGTGAAAACTGGTGTTGTTGAATCATTTGTTGGGCCCTTGCTGGGCTGCTGTGCAACTGGCCTTGCTGGGCTGCCTAGTGTGTTGGGCCCTGCGGGGCTGCTGTGGATGATAGTTGCCACTGGTGTGTATGTTGGAGGATCAAAAAAGGTAGGGTCCAAGGTGGGTTGCTCAGGATAGTCCGTGAATCTGAGTTTGATTTGGTCCAAGTGTTTCCGGTGAATGAGACTATTTGAAAGTTTGACCCGAAACACCCTGCTCCCCTCGTTGGCCCCGACAGTGCCGGGAAGCCACTTGTGACTTTGTCCATAATTTAATATAAATACAGAATCATTGATTTCAATCTCGCGTAACACATTTGCGCTATCATGGTATGCACTTTGTTGAAGTCGCCTGCTCTCTACCTGTTCATGCAGATCAGGGTGAACTAACAAGAACCTTGTCTTAAGTGCTCTTTTCATGAGCAGTTCAGCAGGTGGGATCCCAGTGAGCGAGTGGGGTCTCATGTGGTAGCTAAGCAGGACTCGGGATAGGCGAGTCTACAGTGAACCTTCAGTTACCCTCTTCAAGTCTTGCTTGATGGTTTGCACTGCTCTCTCTGCCTGATCATCGGACGCTGATTTAAATGGGGCAGATGTGACATGTTTGATCCCGTTATGGGTCATGAATTCTTTGAACTCAGCACTGGTAAAACATGGCCCGTTGTCACTCACCAGGACATCAGATAGGCCGTGTGTGGCAAACATAGCCTGCAGGCTTTCAGTAGTGGCAGCGGACGTGCTAGCCGACATTATTTCACATTCAATCCACTTGGAGTACGTGTCTACAACCACAAGGAACATTTTACCCAAGAACGGGCCTGCATAGAAACATAGAAACATAGAAAATAGGTGCAGGAGTAGGCCATTCGGCCTTTCGAGCCTGCACCGCCATTCAATGAGTTCATGGCTGAACATGCAACTTCAGTACCCCATTCCTGTTTTCTCGCTATACCGCTTGATCCCCCGAGTAGTAAGGACTACATCTAACTCCTTTTTGAATATATTTAGTGTCCAGTTCCGAAAATTGCTATCAATATTAATTGTTCTTGTTATGAATGTAACCTGCATAAATGTATTTTTTAGAAGTTTTTTTCTAATGAGAGATTTGATTTTGAAGGCGTTATGTCAAGAAAATAACTTAGTTAAATGTACACACATTATACATCTGCACATACTTTGATATATATTTTTCTTGGTTTCATAGGAAGCCTCTGTGGCACACACCAGTCCCCAACCAGTTCCTTTAAAAAAAATAAGTTTGTGACCTATTGTTAATATCATTCTGAGCTAGTTCCAAGTGGAACATGAGAATGACTCAGATTGAATCACCTCCGCCAACTGCCTATCTATTAGATAGCAAGTACATTTTCTAGGCTGGGTTGAAATCTACAACCCCATCGCTCAGAGGCATCACTGCTACCCCTAAACTAACCAACATTATCAAGTATAGCAAAGAGTCCCAAAAATTCTTGTTTTGTACTGTGTATCACACTTACTATCTTGAATCTCCACCAACATAAACACACTTTCTTTAAAAACTAGTCCTTGTGAGGAGCAACGAGGGCTCCAATCTTGGTACCTTTTCCATAGTTTGTCTTGATAATTCTAATATCATTCCTGCTACTTGAGTTTGTTGGGACTTCTCTTATGCCCTGTAGTTCCACTTATCCACTGACTTATCCAGGGATCATCTTATATCATCTCATCGATGTGTACCCTCGACTACGGTTTGGAGGGCCAAGACCATAAAGTTAGCGGCGCCTCCCTGGGTACATTGCTTAACTGCGAGCATGTGTTACATCTGTGAACGCAGGACTCGAAGTCCGCATCGATACCGGGCCGCCACACGTGGGATCTGGCTATCGCTTTCATCATTACGATGCCTGGGTGGGTACTTTGGAGGTCATTGATGAAGGTGTCTCTGCCTTTCTTGGGGACCACTACTCGATTGCCCCACAGACGGAGTCTGCCTGTATAAACATTTAATTTTTGCGCCACTGGAACGGCTTTATCTCTTCCTGCATTTCCACTGTGACACTGGACCAGCTCCCGTGAAGCACACAGCTTTTGACTAGAGATAATAAGGGGTCCTGGCTTGTGCAGGTTTTGATCTGCCAGGCAGTGACGGGTGATTGCTCACTCTCAAATGCTTCCATAACCATGGCTAGATCTGCGGCTGCACCATTTCCACCCCCGTGGTGGGCAATGACAGCCGACTGAGAGCATCGGCGCAGTTTTCTGTGCCTGGCCTGTGGTGGATGGAGTAGTTGTATGCGGATAACGTGAGCACCCATCTCTGGTTGCGGGCCGATGCGTTGGTATTCATCCCTTTACTTTCGGAGAACAGGGATATAAGTGGCTTATGGTCAATTTTCAATTCAAATTTTAGCCCAAACAGGTATTGATGCATTTTCTTTACCCCATAGACACACGTTAATGTTTCTTTCTCAATCATGCTGTAGGCTCTCTCAGCCTTAGACAGACTCCTGGATGCATAAGCAACCGGTTGCAGTTTCCAGAAATCATTAGCTTGTTGCAATACACACCCAACGCCATATGACGATGCATCACATGCGAGTACCAAACGCTTACATGGATTATACAACACAAGCAATTTGTTTGAGCATAACAATTTTCTCGCTTTTACAAAGGCTTTTGCCCCAAACCCATTCATCCCCTTTTCATAGTAAGACATGCAATGGTTCTAACAGTGTGCTGAGACCCGGTAAGAAGTTACCAAAGTAATTCAGGAGTGCCAGAAACGATCGCAGCTCCGTCACGTTCTGTGTCCTCGGTGCGTTCTCGATTGCCTCCGTCTTCGCGTTGGTGGGCCTGATGCCATCCGCCGCAATCCTCCTTCCCAGGAACTCCACTTCAGGTGCCAGGAAAACGCACTTCGAGCGTTTTAACCTGAGCCTCACGCGGTTGAGTCGACTAAGAACCTCCTCCAGGTTCTGCAGATGCTCGACTGTGTTCTGACCTGTGACCAAGATGTCGTCCTGGAAGACCTCGGTGTATAGGGCTGACTTCAGTAAGCTTTTCATGTTTCTCTGGAATATCGCCGCCGCTGATCGGATTCCAAACGGGCACCTGTTATAAACAAAAAACCTTTGTGCGTGTTGATGCAGGTGAGGGCCTTTGATGATTCCTCCAGTTCCTGCATCATGTAGGCTGAAGTCAGATCCAGTTTCGTGAATGTCTTTCCTCCTGCCAGAATTGCAAAGAGGTTGTCGCCCTTTGGTAATGGGTATTGGTCCTGCAGGGAGAAATGATTAATAGTTACTTTGTAATCGCCACAGATTCTGACGGTGCCATCTCCCTTGAGGACTGGGATGATAGGACTGGCCCACTCACTGAACCCGATCGGGGAAATGATGCCCTCTCTTTGCAGACGGTCTAGCTCGATCTCTACCCTTTCTCTCATCATGTATGGTACTGCTCTCGCCTTGTGATGGATGGGTCGCGCCCCTGGAATTAGGTGGATCTGCACTTTTGCTCCTTGGAATTTCCCGTTGCCTGGTTCGAACAGCGAAGGAAATTTGTTTAAGACCTGGGCACAGGAAGTGTCGTCAGCGGGCGATAGTGCTCGGACATCATCCCACTTCCAGCATATCTTTCCCAGCCAGTTCCTGCCGAGCAGCGTGGGACCATCATCTGGTACCACCCAGAGTGGTAGCTTGTGCATCACTCCATTATAGGAGACCTTTATGATAGCACTGCCGATTACAGGAATCAGTTCGTCGTGTCAGTTCTTAGTCTCGTGCGAACTGGAGTTAAGACTGGCCTTGAGGCCTTGTTGCACCACAAACTTTCGAAAGTCTTTTTGCCCATGATAGACTGGCTCACACCCGTGTCCAGTTCCATTGACATCGGGAGTCCATTTAGTTCAACATTCACTATTATCGGGGGACAATTCGTGGTGAATGTGTGCACCCCATGTATCTCTGCCTCCTCGATCTGAGGCTCTGGTTCGTCGTGATCCTCCGTGGATCTGTCCTCCTCTGCAACATGGTGGTTTACAAGTTTAACAGGCTTTGTAGCTTGTGCCTACACACTCGTTGGAGGTGTCCCATTGTTCCAAAACCCTTGCAAACCTAATCTTTGAAGCGGCATGAATGGAAATAATGATCACCCCCGCAGCACCAAAAGGTGTTAATAGCCTTGCATTCATCACCCTTGATGGTGGACTCTGAGACATCTGCGGGCTTGTAGCTGCAGGTATGTGTGACCTGCCCTGTATGTTATGATTTGTAAACAATATCACTTTGTTCACAGTACTTGTAGCAGCACTTGTGTGCTGAGAGATTTGCTTCGTATTATCACTGGTGCAATGAACGCCTGAGCTATCGCTATGGCCTTACTCAAGGTTGGAGACTCTACAGTCAAAAGTTTGCGAAGAATGGTTTTATGGTCAAAGCCAAGTATGAAAAAGTCTCTGAGCATGTGCTTCAAATGTCCTTCAAATTCGCAATGTCCTGCAAGGCGTCTTAGCTCGGCGACATAACTCGCCACTTCCTGGCCTTCGGACCTTTTGTAGGTGTAGAACCGATACCTCGCCATCAGAAAGCTTTCCTTCGGGTTCAAATGCTCTCAGACCAGTGTGCACAAATCATCATATGATTTCTCCGTGGGTTTCGCTGGAGTGAGCAGATTCTTCATGAGCCCATACGTTGGTGCCCCACAGACGGTGAAGAGGATCACCCTTCATTTGGCAGCGCTCTCTTCCCCATCTAGTTCGTTGGCCACGAAGTATTGGTCGAGTTGATCCACAAATGTTTCCCAATCATCTCCCTCCAAGAATTTCTCCAGGATGCCCACTGTTCTCTGCATCTTTGGGTTTGCTCTCTGTACCGCGTCGCCAGTTGTTATGTATAGAGAAAGAGTCAGACTGAACACTGTGAGCTCAAAGTAAAGGGTGACCTCAGTCTTTTAATGCAGGTCTCCAGAGTGCCTCTCCAAACTGTGAAGCCTCCTTAAATACCTGTGCTCCCAAGGGATTATGGTATTCCTTGGGACTTCAGGGGATAAGCCCGCTGGTGGCTGTACAGAGTAAACATAGAAACATAGAAACATAGAAAATAGGTGCAGGAGTAGGCCATTCGGCCCTTCTAGCCTGCACCGCCATTCAATGAGTTCATGGCTGAACATGCAACTTCAGTACCCCATTCCTGCTTTCTCACCATACCCCTTGATTCCCCTAGTAGTAAGGACTTCATCTAACTCCTTTTTGAATATATTTAGTGAATTGGCCTCAACAACTTTCTGTGGTAGAGAATTCCACAGGTTCACCACTCTCTGGGTGAAGAAATTCCTCCTCATCTCGGTCCTAAATGGCTTCCCCCTTATCCTTAGACTGTGTCCCCTGGTTCTGGACTTCCCCAACATTGGGAACATTCTTCCTGCATCTAACCTGTCTAACCCCGTCAGAATTTTAAACGTTTCTATGAGGTCCCCTCTCATTCTTCTGAACTCCAGTGAATACAAGCCCAGTTGATCCAGTCTTTCTTGATAGGTCAGTCCCGCCATCCCGGGAGTTTACATATATAACACCGACCACATGACATGTAGCCATGCGATGTATGATGACATGACACCTGATAACGTGACATGTGATCACAAGCGCTCATTCCTCCAGTTTCCCTCTCCTGTAAGGGGGTGGTCCCTTCGGCCCAACTTGAGCGGTTCGAATCACTCCCACTCCCTTAGGTTCTAGACTCTGGATTTATTTGGGGGGGGTATGACAAAAGTGCAAAGGACACTGGTTTGATGCAAAAGAACTTTGTTTTTATTACAGTCAAAGTAATTCAAGCTTATTACTCTAGTAAGAGAATACAAGGCCAAACTTACAATCGTTCTAATATGGGACAGTACAAGGAAAGGTACAAGGTCAAACTTATAATCACTTTAATAAAGAACCATACACTACAAATTCAAAGGGGGTTACAGTAAAATTATTCCTCCCACCTCCCAATACCTAATTCTAGCTAGGTTGGACTCCAGGGCAGGCAGGGACTATGCTTACCAATCCTTTTGACAGTTAATGATAGATCACGGTTTTGGGGTTCGCTGGCTACGGTAGGGTCTGCTTGCCGCACCCAGAATGTCGGAGAAGACTTCTTGCTGCACAATCTTCAGTTGGGTTGAGTTCGCTGATGCGGTAAGTTGTGTTTTGGATCTGTGGGGTAAGTACCCGTTTTCTTTGGATAAAAATAATATTTTACCCGTTGGTAGGTCAGGATTAGATTGTAGAATGGAAACTTTTCGATTTTTTGTTTTTTTCCTGTTGGAGTTTTGTTCGAGTTTGGCCGATTGCGGTGGTTTTCCGTTGATACCAAGTTGGCTGTGGTCGGTTGCTGTTGTGATGGTGATGTTCTTCCTTCCTTCAGGACTTCAGGACTTCGAGGCTGGAGAAGTTAGTTTACAACTGTCGCGTTGGTTTCTCTCCTTGTCTTGATGACACAAGTGTGGTCTCGGTTTTATAGCCAAGTATGTCATACCCTCTGTTGAAAACAGGGGCCAGTTATACGATTTCAGTGTTCTAATCTTGGCACCAAATCTGTTCAAAATGCTTTGTTTATATTTGGCGGGTTTGGTTCTTCTTTGTAATATTTTGGCGGGCTCGTTAAAAGTTGATATGTTTTGGATGAGTTGATGTTCGCAAACTATTTCCTGATGGAAATATTAGTTTGGTAATTGCAATGTCCTTTTGTGCTTAGTTTTTCGCATACAGGCTGGATTGGGCCTCTTTGTGATGTATATGCTGAAATGGTTTTCCAGACCCTTGTTGATGGGTAGCTATCTCTGGGTGATTTTGTGATGTTAATGTCTCTTGTGGAGAAGGATTCTCGAATACTCATTCCTCCAGACAGGTTAACTTAGTCCTCACACCCAGGCAGCCTCACTTAATCAGGTTGTCTCCTGCTAGTTCCTTAGGCCTGCCCACGGCCTTGAATTTGTCTTTTAAAATCCAAAAATCTATTTAAGTTTGTAGTTTCTTCCATAAGCACTTTAGAGTTCCAAACTTTTCGGTAGATAGTCCCAAATTAAATTTCCTTTCGAATGAGCCCAAACACCTCCTTCAGTCCCCCATGTTGACACTCCACACTCTTGAATGTCAATCAAGGTAAGTAAAATTCCTGCTCCCGAGAGTCAACCTTCCCTGCTTTACACCAGTTAAACATTACCCTGCATCCCCTGTTGAAATGCAATGCAATTTACAGATGAATACAGTCGTTACAATTCGGTTGCAGTATAGAGGGGGTATCATGTCCCTCTTTTGCTCAATTTTCACAGTAAAATAACGATATACAGTCAAACATAGTTTAAGTAAAGTAAGTAAAAGCACATAGTCAAACACATTCTCAAGTAACATAAAAGTCCACAGTCAAACACAGTTTAAGTAATACTCTTACAACGCTTGATATTCTGCGGTTTACAGCAGGTAAAATCAACACAAACTAAATATGGTATCCCTGCACAATTCCCAAGTTCAGCCAGGGAGTATACAGCACCCTTTGATGCCTGACCTGACGGCCTCTGCGTTTCACTCGGCAAGCGAGACACCATAAGTAAAGTATAATTGCAAGTTGACAGATAACTAAAGTGTGGGAAGCGATTCGGATCCAGACTGGGACTTCTATATTTCTGAAAAGGTCCCACCAGGGCGGAATTGTGATCTCGAGAATCTTATTCCCTTTCTCAATTGTTTTCTGTTCGAGAGTGTAGAAATGTTTTTGTGAGATAATTACAGCTTTTAGCAGAGCGGTAAGATGTTCGGGTGGAATTGCATAGCCAAAATGTACAACATAATCCTGCAGGTTTGTATTGTTTTCTTTCACAGTGAGGTGGACAGTGGAGGGTTCAGGAATGGGGACAATCCGTTCCTGGGCCACTTGAACTGATGCCTCAGGTTTGAAGCAAAAACTGCTGTCACTGCCCGGACACCAGAAGTGTCCATGCTGGTAGTGGGGTGCACTGATGGTGACACAATATGTCCCACCCCCTATGTATGTTACCATGGTACAGTTAATAGGCTGGGCGCCAGCAGCTTTAAACCCACACTGTGACTTAGAATGGGCACTCAAGTACTGGGGACACAGTATTATGTGTACACCCCGGCTCCAGCACCCGGAGAGGTCAGTACCCATTACATCGTGCTCCCACTTTATGATATAGGGTGGGACCGCTGCGAAACGAATGTGTGCACCTCCCTGAATAACTCCAATGTTTTCCACCCGCTATACCGGTGCGGGTCGGGCTGTCCCACCCATGTCCGGCATCCTTAATATTATCCCCATAATAGTGTGATTAGATTTCCCACAGTCTACTGGGACAGGGTAGGCTTCAGAGGCTAGGCGGAGTTGGCAAGGGCTCAGTGAATTGCTGTACGGGTGGAGGGTTGCGAGTTGCTTGTTACTGATCCAAGAGGGGACTACACTTTGTTTTAAATCCTCCAGGTTGTTGCGGCCCTCGCCCAACAACCATGCCCCATACAATACACACACCTCGTTCTGTGCAGCCTGGTCAGAAGCGTTTCTATCCTCCCATATGAGTGCATTCACTGTCTGTGCATGTTTTTCCAGCTCAGCCACAATTTCTTTCAAATGGACTGTCATAGCCTGGTCCTCATGTAGTTCTGATCCTACTACTGCATTCTCCTGTTCAGGAGAATTGAGTCTTTAAACTGTTTATCTGTGTTTACAGTTCTATGTCATCTAGGCTATTTATTACAGAGGATGCTGTACTGTAGGTGGTGAAAACGTCGTTTATGATTCCCCTTCTAGGTCTCCCCGAGCTCATGGTGTCCCTAGCATTTAGGGTGTATAGGTCTGCTTTGTCTACATTTCCAAAGTCTAACTCATAACATTTCTTAAACATGTCTCTGAGTAGGGCCTGGTATAGCAGCTCTGTTTCCTTCGGACATCATGCAGGTAGGTGTACCTCGGTAAGATTTAAAATTACTGAAGCTACTGCATAATGTACCCCCTGGTATAACACCTTTTCGGTCGGTACCAATACTAATCCGTTCCCAGGTCCCTTGGTGCTTGCAGGAAACCTTTCTATTACTGTACGTATTGGCGGGGTTGTGGGCAGGGGTTTCTTAATGTGTGCTCTTAGTTCGGTGGCATTAATTGGGAATGGGGAGTGTGGGACCGCACACCCGTGTAGGCTAGAGTCCCAGCCCATCCCATCCCCTTCATCTTGCCATTGCCTGGCGAAGGCGATTGATATGCCCGCGGGACAAATACTCTCTGATCCCCACATGCAAACATAAATTCCTTGTTCGGATTCCCACCATTTGTCCCAACACACTTTTACTCCTCCCGTGTCCCCGTGTCATTACCGAGTCTTTCCCAGTCCGTTTCCTGGTCCCATGCGTCCTTACTGAGTTTTCTGAGCCACCACCATCTTCCCAGGGGAATGCTTCCTTTGCAAGTCAAACATACTCGTTTTCTCTCTGTAACACTGTCTTGGGCAGCGATGATCCATATCCGGGGGCATGGAAGTGAGGCCTCCCCGTAGGTAAAACCTCCCTGGCTGGAGTAGCGGGTAGAATTAGATCCCAGCCACCCTGGCCATCTTCCCTCGTGGGCGTAAACGGCGAGTTCTTCCACGTCTCGGGGGCCACCCTCGGCGGTTACAATCAGTGCTCTTCCTAATGAACACCCGTAAATGAGGAATTCTTCCACATCTCCTCGTTCGCTGCTGCTCATCCTTATCAGGGTGAGCAGGAACAGGATCATTTCCATACTGTTCTCTTTCCTGTAGGGGCACTGAAAACAGATTGTCTAGCCCTGAGAAAGCTCTCTGGCTTGACAAAGGTGACCGAGTTCCAATTTGGGTTCATAGTCTTTAATTGACTGGCTGTTTTATTCAGTTCCTTGTGAACTGATGTCTGCTTTTAACTTATCTCACAGTCATTTTGTTCTTATCTTACTGGTGCTTCCTTAATAGCTATACCGGTAGATTCTTCTTACTCCCGGGTATTACCCGGCCTGTGCCTCTTTTAATAGCTGCATAGGTAGATTATTTTCCTTAACCCAATTACTAATACATATATACTTATCATTACACAGGTGAATCTTACACTACTCTAAATTATTAAACATTCTTAAATCCTTATTGTACTATATATGTACATCTGCCACCTGTCTCCGGGTGGCCAGGTTAATTCCTGCTTTCTTTCTTTCTTCTTCTTCCGCTGGGTGTCCAGCGAGGTCGGTAATAGGCCGGCCTGCACCGGCGGACCTGGAGTGTCCTGACCGGAGGTGGGTTTGAGTCCCACACTATCGGGAGAATGTCCCCTCCAGTGTTACAGCACACCGCTCCTTTGGGGGTGGCTGCCTGGTTTGTTTCTTCCCCTGGGGATTCTGCCTGGTTGAGGGCTACGGGCTGGGGACTCTCACTTGGTGGCTTGTCCACCGCTATCTCTTCTGGAGGTCCCTTGTTGCCCCGAGGCTAAGGCTGGGTGTCCCTGCTCATGGGCTGGTCTCAAACCTTAGGTGCCCTTTTGCGGCTGATTCCTTTCCCGGGGCTGAACCATTTAAATTGGGGCACTGGTGACCACGATGTCTTTGGCCGTGGTGTGCGGGGAGTCCTTCTTAAGGCTCCAGCTGCTGGGGGTGCGTCCGAGTCCCAAATGATTGGGGGGACAGCTCCTCCAGTAACACAGTTCACAGCCCCTCAAGGTACAGTCTGTGGGTCTGCCACGTCCCCTGTGGGAATTCCACAGTCGGGGGCTGTTGGCTGGGGGTCCCTGTCTTTAGCACGTTTTACAGTTTTTGGCTGTCCCTTACGTTTAGCTGCTGCCCCTGGGTTGAAAAGTTTGCACTGGTTTATGTTTGGCGGGGCAATTTTATGGCATAGACCATGGGGCTTGCCTTGTCGACAATGTGGTACGGTCCCATGTACAGTGCCTCAAAGACCCCTACTCTAGCGTAGTTCCTCACCATAACCTGGTCCCCTATCTCCCATTCATGGTGCTTGCGGGGTTCTAGCAGCAGCCGGTTGCTCCGATGCTGTTTTCCCATGTTGTTAACAGTCTGCCAGTGAATCTGTTTAAGGTGTTCAAACAAATTCCTGACAAAGCTGTCCCGGTTCGCTTCCCTGAGCTGCCCTTCCGTGAGTATCGGGGCTAACACATGGGTGGGGGTTTGCATGGCTCTGCCGGTCATGAGCTTGTACGGCATGTACCCCGTGCTCTTTGACTGGCTGGCCAGAATCCCCATGAGGACCAGTGGTAGGGCTTCTATCCACCATTTGGGTGAGTCCCCTGTCTCTTTGCGCAGCCTTTCTTTGATGGTACGGTTTAAAGGCTCCACAGGCCCGGATGACTGCGGGTTGTGGGTGACATGCATTTTCCTTTTATGCCGAGCACCTTAAGGGTCTCCTGCATCACCTGCCCGATGAAGTGACTCCCCTGGTCAGACTCCACGTATTGTGGTAGTCCCCATTGGGAGAACACTTCTCTGACCAGGATCCTAGCTGTTCCCAGGGCAGTGGCTGTTCAGCATGGGAAGGCTTCCACCCATTTGGTGAATACATCCACCAATACTAGGCAGTACTTGTAACTTCCCTGGGCAGTGGGTAGGGGCCCGATGTACTCGATCTGGATTGACTGCTAGGGTCCCTCTATGCTCCTGATATGTCCCATAGACACCTTTCTTTTCTGGGGGTTGGGGTTGTTGGCCGCGCACACCAGACAGCTAGCACAGAACTCGCGGACATCTTCCCTGAGTCCTGGCCACCACCCTGCCTGTTCCACTCGTTGCCAAGTGGTCTCAGGTCCGGGGTGTCCTGTTCCTGGACCCTCGTGGGTCAGCTGGAGGAATTTTCTCCGGTGTTGTTGCGGTACCACCCATTGATCCCCCCTGAACAGCATGCCTTCGTTAATTGCAATTGCTGCGGTGTCGTATGGGCCGTCTATTTTTCTAGCATAGTCAGGACAGTTTTAGGACGGTCTGAACCGTTTTTAGGTCCTGGGGCAAAGCTATCCCTGCCTTCCCTGCCGTTCCAATCCTGCCCCTGACTGCTGCTATGGGTCCTGGATTGTACGGATCCTAGAGCTTGCCCGTGCAAGCCCCCTGCTTGGCCAACATGTTAGCCTGCTGGTTTCCCTCGCTACGGGGTTCAGTGGTGGAATGTGCCTTCACTTTATGTATGTAAATATTCCCTTCCTCCCCTACGGCTTTCATGATCTTTTCCATTAGAAGCTTAATTGCCAGGGGTCTCCCGTCTGCGGATGTCTATCCGTGGCAGGACCAGATAGCCAAGTACTCTGTACCTGAATTGCATGTGAACATACTGTCCAAGCAAACTGTGTATGGGGTAGGGAATTCTTCGGGTTGTGTGATCATGTACACCACCGCTGACAGTTCAGCATGCTGGGCGCTCATAGTACTGGGGAGTATAATCGCCAGGGCAAGGCCTGCTTCTGGGTCATAAACTCCGCAACCTGTGAGTCGTTCACCCAAAGATATCGTGCTTGAACCGTCCACATAGATCTCTCGGCCTGTGGGGTGTAACCCAGCCTGAAAGCCTATATCAATTTCCCATACGCCTTCTACGGAACACTGGTGGACTGTCCCTGGATAAATCATGTTGGATGCCAGTCTTGACTCGCAGAGACCCTTTACCCTCAGGTCCATTTGGGAAAGCAGCAGGGTCCTTGATTCTCTCGTCCAGGAGCATTTGGGTGGGCGTATGATGGGTAAGGAGTGTGATAGGGTACCCCCCTGTGAAGATCAGTGATCTTTTCACAGCCCAGTGAGTAGCTAGGAGATGCCTCTCACAATTGGAGTATCCTTTCTCCACGTCCGTGAGTGTCCCGGAGGAGTAGACCACTGGTCTCAGCCGGCCGTGCCACTCTTGGAACATTACTGCGCTCAGGCTGTCCCCACTGGCTGCTACCTCCAGGAAAAACTCTTTTCCCCCATCTATGGCCCCTAGAGCTGGCGCGGTCTGCAGGTCTTTCTTCAGTTGGATAAATGCTATCCTCGCAAACTTCGTCCCAATCCCACTCCACTCCCTTGTGTAGGAGTCGGAGCAGAGGGGCTGCGGCGGCTGCATAATCCTCAATGAAATCTCTGCAGTACCTGGTTAGCCCTAGAAAAGATCTTACTCCTGTTACTGTGTTGGGGGTGGGTAACTTCTGCACTGCTTCCCTTCTAGCTTTGTCAATGGCCCTTTCCCCAGTCCGCACAGTCAGTCCCACGAATTTTACTTCCTTCAGTCTGATCTGTGCTTTCTTGGAGTTTACTTTAAATTCCTCTTCTTTCAGCAGTTCCAGCAGTTCAGCCAGCAGTAGGCCATGCTCCTCCCCCTCATCGGTGAACAGGAGCAGGTCATCCACATACTGTACCAGCTGCTGGGGTCTGCTGAAACTCTTTAAACAGTTGGCTATACACTGGTGGAAAATACTGGGGCTGTTGTGGAAGCCCTGAGGGAGACAGTTCCAAGTGTATTGCTGTCCTTTAACGGTAAAAGCAAATTTGTACTGATCTTCCCTTCTTAAAGGTATGGACCAGAACCCGTTGGAAATATCCAGCACCGTGAAGGTGGTCGCGGAGGCTGGGATACTTCCAATGAGGTCGGTGACAGCAGCAACAGTGGGTGCACAGGCGGGGATGTTACGGTTGAGTACTCGATAGTCCACTGTGGCTCTCCAGGAGTTGTCCGGTTTCTTAACCGGCCACAATGGAGAGTTCACATGGGTAGCTATTGGTCTCAATACCCCCTGTTTAACCAGCGAACCCAAGGCTGTTTCCATGTCTGCCTCCGCCATCCTGGGAAGTTATACTGTTTCTGCGGTCGGGTCATGGGATCCCCATCTATGCTAACCTCAACCCCGTGTATCCTTCCACAGTCGTGTTTGTGAGTGGCAAAAGCTGCAAGATTTGCCCTCACATACTCTTTGTACTCCATCGGAGTGTTACTGACCAGTGATTCAAGATCGTAACCCTCCTTTGGTTTCATAGTGCACACCGTCCCTTTTCCCTGTTTTCATGGGATAAACAACAACCTCACTCTCCTGTCCCATACAGACTGACCCCCAAAGACAGTGGTTTCTTAAATCCACTAGGATCCCGTGGCCTAGGCACCCAGGATCCCTCTCCCTTCCTGCTCCCACTTCATCAGGACACAAGAACTCTTAGTGTGGAGTGTACCTAAATGAATGGAGAGCAAACGGAGAATGAGCCAGTCTGTTCAGTGCCTGTGAAACCCACCAAACTGTAGGGGACCCCGTTGGACAGAGGTGAGGCGGCGGGGTTAGCTGCATAGACAAGGGTGCTTGAGGCACCGGTGTCCAGCAGGTAAGTCCCTTTCACCTTTTCCACCTCCATCTGTAAGGTCGGTTTCCCCCACGCATCATACTCGAGGGAACACAGGTGGACAGGCTGCACCTGTCCTAGTCACGGTTTTGGTTGGGAGGGGGCAGATGGGATCTCGGTACCGGTGGCGGTGGCGACTTTCCCAGGGCCATCTAACACGGCTCAGAGCGCAGTTAAAAAAGTATCGAACGAGTGAGGAGAGACTGGCTTCTCGGTCTTGGCCTTTTTGGCCGGGGCTGGAGAATTCTTTCCTTCGCTATACTTCCAAGGATTTCTACAATTCTTTCTCCAATACCCACTCTTTCCGCACCCGAAGCAAGTACATTTTGTATCGGAGGGGTTGCACCTATCGTGGCGCCATTCCCTCTTATCTTGGTTCGGTCGGATTTCGTGGAGCCTTCCCTTTTGTGGGTGCTCTTCTGTCCCTCTGCCGTTTCTGTAAGCTAGGGTCAGTTGCCTAAGCACTCCCTGTTCTGTGGCTTTTGTACACAGGTTCACTATCCCTGTCCGCCCCACAACTGATTTTCCCCTCCTGCTGCTGAACTGGTGTAGCCACCGGTGGCACAGGTGGTGGCCGGGTAGTTTCTTCCTTCTCTTCCAGGTTTACCTGGGGCGTACCCGGGCTTACTAAGCATACCATGCCTTTTGTCTTGGACAGAGCAAGGTTCAAATTTTTAATTTGTTGCTGGCAGGGACCGTGGTCTCCCGATTCAAACCCATTAGTGCTGGCTACTTTATACGCTGCTTGCACATCTTTAATCTTTCCTGGAGCTCTTTTACTTGTAGGGTGAGGTGAGTGCTTTCCTCCCTCAGTGACTTTTCATTACTTTTGGCCTCGGTAACCTGACATTGAAAATAGTCCTGACTGTTTATAAACCTTTCCATTATTTGGGTCCTTTCCTGTTTTAGCTTACAGAGTTCTCCTGATAATCTTTCTTCTGACATAACTCTTTCCTGATAGTTCTCTGCGCATTCCCATAACTCTGCCTGTAGTGTCTCATTCGTTCTGTCTTGGAGTTGGACCTGTCGCTGTAGGCAGACCAACCAAATTGCCTTCTCTACTGATTCCTTGTGATCTTTGCTTGCTGTCCACTGGACTGCAGCGTCAGCTGGACGCTCAGCACGCAATAGACTAAGCATCCATTCTTTAGTTACATTGACCTTCTTATACACATAGGAGGAAATCCTCTCTTCCATCTTGGTTCTTTGACCCAAACCAGTGTAAGGGTTTTTCCTTCAATGGTTGCTGGTGACTGGGCGCAACCTTCAGACTATGGTGATTTGAGTTTCTATCACCAGTGGACCTTTTTCTTCCTGCTTATACCCAATTACAGCTTAGTGATATGTTTGATACCACAAATATGCCTGAGGCTGCTTATACCCAATTGCAGCTTAGTGATATGTTTGATACCACCAATATGCCTGAGGCTGCTTATACCCAATTACAGCTTAGTGATATGTTTGATGTTTGATGTTTGATACCACCTATATGTCTGCGGCCTCTTATATCTAATCGCAACCTTGATGTTTTTGAGGCGTCCTGTACCCCTATCTGGTTCTGACCTCAGAATTTAGGTGGATAGTGAGCTTCCCACAATAAAATACTCAGAGATGCAAAAGACAAGAAATGTTCTTGGAAAATTCAGGTAAGTCCTACTTTATTAAAACCCAGGTGAGCGTTTAAACAAGGTTACATTGCTAAAACAACACAAAGGCTAATACACACATGTATATTTGGTACGAGCCCCCAAGTGTGGACCAAGTGAAATACAAGGTCGACGCACTGGCTTGTTGAACCACCTTGAACTAAGAAAAGGTCTATGGGAGGAACGGACACATCGAAAGTTTTACACAAGTTTAAAATCCTTACACCCACTATCACCCACCCCCTCCTTTACACCTAACTAGCCGAAGCTGACAGTTGGGAAAAGACTCCAGGGTGATACTCACAGTTTCCCTTTTGACAGGTATAGTGGGTCCCACCTTAAATCGGGCTTCTCCAGTCGTCCTCGGAGGTTTTATCTGCTGCGAGGCTGAGTCCCTCTCTTTTCCTTCGAGGTGTCGTCAGGTCTCTGTCTCTGTCTGAGTGTGTCTCCTTCCGAGTGTGTGTCCTTCTTGTGTGTGTCTCCTTCTCCGCCTGTGTGTTCTTCTTGCTCTTGCCTTTATATCCGGTTCGGTTCCGGCACCTTTTGCGCCCAAACTGAATCAATGTCTCATTGTTTGAGTCGAGGTGGGGATAAGGTGTTAAATGTAAAGCATTGTTTCTTGTGCACCTCGGTGCCTAATCGTCTGGCTGGGTCGGGATGTACTGAGGTGTGAGGCTTTCCTATTGTCTTTATGTACATGGGTAATGGGCTGGTAATAGGACCATCTCCTTGATTAGATCCAGGTAAGCTGTTCTTTACAAAATGGGCCGGGTATTCCCCATTGCTCGACGATTTCCCTGCTTCTGGCCTGGCTCGATTCACTGATTGGCCGGCCCAGGATGCACTTTCCCGGGATTGGCTGGATTCTCAGCCTGCCTGTGGCCCTCGAATTCACAAAGTGTCTGGCCACAGACATCCTTCCCAGCCTGCTTTTCTTCCTGTGGCTTGCCTTGGCCAAAGTTCGATTAGTGGATAACCCCATGCTCTGTTTCCTTGTTACCTTTTTTTTTTATAGTGTAGCACTGGATTTTCGACCCTTACACCAGCACTCTCCACATCACAGTCCTTGTACCAGAGTCCTGCTGCCGATGCCATTTTGTAAGGGGGTGGTCTCTATGAGGGGGTCAGCTTCTCTTCTGACCAACTTGAGCGGTTCGAATCGCTCCCACTTTTTTGGGGGTGTGACAAAGTGCAAAGGACACTGATTTGATGCAAAAGAACTTTGTTTTTATTACAGTCAAGGAAATACAAGCTTATTGCTCGAGTAAGAGAATACAAGGCCAAACTTACAATCGTTCTAATAAGGGACAATACAAGGAAAGGTACAAGGTCAAACTTATAATCACTTTAATAAAGAACCATACACTACACATTCAAAGGGGGTTACAGTAAAATTATACCTACCACCTCCCAATACCTAATTCTAGCTAGGTTAGACTCCAGGGCAGGTGGGGACTATGCTTACCAATCCTTTTGACAGTTAATGGTAGATCGCGGTTTTGGTGTTCGCTGGATGCAGTAGGGTCTGCTTGCTGTACCCCGAATGTCGGAGAAGACTTCTTGCTGTGCAATCTTCAGTTGGGTTGAATCCGCTGATGCAGTAAGTTGCGTTTTGGATCTGTGGGATAAGTACCCATTTTTTGGGGATAGAAATAATATTTTACCCATTGGTAGGTTAGGATTAGATTGTAGAGTGGAAACTTTTCGATTCTTTGGTTTTTTCCTGTTGGAGTTTTTGTTCGAGTTTGGTCGATCGCGGTGGTTTTCCGTTGATACCACGTTGGTTGTGGTCGGTTGCTGCCATGATGGTGATGTTCTTCCTTCATAGAAACATAGAAAATAGGTGCAGGAGTAGGCCTTTCGGCCCTTCTAACCTGCACCGCCATTCAATGAGTTCATGGCTGAACATGCAAATTCAGTACCCCATTCCTGCTTTCTCACCATACCCCTTGATCCCCCGAGTAGTAAGGACTTCATCTAACTCACGTTTGAATATATTTAGTGAATTGGCCTCAACTACTTTCTGTGGTAGAGAATTCCACAGGTTCACCACTCTCCAGGTGAAGAAGTTTCTCCTCATCTCGGTCCTAAATGGCTTACCCCTTATCCTTAGACTGTGACCCCTGGTTCTGGACTTCCCCAACATTGGGAACATTCTTCCTGCATCTAACCTGTCTAAACCCATCAGAATTTTAAACGTTTCTATGAGGTCCCCTCTCATTCTTCTGAACTCCAGTGAATACAAGCCCAGTTGATCCAGTCTTTCTTGATAGGTCAGTCCCACCATCCCGGGAATCAGTCTGGTGAACCTTCGCTGCACTCCCTCAATAGCAAGAATGTCCTTCCTCAAGTTATGAGACCAAAACTGTACACAATACTCCAGGTGTGGCCTCACCAAGGCCCTGTACAACTGTAGCAACACCTCCCTGCCCCTGTACTCAAAACCCCTCGCTATGAAGGCCAACATGCCATTTGCTTTCTTAACCGCCTGCTGTACCTGCCTGCCAACCTTCAATGACTGATGTACCATGACACCCAGGTCTCGTTGCACCTCTCCTTTTCCTAATCTGTCACCATTCAGATAATAGTCTGTCTCTCTGTTTTTACCACCAAAGTGGATAACCTCACATTTATCCACATTATACTTCATCTGCCATGCATTTGCCCACTCACCTAACCTATCCAAGTCACTCTGCAGCCTCATAGCATCCTCCTCGCAGCTCACACTGCCACCCAACTTAGTGTCATCCGCAAATTTGGAGATACTACATTTAATCCCCTTGTCTAAATCATTAATGTACAGTGTAAACAGCTGAGGCCCCAGCACAGAACCTTGCGGTACCCCACTAGTCACTGCCTGCCATTCTGAAAAGTCCCCATTTACTCCTACTCTTTGCTTCCTGTCTGACAACCAGTTCTCAATCCATGTCAGCACACTACCCCCAATCCCATGTGCTTTAACTTTGCACATTAATCTCTTGTGTGGGACCTTGTCGAAAGCCTTCTGAAAGTCCAAATATACCACATCAACTGGTTCTCCCTTGTCCACTCTACTGGAAACATCCTCAAAAAATTCCAGAAGATTTGTCAAGCATGATTTCCCTTTCACAAATCCATGCTGACTTGGACCTATCATGTCACCTCTTTCCAAATGCACTGCTATGAAATCCTTAATAATTGATTCCATCATTTTACCCACTACTGAGGTCAGGCTGACTGGTCTATAATTCCCTGTTTTCTCTCTCCCTCCTTTTTTAAAAAGTGGGGTTACATTGGCTACCCTCCACTCGATAGGAACTGATCCAGAGTCAATGGTATGTTGGAAAATGACTGTCAATGCATCTGCTATTTCCAAGGCCACCTCCTTAAGTACGCTGGGATGCAGTCCATCAGGCCCTGGGGATTTATCGGCCTTCAATCCCATCAATTTCCCCAACACAATTTCCCGACTAATAAGGATTTCCCTCAGTTCCTCCTCCTTACTAGACCCTCAGACCCCTTTTATATCCTAAAGGTTGTTTGTGTCCTCCTTAGTGAATACTGAACCAAAGTACTTGTTCAATTGGTCTGCCATTTCTTTGTTCCCCATTATGACTTCCCCTGGTTCTGACTGCAGGGGACCTACGTTTGTCTTAATAACCTTTTTCTCTTTACATATCTATAGAAACTTTTGCAATCCGTCTTAATGTTCCCTGCAAGCTTCTTCTCGTACTCCATTTTCCCTGCCCTAATCAAATCCTTTGTCCTCCTCTGCTGAGTTCTAAATTTCTCCCAGTCCCTGTGTTCGCTGCTATTTCTGGCCAATTTGTATGCCACTTCCTTGGCTTTAATACTATCCCTGATTTCCCTTGATAGCCACGGTTGAGCCACCTTCCCTTTTTTATTTTTACGCCAGACAGGAATGTACAATTGTTGTATTTCATCCATGCGGTCTCTAAATGTCTGCCATTGCCCATCCACAGTCAACCCCTTAAGTATCATTTGCCAATCTATCCTAGCCAATTCACGCCTCATACCTTCAAAGTTACCCTTCTTTAAGTTCTGGACCATGGTCTCTGAATTAACTGTTTCATTCTCCATCCTAATGCAGAATTCCACCACATTATGGTCACTCTTCCCCAAGGGGCCTCGCACAATGAGATTGCTAATTAATCCTCTCTCATTACACAACACCCAGTCTAAGATGGCCTCCCCCCTAGTTGGTTCCTCTACATATTGGTCTAGAAAACCATCCCTTATGCACTCCAGGAAATCCTCCTCTACCGTATTGCTTCCAGTTTGGCTAGCCCAATCTATGTGCATATTAAAGTCACCCATTATAACTGCTGTACCTTTATTGCATGCACCCCTAATTTCCTGTTTGATATCCTCCCCAACATCACTACTACTGTTTGGAGGTCTGTACACAACTCCCACTGACGCTTTCTGCCCTTTGGTGTTCTGCAGCTCTACCCATTTAGATTCCACATCATCCAAGCTAATGTCCTTCCTAACTATTGCATTAATCTCCTCTTGAACCAGCAATGCTACCCCACCTCCTTTTCCTTTTATTCTATCCTTCCTGAATGTTGACTACCCCTGGATGTTGAGTTCCCAGCCCTGATCATCCAGGAGCCACGTCTCCGTAATCCTGATCACATCATATTTGTTAACATCTATTTACAGTTAATTCATCCACCTTTTTACGGATACCCCTTGCATTAAGACACAAAGCCTTCAGGCTTGTTTTTTTTAACACCCTTTGTCCTTTTATAATTTTGCTGTACAGTGGCCCTTTTTGTTCTTTGCCTTGGGTTTCTCTGCCCTCCACTTTTCCTCATCTCCTTTTTGTCTTTTGCTTTTGTCTCCTTTTTATTTCCCTGTGTCTCCCTGCATTGGTTCCCATCCCCCTGCCATATTAGTTTAACTCCTCCCCAACAGCACTAGCAAACACTCCCCCTAGGACATTGGTTCCGGTCCTGCCCAGGTGCAGACCGTCCGGTTTGTACTGGTCCCACCTCCCCCAGAACCGGTTCCAATGCTCCAGGAATTTGAATCCCTCCCTGCTGAACCACTGCTCAAGCCATGTATTCATCTGCGCTATCCTGCGATTCCTACTCTGACTAGCACGTGGCACTGGTAGCAATCCTGAGATTACTACTTTTGAGGTCCTACTTTTTAATTTAGCTCCTTGCTCCTTAAATTCGTTTTGTAGGACCTCATCCCTTTTTTTACCTATGTCGTTGGTACCAATGTGCACCACGACAACTGGCTGTTCTCCCTCCCTTTTTAGAATGTGCTGCACCCGCTCCGAGACATCCTTGACCCTTGCACCAGGGAGGCAACATACCATCCTGGAGTCTCTATTGCTTCCGCAGAAACGCCTATCTAGTCCTCTCACAATTGAATCCCCTATCACTATTGCTCTCCCACTCTTTTTCCTGCCCTCCTGTGCAGCAGAGCCAGCCACAGTGCCATGAACAGTGCTGTACACAGTCATCCCCTTCAACAGTACTCAAAACGGTGTATCTGTTTTGCAGGGGGATGACCACAGGGGACCCCTGCACTACCTTCCTTGCACTGCTGCTCCGGCTGATCTTCCATTCCCTATCTGGCTGTGGACCCTTCACCTGCGATAAGACCAACTCGCTACACGTGCTACTCACGTCATTCTCAGCATCGTGAATCCACCCTCAGCTCCAACTCTGCAACGCGGTCCGTCAGGAGCTGGAGGCGGATACACTTCCCGCAGATGTAGTCTTCAGGGACACCGGAAGTGTCCCTGAGTTCCCACATGGTACAGGAGGAGCATATCACATGACCGAGCTCCCCTGCCATGACTTAATCCTTAGATACACTTAAATTGGCAACAACAATGTTAAAAGTTACTGACTGATATAAAAAAGAAAAAGAAAAGCTACTCACCAATCACCAGCCAATCACTTACCCCCTTGGTTGTGACGTCACCTTTTGATTTCTTTCTACTTCTTTTATGCCTTCTCTCCCAGCTGGAGCTGTACAAGCCCCACCTCTCTCGACGCTCCCCGGACTGCCCGACTGCTGAGCCTTTATAGGCCGCTGCCTCTCGCTGACTCCCGCCTCTCTCGACGCTCCCCGGACTGCCCGACTGCTGAGCCTTTATAGGCCGCTGCCTCTCGCCGACTCCCGCCTCTCTCGACGCTTCAGGACTTCAGGACTTCGAGGCTGGAGAAGTTAGTTTACAACTGTCCCGTTGGTTTCTCTCCTTGTCTTGATGACACAAGTGTGGTCTCGATTTTATAGCCAAGTATGTCATACCCTCTGTTGAAAACAGGGGCCAGTTATATGATTTCAGTATTCTAATCTTGTTGCCAAATCTGTTCAAAATTCTTTGTTTAAATTTGGCGGGCTTGGTTCTTCTTTGGAATATTTTGGCAGGCTCGTTAAAAGTTAATATGTTTTGGGTGAGTTGATGTTCAAAAACTGTTTCCTGATGGAAATATTAGTTTGGTAATTGCAATGTTCTTTTGTGCTTAGTTTTTTGCATACAGGCTGGATTGGACCTCTTTGTGATGTATATGCTGAAATGGTTTTCCAGACCCATGTTGATGGGTAGCTATCTCTGGGTGATTTTGTGATGTTAATGTCTCTTGTGGAGAAGGATTCTTGAATACTCATTCCTCCAGACAGGTTAACTTAGTCCTCATACCCAGGTAGCCTCACTTAATCAGGTTGTCTCCTGTTAGTTCCTTAGACCCGCCCACAGCCTTGAATTTGGCTTTTAAAATCCAAAATTCTATTAAAGTTCGTAGTTTCTTCCATAAGCACTTTAGAGTTCCAAACTTTTTGGTAGATAGTCCCAAATTAAATTTCCTTTCGAATGAGCCCAAACACAGGGAGGGTTTCTTGTGAATTTTGCACCTCCTTCACTCTCCCCCAAGCCCCTATTCCCCAGAGTCCATTTCTCCCTGAGCCCTCAATCACCACTTTCCATCTCTCCCTGAGTCCCCATTCACCTGTCTTCATGTACCTGCAAGCACCCATTTCTTGTCTCCCTTCTCCCCGATACCTGGGAGCCCCTGACACCCAAGGGACTCCCGAGGCCCCGCTGATGCTGGAGACGCACCGATTCCTGAGCACCCCCTGACTCTCGGCCCTCGAGTGTTCCTGACACATCGCTGGGCCCACTCTCTGCAGCGGTGGGAGTGATGCAACCGGGCCGGAGACAGAAAACTACACATTGGAGCCCAGTGGAACTGACACCGGAATCAAAACTGAAGGCATGATAGAGCTCATTCACATTACACAAGGACAGATTACAGCAATGGTTTTACTCACTGCAAAAGAATGCGATTAAATTCATAACATTGCTTGTGGTTAACAATACTTACTTGACTGTATATGTCTAACGACGGGAGGTTGAGTTAATGTTATAACACTAAGTATAAGTTTGTGGATAAGTCATACATTGTTTCCTAAATTATAGACTGAACGCTAAATTGCAAATTGCCCATGAATGTTCTTCCCTTCCTCCAAAAGAAAAATAACACATTGTGAATTACAGATAATTAAAAATGATTGTCTTTTGGCAACAACTCAGGATCTCGTGAAATATCTGTATGAGCTCCCCTACTCAGCTCTGCTCGAAAGAGGAAAGAGTGTTTGCACGATTTGTGTCTGTGGCTAAATTGCACACCTACAGGCATCCCCATGTGTCTCTGCCTCAGAACTATCCCTCCACCCCTGCCCCCCCCCAGACAAAAACTTCACAGGAACACTGCCACACTGCCTCCCACTCTTGGGACAGCATTTTAAACAAGAAGTGTTCAACCTTTATAATCATAACTGGTAGGTTCAGTGTTAAACCACATAGCTGATCTATCAGTTGAAGAGGAAGAGGCACCCAGTGTTGGATGCATTGCTGCCTTCTGCTTCAAAATCAGATCGCCGACGGAATGTATTAAGCAGAAAGCACTCAGGTATCAAAGTCCTGCGGATAGACTCAGCAATTGGCAGTCGGGGAAGGCTCGAGGCCCAGTGGCTGCAGCCATTCCCTTTTTTTCAAGTTGAACCCAGTGGAGGATTTAAAGGAGCTTCAGAGTCCATTCTTAGCACCAACTTTCCCTCTTGGATGAACTTGTCAAATTTCAAGACCCTTTGACTGCACCCCTACCCCTGAAGACCATGAGCTCGGGCCCTATGAACTTCCTCCACCATGAGGCAGTGCCATAAAGGACCAGTACAGAACTTTCAATCCTCATATATGGAAACACTCCAAGGACTCTGTTGCATGCACACATTTCCAGGCCGCCTGGCACCACCCAATCCATAAATAACCCATACTGGCAAAAGCGAGGCAACAAGGACAGACCCAAACCTTAAGCAGAACACAGCCCCAGCTGACTGAAATCCTAGTAACAGAATTTCA
The DNA here is from genome assembly GCF_044704955.1 of Pristiophorus japonicus. Classification (NCBI taxonomy): domain Eukaryota; kingdom Metazoa; phylum Chordata; class Chondrichthyes; family Pristiophoridae; genus Pristiophorus; species Pristiophorus japonicus. The sequence continues at coordinate 93,109,530 of NC_091986.1, read as the reverse complement.
AAAATGTTGAGAATTTTCGAACCACAGATAGAAATATGTACATGAAATCTTAGAGGTAGGAAGCAAAGGGTAATGGTTGATGGATGTTTTTGTGACTGGAAGGATGTTTCCAGTGAGGTTCCGCAGGGCTCAGTACTGGGTCCCTTGCTTTTTGTGGTATATATCAATGATTTAGATTTGAATATAGTGAGTATGATTAAGAAGTTTGCAGATGAAACTAAAATTGGCTGTGTGGTTGATAATGAAGAGGAAAGTCATGGAATACAGGAGGATATCAATCTACTGGTCAGGTGGGCAGAGCAGTAGCAAATGGAATTTAATTCGGAGAAGTGTGAGGTAATGCACTTTGGGAGGGCTAATAAGGAAAGGGTATACACATTAAGCGGTAGGCCACTGAATAGTATAGATGAACAAAGGGACCTTGGAGTGCTTGCCCACAGATCCCTGAAAGTAGCAGGCCAGGTGTTAAGAAGGCATACGGAATGCTTGCCTTTATTGGCCGAGGCATAGAATACAAGAGCAGGGAGGTTGCTTGCCTTTATTGGCCGAGGCATGGAATACAAGAGCAGGGAGATTATGCTTAAATTGTATAATATTCTGGTTAGGCCACAGCTGGAGTACTGCGTGCAGGTCTGGTCACTGTATTAACGGAAGGATGTAATTGCACAAGAGAGAGTGCAGAGCAGATTTACTAGGATGCTGCCTGGAATGGAGAATCTTAGTTATGAGGACAGATTAGATAGGCTGGGTTTGTTCTCATTGGAACAGAGGAGTTTGAGAGGAGACCTCATTGAGGTGCACAAAATTTTGAGGGGCCTGGATATTGTGGATAGCAAGGGCATATTTCCATTAGTGAAGGGGTCTATTACAAGGGGACATAGTTTTAAGGTTGTTGATGGAAGGTTCAGAGGGGTTTTGAGGGGGGGGGGCTTCTTCATGCAGAGGGTTGTGGGGGTCTGGAACTCACTGCCTGGAAGGGTGGTGGATGCAGAAAGCCTCACCACATTTAAAAGGTGCTTGGATGGGCACTTAAAGTGCCGTAACCTGCAGGGTTATGGACCCCGAGTTGGTAATTGGGATTAGACTGGATAACCTCTTGTTGGCTGGCGCAGATATGATGGTAAGTACTGCAGGGAATTGAATATGGCCAGGGTGATCTCCTGGACTAGTTTTGAGCGCCTGGATGGGTCGGAGAGGAATTTTCCCAGATTTTTTTTCCCCAATTGACCTTGGTTTTTATCTGTTTTTTGCCTCTCACAGGAGATCACATGGCTCCGGTTGGGGTTGAGTGTAGAATGTTTAAGTATAAGGGGTGTTGAGGTTGTGTGGGATGGACTGGTTGGGTTGGGTGCTCTTTGCCTTCCCGCCATTGTTTATTGTTCATAGGTTTATATGTAACCGTCAGGGCTGCTGACCGAGGACCGTATGGCTCTTTGTCGTCCGGTGCGGACACGATGGGCCGAAATGCCCTCCTTCTGTGCTGTAGATTTCTATGTTTCTATGTTTCTGTGAACTCCACAGTGCAAACACCCAGGTATAAAGGAGTGTGAAATCCATGTCTACAAAAGCAAAATAATCATAACAAACTTGAACACTCAGAAAAACTTTCTGTGTGAATTGAATCAAAAAATATAGGAACATAGGAACATAAGAATTAGGAACAGGAGTAGGCCATCTATCCCCTCGAGCCTGCTCCGCCATTCAATAAGATCATGGCTGATCTGGTCGTGAACTCAGCTCCACTTACCCGCCCTCTCCCCATAACCCTTAATTCCCTTATTACTTAAAAATCTATCTATCTTTGACTTGAAAACATTCAATGAGCTAGCCTCAACTGCTTCCTTGGGCAGAGAATTCCACAGATTCACAACCCTCTGGGGGAAGAAATTCTTTCTCAACTCGGTTTTAAATTGGCTCCTCCATATTTTGAGGCTGTGCCCCCTAGTTCTAGTCTCCCCCACCAATGGAAACAACCTCTCTGCCTCTATCTTGTCTATCCCTTTCATAATTTTAAATGTTTCTATAAGATCACCCCTCATCCTTCTGAACTCCAAGGAGTAAAGACCCAGTCTACTCAATCTATCATCATAAGGTAACCCCCTAATTTCTCGAATCAGCCGAGTGAATCGTCTCTGTACCCCTTCCAAAGCTAGTATATCCTTCCTTAAGTAAGGTGACCAAAACTGCACGCAGTACTCCAGGTGCGGCCTTACCAATACCTTATACAGTTGCAGCAACACCTCCCTGCTTTTGTACTCCATCCCTTTCGCAATGAAGACCAACATTCCATTTGCCTTCCTGATTATCTGCTGCACCTGCTAACTAACCTTTTGGGATTCATGCACAAGGACCCCCAGGTCCCTCTGCACCACAGCATGTTGTAATTTCTCCCCATTCAAATAATATTCCCTTTTACTGTTTTTTTTCCCAAGGTGGATGACCTCACACTTTCCGACATTATATTCCATCTGCCAAACCTTAGCCCATTCGCTTAACCTATCCAAATCTCCTTGTAGCCTCTCTGAGTCCTCTACACAACCCGCTTTCCCACTAATCTTAGTGTCATCTGCAAATTTTGTTGCACTACACTCTGTCCCCTCCTCTAGGTCATCTATGTATATTGTAAACAGTTGTGGTCCCAGCACTGATTCCTGTGGCACACCACTAAACACTGATTTCCAACCGGAAAAGGACCCATTTATCACGACTCTCTGCTTTCTGTTCGCCAGCTAATTCTCTATCCATGCTAATACATTTCCTCTGACTCCGCGTACCTTTATCTTCTGCAGTAACCTTTTGTGTGGCACCTTATCGAATGCCTTTTGGAAATCTAAATACACCACATCCATCGGTACATCTCTATCCACCATGCTCGTTATATCCTCAAAGAATTCCAGTAAATTAGTTAAACATGATTTCCCTTTCATGAATCCATGCTGCGTCTGCTTGATTGCACTATTCCTATCCAGATGTCCTGCTATTTCTTCCTTAATGATAGTTTCAAGCATTTTCCCCACTACAGATGTTAAACTAACCGGCCTATAGTTACCTGCCTTTTGCCTGCCCCCTTTTTTAAACAGAGGTGTTACATTAGCTGCTCTCCAATCCGCTGGTACCTCCCCAGAGTCCAGAGAATTTTGGTAGATTATAACAAATGCATCTGCTATAACTTCCGCCATCTCTTTTAATACCCTGGGATGCATTTCATCAGGACCAGGGGACTTGTCTACCTTCAATCCCATTAGTCTGTCCAGCACTACCTCCCTAGTGATAGAGATCATCTCAAGGACCTCCCTTCCCACATTCCTATGACCAGCAATTTTTGGCATGGTTTTTGTGTCTTCCACTGTGAAGACGGAAGCAAAATAATTGTTTAAGGTCTCAGCCATTTCCACATTTCCCATTATTAAATCCCCTTTTTCATCTTCTAAGGGACCAACATTTACTTTAGTCACTCTTTTCCGTTTTATATATCTGTAAAAGCTTTTACTATCTGTTTTTATGTTTTGCGCAAGTTTACCTTCGTAATCTATCTTCCCTTTCTTTATTGCTTTATTAGTCATTCTTTGCTGTTGCTTAAAATCTTCCCAATCCTCTAGTTTCCCACTAACCTTGGCCACCTTATACGCATTGGTCTTTGATTTGATACTTTCCTTTATTTCCTTGGTTATCCACGGCTGGTTATCTCTTCTCTTACCGCCCTTCTTTTTCACTGGAATATATTTTTGTTGCGCATTTTGAAAGAGCTCCTTAAAAGTCCTCCACTGTTCCTCAATTGTGTCACCATTTAGTCCTTGTTTCCAGTCTACTTTAGCCAACTCTGCCCTCATCCCACTGTAGTCCCCTTTGTTTAAGCATAGTACGCTCATTTCTGACACAACTTCCTCATCCTCAATCTGTATTACAAATTCAACCATATTGTGATCACTCATTCCAAGAGGATCTTTTACGAGGAGATTGTTTATTTTTCCTGTCTCTTTACACAGGACCAGATCCAAAATGGCTTGCTCCCTTGTAGGCTCTGTTACATACTGTTCTAAGAAACAATCCCGTATGCATTCTATGAATTCCTCCTCCAGACTACCCCCTGCGATTTGATTTGACCAATTGATATGTAGGTTAAAATCCCCCATAACTACTGCCGTTCCTTTTTCACATGCCTCCATTATTCCCTTGACTATTGCCCGCCCCACCATGAAGTTATTATCTGGAGGCCTATAAACTACGTCGACCAGTGACTTTTTCCCCTTACTATCTCTAATCTCCACCCACAATGATTCAACATTTTGTTCATTGGAGCCAATATCATCCCTCACAACTGCCCTGATATCATCCCTTATTAACAGAGCTACCCCACCTCCCTTCCCTTCCTGCCTATCTTTCCGAATCGTCAGATACCCCTGTACATTTAATTCCCAGTCCTGGCCACCTTGCAACCATGTCTCTGTAATGGCCACCAAATCATACCCATTTGTAATGATTTGTGCCGTCAACTCATTTACTTTATTTCTAATGCTGCGTGCATTTAGGTAGAGTGTTTTCATCCTACTTTTTAAACCATGATTTTTAGTTTTTACCCCTCCTGCAGCCCTTTTATATTCACATCTGTGAATAACATCTGTGACATCAGAAAACTCAAAGGCCTTGAAAAGGGCAGATGAATCCCCTTCATCCAGAGCACTCTCAGGTCTCTATTAGTTCTGGATACTATGCTGCTCCTGACATTGACCCGGCCTCAATAAACCTTCAGAATACCCCAGTTACTCAGCTTTCAAGCGAAGGACAGAGTCAAAGCTAAGGGAGAACAGAAGCTTCAGGGATATTGCATAATTATTTTTGTAGACCATTCCTTGGGCTTCTGAGAAAACAAAATGGGCTAGAAATTAACTAATTAGTGCTATGACCGTTTTTTTGGTGCTAATTGCGGTGCTATTTTTTTTTATCGTCGAAATACCGCTATCATTTTAGCTTGCAAAATTTGCCAAACGGTAAATGGCAATAGCGGTAAAATCCCGCATTGTGCAATGAAATTTGTACACCCGAAACAAAACGACTGAACTTAAAAAAAATGAACCTTCTGCGCATGCGCAATTTTTTTTCCATAAATTTTTTCTCTCTAAGACGACTGTGGAAAAGTATAGCTGAGGAGGTTTCCTCAGTGGATTCGATAAGGAAGGACTACAAACAATGTAGAAAAAGGTAGAATGACCACTGCAGGTTTGTCAGGTTAAGTAATGGTCCAGAAATCGTGTCCTCCCCGGGTCTGTACTGAGTATGTCCGGACCCAGGAAGGCATTGCAAAGGCTGGTTTTTAGCGCACAATGCGCATGCGCTGAAAATCGGCTTTTCCGATCTGTCAAGCTTGACAGATCCTCCGTATCTCGGCAGCAAGGACATTCGCATGGGCAAGATTGTGGTGTTTACCCATATCTTGCCCAGCAAATTTCCCGAAAACTCTTGCGTGTGATAAAAGCAGGCGCATAGCCTACTTTTACAGGCGTAAGAGTTTTAAAACATGCACACCAACATAATAAAATAAAATTTTAAAAATACATTTTAGTGTCGAAAACCCACCCACTATGGTAAGTTTATTTTACACCATAATTAAAAAAACTTTAAAAAAAAATCAGAATTTTTTTTTTCTAAGACATTTATTAACTTTAATTTCAATTAATTTTAATTATGTGAGTTGTGTTTTTTATTTTTTATTGTGGTGTTTAGTGTGTTTGTTTTTTTCTTCGCATTAATAACAATGAGAATGCATAGATACGGAGTTCTCATTGCTATTAAGGAGAAAGCTGTGGAATACAGTACCTGATTGGTTGTGCAGTCACACGTGACTGCACCTTCTGCGTCCGAACCTGGAGGACGGGAGAGAGCTTTGCATTGCGGGAAGAGAAGGCCTCTCCAATAGAATCCCACGCTCCTCTGGGACCACCAGGTAATTTTGTAAAAATTCTCTGGTCGGAGGCGTTCTCCAAAAGGAGCCTTCGACCGGAATTTCAGGGCAAAAATTTTTATTGATGCACTCCAATTACTTAAATTTTAAATATGACACATGTTGGTAGGCTTAGTGTGGCACCTTATTTGCCATGAATGATCGTCACACACTCTCTCTCTCTCCCCCTCCACTCTCTCTCTCCCCCTCCACTCTCTCTCTCTCCCCCTCCACTCTCTCTCTCCCCCTCCACTCTCTCTCTTCACCCACCTCAGTCTCTTTCTCTCTCGCCCCCAGTCTCTCTCTCTCCCCCCCCAGTCTCTCTCTCTCTCCACCTGTCTCTCTCTCTCTCCTCCTCCCTCCCTCTCACTCCCCCCTCCACCCTGTCTTTCTCTTTCCTCCAGCCCCCGGTCTCTCTCTGTCCCCCCCGCCCCGCCCAGTATCTCTCTCTCTCTCTCCCCCAATCTCTCTCTCTCCCCATCCCTCCCAGTCACTCTCTCTTCCCCTCTCCCAGTCTCTCTCTCTTCCCCCCCGCTCCGAGTCTCTCTCTCTCCCCTCCCCTCCAGTCTCTCTCTCTCCCCATCCCTTCCAGTCTCTCTCTCTTCCCCCCTCCCAGTCTCTCTCTCTTCCCCCCAGCCTCTCTTCTGCTCCCAGCCTCTCTCTCTCACCCCCGCGCAGCCTCACTCTCTTCCCCCCCCCCGAGCCTCTCTCTCCACCCCCTCCCAAGCCTCTCTCCCTTCACCCCAGCCGCGCTCTCTCTCCCCCCAGTCTCCCTCTGCCCCCCAACTCTCTTTCTCTTCCCCTGCCTCTCTCTCCCCCGCCATCTCTCTCTCTCTCCCCCGGTCTCTCTCTCTCTCCCACCCGTCTCTCTCGCACCGCCCACCCCCCAGTCTCTCTTTCTCCTCCCCAGTCTCTCTCTCCCACCCCGTCTCCAAGTCTCTCTCTCTCCATCCCCCAGTCTCTCTCTCTTCCCCCGCCAGCCTATCTTCCCCCCAGTCTCTCTCTGCGCTCCCCAGTTTCTCTCTTCCCCTCAGTCTCTCTCTCTCTCCCTCAGTCTCTCTCTCTCTCCCACCCAGTTTCTCTCTCTCCCCCCCTCCAGTCTCTCTCTCTCCTCTCCCAGCCTCTCTCTCTCCCACCCCGTCTCTCTCTCTCTCTCCCCCGCGTCTCTCTATCTCTACCCCCTAGTCTCTCTCTCTCTCCCCCAAAGTCACTCTCTCTCCCCCCTAGTCTCTCTCTCTCCCCCCAAGTCTCTCTCTCTCCCCCCCCAGTTTCTCTGTCATGTATGTATGCTTGGGTTTACTAGCCAGCAGGTGACGCCACTGTCGGAGGTCATTGGGCTGTGCGTACGTGTGTGCGGCCCAGGTATAAAAGGCCAGCCAGCTTGTAATGAAATCACTTTGGGACCGAATAAAGTAGAGCCAGGTTTGTACCTGTTCAGAGTTTACAGTATTCAGTCTATTGAGTTATTGCATACACAACATTTGGCGACGAGGTAACAAGAACCTTTGCATGCAAAAATGAGCACAATTGGAATTCTGGAGTGATTCTTGGAGGGAGAAGTTTGGGCAGACTTTGTAGCCCGCTTGAACCAGTACTTCGTGGACTACAAAATTGAGGAAGAGGCAGACGCAGTTCGGCACCGGGCGGTCCTCCTCACGGTTTGTGGTCCGAAAAGCTATGGACTCATAAAGAATCTCCTCTCGCCCTTAAGTCCAACGGACAAGGACTATGAAACATTTTGTGCTCTGGTTCGTGAGCATCTGAAACCAGATGAAGGCATCATCATCTCAAGATATAGATTCTATACACGCATTCGTTCAGAGGGCCAGGATGTATCAAAATTCGTTGCCGACCTAAGACGTTTAGCTGGACCATGTAAGTTCAAAACTGCGTTGGCAGACATGCTGTGGGACTTCTTTGCAATCGGCATCAGCCACGAGATGATCCTGCGTAAGCTATTGGCGGCGGAGACGCTGAATTTGATCAAGGCCATCATGATTGCCCAATTATGAATGACGACGGACAAAAGCTTAAAGCAGATAGCATTGAAAAATCAGAACTCGGCAAGTACTGTAAACAAGATAGTATCGTTGTTTGGCAGAGCTGCATATGGCAGGGCCTACCCGACTGCGTACGCGAAACCTGTGGCTGCTCAAAGTCCGCCAACATGGAATGAATCCAATATCACCATGTTGGCGTTGTGGGGGAAATCATCAGCATCATCAGTGTCAGTTTAAATAGTATATTTGTAAAGGCTGTTCGAGAGTGGGGCATCTCTAGTGCATGTGTCCGCAACTGAGCAAGCGTGCTGCGACACAGTACATGGAGGATGATGACTAATCTAGCACGGATCTGGATATGCAATCTGAGAACCAGAGGAGGAAGTGTATGGACTATATTCGTTCCAAAGAGCCAACCGATAATGATTAATATAAAACTTAATATTGTGCTGGTATCGATGGAATTGAACACGGGTGAGAGTCAATCAATAATGAGCCAGGGGACATTCAACAGGCTGTAGGATACTTGTGAGGCTGAGTCCAGTCAATGCGAAGTTGCGTGCGTACACTAAAGAACTCATAACGGTGATTGGCAGTGCAGTAATCAAAGTATCATATGATGGTATGTTTCACGATTTACCTTTATGGATTGTTCCAGGCAATGGTCCAATGCTGTTCGGTAGGAACTGGTTAGAAAAAATCAAATCGAACTGGAAGTGTTGTTGGAGGAGGAGGATACTCTATGTGCTCAAGTGCTGAGCAAGTTACCCTCGCTGTTTGAACCAGGCATCGGCAATTTCACGGGAGCCAAGGTGCAGATCCACGTGGATTCGGCTGCAAGACCTGTCTACCATAAAGCTCGGGCAGCTCCGTACATGATGAGGAAGAAGGTCGAAATCGATCTGGACAGACTCCAGCGTGAAGGGATCATATCACTGGTCGAATTTAACGAATGGGCCAGCCCCATTGTTCCTGTGTTGAAAAGTGATGGCACTGTCAGGATTTGTGGAGACTACAAGGTTACGATCAACCGAGTTTCAAAACAGGATCAATACCCATTACCGAAGGCTGATGACCTGTTTGCAACGCTAGACGGAGGGAAATCGTTCACAAAATTGGATCTGACGTCGGCCTACATGACGCAGGAGCTGGTCAACATATCGAAGAAACTTACGTGCATCAACACTCATAAAGGATTGTTTATCTACAACAGGTGCACTTTTGGAATTCACACGGCTGCAGCCATATTTCAGAGGAACATGGCGAGTCTACTGAAGTCTGTCACAAGAACTGTCGTGTTCCAAGATGACATACTGGTCACAAGTTGTGACTCTGACGAACATCTGAACAACCTGGAAGAGGTTTTACATTGTGAAGGATGAAAATTCACGAGAACCCCCCAGTGTTTGGGCTCATTCGCAAGGAAATTTAATTTGGGACTATCTACCGAAAAGTTTGAAATCCTAAAGTGCCTATGGAAGAAAATTTAATCAAATTTTGGACTTTTACAAGACAAATTCAACCCTGTGGGTGGGCCGAGGGAACTAAAGAAGCCCACTTGCTTATTGGAACTGTCTGGGTGTTGGGACTAAGTTAACTTGTCTGGAGGAATGGACATTCGAAAACCCTTCTCCACAAGAAACATTTACATTACAACAATAATTCAGAGATGGCCAGCCATCAACCCAAACTGAGAAAAGCCATCTTCAACATGAATAAGAACAAAGGGCCCACTTCAGCCTGCATGTGAAAAACCAAGCACAAAAGAACATTGCGATTAGCAAGCTAATATTTCCACCAGGAAATAGATTTAGAAATGCAAACCACCTAAGACATATTAACTTTTAATGAGCCCGGCAAAATATTACAAAGAAAAGTCAAGCCTGCCAAATTTAAACAAAGAATACTGAACAGATTTGGCGCGAAGATTAGAACTGCTCAAACCGTATAACTGGTTCCTGTTTTTAACAGAGGTTAGGGTTGCTAGGTAGCTACAAGGCTGCTACTACCTCAGATGACACACCTATTAGCTAACAGTTTACCCCAAATAAGAACCAAGGCTGAGGCCTGGTTTGACCCAAGAGGCCTCCAAGGCAGCGAATAGGGAGTGCTTAGGCCACTGACCCTAGCTTATCGGAACATCAGAGGGACGGAAGAGTTCCCACAAAAGAGAAGGGTCCACGAAATCCAACCTAGCCAAGATAAGAGGGAATGGCGCCACGAGGGGGGCAACCCCTCCGATACAAAACGTAACTGCTTCGGGTGCAGAAAAAGTGGGCATTGGAAAAAGGATTGTAGAAATCCTCGGAAGAGTAGCGCAGGAAAGAGTTCTCCAGCCCCGGCCAAAAGGGCCGAGACAGATAAGCCAGTCCCTCCCCACTCATTCGATACCTTCTTAACCGCATTCCGGACCATGTTAGATGGCCCTGGGAAAGTAGCCACCGCCACCGTTAGCGAAATCCCATCTGCCCCATCCCAACCAAAACCGTGACTAGGACAGGCACAACCTGTCCACCTGTGTTCCCTCGAGTATGATACGTGGGGGAGAACGACCGTTCAGATAGAAGGGGAAAAGGTGTAAGAGACTTACCTGCTGGACACCGGTGCCTCAAGCACACTCGTCTATGCAGCCAATCCTGCCGCCTCACCTCTGTCCAATGGGGTCCCCTACAGCTTGGTGGGTTTCACAGGCACTGAACAGATTGGCTAATTCTCTGGTCTGCTCTCCATTCATTTAGGTACACTCCATACTAAGAGGACTTGTGTCCTGATGAAATGGGAGCAGGAAGGGAGAGGGATCCTGGGGCTGACTTCATCCTAGGCTACGGGATCCTAGTGGATTTAAGAAACCACTGTCTTTAGGGGTCAGTCTGTACGGGACAGGAGAGTGAGGTGATGGTTATCCCGGGAAAACAGGGAAAAGGAACGGTGTGCACCATGAAGCCAAAGGAGGATTACGACCTTGAATTACTGGTCAGCAACACTCTGATAGAGTACCAAGAATATGTGAGGAAAAACCTTGCAGCTTTTGCCACTCACAAACACAAGTGTGGTAGAATAAACGGGGTTGAGGTTAGCATAGATGGGGACCCCATGACCCGACCACAGAAACAGTACAACTTCCCCAGGGAGGCGGAGGCAGACATGGAAACAGCCTTGGGTTCTCTGGTTAAACAGGGGGTATTGAGACCAATAGCTACCCATGTGAACTCTCCATTGTGGCCAGTTAAGAAACCGGACAACTCCTGGAGAGCCACGGTGGACTATCGAGTACTCAGCCGCAACATCTCCGCCTGTGCACCCACCATTGCTGCTGTCGCCGACCTCATTGGAAGTATCCCAGCCTCCACGACTACCTTCACGGTGCTGGATATTTCCAATGGGTTCTGGTCCATACCTTTAAGAAGGGAAGATCAGTACAAATTTGCTTTTACCGTTAAAGGACAGCAATACACTTGGAACTGTCTCCCTCAGAGCTTCCACAACAGCCCCAGTATTTTCCACCAATGTATGGACAACTTTTTAAAGAGCTTCTGCAGACCCCAGCAGCTGGTACAGTATGTGGATGACCTGCTTCTATTCACCGATGAGGGGGAGGAGCATGGCCCACTGCTGGCTGAACTGCTGGAGCTGCTGAAAGAAGAAGGGTTTAAAGTAAACCCCAAGAAGGCACAGATCGGCCTGAAGGAAATAAAATTCCTGGAACTGGCTGTGCGCGCTGGGGAAAGAGCCATTGACAAAGCTAGAAGGGAAGCAGTGCAGAAGTTACCAGCCCCCAACACAGTAACAGGTGTAAGATCTTTTCCAGGGCTAACCAGGTACTGCAGAGATTTCATTGAGAATTATGCACCGCAGCCCCTCTGCTCCGGCTCCTACACAAGGGAGTGGAGTGGGAATGGGACGAAGGTTGCGAGGCGGCATTTATCCAACTGAAGAAAGACCTGCAGACCGCGCCAGCTCTAGGGGCATCGATGGGGGTAAAGAGTTTTTCCTGAAGGTAGCAGCCAGTGGGGACAACCTGAGTGCAGTACTGCTCCAGGAGCGGCACGGCCGGCTGAGGCTAGTGGTCTCCTCCTCCAGGATACTCACGAATGTGGAGAAGGGATACTCCAACTGTGAGCGGCACCTCCTAGCCACTCACTGGACTGTGAAAAGATCACTGATCTTCACAGGGCGGTTCGCTATCACACTCCTTACCCACCATACACCCACCCAAATGCTGCTGGATGGGAGAATCAAGGATGGGACAGTGAGCAGAGCCCACATTGCTCGCTGGACCCTGCTCCTCTCTCAACCTAAGGGTAAAGGTTCTCTGCGAGCCAAGACTCGCAGCCAACATGATTTCTCCAGGGACAGCCCACCGGTGTTCCGTAGGGGGAAGGTATGGGAAATTAACATAGGCTTTCGGGCTGGATTACACCTGTAAGGGGTGGTTTGCATGGGGTCAGCTTTCCCTTCTGACCTTATATGAGCGGTTCCGAATCGCTCCCACACCCTTGCTTCTAGACACTGGAATTATGAAGGGACTGTGATAGACTTGGACAGACAATCGGTTTCAAGGTAGGAAGCTGGTATGGCTTCATTGTGTTTAAAAAGAAGTAAAAGGCACACCTTTAACACACACACAGACCAATACACACTGAGGGGTACAACACATTGAATAAATTGTCAAATTACAGCCTGTGGGGAAAAGAATACAGCTTAAACTCTAAATGGGGTAAAGAGGAGAATGCAGATACATTTACACAAGTTATCCCAGCCTCCCCCCTTCCAATTCCCCTAACTAACTAAGTTATAGCTCTGGGGGTTCAGGGGCTATGCTCACCAATATCTTTAGACAGTTGCCGGTGAATCACGGTTTCGGGGTTCGCTGCACTTGGCCTTCTAGGCGAGCCGCACCCCGGACAGAGGAGAGGACTTTGGACTGCGTAGTTTTCGGTTGGGGTGCGTCCGTTGATGCGGTAAGTTGCGTTTTGGATGTATGGGGTAAGTACCACTTTCTTTGGTTAGGAATAGTTTTAGTTAGTCCCTTTTGGTAATTTCTCCCCCGTTGGGTCGTTCAGAAGTAGATTGTAGAGTGGTTGGCAATTTGGTTGCTGACAACCTTCCGTTTCGTGGGCCTCATGCTCGGTCAGTTTCCTTCACTATTCCATTTCTTTACTGTAGAGGAAGCAGGCTGCTTGTGTCTGTGTCTGTGTTGCAGTCTGTGTCCTTGTTCGAGTCTGTGCGAATTCCAGTCTGTGTTCTGTTAGTTTTCCTTGTAAAACTGGGGGGATAGATATATCCCAAAAAAAGGCTTCATTATCTCCCATCAAATCTCTTGGGCTCTGTTTAAACTGTTCTGCCCATTGATTTTTAAATGTCTCCTTTGTCAGCAGTAACTCGATTAGGGTGTGAGAATGTGCTGTCACTGGTTTTGCATTGTTTTAGGATTGTCCAGTTTCCTGACCATGATTTCCATTGTGCTTGATTGAGTGATTTGATTATCTCTTAGGGGGTGAATAGTTCCCCCCAGGCAGTCTGGGATGCTTAATACACGAATTTGCTTCACAGAGGTTAGCCCCACCTCCTGCTAACTCTTTTTCGCAACCAAAATGTTGTAGAATCTTAAAATTGATATGCTCCTTCCCATAGATGTTTAGGGGATCTCAGGCTTCTGTAATTTAGGTCCATTTTGAATTCTCTTTTCAAAAAGTCTAAACTCTGGAGGGGGGGGGGGGTGGTCTCCATGAATGCATCCCCTTTAATCCCCTGCAGGCTTCGTTTCCCCCTTTAAATTCATTTTAAAAATCCAGAAAGGGATTCTTCTTCTCAGCAGGGGAAAGGTACCAGGAATCTTTGCGAAATATTGGTAAGTTCTACACACCCCACAGGCCGAGAGATCTATGTGGACGGTTCAAGCACAGGCTGCGGAGTTTATGACCCCGAGGCGGGCATTGTCCTGGCAATTAAATTCCCCAGTACTATGAGCGCCCAGCATGCTGAACTTTCTGCGGTGGTGTACGTAGTCACACACCCCAAAGAATTCCCTACCCCATACACGATTTGCTCAGACGGTATGTTCACATGCAATTCGTGTATGGAGTACCTGGCTATCTGGTCCCACCGCGGATAGACATCCGCAGACGGGAGACCCCTGGCAATTAAGCCCCTACTGGAAAAGATCATGAAAGCCTTAGGGGAGGAAGGGAATATCTATATACATAAGGTGAAGGCACATTCCACCACCGAATCCCGTAGCGAGGGAAATCAGCAGGCTGACATGTTGGCCAAGCAGGGGGCCCGCACGGGCAAGTTCTAGGATCCGTACAACACAGGACCCATTGCAGTGGTTAGGGGCAGGATAGGGATGGCAGGGAAGGCAGGGATAGCTTTGCCCCCAGACCGAAAAACAGTTCAGACCCAAGACCCCATCCTCAAAACTGTTTTGAAAATGCTAGCTAAAGGGGAAAGGATAGACGGCCCGTACGGCACCGCAGCAATTGCCATTAAAGAAGGCATGCTGTTCAGGGGGGAACAATGGGTAGTACCGCAAAACACCGGAGAGAATTCCTCCAGCTGGCCCACAAGGGTCCAGGAGCAGGACACCCCAGACCTGAGACCACTTGGCAACGAGTGGAACAGGCAGGGTGCTAAATTGATTACATCGGGCCCCTACCCACTGCCCAGGGAGGCTACAAGTATTGGTGGATATATTCACCAAATGGGTCGAAGCCTTCCCATGCCGAACAGCCACTGCCCTGGGAACAGCCAGGATCCTGGTCAGAGAAGTGTTCTCCCGATGGCGACTACCACAATACATGGAGTCTGACCAAGTGAGTCACTTCACTGGGCAGGTGATGCAGGAGACCCTTAAGGTGCTCGGCAGCAAAGGAAAATGGCATGTCGTCCACAACCTGCAGTCATCCGGGCCTGTGGACCGTTTAAACCATACCATCAAAGAAAGGCTGCACAAAGAGACAGGGGTCTCACCCAAAGGGTGGGTAGAGGTCCTACTACTGGTCCTCATGGGAATCCAGGCCATTCAGTCAAAGAGCAAGGGGTACTCCCCGTACGAGCTCATGACCAGCAGAGCCATTTAGACCCCCACCCATGTGTTAGCCCCGGTATTCACGGAAGGTCAGCTTAGGGAAGCGAGCCGGGACAGCTTTGTCAGGAATCTGTTTGAACACCTTAAACAGATTCACTGGCAGGCTGCCAACAACATGGGAAAACAGCATCGGAGCAACCGACTGCTGCTAGAGACCCGCAAACACCATGAGTGGGAAATAGGGGACCAGGTTATGGTCTGGAACTACACTCGAGTAGAGGTTTTTGAGGCACTGTACATGGGACCGTACCACATTGTCAACAAAGCAAGCCCCATGGTCTATGGCATAAAATTTCCCCGCCAAACAAAGTGGTTGCATATAAATCAGTGCAAACTTTTCAACCCAGGGGCAGCAGCAAAATGTAATGGACAGCCAAAAACTGTAAACCGTATTAAAGACAGGGACCCCCAGCCAGCAGCGCCCGACTGTGGAAATCCCACAGGGACATGGCAGACCCACAGACTGCACCTAGAGGAGCGGTGGACTGTTTTACGGGAGGAGCTATCCCCCCAATCATTTGGGACTCAGACGCAACCCCCAGTAGCCAGAGCCTTAAGAAGGACTCCCTGCACAACAAGGCCAAAGTCACCGTGGTCACCAGCGCTCCAATTTGAATGGTTCAGCCCCGGGAAGGGGACCAGCCGCAAAAGGGTACCTAAGGTCAGAGACCAGCCCACGAGCAGGGACACCCAGCCTTAGCCTCGGGCAACGACGGACCCCCAGAAGAGATAGCGATGGACCAGCCACCAAGTGGGAGTCCCCAGCCCATAGCCCTCAACCAGGCAGAACCCACAGCGAAGAAACGAACCTGGCAGCCACCCCCAAAGGAGCAGTGTGTTGTAACACCAGAGAGGATGTTCCCCCAATAGTGTGGGACTCAAACCCATCTCCGGTCAGGACACTCCGGGTCTGGCGGTGCAGGCCGACCTATTATCGACTTCGCTGGACACCCAGCGGAAGAAGAAGAAAGAAGGAAGGCAGGAATTAACCTGGCCACCCGGAGACGGATGGCAGGTGTACATATATAGTATGAATTTAAGTATGTCTAGTGAGTAATTTAGACTAGTTTAAGATTCGTCTGTGTAATAATAAGTATATATATATTAGTAACTGGGGTAAGGAAAAGAATCTACCTGTGCAGCTGCTAAAAGAGGCACAGTCCGGGTAATACCCGGGAGTAAGAAGAATCTACCAGTCTAGCTATTAAGAAAAGCACCGGTGAGATAACAAAGCAAACGGCTGTGAGATAAAAGTTAGAAGCAGACAATCAGTCCACAAGGAACTGAATTAGACAGCCAGTCAATTAAAGACTATACTATGTCTGAAAGGAAGAGAGCCTAATTTGGAACTCGGTCACCTTTGTCAAGCTGGAGAGCTTTCTCAGGGCTAGACAATCTGTTTTATTTGCCCCTATAGGATTAGCAGCCGCGACCGAGGAGACGTGGAAGAATCCCTCATTTACGGGTGTTCAGGAGGAAGAGCACCGATCGTAACCGCCGGAGGTGGAAGAACTCACCGTTTATGCCCATGAGGGAAGATGGCCAGGGTGGCTGGGATCTAATTCTACCCGCTACTCCAGCCAGGAAGGGTTTACCTATGGGGAGGCCTCAGTTCCATGCGCCCGGATACGGATCATCACTGCCCGAGTCAGTGTTACAGAGGGACAATGTGTATATTTGACTTGCAAAGGAAACATTCCCCTGGGAAGATGGTGGTGGCTCAGAAAACTCAGCAAGGACGGATGAGACCAGGAATCTGACTGGGAAAGACTCAGTAATGATACGTTCCGCACCATCACGGGGAGGAGTGACAGTGTGTTGGGACAAATGGTGGAAATCCGAACAAGGAATTTACATTTTCATGTGGGGATCAGAGAGTATTTGTCCCACAGGCATATCGATCGCCTTCGCCAGGCAATGGCAAGATGAAAGGGAAGGAATGGGTTGGGACTCCAGCCTACCCGCGGTCCCACTCCCAATTAACGCCACCGAACTAAGAGCACACGTTAAGAAACCTCGGCCCACAACCCCGCAAATACGCCAGTAATAGAAAGGTGTCCTACCACCACCAAGGGACCAGGGAACGGATTAGTATTGGTACCGACCAAAAAGGTGTTATACCAGGGGGTACATTATACAGTAGCTTCAGTAATTTTAAACCTTACCGCGGTACACCTACCTGCATGGTGCCCAAAGGAAACAGAGCTGCTACACCAGGCCCTACTTAGAGACATGTTCAAATTTTATGTTAGACTTTGGAAATGTAGGCAAAGCAGACCTATACACCCTAAACGCTAGGGACACTATGGGCTCGGGGAGACCTAGAAGGGGAATCATAAACAACGATTTTACTGCCTACAATACAAGATCCTCTGTAATAAATAGCCTAGATGACATAGCACTACAAACACAGATAAACAGTTTAAAGAACCAATTGAGAAAAATTCTGAAACAAGAGAACTCAGTCGTAGGTTCAGAACTACATGAGGACCAGGCTATGACTGTCCATTTAAAGGAAATTGTGGCTGAGTTGGAAAAACATGCACAGACAGTGAATGCACTCATACGGGAGGATAGAAATGATTCGGACCAGGCTGCATAGAACGAGGTGTGCGTATTGCATGGGGCATGGTTGTTGGGCGAGGTCGGCAACAACCTGGAGGATTTAAAACAAGGTGTAGTCCCCTCTTGGATCAGTAACAAGCACCTCGCAGCCCTCCACACATACAGCAATTCAATAAGCCTGTGCCAGCTCTGCCTAGCCTCTGAAGCCTACCCCATCCCAGTAGACTGTGGGAAATCTAATCACACCATTGTGGGAATCATACTAAGGAAGCCGGTCATGGGTTGGACAGCCCGACCCGCAACGGTATACTGAGTAGAGAACATTGGAGTTATTCAGGAAGGTGCACACATTCATTTCGCAGCGGTCCCACCCTATGTCATAAAGTGGAAACACGCTGTAACAAGTACTGACCTCTCCGGGTGCTGGAGCCGGGGTGCACACGTAATACTGTGTCCCCAGTACTTGAGTGCCCATTCAGAGTCATAGTGTGGGTTTAAAGCTGCTGGCGCACAGCCTATTAACTGTACCATGGAGGTAATGACACAAGACCAGGTCCCTCCACAGGTAACATGCATAGGGGGTGGGACATATTGTGTCACCACCAGTGTGTCCCACTACCAACATGGACACTTCTGGTGTATGGTAAGTGACAGCAATTTTTGCTTCAAACCTGAGGCATCAGTACAAGTGGTCCAGGAACGGATTGTCCCCATTCCTGAATCCTCCACTGTCCACCTCACTGAAGGAAAACATTAGAAACCTACAGGATTATGTTGTACATTTTGGTTATGCAATTCCCCCGCTACCCAAACATCTTACCACTCTGCTAAAAACTGTCATTATCTCACAAAAACATTTCTATATTCTAGAACAGAAAACAATTGAGATAGGGAAAAATATTCTCGCGATCACAATTCCGCCTTGGTGGGACCTTTTCAGAAATATAGAAGTCCCAGTTTGGATCCGAATCGCTTCCCACACTTTAGTTATCTGTTAACTCGCGATTATTCTTTACTTATGGTGTCTCACTTGCGAAGTGAAACGCAGAGGCCGTCAGGTCAGGCACCAAAGGGTGCTGTACACTCCTTGGCTGAACTTGGGAATCGCGCAGGGAGGGGTGACACCGTACTACCGTGTTTAATATGCGTTTGATTTTACCTGCTGTAAACCGCAAAATATTGAGTATTGTAAGAATGTTACTCAAAATGTGTTTGACTATCGACCTTTATGTTACTTGAGAATGTGTATTGACTATGTGCTTTTATTTTACTTTACTTAAAGTTGTGTTTGACTGTACCGTTATTTTACTGTGAAAACCGAGTAAAGGAGGAGCACCGTATTCCCTCTATACTGTAACCGAAGTATAAATGCAGGGAAGATTGACTCTCGGGATCAGAAATTTTGATTACCTTGATTGACCCTCAAGAGGGGGGACTGAAGGATGCAAAATTCATGAGAACCCCCAGTATTTGGGCTCATTCGAAAGGAAATTTAATTTGGGACTATCTAAAGAAAAGTTTGAAATCCTAAAGTACCTATGGAAGAAACTACGAACTTTAATCGAATTTTGGACTTTTACAAGACAGATTCAAGCCTGTGGGTGGGCCTAGGGAACAAAAGAAGCCCACTTGATTATTAGAATTGTCTGGGTGTTGGGACTAAGTTAACTTGTCTGGAGGAATGGACATTTACATTACAACAATAATTCAGAGATGGCCAGCCATCAACCCAACCTGAGAAAAGCCATCTTCAACATGAATAAGAACAAAGGGCCCACCACAGCAAGCATGCGATAAACCAAGCACAAAAGAACATTGCGATTAGCAAGCTAATATTTCCATCAGGAAATAGATTTAGAAATGCAACCCACCCAAGACATATTTACTTTTAACGAGCCCGCCAAAATATTACAAAGAAAATTCAAGCTCGCCAAATTTAAACAAAGAATTCTGAACAGATTTGGCGCGAAGATTAGAACAGCTCAAATCGTATAACTGGCCCCTGTTTTTAACAGAGGTTAGGGTTGCTAGGTTGCTACAAGGTTGCTACTGCCTCAGATGACACACTTTGGCATACAACCGAGACCACGCTGATGTCATCAAGAAGGGAGAGAAACCAACGCGACAGTTGTAAATTAACTTCTCCAGCCTTGAAGTCCTGAAGTCCTGAAGGAAGGAAGAACATCGCCATCGCGGCAGCAACCGACCACAGCCAACGTAGTACCACCAAAAAACCACTGCGATCGATCAAAACTCCAACAGAAAGAAACCAAAGAATTGAAAGTTCCACTCTACAATCTAAGCCCTGACTAGCAACAGGTGAAAACATTAGCTAAAGAGACTTTGAACCTATTTCTAATGAAGGAAACCGGGTACTTACCCCATAGATCCAAAATGCGCCGTAACGCATCAGCGGACTCAACCAAACTGAAGATTGCGCAGTAAGAAGTCTTCTCTGACGTTCGGGGTATGGCAAGCCGAACCTACAGAATTCAACAAACCCCAAAATCGTGAACTGCCGCTAACTGACCAGAAAGGATTAATAAGCATAGTCCCTGCCCACCCTGGAGTCTAACCTAGCTAGGATTAGGTATTGGGAGGTGGGAGATGTAATTTTTACTGCAACTCCCTTTGAATGTGTAATGTATTGTTCTTTATTAGAGTGATTATAAGTTTGACATTATATTTTCTTGTCTGTAATAAAATCAAAGTTCTTTTGCATCAAACCAGTTGTCCGTTGCACTTTATCTCATCCCCCAAATAAACCCAGAGTCTAGAAACCAAGGGAGTGGGAGCAATTCAAACTGCTAAAGTAGGTCAGAGGTGAACCTGACCCCCCGGGACCACCCCCTTACAATTGTCTGGACAAAGTGGTACTCAGACTGAAACGCTTGAAGTGCATTTTAATGGCACCGGTAGTTGAATTTTTGGGGAGGAAAATTGCTTTTGACGGTATCAGGCCTACGGACTCGAAAACCAAGGCCATCAAAAATGCATCCAAGCCTCAGAATGTGATGGAGCTGCGTTTGTTCCTGGGTCTACTCAACTACCTAGACTGAGCACCTTATTAGAGCCATTGCACATGCTGCTAAGAAAAGACGACAACTGGGTTTGGGATGCGCCTCAAGATAGAGCTTTTGAGAAAGCTACTAATTTGCTTTGCTCTAACAAGCTGCTGGTACATTATGATCGGTGTAAGCATCTAGTATTGGCCTGTAATGCTTCATCTTATGCAGGTGGTTGCGTGTTCCAACAAGCAAATTACAACCTGCTGCATATGCTTCAAAAAGTTTGTCAAAGGCGGAAAGAGCCTACAGCATGGTAGAGAAAGAAGCACTATTCTGTGTGTATGGGGTTAAAAAGATGCATCAGTACCTGTTTGGTCTTCAGTTCGAACTGGAAACAGATCACAAGCAACTCATTTCATTGTTTTCGGAAAACAAAGGTATCAAAAGCACATCCCACATCCAGAAGTGGGCACTGATATGATTATGTCATTCACCATAGACCTGGCACTGAGAATTGTGCCGATGCTTTGAGCCGTCTGCCGTTGCCTACACCGGAGGTGAAAACGCCACAGTAGGCAGACCTACTGTTAGTCATGGATGCTTTTGAAAGTGAAGAAACCCCTGTCACGGCCCAACAAGTTAAGACCTGGATCAGCCAGGACCCGATATTATCGGTTGTGAAACGTTGTATCCTTAGTGGTGATTGATCTGCCATACGCAAGCAAATGTGTGAGGAGACTAAACCTTACATCCATCGCAAAGATGAACAATGCATTCAATCAGATTGTATATTGTGGGGTAATCGTGTTGTTATGCCCGAGAAAGGCAGAGAGAAATTTGTGCATGATCTACATAGCACACATCCCGGTATTGTCATGATGAAAGCCATTGCCAGGTCTCATGTATGGTGGCCTGGAATTGACTCTGATCTGAAACCATGTGTGCATCAGTGCAACACTTGCATGCAGCTTAGTAAAGCACCAACAGAATCGCCGCTGAGTCTGTGGTCATGGCCATCTAAACCATGGTCAGGATCCACATCGACTTTGCAGGACCCTTCCTGGGAAAGATGTTCTAATAGTTGTGGTGGATGCTTATTCCAAGCGGATAGAGTGTACAATCATGCCATCCAGCACATTCACAGCTACCATGAAGAACCTTCGTGTCATGTTTGTTACGCATGGTCTGAAGAGTATGTAACTCAAGGTTCACTGCAAACTCGCTTGTCACGTATATTGCTTAGTTACAGGACAAGACCCCATACTCTTACCGGAGTCTCTCCTGCTGAACAATCGATGAAGAGAGGTCTCAAGACCAGGCTCCCTCTTGCCACCCTGACTTGAATAATTGTGTCGAATACAGACGTCAAAGTCAGCAAGGGTATCATGATCGCGTTACTGTGTCACGCGACATTTTTTATCAATGATCCTGTGTATGTACTGAATTATGGTCAAGGTCCCAAATGGATCACCGGTACTGTTAGGGCCAAGGAGGGTAACAGAGTGTTTATCGTTAAGCTCAAGAATGGGCAGACATGCAGGAAACATGTCGATCAGATAAAGCTGTGGCACACGTATGAACCGGAACAGTCTGAGGAAGACACAATCAGTGACCAATCAATCTACCATCAGTCATCAGAGGATTCCGCTGTCATCAATGAATCTGGACTTTCAATCACTGACATGGTCAATGAATCTGGACTTTCGATCCCTGATGTGGTCATTGCCACCCCCATCAGATCGGCTACTCAGCCCCCAGTCATAACAGACTCAGAACGCTCGCCCAAAGCTGGAGTTGAACTGAGATATTCAACTCAGGAGCGGAAAGCCCCAGACCATCTCAATTTGTAAAAAGACCATTACTAATATCTTAAAGGGGAATATTGTCATGTATGTATGCTTGGGTTTACTAGCCACCAGGTGCCGCCACTATCGGAGGTCATTGGGCTGTGCCCACGTGAGTGCGGCCCAGGTATAACAAGCCAACCATCTTGTAATGTAATCACTTTGGGCCCTAATAAAGTAGAGCCAGGTTTGTGCCTGTTCAGAGTTACAGTGTTCAGTCTATTGAGTTATTGCATACACAACAAAAAACTTTCATAATTTTAAAGACCTCTATTAGATCACCCCTCAGCCTTCTCTTTCCAAGAGAAAGGAGACCCAACCTCATAGGTATACACTCGCATTTCTAGTATCATCCTTGTAAATCTTTTTTGCACTCTGTCCAGTGCCTCTTAATCCTTTTTATAATACTTTTTACCGCCAGGTATAATTTTAACTTTAAACATTTTTTTTAAACAAAAAGAAAACATTTACACTGGTTTTCACACTGATATAGCAATGGTCTATGTTCTCAGCATCACAGCTGCATGGTACAGGCTGCATTGACCTGTCTACAGATTCAGGGTGAAAAATTAATTACAGCTAATGAATCATGCTGTAAATTAAGTCTCATTGCTCAAAGAAAGGATTTGAGCACTAAATGAAGCACTAGTTGTCCAGCTCAGTGGTGTTCGACTCAAAGGGGTAGAAATTTGGTCAAGCCTCTGTTGTGGTGTTAACCCGGGCGGAGCAGTAAATGTTACGCCGGGAAACGGTTTGCGCCTCCATCCGCAAAATTTACATGCTGGGCCCTGAGTGTGGAGTGTGGAGTCGAACGCTAAGGAAGGCATTCCACACCACTTTTAGGGTGCTAGGCTGAACAAATGAAAGTCCCGAGGTAAACAGCCTGCCTTGGAGCGACCTAAGAGAGGCTTCCGTGAAAGAAAATCTGAAACAAAAACACCAAAAACATTCCCAATACTTTCCTCACGCTACATCCACATGACTCACAAAAATACAAAAATAAAAAACAATCACATTTACCATAGCTAGACATTCCTTCCCTCACTGTAGCCGCTACAGCTGGAACCGCCAGCTTTCACAGGCACACCCACTAGGGCGCACGGCGGGGCGCTACGGATTGGGTGATTTTCACATTTCAAGCCGATGTCGCCACCAGGGCTGTTGCACAGCGGCTCACCTCTCCCGGGCGGTACTGCTCCGTGCCCCTGCAAACCTGACACAAAATGTCCCAGCAGGGCGCTGGAAGCTGGCCGACCGCCCGGAAATATTCTCCGCCGTGATTACCGCCCATCCGGGTCGAAAACAGAGATGGCAAAGAACCGAAAATCCAGCCCAAAGTGCTAAACAATATCACATGCAGTCTAATCGCAAGTCATCATTGTCACAGACTCTTTCCAGTTCTTAACAAGGAGGTTCCTTGATGCTGCAGAAACTCATTCTAGTGCAGCACTTTGAAATGTTGTGAGAATAAAAATGTCACTAATTATTAGTAGCCACAACAGTCCCGAGACTAAACAACCTTTAACTGACTGAGTTCAACTGTTGCACAACGTCAAACTGACAGTGAAGCAGTGAAACTGCACTAGCCTGACAGCTGCACCTTATTTCTCATGATCCCTTTAAGTAGTGCCCCTGGAGCTGGCATCCACCTGCTTAATGCCTCCACTACCTGTCGCTGTCGGAGCGAGGCGCTAAGCAGGGGGCGACAATTAATTTTGCAGATCGGGTGCCCTGACGTCACGATCTTTCTGACGCTAAAGTCCCCGGCATTGTAACTTGTAATGGTGGGCCTACGGGGGCGGGGGAGGCCGGATTTGGCATGTGTCACTGGTTTCACCTCACTGCAGCGCTACTGCCTCAGCGCCCCTTGAGCACCCCTACCAGGCACTAAGTAACCGAATTTTCCCCTTAGCATTTTGTATTTTTCGTACGTTCGTATGCTCATAATACAACATTTACAGAAGGATATATTGAAAGTTTAATAATAGATATTTTACAGCAATTTAGCATGCTTCAGATCCAAGGACGACGCTGGGTGGTGTCAGCATAGTCAGACATGGAGGGGCTATTCCAACCCATTCAGGATGTTTTTGAGTTGGGTCATTTTTTCTCCAAGGCTGGTAACAAGCGCTGCTATGTGTTCCTATTGGCATTAGCTCATACCTAGAATGGAAATTTGGTGCAGAGAAGGAGGAGGAGCTAAGTAGATTAGACAAGTAATATAAACTTTAAAGTAAAAAAAGCTAACTAAACCTAAAAAGGGCAGCATAGGTAGGGACAGTGATGTGTCATTCCTGCAAGATGTGGGAATTTCAAGCATCAGGTGATAACCTGGGCAAAAATTCTCTGGGCCTCATCGCATGCCTCTGTTAGGCACGGTTTTGTCTTCAGAGCTGAACGGACCCAGGACCACGACAAGGGCTGATAATTATATCTGGCATACACCTCTGGAAATCCCTAAGATCGCCAGCATTTTTCGCTGCTGAGGAACTGCAAGTGTCCAAAACGCAAACTAACACGTGTGCGTGTGTGAGTAGGCTTCCAAGTGTGAATTCTAACCAAACCGGGAGAGGGGTTTAGTTAGAAGGGTTTCCATTAGTTAGTCTTAGATTCTGGGAAGGAGGTTGGTTCATCGTAACCGACAGGGTAGGTGTTTAGTCTAAGGTTTTAAACTCGTGTCCACGGTCACCTACTCTTTAAGGAAGGGAGTAGGGGTTGTCATTTTGTGAGTGTAATAAAACGAATCGATCTTTGATCAACCTGAACCATTTTGTTTTGTCTGAGTCAGTTATAATCTATCTATAGTAACTCCTTGTGTCCGAACTTGGGGGTTGTGGGGCTTGTGGATCGCGGCATAATTAGGAAGACTAACCGGGTGGCATCCGCTCACGGCCGGCTTATATAGTAATCCCAATGGGGGCGCTGTGCATCGGGTACAGGAGAAGACCTTGGTCTCTCTCTCTCTCTGGGATTATCCGCTAATTGACGGGCTAGGCAGGAACTATTGGCAAAAGCTCCTGCCATTCAAAGGGAAACAACCCAAACCAGAGAGTTTTAAAGCACGGGTCGACTCAAGGGAGAGTCATAGAGACACGGGGCACACAAAACACCCTAATGGGTAAAATGAGCACTCTCTGGGCTGGGCCATCAAATAAATATCAATGTCATGGAGAGAAATTAGTAATGCAGCTATAAATGGAGTAGTAATAGGAGATTAATTAGTTGAAGGGGCTGACATGATCTTTTGCACTCCAGGTGCTTTGTTGACTCACAGGTTCTAGTTAAGGAGTAGGAGTTCATGGATGGTAATCTCAAGATTACTTCCCCAAACATGTGCTACAATAGGAAAGGACAGGCAGAATACAGAAATCAATGTAAGGCGGTTGAGGGGGCCGGTGGGGGGGGGGCAAAATTGGACTTGGTGGTGCCCATTTTTTGGGCACTATGAGTCTCCCTTTGGTTCCAAAATGACACTCATGGGGTGCGCCAGATCCCATCTTGTTAAAGGAGTTTGTTCGTGCATACTTAATGTCCATCAGAAATATGCAGAGCAGGCAGATTGGAATTGATGCCAGAGCTGCCATTTTTGGAGTTCAATGCTCCAGCTGATGCCATTTCTTAACCTCACACAGCTGGGCACGACATTAAACAGCATGAATGACCCCCCCGACCACCGCGGTCCCAGCGCCTGTTTTCTGGCGCTATGTAATTTAATCCTGAGGGTGTCAGGAGGAGGGATTCCACTATTTTGGACCTCCCAATTCCTCTCTCTAGCTAAGTTGAACTCTAGGGTACCAGGGATAATGCTCACCAATCCTTCCTTTGGACAATTGATGGTGGTTCACAATTTCGGGGTTCGCTGGATTCTGTAGGTTCTGCCTGCCATACCCTGAACGTGTAGAAGACCTCTTACTGCATTCTCCTTCAGTTGGGGTGTGTCCGCTGATGCGGCAGGGGCGTGTTGGATGTATGGGGTATGTACCCACTTTTCTTCTTGCAGAGATAGGGTTTTGAGTTACTGTAGGTTAGGTTTTACCCATTGGCCGGTCAGGAACAGATTGTAGAGTGGAAAACTTTCGAATCTCCGGTTTTCTCCCGAGTTGGTTTTTGCCGAAATTTGTCGGTTGCGGTGGTAATGCTTTGTTGGTAGTTTCGTAAGACTCTTGTTGCCGCGATGTGTCCGATGATGTTCTGGGCCACTGAAGCTGTTTGAAGATGTCACTGAACTCGGGTGCACTGTAGAACTCTTGACTGCACCGTCTCGACTCTTAACTGCCCCGTCTTGACTTTACTTGACTGTAAGACAGGCCCTCAATTATACCTTGAGAGGCCTTCTAATCTGCGTTCCAAATCGATCCCCGTTCTTTGTTTAATTTTTGGCTGGCTCGTCAACGGTAACCTGATTAAAATGTGTCAATGTTGCGAAAAATGGTTTCAGGACTGCTGTACTCACTATTCATGAGCCGATGAGCTCCCAGCTATTGTTAAAGTTATTCTCTGGTTTCGAGTTGCCTGTCTGGGTCCGAGATTTCTAAACAGATTGGAAAGGTGATTAGAATTATGCATGTGTTGAATGGGTCCTGTGATTAGGGTGGGGACTGCTCTTCCGTGGGTCGATTGTTGGAAATGTTAATGTCTTCTAGGGGGCTGACTGAGGTTAAACAGTTCCCCCAGACAATTTGATTAACTCTAATATCCAAACTGGCTTTACAGAGGTCGATCCCATCCCCCGGTTTGTAGCCTTTTTCCCTTTACAGGCCAACATGCGCCTTTAAAGTTCCAAACCTTGGTTTTCGCCCTTCAATCTCCCCCTATTAGGCCCAACATGTATTTTACCATCCCAAAGCTTGTTTAAAAGAGTTCAAAGTTATTCTCCTTAGGGTTTCTTCAAGCATTGGGGGATCGGTGAATTTTGAGAAGTCTTACCGTCCCCTCTGTGATACTCTACTTGCTAGAGTGTCATACTGAGTGAGCAAAATTCCTGATCCCCAAGAGCCAACCTTCCCCTGCAATTTACCTATCTAAAACCCAAAACATACGTTCCCCTTTAAATATAGTGTTCAGATAAATATATACAGGCAAATTCAGTTACACATTCACAAGCAAGCACGGAGGGGGTCCAACACTCCTGCACCACTCGGAAAATACAGTAAATACATAGTAAAAATACACGATCACAAACCTTTTATTATAATGACAATTAAGGCTCGTCCAAAATCCTCTCATGTCGGGATCGGTGCCTTCTGCCCCTCACCGTACAACTAGTACACAGTAAATACAAAATTAGAACGAGCTGGCAGACCACTAAAGCATGGGAAGCTATTCTAATCCAGGGAGGGACCTCTATATTTCTGACAATATCCCACCAGGGTGGAACGGTGATATCTGAAATTTCGCCCCCTATCTCAACTGTTTTTTGTTCTAGAGTATAGAAATGTTTCTGTGATACTTCTACAGCTTTCAGTAGGGCGGTAAGATGTTTGGGTAGAGAGGGGATTTCATAACCAAAATATGTGACATAATCTTGCAGGTTTGTTATGCTGTCACTTACAGTGAGGTGGACAGTGGAGGGTTCAAGAATGGGGACAATCCGTTCCTGGGCCACTTGAACTTCTGCCTCGGGTTTAAAACAGAAACTGCTGTCACTTATCGGACACCAAATGTGCTGTCCATGCTGGTAGTGGGGCGCACTTGTGGTGACACAATATGTCCCACCTCCTAGATATGCTACCTGTGGAGGAACATGGTCTTCTGCCATTACCTCCATGGTACAGTTGATAGGTTGTGCGCCAGCAGCTTAAACCCGCACTGTGGTCTGGAATAGGCGTTCAAGTGTTGAGGGCACAGTATTATGTGAGCACCCCGGCTCCGGCACCCGGAGAGGTCAGTACCTGTCATATGTGCTCCTACTTTATGACATAAGGTGGGACCGCTGTGAAACGAACGTGTGCACCTCCTTGAATGACCCCAATATTCCACACCCTGTATATCGGTGCGGGTCGGGCTGTCCTACCCATGACCGGCATCCTTAGTATTATCCCCATGATAGTGTGATTGGAATGCCCGCAATCCATTGGGACAGGGTAGGCTTCAGAAGCTAGGGGGAGCTGACACGGCTTAGCGAATTACTGAACTAGTGGAGGGCTGCGAGGTGCTTGTTGCTGATCCAGGAGGGGACTAAACCTTGCTTTAAATCCTCCAGGTTGCTACGGCCCTCGCCCAACAACCATGCCCCGTACAGCACACACACCTCATTCTTTGCAGCCTGATCCGAGGCATTCCTATCCTCCCGTATAAGTGCATTTACTGTTTTTGCGTGTCTTTCCAGCTCAGCAATAATCTCTTTTAAATGGACTGTCATAGCCTGGTCCTCATGTAGCTCTGATGATGTAGTGGATGATGGGTTCTGCTTTGTGGTCAACCGTGATGCCGGTTGCCACTGGTGTGTATGTTGGGGGATCAAAAAAGGTAGGGTCCAAGGTGGGTTGCTCAGGATAGTCCGTGAATCTGAGTTTGATTTGGTCCAAGTGTTTTCGGTGAATGAGTCCGTTTGAAAGTTTGACCGAAACACCCTGCTCCCTTCTTTGGCCATGACAGTGCCGGGAAGCCACTTGAGACCTTGTCCATAATTTAATACAAATACAAGATCATTGATTTCAATTTCACATGCCACATTTGCGCTATCATGGTATGTAATTTGTTGAAGCAACCTGCTCTCTACCTGTTAATGTAGATCTGGGTGAACTAACGAGAGCCTTGTCTTTGGTGCTCTTTTCATGAGCAGTTCAGCAGGTGGGATCCGAGTGAATGAGTGGGGTCTCCTGCTGTAGCAAAGCAGGACTCGGGATAGGCGAGTCTGCAGTGAGCCTTCAGTTACCCTCTTCAAGCCTTGCTTGATGGTTTGCACTGCTCTCTCTGCCTGGCCATTGGATGCTGGTTTAAACGGGGCAGATGTGACATGTTTGATACTGTTACGGGTCATGAATTCTTTGAACTCAGCACTGGTAAAACATGGTCCGTTGTCGCTCACCAGGACATTGGGTAGGCCGTGTGTGGCAAACATGACGCGCAGGCTTTCAGAAGTGGCGGCGGACATGCTAGCCGACATTATCTCACATTCAATCCACTTGGAGTACGCGTCTACAACCACAAGGAACATTTTACCCAAGAACGGACCTGCATAGTCGAGGTGTACCCGAGACCACAGTTTGGAGGTCCAAGACCATAAACTTAGTGCCACCTCCCTGGGTACATTGCTTAACTGCGAGCATGTATTACATCTGTGAACACAGGACTCTAAGTCCGCATCGATACCGGGCCACCACACATGCGATCTGGCTATCGCTTTCATCATTACGATGCCTGGCTGGGTACTGTGGAGGTCATTGATGAAGGTGTCTCTGCATTTCTTGAGGACCACTACTCGATTGCCCCACAGAAGGCAGTCTGCCTGTATAGACATTTCATCTTTGTGCCGCTGGAACGACTTTATCTCTTCCTGCATTTCCACTGGGACACTGGACCAGCTCCCATGACTAGAGATAATAAGGGGTCCTGGCTTGTCCAGGTTTTGATCTACCAGGCAGTGACAGGTGATTGGTCACTCTCAAATGATTTCATAACCATGGCTAAATCTGCGGGATGCACAATTTGCACCCCCGCGGTGGGCAATGATAGCCTACTGAGAGCATCGGCGCAGTTTTCTGTGCCTGGCCTGTGGCGGATGGCGTAGTTGTATGCGGACAACGTGAGCGCCCATCTCTGGATATGGGCCGATGCGTTGGTATTTATCCCTTTACTCTCGGAGAACAGGGATATAAGTGGCTTATGGTCAGTTTCCAATTCGAATTTTAGACCAAATAGATATTGATGCATTTTCTTTTCCCCATAGACACACGCTAACGCTTCTTTCTCAATCATGCTGTAGGCTCTTTCAGCCTTAGACAGACACCTGGATGCATAAGCAACTGGTTGCAGTTTCCCAAAATCATTAGCTTGTTGCAATACACACCCGACGCCATATGACGACGCATCATATGCTAGTACCAAACACTTACAAGGATCATACAACACAAGCAATTTGTTTGAGCATAACAATTTTCTCGCTATTACAAAGGCATTTTCTTGGCTTTTGTCCCAAACCCATTCATCCCCTTTTCACAGTAAGACATGCAGTGGTTCTAACAGTCTGCTGAGACCTGGTAAGAAGTTACCAAAGTAGTTCAGGAGTCCCAGAAATGACAGCGGCTCTGTCACGTTCTGTGGCCTCTGTGCGTTCTCAATTGCCTCTGTCTTCGCGTTGGTTGGCCTGATGCCGTCCGTCGCAATCCTCCTTCACAGGAACACCACTTCAGATGCCAGGAAACGCACTTCGAGCGTTTTAACCTGAGCCCCACGCGGTTGAGTCGACTAAGAACCTCCTCCAGGTTCTGCAGATGCTCGACTGTGTTCTGACCTGTGACCAAGATATCATCCTGGAAGATCACGGTGTGCGGGACCGACTTCAGTAAGCTTTCCATGTTTCTCTAGAATATTGCCAATGCCAATCGGATTCCAAACGGGCATCTGTTATAAACAAAAAGACATTTGTGCGTGTTGATGCAGGTGAGGGCCTTCGATGATTCCTCCAGTTTCTGCATCATGTAGGCTGAAGTCAGATCCAGCTTCGTGAATATCTTTCCTCCCGCCAGCGTTGCAAAGAGGTCGTCGGCCTTTGGTAGTGGGTATTCGTCCTGCAGGGAGAAACGATTGATAGTTACTTTGTAATCGCCACAGATTCTGACGGTGCCGTCTCCCTTGAGGACTGGGACGATAGGACTCGCCCACTCATTGAACCCGATCGGGGAAATGATGCCCTCTCTTTGCAGCCGGTCTAGCTCGATCTCAACCTTTTCTCTCATCATGTACGGTACTGCTCTCGCCTTGTGATGGATGGGTTGCGCCCCGGAATTAGGTGGATCTGCACTTTTGCTCCTTGGAATTTCCAGATGCCTGGTTCGAACAGCAAAGGAAATTTGTTTAAGACCTGGGCACAGGAAGTGTCGTCAGCAGGCGATAGCGCTCGGACGTCATCCCAGTTCCAGTGTATCTTTCCCAGCCAGCTCCTGCCGAGCAGCATGGGACCATTGCCTGGTACCACCCAGAGTGGTAGCTTGTGCACCGCTCCTTCATAGGAGTCCTTGACGGTAGCACTGCCGATTAAAGGAATCAGTTCTTTCATGTAAGTTCGTAGTCTCTTGCGAACTGGAGTTAAGACTGGCCTTGTTGCACCACAACCTTTCGGAAGTCTTTTTGCCCATGATGCTCGCGCCCGTGTCCAGCTCCACTGACACCAGGAGTCCATTTAGTTCAACATTCACTGTTATCGGGGGACAATTCGTGGTGAATGTGTGCACCCCATGTACCTCTGCCTCCTCGATCTGAGACTCTGGTTCATCGTGATCCTCCGTGGATCTGTCCTCCTCTGCAACATGGTGGTTTACAGGTTTAACAGGCTTTGCAGCTTGAGCCTACACACTCGTTGGAGGTGTCCCATTGTTCCACAGCCCTTGCAAATGTACTCTTTGAATCGGCATGAATGGAAATGATGATCACCCTGCAGCGCCAACAAGGTGTTAATGGCCTTGCATTCATCACCCTTGATGGTGGACTCTGAGACATCTGCGGGCGTGTAGCTGCAGGTATGTGTGACCTGCCCTGTACATTATGAGTTGAAAACAACATCACTTTGTTCACAGTATTGTAGCAGCACTTGTGTGCTGAGAGATATGCTTCGTATTGTCACTGGTGGCAATGAACGCCTGCGCTATTGCTATGGTCTTACTCAAGGTTGGGGACTCTACAGTCAAAAGTTTGCGAAGTATGGTTTCGTGGCCAATGCCAAGTACAAAAAAGTCTCTGAGCATGTGCTCCAAATGTCCTTCAAATTCGCAATGTCCTGCAAGGCGTCTTAGCTCGGCGACATAATTCGCCACTTCCTGGCCTTCGGACCTTTTTTAGGTGTAGAACCTGTAAAAGGGTGGTCCCGGGTGTCAGGTTCACCTCTGACCTACTTGAGCAGTTCAAATCGCTCCCTCTCCCTTGGGTTCTAGACTCTGGATTTATGTGGGGGATGTGATAAAGTGCAAAAGACCACTGGTTTGGTGGAAAAGAGCTTTGATTTTATTAAGGATAAGAAAATACAATGTCACACTTGTAATTACACTAATAAAGAACAGTACATCACACATTCAAAGGGGTTGCAGTGAAAGTTACACCTGCCACCTCCCAAATACCTAATACTGGCTAGGTTAGACTCTAGGGCAGACAGGGACTATGCTTACCAATCCTTTCTGGTCAGTTAGCGGTAGATCGCGATTTCGGGCTTCGCTGGATTCTGTAGGTTCTGCTTGCCGTACCCCAAACATCAGAGAGGACTTCTTACTGCGCAATCTTCAGTTGGGTTGAGCTCGTTGATGCAGTAGTGCATGTTCTGGATTTGTGGGGTAAGTACCCAGTTTCTTTAGTTAGAAATAGGTTTCAAAGTCCTTTTAGGTAACGTTTTCACCTATTGGTAGTCAGGCCTAGATTGTAGAGTGGAAAATTTCGAATCTGCGGCTTCTTCCTTGTGAAGTTTTGTTTCGAGGTTGTTCGATCGCGGTGGTTTTAGTGATACCATGTTGGCTGTGGTCGGTTGCTGCCACGATGGTGATGTTCTTCCTTCCTTTCGATTTCAGGACATCGAAGCTGGAGAAGTTAGTTTACAACTGTCGCGTTGATTTATCTCCCTTCTTGATGACATAGGCGTAGTATGGCACACCCTTTGTTAAAACAGGGGCCAGTTAGACTGTAGGAGCTGTCCTAATCTTAGCTCCAAATCAGACCAAAATTCTTTGTTTAATTTTGAACGGCTCGACATTTCTTTGTAATATTTTTGCGGGCTCGTTAAAAGTTAATATGTCTCGGGTGGGTTGATCTTCTAAATCTGTTTCTTGATGGAAATATTAGCTTGGTAATCGCAGTGTTCTTTGTGCTTGGGTTTTGCATGCAGGCTGGAGTGGGCCTTTTGTTTTTATGCATAGGCTGAAAATGGCTTTCCAGGTTCAGGTTGATGGCTGGCCATCTCTGAGTTAATTGTTGCAATGTTAATGTCTCTTGTGGAGAAGCATTTTCGAGTATCCATTTTCCAGACAATTTACTTTAGTCTCAATGCCCCAGACAGTTTCAATAATTAAACTGGCTTCTTTCGTTCTCTAGACCTGCCCACAGACTTAATTTGTCTTGTAGAATCCCAAATTCGATTAATTCTTTCATGAGCATTTTAGGACTTCAAACTTTCTGGTAGACAGTTCCAAATTAAATTTCTTTTCCAATGAGTCCAAACACTGGGGGCGTTTCCAATCAATTTTACCCTTATCTTACAAACCGGTACCTCGCCATCAGAACGCGTTCCTTCGGGTTCAAATGCTCTCGGACAGTGCGCACAAATCATCGTACGATTTCTCTGTGGGTTTCGCTGGAGTGAGCAGATTCTTCATGAGGCCATACGTTGGTGCCCCACAGAGAGTGAGGAAGATCACCATTCATTTGGCAGCGCTCTCTTCCCCATCTAGCTCTTTGGCCACAAAGTATTGTTTGAGTTGCTCCACAAAAGTTTCCCAATCATCTCCCCCCGAGAATTTCTCCAGGATGCCCACTGTTCTCTGCATCTTTGGGTTTGCTAGCTATACCTCATCGTCAGTTGTTATGTATGGAGTAAGATTCAGACTGAACACTGTGAGCTCAAAGTAATGTGTGACTGTCTTTTATTGCAGGTCTCCAGAGTGTCTCTCCAACTTATGAAGCCTCATTAAATACCTGTGCTCCCAAGGTATTATGGGATCCCTTGGGATTCCAGGGGATGAGCCCTCTGGTGGCTGTACAGAGTAAATTCAAGTATACATATTTTACACTCACTCCCCCCTGGGTCCCCGTGATCGTCCGGTAGTTAACGTTCCCCAGTCGTTCCCAGTCGGCTCTATGGTCCCCCATGTCCTTGCTCAGCTTCCTGAGCCACCACCACCTATCCAGCGGAATCTGTCCGTTACATGTAAGACACACATGTTTCCCCTCAGTGACACTGACCCATGCAGCAACGACCTGTACCCTGGGGCATGAGATGGAGGCCTCTCCGTAGGTGAACTCGGCCTGGCTGGAGTATCGAGTGGAGTTAGACCCCAGCCACCCTGGCCACCTTCCCTCATGGAAATAAGTAGCGACCTCCTCCACGCTCAGTGTGCCACCCGCAGCAGTAATGATCAGTGCTCTCTTTCCTGAGCACCCATAAATGCAGGATTCCTGCACGTCACCTCGGTCACCGATGCTCACCCCCACCAGGGCGAGCAGGAGCAGAACCTTTCTCATGTCGATTTCTTTTCCGTAAGAACACACAAAACAGATCGCCATGTCCTGAGAAGGTTCTCTGGCTTGACAAAGGGTGATCAAATTCCAAACTTAAACTTACTTCTAAAATAATTAAATTCTAAAACTTAAACTACCAAAATTTTAAAACACACTTAAATCATCAGAAACGCTATGTACATCCGCCGCCCGTCTCCGGGTGGCCAGGCTAATTCCTGTTTGGCCTCTGCCTTGTGCGGCCTCTGGGCAGCTTGTACGCCTGGGTGTAAGGTGGCCTGTACCGCAGGACCCGGAAAGTTCTTCTTAATATAACTGGGGGTTTCCCTGAGTCCCAGATGATCGGGAGAATGGCTCCTCCAGTACTACAGCATACCCTTCTGTGTAGCTGCTGAGTCTATGTCCTGCTCTATGGGTTCCGCGCAGCCTGAGGCCGCATGTTGGGGACTCTTGTCATTCTCTTGGCCCACCGTTACCTCTCCTGTGAGTCCCTCACCATTGAAGGCTGCAGGTTGGGGTTCCCTATCCCAAGAATGATCCTTGACCTTGGGCATTCTATTACGGGCTGCAACCCCCCCGGGGCTGAACCACTGAAACTGGGATGCTGGTGACCACGGTGTCTTTGGCCGTGGTGTATGGGGAGTCCTTCTTAGGGCTCTGGCTATTGGGGGTGCGTCCGAGTCCCAAACAATTGATGGGATAGCCCCACCAGTAATACAACTCACCCCCTCCATCTGTACGGTCTGTGAGTCTGCAACGTCCCCTGTGGGCCTTCCACAGTCGGAGGCTGCTGGCTGAGGATCCCTGTCCTGAGGATGGTTCACCCATCCTGGCTGTTCCTTACGCTTTGCGGCTTTCGCGGGGTTAAACAGTTTGCATTGATTTATGTGGAACCACTTTGTGTGGAGGGGCAACTTTATGGCATAGACCATGGAGCTTGCCTTGTTGACAATATGGTATGGCCCCATATACAGTATTTCAAAAGCCCCTACTTGCTCAAAGTTCCTTACCAGAACCTAGTCCCCTATTTCCCACTCCTGGTGTTTGCAGGTCTCCAGCATCAACCGGTTGCTTCGGTGCTGCTTCCCCATGTTGCTAGCAGCCTGTCAGTGAATCTGTTTGAGGTGGTCATACAGATTCCTGACAAAACTGTCCCGGCTCACCTCCCTGACCTGACCCTCCATGAGCACCGGGGCTAGCACATGGGTGGGGGTTCACATGGCTCTGCCGGTCATGAGCTCTTACGGGGAGTACCCCGTGCTCTTTGACTGGCTGGCCGGATCCCCATGAGGACCAACGGCAAGACCTCCACCCATTTTTTTGGGTGAGTCTCTTGTCTCCTTTCGTAGCCGTTCTTTGATTGTGCGGTTTAAACGCTCCACAGGCCCGGATGACTGTGTGTTGTGGGCGTCATGCCATTTCCCCTTGATGCCGAGCACCTTAAGGGTCTCCTGTATCACCTGCCCGGTAAGCTGACTCTCTTGGTCGGACTCCATGTACCGTGGTAGTCCCCACCGTGAGAACACTTCCCTGACCAGGATCCTAGCTGTTCCCAATGCGGTAGCAGTACAGCATGGGAAGGCTACCACCCACTTGGTGAACACGTCCACCAACACTTGGCAGTACTTGTAGCCTCCCTGGGCGGTGGGTAGGGGCCCGATGTAATCGACTTGGATCGACTGCCATGGTCCCTCTACCCTCGTGATATGTCCCATAGACACCTTCCTTTTCTAGGGGTCAGGGTTGTTGGCAGCACACCAGACAGCCGGCGCAAAACTTGCGGACATCTTCCCTGAGTCCCGGCCACCACACTGCCTGTTCCACCCGTTGCCAGGTGGCTTCAGGTCCGGGATGTCTTGCTCCTGGACCCTCATGGGCCAGCTGGAGGAATTCTCTCCAGTGCTGCTGCGGCACTACCCACTGCTCCCCCCTGAACAGCATGCCTTCCTTAATGGTAATAGCTGCTGTGCTGTTCGGGCCCTCTACCTTTTCCCATTTTGTCAGCGCGTTCAGGACAGTCTTGAGGACAGGATTCTGGGTCTGAACCGTTTTCAACTCCAGGGTCAATGCTACCCCTGCCCTCCCTGTTGTCCCAATCTTGCCCCTAACCGCTGCAATTGGGCCTGGGTCGTACGGATCCCAGAACTTGCCCGTGCGAGCACCCTCCTTGGCCAACATGTCGGTTGGTTTCCCTCACCACGAGGTTCAGTGGTTGAATGGGCCTTTACTTTGTGGATATAGACCTTTTCTTCCTCTCCTACAGCCGCCATGATTTTCTCCAGCAAAGGCTTAATTGCCAGGGGTCTCCTGTTAGCAGAAGTGTACCCGCGACGGGACCAGATAGCCAGGTATTCCGTACATGAATTGCACGTGAACATGCTATCCGAGCAAATCGTATATGGGGTATGGAATTCCTCGGGGTGTGTGACCACGTACACCATCGCTGACAGTTCAGCATGCTGGACGCTCATGGTGCTGGGGAGTTTAATCGCCAGGGCAATGCCTGCCTCTGGGTCATAAACTCCGCAACCAGTCGCTCGCCAACAGATACTGTGCTTGAACCAGCTACATAGATTTCATAAGAACATAAGAACATAAGAACATAAGAATTAGGAACAGGAGTAGGCCATCTAGCCCCTCGAACCTGCTCCGCCACTCAACAAGATCATGGCTGATCTGGCCGTGGACTCAGCTCCACTTACCCGCCTGCTCCCCATAACCCTTAATTCCCTCATTGATTAAAAATCTATCTATCTGTGATTTGAATACATTCAACGAGCTAGCCTCAACTGCTTCCCTGGACAGAGAATTCCACAGATTCACAACCCTCTGGGAGAAGAAATTCCTTCTCAACTCGGTTTTAAATTGGCTCCCCCGTATTTTGAGGCTGTGCCCCCTAGTTCTAGTCTCCCCAACCAGTGGAAACAACCTCTTTGCCTCTATCTTGTCTATCCCTTTCATTATTTTAAATGTTTCTATAAGATCACCCCTCATCCTTCTGAACTCCAACGAGTAAAGACCCAGTCTACTCAATCTATCATCATAAGGTAACCCCTTCATCTCCGGAATCAGCCTAGTGAATCGTCTCTGTACCCCCTCCAAAGCTAATATATCCTTCCTTAAGTAAGGTGACCAAAACTGCACGCAGTACTCCAGGTGCGGCCTCACCAATACCCTGTACAGTTGCAGCAGTACCTCCCTGCTTTTGTACTCCATCTCTCTCGCAATGAAGGCCAACATTCCATTCGCCTGCCCGATTACCTGCTGCACCTGCAAACTAACTTTTTGGGATTCATGCACAAGGACCCCCAGGTCCCTCTGCACCGCAGCACGTTGTAATTTCTCCCCATTCAAATAATAATCCCTTTGACTGTTTTTTTTTTCCAAGGTGGATGACCTCACATTTTCCGACATTGTATTCCATCTGCCAAACCTTAGCCCATTCGCTTAACCTATCTAAATCTCTTTGCAGCCTCTCTGTGTCCTCTACACAACCCGCTTTCCCACTAATCTTTGTGTCATCTGCAAATTTTGTTACACTGTAGGGGAGGATGAAAACCCCCTCATTTTACCCAGAAGGAAAAGGGCTGTGGGATCAGTCTGTGCTGTGAATTGAAACCGATAACAGTTTGACCTTGGCAGAGCAGTGATTGGACGGGGGAGGACACCGGGGGACCAATGTGAGACAGAGTCAGCCCGAAGCATGGGGCTTTCAAGCCAATGGGAGAGAACTTGCTCGAAAACTGGGACTGACTCACAGCCATTATCGGACTATTGTCTTCCCCATGTTTACACTATGGAAGGAAATGGCTACAGGAGGCCAACCCAATTAACACCTACTCAAACCTTGAGTAGGTTAAGAAAACTGAATTGAAGGATAATTATGCAGACATTTCGAAACCAGGGAACCCAAAACAACCCAAGGGCCTATACAATGGCTACAGGAAGCCAATGCAATCAATACCCACTCAAACCTTGAGTAGGTTAACATCAGTGGAAAAAACCCGCAATAATCTAAAACTGCTGCATTTTTCAAAATCACAAAGTCCACCAATGAGAAGAATCGACTTCAGCAGGAGAGGCGGACTGGATAATCTGGCTATAAAAAAAGGGTTTCTGACGTAGGGGGGTGGTAATTTTCCCTGCCCTCATCATCCAACAACCACAACCAGCAAGATTCTCGACACTGAAGAAAAACCAGTGTCCGAAGACACCGAATATAGAAGAAACAAACCACCAGACTGCAGAAGGCACAGTAGTGAATACAACCTCTGGTCCCCGGAACTCCCAACTCAGTTAGGCCAGGAAAGGTGGGAGGTTGGGCATTGTACTGCTAAACTTGTGTAAAGATTTTCGTTGTGTCCGTTTAGTGGGATTTAGGGAGATTGTTTTGTTGGTGTATTGCTGTTTGTTGAGATACACCTTGTCAAATAAATTGGAAGCCTAAAGTTCTTCTTGGAATCAGCTTGTCTCAGTTCTATTGTATTACATCTCCTGATCGTGAGTCTTATGTCAGAACAGTGTAAGGGAAGCTAGGAGCGCCTCGAAAATGCTCAACTGTGTGTCACAGGCTAGGGAAGAAGGGGTTAGGAGTGTTTGACACTCACAGGTGCCTCACAGGCTAGGCATAAGCTGTGGGGACGCAAGAGTCTCAAAACCCCCTTCATAAGCTGTGGACACAGTCTCTCCAGGGGTGCTCTTGCAGCACTCAGGGTACCTCACAGGCCAGGCATAAGCTGTGAGGGCAGAAGCCCAGAGAGAGGCACCCAAGGCACAACAACACTCCCTGAGAAAACCCCTTACAACACTACACTCTGTCCCCTCTTCCAGATCATCTATGTATATTGTAAACAGTTGTGGTCCCAGCACCGATCCCTGTGGCACACCATTAACCACCAATTTCCAACCCGAAAAGGACCCATTTATCCCGACTCTCTGCTTTCTGTTAGCCAGCCAATTCTCGATCCATGCCAATACATTTCCTCTGACTCCACGTACCTTTATCTTCTGCAGTAACCTTTTGTGTGGCACCTTATCGAATGCCTTTTGGAAATCTAAATACACCACATCCATCGGTACACCTCTATCCACCATGCTCGTTATATCCTCAAAGAATTCCAGTAAATTAGTTAAACATGATTTCCCCTTCATGAATCCATGTTGCATCTGCTTGATTGCACTATTCCTATCTAGATGTCCCACTATTTCTTCCTTAATGATAGCTTCAAGCATTTTCCCCACGACAGATGTTAAACTAACCGGCCTATAGTTACCTGCCTTTTGTCTGCCCCCTTTTTTAAACAGAGGCGTTACATTAGCTGCTTTCCATTCCGCTGGTACCTCCCCAGAGTCCAGAGAATTTTGGTAGATTATAACGAATGCATCTGCTATAACTTCTGCCATCTCTTTTAATACCCTGGGATGCACTTCATCAGGACCAGGAGACTTGTCTACCTTGAGATCCATTAGCCTGTCCAGCACTATCCCCCTAGTGATAGTGATTGTCTCAAGGTCCTCCCTTCCCACATTCCCGTGACCAGCAATTTTTGGCATGGTTTTTGTGTCTTCCACTGTGAAGACCAAAGCAAAATAATTGTTTAAGGTCTCAGCCATTTCCACATTTCCCATTATTAAATCCCCCTTCTCATCTTCTAAGGGACAAACATTTACTTTAGTCACTCTTTTCCGTTTTATATATCTGTAAAAGCTTTTACTATCTGTTTTTATGTTTTGCGCAAGTTTACTTTCGGAATCTATCTTTCCTTTCTTTATTGCTTTCTTAGTCATTCTTTGCTATCGTTTAAAATGTTCCCAATCTTCTAGTTTCTCACTAACCTTGGCCACCTTATACGCATTGGTTTTTAATTTGATACTCTCCTTTGTTTCCTTGGTTATCCACGGCTGGTTATCCCTTCTCTTACCGCCCTTCTTTTTCACTGGAATATATTTTTGTTGAGCACTATGAAAGAGCTCCTTAAAAGTCCTCCACTGTTCCTCAATTGTGCCACCGTTTAGTCTCTGTTTCCAGTCTACTTTAGCCAACTCTGCCCTCATCTCACTGTAGTCCCCTTTGTGTAAGCATAGTACGTTCATTTGAGACACTACTTCCTCACCCTCAACCTGTATTACAAATTCAACCATACTGTGATCATTCATTCCGAGAGGATCTTTTACTTGGAGATCGTTTATTATTCCTGTCTCATTACACAGGACCAGATCTAAGATAGCTTGCTCCCTTGTAGGTTCTGTTACATACTGTTCGAAGAAACAATCCCGTATGCATTCTATGAATTCCTTCTCCAGGTTACCCCGTGCGATTTGATTTGACCAATCGCTATGTAGGTTAAAATCCCCCATGATTACTGCCGTTCCTTTTTTACATGCCTCCTTTATTCCCTTGATTATTGTCCGCCCCACCGTGAAGTTATTATTTGGGGTCCTATAAACTACGCCGACCAGTAACTTTTTCCCCTTACTATCTCTAATCTCCACCCACAATGAGTCAACATTTTGTTCATTAAAGCCAATATCGTCTCTCACAACTGCCCTGATATCATCCTTTATTAACAGAGCTACCCCACCTCCTTTCCCTTCTTGTCTATCTTTCCAAATTGTCAGATACCCCTGTATGTTTAATTCCCAGTCTTGGCCACCCTGCAACCACGTTTCAGTAATGGCCACCAAATCATACCCATTTGTAATGATTTGTGCCGTCAACTCATTTACTTTGTTTCGAAAGCTACGTGCGTTTAGGTAAAGTGTTTTAATACAAGTTTTTAAACCATGATTTTTAGTTTTGACCCCTCCTGCAGCCCCTTTATATTCATACATATTGTCCCTTCCTATCACCTTGTGGTTTACACTTACCCCAGTGCTACTCTGCTCTGTTGCCTCCTGCCTTTTGCATCCTTTCTTGGGGTTCTGTTCATCTGAGCTCTCACTCACTCTAACTAGCTCAGAGCCCTCTCCCGGGTTCCCATCCCCCTGCCAAGCTAGTTTAAAGCCCTCCCAACCGCACTATCAAAACCACCTGCGAGAACATTGGTCCCGTCTCTGTTGAGGTGTAACCCGTCGGACTTGTACAGGTCCCATCTACCCCAGAAGCGGTCTCAATTGTTCAGGAAACTAAAGCCCATGGGTGTATCCCGGCCCGAAAGCCTATGTTAACTTCCCATACCCCTTCAACAGAGCACCGGTGGGCTGTCCCTGGTTAAATCATATTGGCCGCGAGCCTTGGCTCGCAGAGACCTTTTACCTTGAGGCCCATCTGGGAGAGAAGTAGGGTCCAGTGAGCAATGCGGGCACTGCCCACTGTCCCGTCTTTGAATCTCCCATCCAGGAGCATCTGGGTGGGCGTGTAATGTGTGAGTAGTGTGATGGGGACCCCCCTGTGAAGATCAATGATCTTTTCATAGCCCAGTGAGTGGCGAGGAGGTGCCTCTCACAGTTGGAGTACCCCTTCTCCACATCCGTGAGTATCCTGGAGGAGTAAACCACTGGTCTCAGCTGGCCGTGCCGCTCCTGGAGCAGCACTGCGCTCAGACTGTCCCCGCTGGCTGCCACCTCCAGGAAAAACTCCTTCCCCTCATCAATAGCCCCAAGGGCTGGCGTGGTCTGCAGATCTTTCTTAAGTTTGATGAATGCTGCCTCGCAACCCTCATCCCAATCCCACCCCACTCCCTTGTGTAGGAGTCAGAGCAGAGGGGCTGCTATGGCTGCATAGTCCTCAATGAAATCTCTACAGTACCCGGTTAGCACTAGAAAAGATCTCACTCCTGTCACTGTGTTGGGGCTGGTAACTCCTGCACTGCCTCCCTTCTAGCTTTGTCAATGGCCCTTTCCCCAGCATGCACAGTCAGCCCCAGGAATTTTACTTCCTGCTGGCCGATCTGAACCTTCTTAGGGTTGACTTTGAAGCCTTCCTCCCTGAGCAGCTCCAGCAGTTCAGCCAGCAGTGGGCCATGCTCCTCCCCCTCATCGGTGAATAGGAGCAGGTCATCCACATACTGTACTAATTGCTGGGGCCTGCTGAAGCACTTCAAACAATCAGCCTTGCATTGGTGGAAAATGCTAGGGCTGTTGTGGAAGCCCTGAGGGAAACAGTTCCAGGTGTATTGCTGGTCTTTGAATGTGAAAGCAAACTTGTACTGGTCCTCCCTCCGTAAAGGGATGGACCAAAATCCGTTGGAAATATCCAGCACCGTGAAGATGGTCGCGGATGCTGGGATACTTCCAATGAGGTCGGCAACGGCTGTGACCTTGGGTG
Organism: Pristiophorus japonicus; assembly: GCF_044704955.1. Lineage (NCBI taxonomy): Eukaryota > Metazoa > Chordata > Chondrichthyes > Pristiophoridae > Pristiophorus > Pristiophorus japonicus. The sequence goes on along the minus strand of NC_091986.1, from coordinate 93,066,444 downwards.
CACAGGCTGGGATGTTACGGTTGAGCATCTGGTAGTCCACTGTGACCCTCCAGGAGTTGTCCAGTTTCTTAACCGGCCACAACAGAGAGTTTACGTGGGTGGCTATTGGTCTCAAAACTCCCTGTTTAACTAAAGAACCCAGGGCCATTTCCATATCTGCCTCCGCCTCCCTGGGGAAATTGTACTGCTTTTGCAGTCGGGTCATGGGATCCCCATCCACACGAACCTCGACCCCGTTTATCCTCCCACAATCATGTTTGTGGGTGGCGAATGCTGCAAGGTGTTCCCGCACATACGCCTGGGATTCCATCGGAGTGTTACTGACCAGCAATTCGAGGTCGTAACCCTCCTTTGGCTTCACAGTGCACAAAGTCCACTTGCTCTGTTTTTCTGGGATAACTGCCACCTCACTTTCCTTGCAGGTACATACTGCCCCCCAAAGACAGTGGTTCCTAAGATCCATTAGAATCCTGTGGCCTCTGATGAAAGCAGCCCCCAAGATCCCCCTTCCTTCCTGCTCCCACTTCATTAAGACGCAAGTCTACTTGGTGTGGAGTGCTCCGAAAAGAATGGAAAGCGGGATAGAGAATGAGCCAGCCTGCTCATTACCTGTATGGGACCCCGTTAGACAGAGGTGAGGTGGCAGGGTTATCTGCATAGACGAGGGTGCCTGATGCTCCGGTATCCAGCAGATAAGTCTCCTTCATCTTCTCCATGTATCATACTCAAGGGAACGCAGGTAGACAGGCTGTGCCAGTTCTAGTCACTGTTCTGGGTTGCATGGGGAAGATGAGGTTACAGTACCGGTGGCAGTGGCTACCTTCCCTAGGCCATCTAATACAGTTCGGAGTGCAACCATGAATGCGTCGAATGTATGGGGAGAGGTCGGTGTCCCGGTCCCGGCCTTTTGGGCAGGAGCTGGAGAATTCTTTCCTATGCTATCCTTCCACGGATTTCTGCAGTCCTTCCTCCAATGCCCACTCTTCCTGCACCCGAAGCAATTACGCTTCATATCGGAAGGTTTACCCCCTTCCTGGTGCCACTCTTTCTTATTCTGACTTGGCCTTATTTAATGGACCTTTCCTTTAGGTGGGTGCTCTTTCGTCCCTCTGCCGTTCCGGTAAGCCAGGGTCAGCTGTCTGACCACTGTCTCCTCGGTGGCATGGGTCACACCAAACCTCAGCCTTGGCTTTGACCCACGGCAAGCTGTTCGCTACCAGGCTTCGGAGCCAGTGGGTCTTCTCATCCCGGATCAGGTTAGCCCAGTCGAGAGACAACTACAGGCACTCTGGTACACGGGCCACAGACTATCTGCGAAAGCCTGTGGGGTCTCTCCTGTGAGCTGCATTGTCTTCTCCACCCGGGAGAAGGGATTTCCATCATTCAAGCCCATGGCCTCCAGAATTTCCTCCCGGATAGCATCGTACATGCCCTGCCCCTTCTTGCTCTCCACAGAGAGGGACTGGTAGAGTCTGCTATCCAGTGAGAAAAGGAGCATTTTTGCCATTTCAGAATCATCGCACCCGTTAATGCCCCCCACCCGTTCCACCTCCATGAAGTGGACTGAGGGGTCACCTTTGTGAGTGAGCTTACCCAGGTTGCTTACTATAGCCCTAAGCTGTTGGGTGCTGTGGGGAACCACAAAGTGACTTTCAAGGGGCCCCTGGCCCCCACCTCCGTTGGGCAGGCCAAACTTTTGCTGCCGGATCGGGCACATTGGTCCCGGTCCCGGCCCTTCTCGCATTGGCTCGTCCACCTCTCCCTGCTGCCAAATCGAGCTAAAACCCAGCACCACAGGTGGTGGTGGTCCGCAAACCCTACCCGCCTCACAAATAGTTCGCCCCTCCTGCTGCCCAAGCGGGTTGTTCCCCAGTGCCACAGGTGGCAACCGAACAGTTTCCCCCTGCTCGTCCAGGTCCACCCGGGCCGCACTCGGGCTTATTAGGCGTACCATGCCTGTAGCCTTGGACAGAGCAAGGTTCAGACTATTTTATTTGTTGCTGGCAGGAGCCATGGTCTCCCGACTCAAACCCCCTAGTGCTTGCTACTTTGTAAGCTGCCTTGACATCTCTCAACCTCTCCTCCTGCTCTTTTATTTGCTTGGTGAGGCGGGCATTCTCTTCCTGCAGCACCAGTTCATTATTCTTAGCCTCAGTGACCTGGCCCTGAAAGTAATCCTGTCTGTTCCTGTATGTTTCCACTAGCTGCAGTTTTCCTTGTTTTTGTTGATTTAGTTCTGCCAATAACCTTTCCCCTACCATAGCACTTGCGCGAGACTGTTCCTCAGATTCCTTTAGCTCTGCTTTCAGTGCCTCGACGCTTTTATCTAAAAGTTGGACCTGTCGCTGCAAGCAGACCAACCTGATTGATTTCTCCACGGACTTCTTATGGTCCTTGCTCTCAGTCCATTGGGCTGCAGCGTCTCCCGGACATTTCGGGCGCAACAGGCTGAGCACCCATTCCTTGGTAATATTTACTTTCTTGAATATGTAAGAGGAAATCGTCTCTTCCATTTTAGTTTTCTTTTCAAATACAGTGTCCACTGCATCACATCCTTTGTACCAAGGTCCTGCCGTGGTCACCATTATGTAGGGGGTGGTGTGCGGGTCAGCTTCATCTCTGACTTTCTGAGCGGTTCGACTCGTTTCCACTCCCTCGATTCTAGACCTTTGATTTATTTGGAGATGTGATAAAAGTGCAGCAGACAACTGGTTTTGGTGCAAGAAACTTGTGGTTAATTCAAGAAATGAATACAATATTATAATGCACTGTCAAAATCTTACACTCTCTAAAATGGGGAACACTTTAATATACACAAGGAAAATATAGCAGAAAATACCCCCCACCTTCCAATTCCTCTCTCCAGCTAAGTTGAACTCTAGGGTACCAGGGATAATGCTCACCAATCCTTCCTTTGGACAGTTGATGGAGGTTCGTGATTTCGGGGTTCGCTGGATTCCGTAGGTTCTGCCTGCCGTACCGCGAACATGATAGAAGACCTCTTACTGTGTTCTCCTTCAGTTGGGGTGTGTCTGCTGATGTGGTAGGGGGCGTGTTGGATGTATGGGGTATGTATTTTTCTTCTTGCAGAGATAGGGTTTTGAGTTACTTTAGGTAAGGTTTCACCCGTTGGCCGGTCAGGAACAGATTGTAGAGTGGAAAACTTTGGAATCTCCGGTTTTCTCCCAAGTTGGTTTTTGCCGAAATTTGTCCGTTGCGGTGGCTCAGTATTACCAAGTTGGTTGATGGTAATGCTTTGTTGATAGTTTGTAAGGCTCTTGTTGCCGCGATGTGTCCGATGATGTTCTGGGCCACTGAAGCTGTTTGAAGATGTCACTGAACTCGGGTGCACTGTAAAACTCTTGACTGCACCGCCTCGACTCTTAACTGCCCCGTCTTGACTTTACTTGACTGTAAGACAGGTCCTCAATTATACCATGAGAGGCCTTCTAATCTGCGTTCCAAATCGATCCCCGTTCTTTGTTTAATTTTTGGCTGGCTCGTCAACGGTAACATGATTAAAATGTGTCAATGTTGCGAAAAATGGTTTCAGGACTGCTGTACTCACTATTCATGAGCTGATGAGCTCCCAGCTATTGTTAAAGTTATACTCTGGTTTCGAGTTGCCTGTCTGGGTCCGAGATTTCTAAACAGATTGGAAAGGTGATTAGAATTATGCATGTGTTGAATGGGTCCTGTGATTAGGGTGGGGACTGCTCTTCCGTGGGTCGATTGTTGGAAATGTTAATGTCTTCTAGGGGGCTGACTGAGGTTAAACAGTTCCCCCAGACAATTTGATTGACTCCAATATCCAAACTGGCTTTACAGAGGTCGATCCCATCCCCCAGTTTGTAGCCTTTTTCCCTTTACAGGCCAACATGCACCTTTAAAGTTCCAAACTCCCTCTCTTAGGCCCAACATGTATTTTACCAGCCCAAAGCTTTTTTAAAAGAGTCCAAAGTTATTCTCCTTAGGGTTTCTTCAAACATTGGGGGATCTGTGAATTTTGAGAAATCTTACAGGATGGACTCCACTTAAACTGGGCTGGGACCAGTGTTCTGGTGAATTGAATAACTAGGGCAATAGATACAGCATTAAACTGAGACATCATGGTTGCAGGGTGATCAAGTTTAGGAACTAAATATTCCAGCATAATGACTTTTGAAAAAGAGAGGCAAAATGTGAAAGCGGAGGGTGGGTGCCCAGATAACGAAAAGAGTAGAGAGGAAGGATCTTAGCCCAGGAAATCAGGATGTAGAATTAGTATGCATTCAGTTAAGAAATACAAACAGCAGAAAACACTGGTGGGAGTAGTTTATAGCCTCCCCCACCTCTTCCCCTCCCCATGCCATCCCTCCACCCACTTAACAGTAGTTATGGTGTTGGACAGAGTATAAATCAGAATAGTAGAGGAGCATTAACAAGGGTAATTCATAATTGTGGGCAACTTTAATCTTCATATAGACTGGGCAAACCAAATTGGCAAAAGTAACTTGGACTTCATGGACTTCATTCGAGACAGTTTTCTATAACAATATGCCAAGGAACTAACTAGGGAACAGAACATTTAAAGAAATAACTCATAATTCTCAATGAATATATATTCCCTTGAGGAATAAAACTCCACTGCAAAAGTGGTCCAACCATGGCTAACTATTGAAGTTACAGATAGTATTAGATTAAAAGAAGAAGCTTACAATGTTGCCAAAAAGAATAGTAAGTCAGAGGATTATGAAGCATTTACAAATTAGCAAAGGATGACCAAGAAATTGGTAAGAAGGGAAAAAAATAGAAGATGAGAGTAAACTAGCAAAAAATAATAGAACAGATTGTAAGTATATAAAAAGCAAATGTTTATAAAATGTAGACATGAGTCGCTCAGAGGAAGAAGCAGGAGGAATTATAATGGGGAATAAGGAAATGGATGAGACCTTAAACAAATATTTTGTATCTGTCTTCACAGAAGAAGTCATAAAAAACATATCGGAAATTGTGGAGAACCAAGGGTCGAATGAGAGTGAGGAACTGATAGAAATTAATATTAGTAAACAAAGGGTACTGGAGAAATTAATGGGATTAAAAGCCAAGAAGTCCCCGGGACCTGATGGCATAGAGATTAAAAAGAGATGGCGGCAGAGATAGTGGATGCATTTGTTTGGATCTTTTAGAGTTTCCTAGCTTGTAGAATGGTCCCCATGGATTGGAAGATGGCAATTGTAACCCCATTGTTCAAGAAAGGAGGGGCAGAGAAAATAGGGAACAATAGGCAGTTAGCCTGACATCGGTAGTAAAGAAAATGCTCCAAACTATTATTTTAAGTGTGGTATCAGGGCATTTAGAATATCACAATACGATTCTGCAGAGTCAACGCAGTTTTAGGAAAGGAAAATCATGTTTGACGAATCTATTAGAGTTTTTGAGGGTGCAACTGACAGAGTAGATAAGAAGAAATCAGTGGATATAGTATAGTTGGATTTTCAGAAAGCATTCTATAAAGTGCCATAAAAGGGGCTCAATTTTCCCCAATGCCATTTTTTGGCGTATTGCAAGAGTTACGCCCGTTTTCTTTGGCCCCGACTATTCAAAAAAAAAATAACTAGCAGGTTTCCCCATTCTATTTTTTGAAATTGGCGCCACGCAGCCTGTCCTTTAGCTTCAGGGGGTTGAGCCTAATGTATGCGCCGAAAAAAATGATACTCCTCCCTTCTGCACATGCGCAAAAAAAAAATGAACGTTTTTGACGTGATTGCTATGGACGCACATGCCCAGTACAGCTCCCGGTCTGCATTTGGCCATTTTTAAAGAGTCAGTTGTGTGTGAAAACTTTCATTCTCATTGGAAAAATTGGAGCTGCAATACAATATGCAACACGGCTCTAGGACCAAGAATTTCTTACAGGATGAAGTTGAGGCACTGGTTACTGTAATTGAGGCCAGATGGCACGAGCTGGACACCAGCAGAGGTCACATAAATGTTTCACCAAAAGAAATGAAGAAATGCTGGAACCAACTTGCAGAAGATTACTGTGCAATGGTGACCACCTCGAGGCCTGGAGGCCAGTGCAAAAAGAAGTGGCAGGACCTTGGTCAAGTAGTTAATGTAAGTAATATTTTCATTTATTCACTGGAATTGCAATTATAAATGTGGCCATCTGTGTATGTCCCATCTGTATATGCCCCACCCAGCAGAAAGACACCCTCTTTAAAAAGTTATGTTTTCATCTTTGCAGAGGAAGGTGGCACACAACAAAAGGGAAAGAACTCGAACAGGAGGAGGCCCCACAAATCTGCACCCACTGACACCCTTGGAAGTCAGGGTCTCTGCTTTGATGGGTCCTGCCTGGAGAAAAGCAACCACCACTGCACAAGCTGGGCCCATACATGAGGGAGAGGGTAAGTCCTGTAAATTCCACAGTCTGGCTTTGTTAAATGTTAAGTACTGTGCGGGCTAGCCATGTTTCGGTTCATGGGGATGTTTCCGTCAGCTACATTTTGGTTGATGCAATGTGCTATCATTCATCGTGGTCCTTCAACCTGCTGCCTATGCTATGTGAGCCTATTCATGCCACCCACCCTGCTCCCTCCACTGCTGCTAACCATTTGTCTGTTCTGTTATATTTTGCAAAACTTCAGGCCAACCTTGATGAGGCTGAAGCCAATGCAGAAGGAGATTCAAACGCGGACGAGCCTGAAGAGGAGAATATTTTACAATCCCACCTTCCAGACCATGGGGGGGGAGGGGGAGGAGCAGGGAGAGATGATGGATGAAGCCCCCACTGTTGTACTCAGCAGGTGCAGGTGCCACCCATTGAGGTGCCAAGCCCTTTCCTGAGTGGTATGAGTGTTGGGATATTCCACGGTTTCTCACAGTCTGAGGCTGGATGTTCCAGTGGGATGCAGCGAGGCACACCCAGGGCCCCATCGTCTGAGGCTGCGGATCCCAGTGGGATGCAGCAAGACACACCCAGGGCCCCATTGTCTGAGGTTGCGGATCCCAGTGGGACGCAGCAAGACACACCCAGGGCCCCATCGTCTGAGGCTGCGGATCGCAGTGGGATGCAGTAAGACACACCCAGGGCCCCACCGTCCGAGGCTGTCGGTCCCAGTGGGATGCAGCAAGCCGCACCCATGCTGAGGAGGGGAAGGAGAGCTCGACAGCGCTCTCCTGAGGTGCAGGATCTAACAGATGTGGTTCAGAAGATGGCAATGAGTGCGGAGAGAATTGACCTTACACGATCACTCCTGGACACCATCAGTGGGATGGGTGATGAGGTATCGGGACTGTTGGGAGAAGGAACAACACTCTCACAAGAAATGGGAACACTGTCCGGGCACGTGAGGGAAGGAATGTCGCAAGTAGTTGACACACTGTTTTTAAACATGAGGGAGGGAATGTCACAGGTAGTTGAGACACTGTTGGTGAACATGAGGGAGGGAATGTTGCAGGAAGTTGAGACACTGTCAGAGCACATGAGGAAGGGAATGTCGGAGTTAGCTGCTGCAATTAGGGAACACGCCCATACCCCGCGTCCATTGACAGAATCAACTGCCACTCCCACTCCAATCTCCAGACCAACCTCTGAAGAGGCCGAAGCCTGGCCTTCCACATTACCGCCTGCCACTCCCCCCTGCCCTCCTCCGCCCATCAAGAAGTGTGCATTACCCGAGATGTTTGAAAGAATAAGCTTGGTACCAACCCGAGAAACACTGTCTCACCGCTTGCGGGCAGGGGTGGAGTCTACAAGACCAAGTGCAGCGGGCGGTCTTAGAATAAGGTGGAGAGATAGGTGCAGCCTTTCTTTGCTGCTGTTGTTGTTGCTGATGTTATTATTATTGTTGTTACTATTGTAACTGTTCTCAAATTAAACGTTTTTTGTAAGTTATGTAAATTTACAAGTTTAAAAGTTTGTAAGTGATCTTAAAGTTTGGAAGTGATCTTAGAGTTTGTAAGTGATCTTAACTGAAAATGTTAAAGTTTGATACAAGAATATTTGTATTAAAGTTAAGTTAACTACAAACAAGTGTTAAACTTTTGAATAAAATATATTTTGAATTATAACTGAACTATTTCCATTATTTGTTCCATTATTAACACAACTTTTTGAACTAAAGAAGAGTCATTTTCATTATTTGTTCCATTAACACAACACAACATTATGGAGCAGGTCCAAACAGTAAACATGGTCCATTTGGAATAGTTGCCGCTGAGCCTTCAGGCAGCAAAGCTGGCGCGAGGCTCGAGCAATCGTTAAAGGGGCACGACGGCCCACCTTCCACCGCCATTGTGTTCCAGATTCAGGTAGTTGAATGGTTTCCTCGTCATCCTCCTCATCGTCATCTGCATCTTCCTCCTCATCATCAGTCACTCTCACCTCAGGTGGGTCTTCTACTACCAGCTGCTGCTGCCTCATGATGGCAACATTATGCAGCATGCAGCACACAACAGTGAACTGAACAACAATCTCAGGGGAGTATTGCAAGTAGCCTCTGGAATGGTCCAGGCATCGGAAAAGCTGTTTTAAGATGCCAATGGTCCTCTCTATTATGCTGCGTGTCGCAATGTGTGACATGTTGTATTCCCGGTCAGCTTCCGTCCGGGTTACGCATAGGGGCATCATGAGCCAACTGGTGAGGTTGCACCCTTTGTCTCCCTGCAGCCAACTCTGCCCTTCTGGCTGCTGCAGAAACATAGCAGATATAGTGCTCTCACGTAGAATGAACGCATCATGGGTGCTGTCAGGGTATCTTGCAACAACTGACATGATGCGATGCACGTCGTCACACATGAGCTGCACATTCATGGAGTAGAAGCCTTTTCTGTTCCTGTACATCTCGGAATCCTCCAAAGGTGCTCGCAAGGCGATGTGGATACAATCAATGCAGCCCTGTACCTTTGGGAAGCCAGCAATCCTGGAGAAGCCCACAACCCTTCCACGCATTGCCTGGGTGGTCATGAGGAACTTTATGTAGTCATTCCTCCGGGCATACAGTGCAGCAGTCACCTGCAGAATGTAGATCTGTGTTGCATGTTGAGAAATGGTGCACACATCCCCAGTTGTGGCCTGAAATGATCCAGATGCATAGAATGAAACTGCAGCTGTAACCTTCGCTTCTACTGACAAAGCAGTCCTCCTGATGCTTCTAGGTTGCTGGTCTGCTTTTACTAATCCACAGATCTCAGTTATAACTTCTTTGCGGATACGCAGCCTTCTCACACAGTCTGCATCATTCAGGTGCAGGTATGAACTCCTGTCTCAATTTACCTGACGTGGTAAGGCCTCCTGCTCATCATCCTATGTGCTTTGAGGTTCCTCATGTGATGCGTTGAATCAATCATCTCCTCCACAGCACCATCATGCAAAAGGTTTTTCATGAGGTATGGCATTGTCAATATTGCCCCCAGAATTAAATTGTACCTTTGCAAGAAACTCAAAACAGCAGGACAAGGAGTTAAAGCTTCTTTGTTCTCTCTCTCTCCCCAAGGCTGACGCCCTGTGGACCACACCCAGGTCTGCACATGTGCAATAGGCTTGCTTAAACGGGAAACTAGGCATTCAAAATAAGAATATTCGGGGCAATGAAGTCTAATGCAATTCTTAAATTTTAGATTTTTTTCAAAGTAACATCCCACCACCGACCGAATGTCTCCTCACCGGGCTTGAGTATTGGCCGGCAGAATCATTCCCTCGCCCAGACACAGGGGCTCGACAAACACCCCACTCCCAGGGCTTCTTTTGATGCATAGTGTAAGCCTTCTCATGCTTTTAGTTCGGCTTCCACACCCGCCCCACCCACCCCGGGCATCTTTTGAAGCCGAGCCCCGAGCCCCTGTGTCCGGGCGAGGGGCCGATTCTACCGGCCAAAACTCCGACCCTTGACCCCAGTGAGGAGATGTATGGTGGTGGCATGGCACTTTGAAAAAAATCCAAAATTTAAAAATTGCAGTAGACTTCCATTTTCTCTGTTTTAAGTTTGAAAGAATTAAGCTTCATGATGCATATTTAATGTGTTCTTGACTCTCTCCAAAACGTCACATAAAAACAATGGCGTCTTTCTGTGCCGATTTTTTAATGTGCATTTGTTTTTCTGAAGTGCCCAGAGGTTTTTTAGGAGTGGTCACATATGCCATTCTATGAGAAATGTAAGTTGGCCAAACTTGCATAAATGTAAAAAACTGGTGCAGGCATCAGATTACACCCCCATGACGCAAATAAAAATTAACCTTAAAAAATCGTAACTAACTGAGTTACGTTGGCGCACAAACTTTGGGGAAAGTTGGATTTTTTAATTTATACCAAAAAACGCGGCGTACGCCAGAAAAACGGTGCAGATAACTGGGGAAAATTGAGCCCAAGAGATTATTACACAAGATTCGGGCTCATGCGATTGAGGGTAATATATTAGCATGAATTGAGGATTGATTAACGGATAGAAAAAAGAGATTAGGAACACAACATAAGAACATAAGAAATAGGAGCAGGAGAAGGCCATACGTCCCCTCAAGCCTGCTCCACCACTTAATTCGATCATGGCTGATCTGATCATGAACTCAGGTCCACTTCCCTGCCCGCTCTCCATATCCCCTTATTCCCTTATCGTTCAACAAACTATCTATTTCTGTTTTAAATTTATTCAATGTCCCAGCTTCCACAGCTCTCTCAGGCAGCAAATTCCACAGATCCACAACTCCCAGAGAAGAAATTTCTCCTCATTTCAGTTTTAAATGGGCAGTCCCTTATTCTAAGATTATGCCCTCTAGTTCTAGTCTCCCCTATCAGTGGAAACATCCTCTCTGCATCCACCTTGTCAAGCCCCCTCATAATCTTATACGTTTTGATAAGATCACCTCTCATTCTTTTGAATTCCAATGAGTAGAGGCCCAACCTACTCAACCTTTCCTCATAAGTCAACCCCCTCATCCCCGGAATCAACCTTGTGAACCTTCTCTGAACTGCCTCCAAAGCAAGTATATCCTTTCGGAAATATGGAAACCAAAATATACGCAGTATTCCAGGTGTGGCCTCACCAATACCCTGTACAACTGTAGCAAGACTTCCCTGCTTTTATACTCCACCCCCTTTGCAATAAAGGCCAGGATTCCATTTGCCTTCCTGATCACTGGTCCAGCTAGGTCCACCACGGACCACGGGGGATCATCCGGTGTCGCACCACACCACTGACCTGTGCTGCCCCCAGGGAGTGACTCAGGCTCCTCGGACCAGGATTCTGATGATGTGCTCTCTCAGGATCACAACGTTCCTGGCCCCAAACCTGCCACTCCGCCAGTGCCTCCATGCATGATGTCACCTGAGCCAAGCCAGACTGCCCCCTCCCAGGAGGGTGCTGACCAGTCTGCACACGGCCTTTCCAGGGCCAAAGCTGGTCGAGGATGTTATGTTCAGAATAACTCCACAAGACTGTGTTGTAAGCTTAAACTGTTGTGACCTTAGTCTCTTTAATGTGACTCCAGAGTGAGGAAACTGCATGGTAGATTACCTTTTATACCTGCTTGCCCAGGGTGCACAGGTGACCCTTAGGTCTCCCAAAGGTGTGCCCCCTGGTGGCAAGTCTCACATATTGGAGAGGTTTACATACATACATAACATCAGTCCCCCCGAAAGTCTTATGTAGAAGTTATTTACAAATTGAGGTGATTTTGCACTCTGCGTTCCCGGGTCGATCGCCTGAGCTGAAGTCCTGGTATGGGTGAGTTGGTCGGATCGTTGCTGCACGGCTGCGCGGCTGGTCTGATCGGATTGTCGAGCACGGTGGGTTCATCCTCGTGGTTGACAGTGAGGTCGATTGTGTTAGTGGGTAACTGGGGGCCAGGTCCTTTCACAGTGGTTCCTGGTTATCTGTCGTTTGCAGTACGGTCTGGTCCAAATGCTTTCTGCGTTTGCCCATTACATGGTTTCACAACAAACACTCCATTTTCATCACAAACATTCCATTCCCCTCTTTGGCTAATACAGTGCTAGCAGCCCATCTGGGGCCATGAACATGGTTTACAGCATTTATTCTGATGTCGTGTGGCGGAGTCGTGCGATCATGGTACATTCTCTGCTGATAGCATACGGAAGGCTCGGTTCTGAGTGATTCTGTCCAGTGACTGTGTAACATCCGGGATAGCCGGGTCTGTAGAGAGTCTACCATGAAACGTGTGGTGCTTGGCTTTATGATTTGGGCTGCCCGCTCCGGACTATTGTCGCTGACCCTAAGGTCTGGCAAGCCAAGGATGGCCGTTATGGCCTTGAAACATTCAGTAGTGGCGGGAGGCCGCGTGGTCCCCATGGATCCTGGGACATGGTATGGAGGCTCCGGACCACTGACTGTGTGTAGCCTCCCTGCCTTTCTTGGCAACATTGCAGGGTTGCCCCATAGGGGGCAATCTGATGCGATGAGTGTTTCGTCTTTGCGACGGATAAGCTGCAACATCCTGTCTAGCAGTTCACCGTTAGCAGGCGGTAACGTGGGATCCTGGCTGGTCCAGGTCCTAAACTGGGGAGCCGTTATGGTTGACCCCTCACTTTCTAGCACTTCCATAACAACGAGCAGGTCTGCTGGCTGCACCATTTCCACCCTGGTGGTGGGCAACGGTAGCCAACTGAGGGCATCAGTGCCGATCTCAGTACCTGGCCCGTGGCGGATCATGTTACAGTGCACAGACAGTGTTAGCCATATTCAAAACAAAGCATTGATAATAGTGCCTCTCCTCTCCAAAAACTGTGAGATTGGCAGCTTGTCTAACTCGAGCAAATGTTGGGACACTCTTTGGTATGTCACTTTTGTCCCGTGAATGCAGGCTACTATCTTGGTTAACCTATTGGATACATGTACAACCGGTTGGGGCTCGCCCGCTACTTTGGCTTGCTGTACAACATGCTCGACCCCATGTGATAACACATTACTTGCTACAAGTACTTTGTCAGGTACATATGTGACCGGTTGGTGTTTACCTGCTACTTTGGCTTGTTGTAAGGTACCCCCGACCCCATATGATAATAGATCATTAGCCGCGAAAGAGCGCTCACATGGGTTACACAGTGCAAACAACTTATTGGAATGTAGTGGGTTCCTGGCCTTCTCAGCGGCCGCCCCTTTACCTTTGCCCCAAGCCCAGTCAGCTTCCTTGCTGGGCAACACATGCCTCTGTTTCGTTGCAGTGACATCCCGTGGTCTGGATGCTCTCTCGTTCCGTGGTATTGACGCACTCACATCCGTGTCCGTGATGCCGACTGCCACGATCTTCCTCCCCAGGGATTTTTCCTCTGGCGTCAGGAAGACGCATTCAGGTCGTTTCGGCCAGAGTCCCACTCTGCTTGGTTGACCTGGAGCCTCTTCCATCATCGCAAAGAGGTCGTCGGCTTTGCGTGGTGGGTACCATGCCTGTACCACTGCTCGGTTGATCTTTACCTCCTCGTGGTCGCGATGAGCGGACTGTGCCTCGGGAATCTGCAAATGGATCTGCACTTCGATGCCTGGTTCAGCTGAAGGTGGGGGCTTGCTCAGCCTTTGAGCAAGGGAGATGTCGTTCGCCGGAGAAGGTATACAGAGGTCTTCGCAGTTCCATCGAATCTTTCCCATCCACCTTCTATCAAGCAGCGTTGGTCCATCACCGGAAACAATCCACAGTGGTAAATCGTGCACCGCTCCCTCATGGGATACGCTTATGTCCGCACTACCAATAACTGGTATCATAGAAATATAGAAACATAGAAAATAGGTGCAGGAGTAGGCCATTCGGCCCTTCGAACCTGCACCGCCATTCAAAAAGATCATAGCTGATCATTCCCTCAGTACCCCTTTCCTGCTTTCTCTCCATACCCCTTGATCCCTTTAGCTGTAAGGGCAATATCTAACTCCCTGTTGAATATATCCAATGAACTAGCATCAACAATTATCTGCAGTAGGGAATTCCACAGATTAACAACTCTCTGAGTGAAGAAGTTTCTCCTCATTTCAGTCCTAAATGGCTAACCCCTTATCCTTAGATTGTGTCCCCTGGTTCTGGATTTCCCCAACATCGGCAACATTCTTCCTGCATCTATCCTGTCCAGTCCCATCAGAATTTTATATGTTTCTATGGGATCCCCTCTCATCCTTATAAACTCCAGTGAATAAAGGCCTAGACGATCCAGTCTCTCCTCATATGTCAGTCCAGCCATCCTGGGAATCAGTCTGGTGTACCTTCGCTGCACTCCCTCAATAGCAAGAACGTCCTTCCTCAGATTAGGAGACCAAAATGCAACACAATATTCCAGGTGAGGCCTCACCAAGGCCTTGTCCAACTGCAGTAAGACCTCCCTGCTCCTATACTCAAAACCCCCAGCTATGAAGGCCAACATATCATTTTCCTTCTTCATCACCTGCTGTACCTGTATACTAACTTTCAATGACTGATGAACCATGACTCCCAGGTCTCGTTGCACCTCCTCTTTTCCTAATTTGCAGCCATTCTGATAATATTCTGCCTTCGTGTTTTTTCCCCCAAAGTGGATAACCTCACATTTATCCACATTGTACTGCATCTGCAATGCATTTGCCCACTCACCTAACCTGTCCAAGTCACCTTGCAGCCTCTTAGCATCCTCCTCACAGCTCACACTGCCACCCAGTTTAGTATCAACTGCAAACTTGGAGATATTACACTCAATTCCTTCATCTAAATCATTAATGTATATTGTAAATAGCTGGGGTCCCAGCACTGAGCCCTGCGGCACCCCACTAGTCACTGCCTGCCATTCTGAAAAGGACCCGTTTATCCCGACTCTCTGCTTCCTGTCTGCCAACCAGTTCTCTATCCACGTTAGTACATTACCCCCAATACCATGTGCTTTAATTTTGCACACCAATCTCTTGTGTGGGACCTTGTCAAAAGCCTTTTGAAAGTCCAAGTACACCACATCCACTGGTTCTCCCTTGTCCACTCCACTAGTTACATCCTCAAAAAATTCCAGAAGATTTGTCAAGCATAATTTCCCTTTCATAAATCCATGTTGACTTGGACCGATCCTGTCATTGCTTTCCAAATGTGCTGCTATTTCATCTTTAATAATTGATTCCAACATTTTCCCCACTACTGATGTCAGGCTAACCGATCTATAATTACCTGTTTTCTCTCTCCCTCCTTTTTTAAAAATTGGTGTTATATTAGCTACCCTCCAGTCCATAGGAACTGATCCAGAGTTGCTAGACTGTTGGAAAATGATCACCAATGTATCCACTATTTCTAGGGCCACTTCCTTAAGTACTCTGGGATGCAGACTATCAGGCCCCGGGGATTTATCGGCCTTCAATCCCATCAATTTCCCTAACACAATTTCCCACCTAATAAGGATATCCTTCAGTTTCTCCTTCTCACTAGACCCTCGGTCCCTTAGTACTTCCAGAAGGTTATTTGTGTCTTCCTTTGTGACGACAGAACCAAAGTATTTGTTCAACTGGTCTGCCATTTCTTTGTTCCCCATTATAAATTCACCTGAATCTGACTGCAAGAGACCTGCGTTTGTCTTCACTAATCTTTTTCTCTTCACATATCTATAGAAGCTTTTGCAGTCAGTTTTTATGTTTCCGGCAAGCTTCCTCTCATACTCCATTTCCCCCCTTCTAATTAAACCCTTTTGTGTAGGTGCGCAGCTTTGCCTGAATCGGGATCAGCTTGGGGCATTGTGCTCTGTTGCCCCACAGCCTCTCGAATGTCTTCTGACTCATTATTGATTGACTCGCCCCCGTGTCCAACTCCATGGAGATTGGAGTGCCGTTGAGTTTAACTTTTAACATTATCGGAGGGCTTTTGGCGACGAAGGTGCTTATCCCATATACTTCCTCTTCATCCTTAGGTTGAGTTGCCTCTCCTGCTCATTCAGAGTGTTCCTCGCTGGATCAGTAGTCCTCTCCTGACTCTGCCATGTGGTGAGTCACAGGTCATTTGCACATTTGCTGGAGGTGCTCCATTGTTCCACTGCCATTGCACACATAGTTCTTGAATCGACATTGATGAGCTCTATGACTGCCCCCGCAGTGCCACCATGGTGCTAATGGATATGCATTCATGCCCAACGGTGGACTCTGAGTCATTCTAGGTCTGGCCTCTGCGGTCCTGTAGGCCTTGCCATATACAGTTCTGCCTGCTGAAAGCATTATTTTATGCTCAGTACTTTCTGGTGAGCTTTGATTCTGTGAAGTTATCTTTTTGTGTTGTCGCTCGTGGATATGAAAGACTCCACTATCGTGATGGCCTTGCTCAGATCTAGGGATTCGGCAGACAGCAGTTTGTGAAGAATGACCTCATGGCCAATTCCAAGCACGAAAAAGTCCTGCAACATTTCCCCTAAAGATCCTACAAATTCGCACTGTCCCGCAAGCCGTCTTAGGTCGGCGACAAAGCTCGCCATGTTCTGGCCCTTGGAGCGATGGTGCGTGTAAAAGCGATATCTGGCCATTAAGATGCTTGCCTTCGGCTTGAGGTGTTCCCAAACCAGCGGGCACAGCTCTGTGTAAGTCTTGTCCATTGGTTTGTCCGGTGCCAGCAGATTTTTGAGGAGGCCTTATATCGAAGAACCACATATGGTGAGGAGAATCGCCCTGCACTTGACCGCAGTCTCATCCTTGTCCAGTTCATTGGCGACAAAGTACTGTTCAAGATGCTTAATGAAGGCTTCCCAATCATTACCCTCAACAAATCTCTCAAGAATACCAATGGCAGCCATTACCGCGTGAAAGTTTGTGATTCGTTACTCGTCGCCAATTTGTTATGTTCACAATAACTTCACAAGACTGTATTGTAAGCTCAAACCGTTGTGATCTTGGTCTCTTTAATGTGATTCCAGAGTGAGGAAACAGCATGGTAGATTACCTTTTATACCTGCTTGTCCAGGGTGCACAGGTGATCCTTCGGTTTCCCACAGGTGTGCCCCCTGGTGGTAGATCTTACATATTGGTGAGGTTTACATACATACATAACAGAGGGCATCTGAGAAAGACATCTGCAGCTTCCACGCAAGAAACACAGCAGTCTTCCCTGACCTATGATGCAGCCACAGGGGAGACACTTAGTAGCAGGATAAGCACATGTAAGAGATGCAATAACGCAATGCAGAAGGGTGAGAAATTATGTTTCTGTGTAACCTTTTTGTACTCTTTTTTTGTTGTGTTGTCTTTTTGCATTGACTTGGATCATGTCATAAATCTTTATTTTTTGCACATAAATCTGTATTATTTGAGAGTGGCAATTCTGTGTGAAGGCATTCATTAGGATGGCCATGGTAAATAGGAGCTGAAGGGTCATGTGTGGATGAGATTATGTGAATCGAGCAGCAATGAGATGTAGCTGCACCTCCCTTGCAGGGTTGCGATGGCGATGACGCCTCCTGATTGGGTGGCGACGGGGATCCTCTTTCTCCTGCTGCTGCGCATCCTCATCATCAGGTAGCACTGCTGACTCGACCTCCAGAAGCTGGCCCCTCATGAGGGCCAGGTTGTGCAGCAGGCAGCAGACTTCCACGAATATGGAGACCTGCTCAGGAGAGTACTGCAAAGTGCCAGCAGACCGGTCCACGCAACGTCACCTCTGCTTGAGGATCCCAATGCAGTGCTCGATGATACATCCAGTGCCAGAATGAGCGTCATTGTACATATGCTCGGCCGCTGCCCTGGGGTTCTGTAATGGAGTCAGCAGCCAAGTGTGTTAAGCATTTAACTCCTTGCAACCTGTATTACACAACCACCAGAGAGCCTACCTGTTGGAGTTCCAAGGGATCCCAGCATCCCTTGAGAGCACGGTATATAAGCAGGCCACCCATGAGGTACCTGCAATCTGGAGTCTCATTAAAGGAGCTAAGGTCACCCTCGCTCATTGTACACAGTACTCAGTTTCATCCTTTATTGTGAGCTTATCAATTGGCGATGAGATAATGAACAACCGTGCGAAAATGCAAAGAACAGTTGGTATCCTGGAGAAGTTCTCAGAAGGGGACAATTGGGAGGCCTTCGTAGAGAGACCAATACTTTGTGGCCAACGAGCTGGAAGGGGACGAGAACGCTGCCAAATGAAAGGTGATTCTCCTAACTGTCTGTGGGACAACAACTATGGCCTCATGAAGAATCTCCTAGTTCCGGCAAAACCAACAGCTAAATCCTATGAAGAATTGTGTACACTGGTTGCAGAACAATGAGACACCTCCAGTGACTGTGCAGGCGAGCTGCAAACCCTGCAAACCACCACGTTGCAGAGAAAGATTGATCCATTGTGGATCAGACAGAATCGAAGGCTCGAACCGAGGAGGCAGAAGTGTACAGGGTACACACATTCACAACGAAATGTTCACCAATAATGTTGAAAGTTGAACTGAACGGAATTCCAGTATCGATGGAACTGGACACGGATGCAAGTCAGTCCATAATGAGTAAAAAGGCCTTCGACAGGCTGTGGTGCAACAAGGCACACAGGCCCAAGCTCAGCCCCATTCACACCAAACTAAGGACTTACACCAAGGAACTAATCCCTGTAATTGGCAGTGCAGAAATCAAAGTCTCCTATGATGGAGCAGTACACGAACTCCCGCTGTAGATTGTGCCAGGGGATGGCCCCACATTGTTTGGCAGAAGCTGGCTGGGAAAAATCCGCTGGAACTGGGACGACATCTGAGCGCTCTCGTCCGTCGATGATACCTCATGTGCCCAGGTTCTGAGCAAGTTCCCATCGTTGTTCGAGCCAGGCAATGGAAGCTTCTCGGGGGTGAAAGTACAGATCCATTTGGTTCCCAGTACCCGACCCATCCACCACAAGGCAAGGGCAGTACCATATATGATGCGTGAGAAAGTGGAAATTGAACTGGACAGGCTGCAGCGAGAAGGTATCATCGCGCCGGTGGAATTCAACTAATGGGCTAGTCCGATTGTCCCGGTACTTAAAGAGGACGGCATGGTCAGAATTTGTGGGGATTATAAAGTAATGATTAACCTTTTTTCGCAACAGGACCAGTACCCGCTACCCAAGGCAGGCGAATTGCGACCCTGGCTGGAGGGAAGACGTTCACCAAGCTGGACCTGACCTCGGCCTACATGATGCAGAAGCTGGAGGAGTCTTCGAAAGGCTTCACCTGCATCAACACGCACAAAGGTCTGTTCATCTATAACAGATGCCCATTCGGGAGTTGGTTGGCCGCGGCAATCTTCCAACGGAACATGGAGAGCCTGCTAAAGTCGGTTCCTCGCATCGTGGTTTTCCAGGATGATATACTGGTTACAGGTCTGGACACCATTGAGCACTTGAAGAATCTGGAAGAGGTTCTTAATCAGTTGGATTGCGTGGGACTCAGGTTGAAACGCTCGCAGTGTGTTTTCCTGGTGCAAGAGGTCAACTTCTTAGGAAGAAGAATCGCAGCAGATGGCATCAGACCCACCGACGCCAAGACGGAGGCCACAGAACGTGATGGAGCTGCGGTCGTTCCTGGGACTCCTTAACTACTTTGGTAATTTCCTACGTGAGATAAGCACCCTGCTAGAACCCCTGCTTGCGCTACTGCACAAGGGAGACAACTGGGTATGGGGGAATTCACAAGAGGCTGCCTTTAAGAAAGCCAGGAATCTGTTGTTTCTAACAAACTGCTCGTCCTGTATAACCCATGTAAACGATTAGTGCTGGCTTGCGATGCGTCGTCACACGGGATCGGTTGTGTGTTACAACAGGCTAACGAATCGGGGATTTTGCAACCAGGAGTTTGTCCAAGGCTGAAAGGGCCTACAGCATGATTGAAAAAGAGGCTCTGGCATGCGTTTATGGGGTAAAGAAAATGCACCAGTATTTATTTGGCCTCAAGTTTGAGCTTGAAACTGACCACAGACCGCTCATCTCGTTGTTCTCTGAGAGCAAAGGGATTAACACCAATGCCTTTGCCCGGTTCCAAAGATGGCCGCTCATGCTGTCGACATACAACTATGTAATCCGCCACAGACAGGGCACAGAGAACTGCGCTGATGCTCTCAGTTGACTGCCATTCATTCCACCGGGGTGGAAATGGCACAGCCTGCGGACTTGCTCATGGTAATAGATGCATTCAAAAACAAAATGTCCCCCGTTATGGCCTGCCAGATCAGGACCTGGACCAGCCAGGATCCTTTATTGTCCTTGGTAAAAAACTGTGTCCCAGCGGAGATGCAGGAGGCAATTAAGCCGTTCCACAGGCGCAAAGACGAAATGTCCCTGCAGGCGGACTGCCTGTTGTGGGGCAATCACGTGGCCTTACCCAAGAAAGGCAGAGATACGTTCATTTGTGAACTGCACAGCACCCACCAAGACATTGTAATGACGAAAGCCATAGCCAGATCCCATGTGTGGTGGCCCGGCATCGACTCAGATTTAGAGTCATGCATGCGGCAGTGCTACACTTGCTCTCAGCTGAGCAATGCACCCAGAGAAGCACCGCTAAGTTTGTGGTCGTGGCCCTCCAAACCGTGGTCGAGGAGCCACGTGGACTATGCGAGCCCATTTCTAGGCAATATGTTCTTGGTTGTCGTGGATGCTTACTCAAAATGGATTGAATGTGCAATAATGTCTTTAAGCACGTCCACAGCCACTATTGAAAGCCTACGAGCCATTTTTTGCCACGCACGGCCAGCCTGATGTCCTAGTCAGTGACAATGGGCCGTGTTTCACCGCTGAATTCAAGGAATTCATGACCCGCAATGGGATCAAACACGTCACATCTGCCCCATTCAAGCCCGCATCCAACGGCCAGGCAGAACGGGCAGTTCAAACCATCATGCAAAGCTTGAAACACATATCGGAAGGCTCCCTGCAGACCCGGCTATACCGAGTGTTGCTCAGCTACCCCACTCACTCACCGGGGTTCCCCCAGCTGAGCTGCTCATGAAAAGGGTGCTCAAAACAAGGCTCTCTCTTGTCCACGCTGATCTCCATGATCATGTGGAGGGCAGGCGGCATCAACAAAGTGTGTACCATGACCGTGCAAATTTGTCACATGATTTTGAGGTCAAGGACCCTGTGTTTGTACTCAATTATGGACATGGTTCTAAATGGCTCACTGGCACGGTCATAGCCAAAGAGTGGAGTAGCATGTTTCAGGTCAAATTGGTCAATGGACTAACGTGCAGAAAACATTTGGACCAAATCAAATTGCGGTTCACCAACAGCTACAAACAATCTGAAGAAGACATCACCAACTTTGACCCTCCAACACACACACACACAAGTGGCAACTGACATCACGGTTGACCACGAAGCCGAACTCACCATCACCAGCAGCCCGGCAAGGCCGGCTGCCCAGCAGCCTAGTGAAGAACTAACCAACTCATCCACACCTGCATTTGTACCGAGACGATCGACAAGGGAGTGAAAAGCCCCAGATCGTCTCACCTTGTAAATAAGTGTATCGTTGACTTTACGGGGGAGTGATGTTATGTATTTAACCCCTTGCAACCTGTATTACACTACCACCAGAGGGCCTACCTATTGGAGTCCCAAGGGAGCCCAGCATTCCTTTGAAGCACGGTATATAAACAGGCCACCCACGAGGTACCTGCACTCTGGAGCCTCATTAAAGGAGCTAAGGTCATACTTGCTCATTGTACACAGATTTCAGTTTCATCCTTTATTATAGAAACATAGAAACATAGAAAATAGGTGCAGGAGTAGGCCATTCGGCCCTTCTAGCCTGCACCGCCATTCAATGAGTTCATGGCTGAACATGCAACTTCAGTACCCCATTCCTGCTTTCTCGCCATATCCCTTGATCCCCCTAGTAGTAAGGACTTCATCTAACTCCTTTTTGAATATATTTAGTGAATTGGCCTCAACTACTTTCTGTGGTAGAGAATTTCACAGGTTAACCACTCTCTGGGTGAAGAAGTTTCTCCTCATCTCGGTCCTAAATGGCTTACCCCTTATCCTTAGACTGTGTCCCCTGGTTCTGGACTTCCCCAACATTGGGAACATTCTTCCTGCATCTAACCTGTCTAAACCCATCAGAATTTTAAACGTTTCTATGAGGTCCCCTCTCATTCTTCTGAACTCCAGTGAATACAAGCCCAGTTGATCCAATCTTTCTTGATAGGTCAGTCCCACCATCCCGGGAATCAGTCTGGTGAACCTTCGCTGCACTCCCTCAATAGCAAGAATGTCCTTCCTCAGGTTAGGAGACCAAAACTCCAGGTGTGGCCTCACCAAGGCCCTGTACAACTGTAGCAACACCTCCCTGCCCCTGTACTCAAATCCCCTCGCTATGAAGGCCAACATGCCATTTGCTTTCTTAACCGCCTGCTGTACCTGCGTGCCAACCTTCAATGACTGATGTACCATGACACCCAGGTCTCGTTGCACCTCCCTTTTTCCTAATCTGTCACCATTCAGATAATAGTCTGTCTCACTGTTTTTACCACCAAAGTGGATAACCTTTATTATGAACACATCACATTGAATGCGGGTTTGAATGGTGCTGACCTCACATGTTTGATACAATTGAGTTTCATGAACTCTTGAAACTCCACACTTGTGAAGCAAGATCCGTTGTCACTTACAACGATGTCAAGCAGACCATGCGTAGCAAACATGACACGAAGCCTCTCAATGGTAGCTGTGGATGTGCTGGATGACATGATTGTACACTCTATCCACTTGGAATAAGTATCCACTACAACTAAGAACATCTTTCTCAGGAAGGGACCTGCAATGTCGTTGTGGATCCAGGACCATGTTTTAGATGGCCATGACCACAGACTTACCGGCGATTCCACTGCTGCTTTACTAAACTGCAGAATGTTGGGCTAGGCCGCCATGCTGTTCCTTCCGCTCCCCGGCCTGTTCCGATGGTGCTTTGATCCGATTGAGGTTTGCCTGGCCGCAGGCTGGGGCATGGAAGGAGCAGCGTGGCGGCATATCCCAGCAGGCTGAGCGGCCCCCTGCCTGTGAGCACCATCGGAGCAGGCAGTGGAACGGAAAGAACAGCGTGGTGGCCCACCAGTCCAGGGAGCAGCACGTGCTGGAGCAGGAGAACAACGGCAGTGAAGAGTGACGTCACCAAGGTCCAGGTCGGTGATTGGAACAAGGGCAGGTACAGCAGGAGCGGCGAGATCGGGGCGAAGGAGCGGCGAGAGGTTGTAGAGGGACGTGATCGGGGCCCAGGAGAGGCGCGAGTTCGGGGCACAAAAGAGGCGAGGGCCCAGGGGCAACACGGGCCAGCCCACAATGCGATATGTGTGCGCACTAGGTCCGTGCAGCAGAGCAAGTCTCCAGTCGTCTTGGTTAATCCTTGCTACTAGACCTAGCTCTGTCAAGCCCGTGTGGTGGCTGGTGTGCAATGGTCACCACACGTTAAAAAAATCCAAGCATAGGCATCTTCCATCCTTCAAGATTTAGTTCAGACCTGGAATTTTAAGTCCATCATTGAAACACCTGTGAACTTTTTGACGTGGAAGCAAATCATCCTCGGTTCGAGGGACTGCCTATGATGATGATGACTAAATTGCATGCAAGTGTTGCACTGATGCACACATGATTCCAGATCAGAGTCAATTCCAAGCCACCATACATGAGACCTGGCAATGGCTTTCATCATGACAATGCCGGGATGTGTGCTATGTAGACCATGCACAAATCTCTCTCTGCCTTTCTTGGGCATAACAACACGATTACCCCACAGTATACAATCAGATTGAATGGATAGTTCGTCTTTGCAACGGATGTAAGATTTGGTCTCATCACACATTTGCTTGGGTATGACAGACCAATCACCACTAAGGGTACAATGTTTCACAACTGATAATATCGGGTCCTGGCTGATCCAGGTCTTAACTTCTTGAGCCATGACAGGGGTTCCTTCACTTTCAAAAGCATCCATGACTAACAGTAGTTCTGCCGGTTGTGGTGTTTCCACCTCTGGTGTGGGCCACGGCAGACAACTCAATGCATCGGCACAATTCTCAATGCCAGGTCTATGGCGAATGACATAATCATAGGCAGATAATGTCAGCACCCACCTCTGGATGCGGGAGGATGCACTGATATTGATACCTTTGTTTTCCGAAAACAATGAAATGAGTGGCTTGTGATCTGTTTCCAGTTTGAACCGAAGACCAAGCAGGTACTGATGCATCTTTTTAACCCCATACACACAGGCTAGTACTTCTTCTCTACCATACTGTAGGCTCTTTCCACCTTTGACAAACTTTTTGAAGCATACGCAACAGGTTGTAATTTGACTGACTCATTAGCTTGTTGGAGCACGCAACCAACTCCATATGTTGAAGCATCACATGCCAATACTAGACACTTACATGGATCATAATTTACCAGCAGCTTGTTAGAGCAAAGCAGATTAGTAGCTTTCTCAAAAGCTGTATCTTGAGACGCACCCCAAACCCAGTTGTCGCCTTTTTTTAGCAGCATGTGCAGTGGCTTTAATAAGGTGCCCAAACTAGGTAAAAAATTACCGAAGTAGTTGAGTAGATCAAGGAACGAATGCAGCTCTGTCACCTTCTGAGGCTTGGGTGCATTTTTGATGGCCTTCATTTTCGAGTCCGTAGATCTGATACCGTCAGCAGCAATTTTCTTCCCCAGAAATTCAACTTCCGGTGCCATGAAGACGCACTTCGAGAGTTTCTGTCTGAGTTCCACTTTGTCCAGACGATGTACAACCTCTTCCAGATTGTTCAGATGTTTGGTGGAGTCACGACCTGTGATCAGTATGTCATTTTGGAACACAATGATTCTGGGGATGGACTTCAGAAGACTCTCCATGTTCCTCTGAAATATGGATGCAGCCGAGCGAATTCCAAAAGGGCACCTGTTGTAGATAAACAGTCCTTTATGAGTGTTGATGCACCTAAGTTTCTTCGACGTGTCGACCAGCTCATGTGTCATGTAGGCCAATGTCAGACCGGTGATATGATCCCTTCACACCAGCGTCTGTCCAGTTCGATTTCAACCTTCGCCCTCATCATGTACAGAACTGCCCGAGCTTTATGATGGACGGATCTAACATCCGAGTCCATGTGGATCTGCACCTTGGCTCCCATGAAATTGTCGATGCCTGGTTCAAACAGAGAGGGGAACTTGCTCCGCACTTGAGCACGTGGAGTATCCTCTTCCTCCGACAACACTTTGATCTCATTCCAGTTTCATTTGATTTTTTCTAACCAGTTCCTGCCGAACAGCGTTGGACCATTGCCTGGAACAATCCATAATGATAAATCGTGAACCGCACCATCATACGACACCTTGATTACTACACTGCCAATCACCGTTATGAGTTTTTTAGTGTACGCACGCAACTTGGCATTGACTGGACTCAGCTTAGGCCTCACAGCTTTAGTATCCCACAGCCTGTCGAATGTCCTCTGGCTCATTCTTGATTGACTCACACCCATGTCCAATTCCATCGATACCGGCACACCATTAAGTTTTACATTAATCATTATCGGCTGTCTTTGTTCGGAACGAATATAGTCCATACACTTCCTCCTCTGGTATTTCAGATTGCATATCCAGATCCGCGCTAGACTGGTCATCATCCTCCACGTAGTGTGTCGCAGCACGCTTGCTCAGTTACGGACACATGTGCTAGAGATGCCCCACTCTCGAACAACCATTATAAATATACTGTTTAAATCGGCACTGATGATGCCGATGATTTCCCCCACAACGCCAACATGGTGATATCAGATTCATTCCCATTGGTAGACTTTGAGCAGCCACAGGTTTCGCATACGCAGTCAGGAAGGCCCTGCCATATGCAGCTCTGCCAAACAACGATACTATCTTGTTTACAGTACTTGCCAAGTTCCGATTTTTCAATGATATCTGCTTTAAGCTTTTGTCCATCATCATGCATGATTGGGCAATCGTGATGGCCTTGTTCAACTCCAGCGTCTCCGCCGCCAGTAGTTTACGCAGGATCACCTCGTGGTTGATGCTGATTACAAAGAAGTCCCGCAGCATTTCTGCCAACGCAGTTTTGAACTTACACAGTCCAGCTCGACATCTTAGGTCAGCAATGAATTCCGATATATTCTGGCCTTCAGAACGAACGTGCGTATAGAATCGATATCTTGAGATGATGATGCCTTCATCTGGTTTGCGATGGTCACGTACCAGAGCACAGAATGTTTCATAGTCCTTGTTCATTGGACTTAAGGGCGAGAGGAGATTCTTTGTGAGTCCATAGATTTTCGGACCGCAAATCGTAAGGAGGACCGCCTGGCGCCGAACTGTGTTTGACTCTTTCTCCATTTTGTTGGCCATGAAGTACTGGTTCAAGTGTGTTACAAAGTCTGCCCAATCGTCTCCCTCCACGAATCACTCCAGAATTCCAATTATGCACATTTTTGCATGCGAAGGTTCTTGTTACCTCGTCGCCAAATGTTGTGTATGCAACAACTCAATAGACTGAATACTGTAAACTCCGAACAGGTACAAACCTGGCTCGACTTCATTAGGGCCCAAAGTGATTCCATTACAAGATGACTGGCCTTTTATACCTGGGCTGCACATACGTGCGCACAGATCAATGATCTCCGACAGTGGGTAGTAAACCCAAGCATACATACATGACATTTTGATAGAGTAGACATAGAGAAAGGATTTTCAATTGTGGGGAAGAGCAAAACTGAAGGCCAAAAATTTATGATAGTGGCCTGCCGAATTATTGTGGCACATGGAAGAGCACTCCTCCTTCTTTCAGCTTTGCCCATATAGCCCCTAAAATTTCAATCAGGGTCATACATGCATGTTTCAGGCCTGCACTCCAGCTATCCAGGGGTAGGTTCCATTTCAAAATGGTAGTGGCCAATGTATTGGCATTAATGGAGTGATATATGTATCAACCCCATTTTGAAGCTTTTACCAACTATTGCCGCTGATTTTTCCAAATGAAAATCACCCAATGGAGTGAAACACACAAGAGATAGAAAAGTAAGTTTTCAGGATATAATCCTCTGAGCCCTGATGTAATATAGTGAAAGTTAGCATTATAGCACCGATAGCCATTCTACCCCTGTAATAAAGAAAGGGTAGCGAGGCATAGACAAAATAGAAGGCACAAGAAATACAGTGCAAGAAATTGGAATTGGTAGGGCACATTTTTGGGGCGTGACGAGTGCCTTTAGAGCTGCAAATTGGTGTTCACGGCGCGTGCATACACTTGTGACGCGAAGCAAAGAACATGAGCAGACGCGCAGTGAGTGTCCACTGAAAGTATGCAGAACAGGCAGATCATGATGTCAGGCTGTCTGATGCCAGCACTGCCATTTTGGAGCTCAACGTTCCAGCCATCACCCTCTCTTAAGCTCGCACAGCTGAACACATTCAGCACAGAAAGGATCCCCCCCCATCAGTGCTATTTAAAGGGATCAGCAATTACTTACAGGTTAGTTGCTGGTTGATTTTTTATGGCTGTTGCTGCAATTCTACACATTTTTGTTGCTTTCCATAGTTGTTTCAAGTTTCAAATGCCTACAGGGAGTGGTGTGGCAGGTGCTGAAATGCCTTTGTTGACTTCAAGGATTCTGCACAAACCAGTTGCTCCCAGACATGGGTGCACTAATAGGCCTTCCTCTTGGAATAGAGCATTGCTGGGTGGAATGAGCAGAGGCCATGCAGAGCAGGACAAACTGCTAAAAGAGGAAGGAATGGGAGGGGGAGAAGGGTTCTCAGCAGGATGCCATATTCTCCTACCTGAACCTTAGCAAGGAACAGTGTGTGAGAGGTCTGCGCTTCACTAAGGAGATCCTCACTGAAATCTTCCACCTGCTGCAGTCACAACTGCAACCTCAGGACAGGGCAAGGATCGCATTGCCAGTGGCTGTGAAGGAGACCATGGCAATGAACATTTATGCATCTGGCTCCTGCAAGGCTGCAGCTGGAGCTATTAACAACATTTCGCAGTTTGTAGTCCAATGTCAGCCGTGGCTCAGTGGGTAGCACTCTTGTCTTTGAGTCAGAAGGTTGTGGGTTTAAGTCCCACTCCAAATACTTGAGCACAAAAATCTAAGTTGACACTCAAGTGCAGTACTGAGGGAGTGCTGCACTGTCGGAGGTGTTATTTTTCAGACGAGACTTTAAACTGAGGCCCTGTCTGCCCCCTCAGGTGGGCGTAAAAAATCCCATGACATGTTTTCGAAGAAGATCAGGGGCGTATTCCTGGTCCAGTATCCTGACTAATATTTCTTATGGTTCTCAATCAACATCACTAAAATGGATTATTTGGTCATCATCACATTCCTCTTTGTCGAAGCTTGCTCTCCAAAACTTGGCTGCTGCGTTTCCTACATTGAAATAGTGACTACGCTTCAAAAATTACTTTATTAGCTATAAAGCATTTTGGGACATCTGGTGGTTGTGAAAGGTGCTATATAAATGCGAGTCTTTCTTTCACTGTTGTATAAGGGAGGTCACTAAGGCTCTCTATTCAAAGAGAGCTAATCATTTAATTCTCTCTTGCCAGAGACAAATAAACGGAGCGAGCACAAAGGTTTGCCATTGACTGCATATACATTGCTTTGCGGGCACCGCATGTTAGCTCTGCCATATATATACCAGAACAGAAAGGGATTCCAGTCCAACTGGTGTGTGACCAAAGGCAGCATATCATATAAGTCAATACGCTGTATCCTGGCAGCAGTCATGATGCCTTCATTCTGTGGCAATCTGCTGTGCCAGTTGCATTTCAGCCACTATGGCAAAACCAAAGGCTGGCTACTGGACGACAAGAACTATCTGTTGACGACATGGCTCATGACTCTGGTTCCCAACCCTCGCACGCGTGTGCAGAATGCATACAATGAGAGCCAAGCTGTCCCAAGAAATGTGATAGAGCAGATCATTGGTGTGCTGAAGCAACAATTCCACTGCCTGGACCTCTCTGGAGGAGCTCTGCAGTATTCGGCTGAGCGGTCTCAAAATTTATGGTGGTATGCTGCATGCTATGGTACCTTGCATCATGAGGGAATATTCTTTGCCATCAGCTTTTAGAAGAGATGCTGAGGAGCAGGAGCACAAAGAAGACAAAGAGGCAGAAGAGGAGGAATAAGAAGGGAGGCAGCAACCTAATCAGCCCCTTTCTGCCTGGGCTGTAGGTAAAGAACTCATTTGTGTGCGATACTAGTAATTGCAGCCCCAATTCCCCATTCAGCAACAGTCCCACACTCCTGTGTGCAGCCAATCAACAGTGCGTTTAGCGCTGGCGGTAAGCAGAAATCATGTAAATGAACAGGTGCCATGAAGATGGCCTCCTGCCTGCATTACATCAACTGACGTGGGTTAATCACGCATCACGAGCCCCCTGCCTGTTTTCGGTGGCTATCCAATTTATCCCCCAGGACATACAAGTTATGAAGAGGCTGCCTGACCCAATTCTATTATGTGAATACTTGATTAAATCCTAACTATAGGGAAGTGATTGGCTGTGACACAACAAGTGTTATACAATTTTATAGAAGTATCAAATATACTGTGATCTGCTGCCCAAATACCACCATTGTCCATAAAACGTCCCAGAGATAAAAATGCTTTCTGTAAGTGGATTTGAGTGGTTACTTATCCCACATATTGGAATGGAAAGGAAGTAGTTGTTGAAAAACTTATATGGTTTAAAGGTTTTGTCAGGTAGAACACCACAGAGTGAGCTGATAAAGGAGTGAGGTAGGAACAGAGTGAAAACAGTACATCCAAATTGGAAATTTGGCTAGAGTGGGCAGTAGGAGAAGAGGGTGAAGAAAGAGCAGAATTGTTCAATTGAAATAGAAGTGGATAAAGAATAATGGCCTAGAAATTGGATATAGCTACGAAATGGGCAGTGTTAAGGTTTAACGCTG
This sequence comes from Pristiophorus japonicus, assembly GCF_044704955.1. Taxonomy (NCBI): domain Eukaryota; kingdom Metazoa; phylum Chordata; class Chondrichthyes; family Pristiophoridae; genus Pristiophorus; species Pristiophorus japonicus. The sequence continues at coordinate 93,036,619 of NC_091986.1, read as the reverse complement.
TCGGGAACTCTGCAACGACGGCTGGTCAGGAGCCTTGGGGGTCCCGGCACCGCTCGCGAATCATGGTCCAAGGTGAAGTTCAAAGAGCTACTGGACAGTTCCGTTCATTCATACTATTGAACAAACATGGGTGCATGTGGCTTATGGCCAACTCCTAATCTGTAAGGCCCCAGCTGCTCTTCCACAAAGCATGAGACCTCGAGGCGCTGACCGTCCCATAAACAAGATGGTGTGCGCATCAAGGTCTCTCTCTCTCTCACTCTGCATCAACAACATTCCACGAGGCATGAAGCAGAAACACACTGTAAATGACTGAATATCATAATTAACCCTATGTGATTAACCCTTTACAATACAATCCACCCTTGATATTTAGACATTCTAAGTAATATAATCGAGTTGAAGGCATAATGCATCAGTTACGTTGAGTAAGGGCAAGCTACGCCCGCAATCTACACCAAAGAATACATACAAGCAGTAATATCAGTAATAACGCGATGAGTAAAACAACGATAGGATGTATTAACAGCTTCAAAGTGGCGGATGTTTTTGGGGACCATCCGTAAAAGATGTCCCACCAATGGTGTACCGTAAGGTCAGTGACCGTTGTCACAACTCTGACCAAGGCGCCTTCACTGTAACTCATAGCAACTTGCAGAGTATGAAGAGTACGTCCTCATTTGCCCAATTCGTCAGTGACCTTTTGATTATCTTTTATAAATTGAGCTAAACGAGTTAGGTCTACAGTGGGAGGAAGGTTAGTAATTCCTAGGATGGTGCGATGCCGCACAACATTTTTTCATCGTCCCAATCGATATGACCTTTTAGAATGAAGGCCATATATGGTATACACATCTTTAAAGCAAGCATTTAGAGGAGGATCTTTACAGGCACCGTCAAGATAAATGGAATAAACACTAGTAATACAAACATGATTTTGTCCGATTTCATGTAAAATTGTATCATTGTATGGTACAAGTGTCCAAATACATGTTCCCGCTGTATGCTGTAGGGAGCATGGTTCAAACACAGGTGTGTGCAAAGGACACACCATACCGAAAGGCCATATTTGACAATCTTGAGCTTGGTGAGTTCTATTGCTAGCATCCACCCTTGAACTCAGGTACTCACAGATTTTGGCCATACAGGTGGGAAAGCACTATAAACTGGCACCAAATGTTGGTTTTTGTGATATTGACTATTCTCATAGTAAAGTTACACCCTTGGTCATCACAATGTGTACGTTGCATATCAGGTTTTACCCCTAGATTTCTATTGCCGAAGTGAAATATTTTGCTCCAACTATTTGCATGCCCTGACATGGCAATACGTTCTAACTCGGCCTTAATAGTTGCCGGGTTACTTCTTCAAACATGTATTGTGTGTGATGATGTAATTCTTGTTGTCACCCGGTGACACTCCCTATCTCTTGAGTAGTTTTATCTATGTGTTCCCATTGCATTATGTCCGACAGCCAACTGGAAAACATCTGTCCTGTGAGACCTCTGTCCCATGCATTTCGCAATCGAATTGCATCTCCAGTGAGTCTCCCTACGTTTTGTATTTTGTTTTGTAAGGTCTTGATATCCATAGAGTTTAATGCTCCTCTTCCTGTTCCTACACCTCCTAATATTGTGGCTAATATATCACACTTTTGTCTCACTAACGTTTTCAGATTTGCTTTAATTGTTGTTAGATTACAAGTGTCAGACGGTTTATCCGCATACCAGACTTGTAGTGTGAGATTTAATATGGGTGGGTATGTAAGCACAGGTGTACATGTAGAGTGTAGTCATTGCAAATGATTCATGGGGCTCTTAGAATGCTTAACTACACGCATTGACCAAAAGTGGCCCATAATCCTCCTACCAGTGATTATGGAGGCATTTGTACATCCATACCACAGAGACGCATTTAACTTAATTTCGTCTGACATAGTGTCATTGCTTGACGTAATGTTGCGGGCCCAACACTTTAACCATGTGACGTTGTGCAATAATGACACATTGGAGTGCACATTGCATATCATTGTCATATCTTTTTGCCACTTGATTGATAACGTGATGTTGGCCCCCGTGCTTACTGTTAATAGCACCTGTCCTGGGCCTCCCCAGTACCCGCATGCGTCACAAGTGACGCTCCAGCGTCCTATAGTGCAGGCTTGCCCGGAAGGACAGGTAAAATTGTCTTGCGTACGATCAGTGTTAGCTAACCACCACCCTATACGGCCATCCCATGCTGTGTTTGAGGATGGAAGTAGCACAGTCACAGATAACGAGACACAGAGACTTGCCAGCATGAGTTGGTAAGTCGCCATTTTGGGCAGAATTCCTGTGGGAGGAAGCATAAGTATATTAATTCAGCCCTGTTTAGTCAATTTACCCTTGTCAACACAGAGAGAAATATCTTGACCAGTTAGGAGCACCCAATAAGTGTTTCCTTCTCCTTTCGCTAAGATTTCCCCTGCTTGTAAGGGTTTCTGGGGGTACTGCACCCACACTTTTCCCCCTTCACAAACTGTGTCCTGAGTCTGATTTTCTTTTTCAATAATAGGGACACTAATTTTGCCTAACATGTGGCTTATGGGAATTCCCCCCCCGCAATGGTCGGTGATTCAGATTGCGCACTGCTTGTGGTAAGACCTTTAACCACCCTTGCAATGTGTTAGTGGGCGTTAATATTTTAATCTGTTGCTTAAGTATTCATGCGTTCTATTAACCCTGCAGCTTGCGGATAGTAAGGTATGTGAAACATCCAATAGATTCCATTGTCTACTGCCCACTGTTGCATTGTTTGACCTGTGAAGTGTGACCCATTATCGGACTGTACTTCTGCTGGCTCACCGTAGTATGTAAATAAATTCTCCAGTCCTTTAATCGTACTTTGTTGATTCACTTTAGTCACTGGATAAGCTATCAAAAGTCCAGAATAGGTATCAACAGCAGTGAGCAAATATTGGAACCGTTGTTGCAATGGTAAAGGTCCTCCATAATCAACTTGCCATATTTGTGCTGGTTGAGTCCCTCTCTTAATATGGGCACCGAGTTGTCGTTGTCGGGGAAAATGCTTCACCTTTTGACAAATTTCACAGGTGTTTATGATCTGTTTAACACCGTCCGCAGTCAAATGTAACCACCTATTTCGTGCCCATTGTATCGTACCCTGAATGCCCAAATGTCCAGGTTTGTGGTGGGCCCACTTGCCTGTGCCATATTTTCCTCTTCCGCCTCTTTGACAGCCTGTACCCGGGCTATATTATCAACCGTGTTATTATGTTCAGAGGTCTTTGAGGTGTTTTTCATGTGAGCGTCCACGTGATATACAGTTATTTTCATCTTCTGGGCTTTGGACCATATTTGTTCCCATAGGTGCTTTCCCCACAAGTCTTTCCCAGTTATTTGCCAGTTATGTTCATGCCAGTTTCGCATCCAGCTCGCCATGCCATTGGCCACTGCCCATGAGTCAGTATATATGTGTACTTGTTGCTGTTCCTCTTCTAACGCAAGGACTACAGCTGCTAGTTCTGCTAGCTGGCTGGAGCCTCCCACGCCCTCATCATGCACAATTGTCTGGGTTTTTGGATTGAAGGTAGCGGCTCGCCATCGTCGAAGGCCGTTTTGCCAGTCCGCTGAGCCATCTGTGAATCAGGCATGGCTACGTTCTTCAGGTGTTAACTGTTCAAAAGACACGCCCCAGGAGATCAGTGACTCTTTGGTTAAACTGACAGACAACTGCGTAAGTTCACTCTCAGCTGTTTGTGGGTACTCAGCCACATGCTCATGTAGTCGGGTGATTCCTTCTTTTCCTTTACTTGCTCTGTCTGCGATATACCATTTCCAGCGCACTATGGAGCTTTGCTGCGCTCTCCCGACCTTGTGTGTCTCATTTTCTGAGCGAACCCAGGATAATATGGGTAGGTCTGGTCTTAAACTGACTTTGTTGTCCACTGTCTGTCCTTCTGTTTCTGTTAGGGCCCAATAACATGCTAATAATTGTTTCTCAAATGGAGTGTAATGAGTAGCAGCATCTGTCAATTTTCTAGACCAGAACCCTCATGGTATACGGGTGCCATGTTGAACCTGCCACAAACTCCATACTGCAGTATCATTGGTAATGGATAAGAACATAAAAACATAAGAATTAGGAACAGGAGTAGGCCATCTAGCCCCTCGAGCCTGCTCAAAACCTGTAGCTCAAAAGGCTGCCCAGGCACTCGCGGGGCTAGGGGTAAAGCTTGAGCTACGGCTTCTTTGGCCTTTTTTCGTGTTACGGCATACAGCGGTTTTAATAACATCGTGAGGTGAGGTATGTGTCCCCTCCAGTAACCCAATAGTCCCACAAACCGTTGTGTCTCAGTTTTATTCATGGGGGTGGCCATTTCTTGAATTTTATTCTTCACAGGCTCGAGATCATTGGATCCCCAGAAACTGGACAGTCTGGCTAGGGCCCTGCACCTTTTTCGGATTTATTTCCCTGCCCCTGTCTCGCATGTGTTGGACTAAAGTAGCTAGGGCTTCTGACACCACTGCCTCGGTGGAACCCCTTATTAGTACATCATTGATGCAGTGTGCCAGTGAGACATTAGGAGCCAATGTGCACATGTCCAGGTCCCGGGCCACCAATCTGTGGCATAGGGTAGGGCTATTTAGGTAACCTTGAGGTAGGCGTTTAAACGTGTATTGCCTCCCTTCCCAAGTGAATGCAAACTGGTCCTGGGATTCTTCCGTGAGTGGAATGGAGAAAAAGGCATTGGCCAGGTCGATTACCACATACCACTCCGCACCTTCTTCAGACAGCCGCTCTGTTATAGTTACTACATCTGGGACAGCGGTTGCCAGGGGAGGGGCAAATTTGTTCAGTTGTCGGTAGTCCACAGTCATCCTCCAACTTTTGTCGGGTTTCTGCAGAGGCCAAACAGAGCTATTGTAGGGGGACACCGCATGTCTAATGATATCCACTTCCAAGAGCCCTTTTATGGTTTCCCCTATTTCTTTGTGTCCCCCAGGTATTCGGCACTGTTTCATAGTCACTATATGCAATGGCCGTGGTATGACCACTGGTTCCCACTTTGCTTCCCCTGCAATCACAGTGATCGCTCGTATCCCGAATGAGATTCGCCCGAACGAGGTGTTGTGTGTGGTTCCCTTTAAAAGGTCCATCCCAATAATAAGACCGTTACCCAGCGTAGAGGCCCATTTCACAACGCCATTCTGATAGTTGTTCGGACAGCGAGCATTTCTGCCCCTCCGAACCCATTAGTCATCATACGGGTTCCTGTGTGTTTCCTAGGATTTCCATGGACAATAGTAACTTCTGCCCCTGTCTCTAGTAAAGCAACATCTCTTTGTATGTTCCCCCCCCCCGCCAATGTATCGTAATCGGAATGTGTGGCCTCAAGTCCCCGGGAGCTTGGGTTGATATGGTTCTAATGGGGAGTACTCCCGGATCCCGGCCACACCCCTAGTTGAGGGGATTACTAGTCTTCCACAGCTCTTCTACTTTGGGGTATAGGCTAGCGGGAGGTGGCTTCTCTACATCCACAGACTTATCACTATCCGACTTAGTCTCCCTTACCTCCCTCCTTTCACTCTTCCCTGTTCCCGAGACGCAGTGTTGCTTCCACATAGAATACATCGCTCCTGTTGGGATTCCATCAATTTTTTTCTTGGGGACCCCTGCCTTCAGTAAAGCCGTGAACATGTCCCTCCGCGTAATTCTTTTTTTTGTCTTTCCTGACCCTGTACCTTTCCCAGAGGTCGAACCTGGTCTCAATCCCCCTCTACATTAGCCATTCTCGACTCTCGCACACTATCTTCTACATCCTCTAACTGTCCTAACAATAGGCAAGCGTGTCCCACCCGCTGCCCTTGGGCTGGTTCCAATAATGCGAGTAGCGCACCCCTCATCATAGGAGGGCCACTCTTCATCAGCCTGCTCCGCATTCCTGCCGTAAAAAGCTCCTGATGTGGCCCCCCATATGGTTGGTGATATAATTCTCCGTGTTGCCATGTTGCGCAACTGTATCACACCCTCCGCCATAGTATTCCAAGGTTTTACCTCCCCTTCCCAATCAACGGCAGAGGGATATTTTTGCCGGACCCCTATAGTAACCATGTCCCATATCGAACCTGTGCCCTGGACATTCCGTAGCACTGCTGTGATATGGTGGTCCGTAGTCATAGTCCCCATTTTTGTTAACTCATCGGGGTTAAGTATTACGTCTGATGCTCCCTGGTCCCAAATCCGGGTTAGCCATTCTGACAATGATTTCCTGGGTTTTTGGTGAAATCGAGACCCTATTTCTTGTAACTCACTAGTGGTGAAGTCACGCACCCCTCTAGTGGTTACCGGCTGTTCCCCATCTTGCTGTTTCATCTTATTTGTCATAAGGGGTCTAGCTTCCGTGCTCGGAGCGTATGAGGGAGGGTCTTTAGTTTCCTCCCGTTGCCCCCCCCTCTCCATCTGTCCACTCATATTCTGAGTCAGGGGAGTACCAGATGTCTCCGTCCCAACGAGCCGGATCCCAAGTGGGTCCAGCTACCAATGCACGTACCTTTGACCGATCTATCTGTCATTTCCGTCGTCTGGCTTTCTTTTTATTTTGTACTGTCGCCAGACGGCATATTAAAGTTTCTGATTGTTCATTGACCTTGTCCGCCCGCTCTTGTGCAGTGCAGACCGCTTCAGTCAGAGTCGAGTTTTGACTTTTCAAAACCTTAACAGCTGTTTTTAACTGTAGGTTTTCTGCCTCACTTTCCTTAAGTTGTTTACACATCACCCTTAATGCTGTCAACAAAATCCATCCCATTTGTGGGGGACTACTTTTCTCCTGTGGGAAGCCTGCTTCCTCCAGGAGAGACAGTACCGCGTGGGGTACAGTTCTATCTTTGCTCTGTTCCAATAGCTGCGTATCCCAATGTTGCGGGGGTCCAAACCGGGCTAGCACATTGGCAAGAGAGCCAAAACCCTCATCCCTCGTGCTCCACCCTGGTATTCTATACTTCTCTCCCGCAGGAGGAGAATGCTTCTTGTCTTTTCTCTTAAACATTTTACCAGATCCTGCTCGCTGCACCAAAATGTTTTGGATCGATAATAATAGACCCAGGTTCGGGATCTGGATGAATGTTAAATAAGAGACAAGACAAATGAAGTAAAGATAAAACACCGTTTACTGAGAGAAAAGAAACATAACACAGTTTACGAAGAAAAGAGAAGTATCATAAGATGCATCAAAGCTCACAGCCTTCGGCCCGTTGGGAACTCCGCAACGACGGCTGGTCAGGAGCCTTGGGGGTCCCGGCACCACTTGCGAATCACGGTCCAAGGTGAAGTTCAAAGAGCTACTGGACAATTCCGTTTCTTTATACTATTGAACAAACATGGGTGCATGTGGCTTATGGCCAACTCCTAATCTGTAAGGCCCCAGCTGCTCTTCCACAAAGCATGAGACCTCGAGGCGCCGAGCGTCCCATAAACAAGATGGTGTGCGCATCAAGGTCTCTCTCTCCCTCTCTCTCTCTGCATCAACAACATTCCACGAGGCATGAAGCAGAAACACACTGTAAATGACTGAATACCATAATTAACCCTATGTGATTAACCCTATACAATACACCTGCCCAATCCCGATATACCTTGAGTCCTAAAATCTATCTATCTCAGCCTTGAATATATTCAACAAGTCAGCATCCACAGCTCTTTTGGGTAGAGAATTCCAAATTCCAAAGATTCACAACCCTCTGAGTGAAGAAATTCCTCCTCATTTCAGTCTTATCTTATCCTGATACTATGTCCTCTAGTTCTAGACTCTCCAGCTAGGGGAAACAACTTCTCAGCATCTACCCTGCCAAACCTCCTCAGAACTCCAGAGTGTATAGGCCCAATCTACTCAATTTCTCCTCATAAGATAACCCTCTCATCCCACGAATCAATCTAGTGGACCTTCATTGCACCACCTCTAAGACATGTATGTCCTTTCTCAGATAAGGAGACCAAATCTGTGCACAGTACTACAGGTGTGTTCTCACCAAAGCCATGTACAATTGTAATAAGGCTTTCTTATTCTTGTACTCCAACCTCCTTGCAATAAAGGCCAACATGCCATTTAAAGGCAGGCCTTCTCGGGCCACAGCTACTGCAGCTCATGCTGCAAGACCATCTGAAGTCACCCACACAGAAACTCAGCAGCCTTCAATCAGTCATGCTGCAGCTACTGGGGAAGCACTTCGTAGGAGCATATATTAGGAAAAGGCACATGAACGGTACTAAGGGATTGCACAAGGGTGATTGTTTCAGGTAAATATGTGTAAATTGATTTTTGATAAATGTATTAATTTTGTTTGGAATCTTTTGAAGTGTCTCTCATTTCAGCTTTGTGCCCAGGAGGACATTATGATATTCTGTGAAACAGGGATGATATGTTGAGAATGTGGTCAGCAACGGATATCTGGGGTTACATTCATTGGAATCAGAGTCTGATGAGATGATTGGCTGCCTAACTCCTCCATCCCTTCTCTTCTTCTTGCTCCATTTTCGTCATCCTCATCCTCCTCTTCATCATCCTCCTCTTGAGCTGGTCCTGCAAACTCTGCTTGCTGCGGCTGGGCCCTCATGATGGCCAGGTTATGAAGCATGCAGCAGACCATCACAAAGTGGGACACCTGCTCCGTCGAGTACTGGAGGGCTCCTCCCAAGAGGTCAAGGCAGCAGACCCATTGCTTCAGTAGCCATATGGTCTTCGATGATGTTCCTGGTGGAAGCATGGCTCTCATTATGTGAGTGCTAAGTACAAGTATTAGGGTTGTGACCAGGTGAAGAGCAGATCGCCCTGTCTCTGAGCATCCACCCTCAAGTTTGATGTGGTAGCTGGAAGATTGCTGGCACACTGGTCTGGCACATGATGAAGGCATCGTGGTTGCTGCCAGGATAACAGGCATTGACATTGAGGAATCGCTATGTGTGGTTGCACACCAACTGCACATTCAGTGAGTGGTTGCCTTTGCAGTTATGAAAGATATTAGGTTTGCTATGCAGTGCCCGCAAAACCACGTGTGTGCTGTCGATGGTGTCCTGCACCATGGGGAAGCCTGCTTTCCTCTGCTCAGAGAGAAGACAATGTAGTCCCTTTACCTGATGTAGAGAGCTTCAGTGATCTCCTGGATGAAACAATACATGGTGAACTGTGAGATGTTAGCCATGCTGAAGACTGGAAGGATTCACTAGTGAAGAAATTGAGGGCCACGGTGACCTTGACTGCCACTGGGAGAACTGTGATCACCCTAATCTGAGGCTGGAGGTCTGGTTGCAGAAGGTTGCAGAGTTCTGTGACCAACTCGTTGGTGCAGCTGAGCCTCCTAAGGCACTGCTCCTCATTTAATTGAAGGTAAGAGAAGTGATGACGGAAGAGCCTATGAGGGTAAGGCCTCCTGTGAGACCCCTGATGACCCTCCTACTCATTGTGCGCACATGTTCCCGTCTTTCTCGTTGCCTCCGCACCCTCCACCATAGATCTTGGAGAGCGAGGTCGACTGCTGGTACAGCCCCATGACTTTTATCAAGTGTTATGGGATGAAGTGTTTCAAAAATATTTATGGAGTTTTTTACTTGGCAGAACACTCCCTGATACCAAAGATCCTTGAAATGACTGAAGAAAACTCTTGCAGTTGCAGCAAGTAGCACGCAGCCACTCAAACCTCAAAACCCTGCCAGGTACGAGTTATTGGCAAGGATCCTTTTAAATAGTGTTGCTGCAGCCGGTTTCCTGCTGCTGCACACCAACTCAACCTGTCGTTGCTTTCTCCAGCCGGTAATTTCAATGGTCAAAACGAAGTTGAGACATTGCGCATCAAGTGAGTGTTGCAAACTCAGTGACATCATGATCTCCGTGATTGCAATGTCCTCGGTGATCGAGTTTAGTGACAGCAGTACCGGCAAGACGGATATGACATGCGGCGCTGGAAATGCCATTAGCTGGCGGTCGAGCTCTGAATTTTAGTGCCAAATGGAGTTTTAGCGCCATCTTGTGGCTCTAACGTGTGGAGTTAAACACAGGCATTTCTCCCCTTGGGGAGGTGGTCAAAAGCTTAGTCAAAGAAGTGAGTGTTAAGAAGGATCTTAAAAGAGGAGAGTGAGATTACCGAGGTAACACTTCAGAGACCGGACCCTCGTCTGGGTAAAATGCGCCCGCGCTGTCTCAGTTGCTTTTCATCCAAGACCACCTCTGGTTCTTCTAATGAGTCAAGTAGGGTAGGTCTTAATTCATATCTGGTCTTTATTTCTCGAGCATTTGCTCGGGGGAGGTCTAATTGTCTCTTCCTACCTTCTCAATCAAATACAATTCTGCTACCAGTTATTTAGGGACTACATTGTGTTTGTTCCGGGAGGTTTCGTGTGCATACAGATACTGTCTTTAAGTTAATCGCACAATGGTTTTGATGGTTCGTGGGCCCAGTAATCAGGGTTCTATTGGCTGGTTTCCCTGCACAATGAAAGTCCCCCTCCCATTCTTATCACGAGTTGTGTTATCTGTGTAGTGTCCTTACACACTACTATAAATTCACACGAGGCACATTCTGCAGACAAGGTCACTCTGTGACCCGAACCTTTATTCACAGGACCAAGAAGTGATGACCCTGCGTGCGACCTCCCTTTATATACCTGTATGACCAGGTGAGGAGTGTCTCCCACAAGTTCACCCACTGTGGTCAAGGTGTGCATTTCTTAGGTGTATACAGTATGTAGTGTTGTTACATGAAGGTTACAGTTACATGGGGACTGGGAGAAATTTAGAACTCAGCAGAGGAGGACAAAGGGTTTGATTAGGGCAGGGAAAATGGAGTATGAGAAGAAACTTGCAGGGAACATTAAGACGGATTGCAAAAGTTTCTATAGATATGTAAAGAGAAAAAGGTTAGTAAAGACAAACGTAGGTCCCCTGCAGTCAGAATCAGGGGAAGTCATAACGGGGAACAAAGAAATGGCGGACCAATTGAACAAGTACTTTGGTTCGGTATTCACGAAGGAGGACACGAACAACCTTCCGGTTATAAAAGGGGTCGGGGGGTCTAGTAAGGAGGAGGAACTGAGGGAAATCCTTATTAGCCGGGAAATTGTGTTGGGGAAATTGATGGGATTGAAGGCTGATAAATCCCCAGGGCCTGATGGACTGCATCCCAGAGTACTTAAGGAGGTGGCCTTGGAAATAGTGGATGCGTTGACAGTCATTTTCCAACATTCCATTGACTCTGGATCAGTTCCTATGGAGTGGAGGGTAGCCAATGTAACCCCACTTTTTAAAAAAGGAGGGAGAGAGAAAACAGGGAATTATAGACCGGTCAGCCTGACATCGGTAGTGGGTAAAATGATGGAATCAATTATTAAGGATGTCATAGCAGTGCATTTGGAAAGAGGTGACATGATAGGTCCAAGTCAGCATGGATTTGTGAAAGGGAAATCATGCTTGACAAATCTTCTGGAATTTTTTGAGGATGTTTCCAGTAGAGTGGACAAGGGAGAACCAGTTGATGTGGTATATTTGGACTTTCAGAAGGCGTTCGACAAGGTCCCACACAAGAGATTGATGTGCAAAGTTAGAGCACATGGGATTGGGGGTAGTGTACTGACATGGATTGAGAACTGGTTGTCAGACAGGAAGCAAAGAGTAGGAGTAAATGGGTACTTTTCAGAATGGCAGGCAGTGACTAGTGGGGTACCGCAAGGTTCTGTGCTGGGGCCCCAGCTGTTTACACTGTACATTAATGATTTAGATGAGGGGATTAAATGTAGTATCTCCAAATTTGCGGATGACACTAAGTTGGGTGGCAGTGTGAGCTGCGAGGAGGATGCTGTGAGGCTGCAGAGCGACTTGGATAGGTTAGGTGAGTGGGCAAATGCATGGCAGATGAAGTATAATGTGGATAAATGTGAGGTTATCCACTTTGGTGGTAAAAACAGAGAGACAGACTATTATCTGAATGGTGACAGATTAGGAAAAGGGGAGGTGCAAAGAGACCTGGGTGTCATGGTACATCAGTCATTGAAGGTTGGCATGCAGGTGCAGCAGGCGGTTAAGAAAGCAAATGGCATGTTGGCCTTCATAGCAAGGGGATTTGAGTACAGGGGCAGGGAGGTGTTGCTACAGTTGTACAGGGCATTGGTGAGGCCACACCTGGAGTATTGTGTACAGTTTTGGTCTCCTAACCTGAGGAAGGACATTCTTGCTATTGAGGGAGTGCAGCGAAGGTTCACCAGACTGATTCCCGGGATGGCGGGACTGACCTATCAAGAAAGACTGGATCAACTGGGCTTGTATTCACTGGAGTTCAGAAGAATGAGAGAGGACCTCATAGAAACATTTAAAATTCTGACGGGGTTAGACAGGTTAGATGCAGGAAGAATGTTCCCAATGTTGGGGAAGTCCAGAACCAGAGGTCACAGTCTAAGGATAAAGGGTAAGCCATTTAGGACCGAGATGCGGAGGAACTTCTTCACCCAGAGAGTGGTGAACCTGTGGAATTCTCTACCACAGAAAGTTGTTGAGGCCAATTCACTAAATATATTCAAAAAGGAGTTAGATGAGGTCCTTACTACTAGGGGGATCAAGGGGTATGGCGAGAAAGCAGGAATGGGGTACTGAAGTTGAATGTTCAGCCATGAACTCATTGAATGGCGGTGCAGGCTAGAAGGACCGAATGGCCTACTCCTGCACCTATTTTCTATGTTTCTATGTTTCTATGAAGGTTACATACATGACCTCACCTCCCCCCAACGTCTTATGGGGTCAAAGATTAAGTCTTTCAGGCGGTCGACGCTCTCTCATGGAGCGCCGCAGTTGGGACTTTGGTTGTTGAGCCTTGGCATGCGTCTCTGTCACCTGTGGTGATTCCGGCCTGTCCGGGCTGGCCGCAGGGACTGTGCATGCTGCTGAATGCTCTTGTTGCTCGTTCACTGGCGGTGGTATGGGCAACATCTCATGATCTTCCTCAGGTTCCTCAGTATCCATGCTGAATCTTTTTTTTACTTGGTCCAGATGCTTGCAGCATATCTGTCCATTGTTAAGTCTGACCACTATGACCCTATTCCCCTCTTTGCCAATTACAGTACCCTCAAGCCACTTGGGCCCCAAAGCGTGATTAAGAACAAATACAGGGTCATCGATTTCTATATATCTCCCCTTTGAGTTACGGTCATGGCACTCATTTTGGGACTGGCGCTTGTCCTCAACAATGTCTGACAGGACAGGATGAATGAGGGACAGCCGAGTTTTAAGTGTATTTTTCATGAGTAGTTCCGTGGGCGGGACTCCAGTGAGCAAATGCGGTCGGGACCTATAGGCCAGCAGGAGGCGCGATAGGCGGCATTGAAGGGAGGGTCCTTGAATCCGGAGCATGCCTTGTTTTATGATTTGGACCGCATGTTCTGCCTGGCCATTGGAAGCCGGCTTGAATGGTGCTGTCCTGACATGTTTGATGCCATTACCCGACATGAACTCCCGGAATTCATAGCTAGTGAAACAAGGGCCGTTGTCGCTAACCAGGATGTCCGGCAAGCCGTGGGTCGCAAAGACCGCATGCAGACTCTCCACAGTGGTGGATGTCGTGCACGAATTCAATATGATCCACTCGATCCATTTCGAATACGCATCAACAACAATGAGGAACATTTTTCCCATGAACGGGCCTGCATAGTCGACGTGAATACGTGACCATGGCTGAGTGGGGCCTCCCTGGGGGCATTGCCCAGCTGGGCACACGTTGTGCACCTGCAAACACAGTGTTCCAGGTCTGAGTCAATTCCCAGCCACCATACATGTGACCGGGCAATAGCCTTCATTAGCATGATGCCTGGGTGCTCGCTGTGGAGTTCCCTGATGAATGCTTCCCTTCCCTTCTGGGGCAAGACTACCTGGCTGCCCCATAGTAGGCAGTCGGCCTGAATGGAGAGCTCATCCATCCGTCTGTGAAACGGTCTGACCTCCTCGGGACATACTCCGTGTGCGGGTGCCCAATCCCCAGTCAGGACACATTTCTTAATCAAGGATAGGAGGGGATCTCTGTTGGTCCAGATTTTGATCTGGCAGGCTGTAATGGGGGAGCCTGCGCTGTCAAAGGCATCAACAGCCATGACCATCTCAGCGCTTTGCTCCGCTGCCCCCTTGGTGGTGGCCAGTGGAAGCCTACTGAGCGCGTCAGCGCAATTTACGGTGCCTGGCCGGTGCCGTATGGTGTAGTCATACATAGCCAGCGTGAGAGCCCATCGCTGTATGCGAGCTGACGCATTGGCATTGACAGCTTTGCTGTCTGACAACAGGGATGTTAACGGCTTGTGGTCCGTTTCTAACTCGAACCTTCTGCCAAAAAGATACTGCTGCATCTTTTTCACCCCGTAGACACATGCAAGTGCTTCCTTTTCAACCATCCCATATCCCCTTTCTGCTTGGGAGAGCGACTTGGAGGCATAAGCCACAGGTTGAAGTTAGCCCTCATCATTACTCTGCTGCAACACGCACCCAACCCCATAGGATGATGCATCACATGTCAAAACCAATTTCTTACAGGGGTTGTACAGGGTCATCAGCTTATTAGAACAAAGCAGGTTCCGCACCCGATTGAAAGCCTGTTCCTGACAGTCCCCCCAAAACCAATCGCAACCCTTACGCAGGAGCATGTGTAGCAGCTCCAACAATGTGCTTAAGTTTGGCAGAAAGTTCCTGAAACAGTTCAAGAGTCTCAGAAATGAACGCAACTCCGATGTGTTGCTGGGCCTGGGCGCACGACGAATCGCCTCCGTTTTGGATTCAGTAGGCCACAAACCCTCCTTCCCAAAAACTCGACCTCTGGGGCCAAAAACACACACTTGAACTTCTTTAGTCGCAGGCCTACCCGGTCCAGTCGGCGTAGCACCTCCTCCAGGTTGTGGAGGTGTTCCTCGGTGTCTCGACCGTGATAAGGATGTCATCCTGAAATACGATTGTTCCAGGGATGGATTTGAACAGGCTTTCCATGTTCCTTTGAAAGATAGCGGCCGCTGATCAAATACCAAACGGACACCTGTTGTAGACAAACAGCCCCTTGTGCATGGTGATGGTGGTCAGTAGCTTGGATTCTTCGGCCAGTTCCTGGGTCATGTAGGCTGAAGTGAGGTCCAACTTGGTGAACAGCTTGCCGCCTTCCAGCGTGGCAAAAAGATCCTCCGCTCTCGGAAGCGGATATTGGTCTTGTAGTGACACTCGGTCAATAGTGGTCTTGTAGTCGCCACAGATCCTGACCGAGCCATCCGTTTTTAGTACAGGGACGATGGGGCTTGCCCAGTCGCTGAATTCAACGGGCGAAATTATGCCATCTCTTCGCAATCTGTCCAACTCACTCTCAATTTTCTCCTGCATCACATACGGTACAGCTCTGGCTTTGTGGTGCATTGGTCTAGCGTCCGGGGTGATGCGTATTACTACTTTGGTACCTTTGAAAGTCCCAACACCAGGTTGAAATAGTGACTCAAATTTATGTAGGACCTGTGAGCATGAACTTCGCTCCACAGATGAAATGGCGTGCACATCCCCCCATTTCCAGTTCATCTTGGCTAGCCAGCTCCTCCCCAAAAGCGCGGGACCATTTCCCAGGACAATCCAGAGTGGCAGTTGGTTCTCTGATCCATTATGTGTGACCACCAACATTGCACTGCCTAGCACTGGGATGATCTCTTTGGTGTACGTCCGTAATTGCGTGTCAATACGTTCTAGTTTGGGTCTGCTAGCTCTGAGTGTCCATAGTTTCTCGAATTGTTGGTTACTCATAAGTGTCCGGCTCCATGTGTACTGCCGTTTAATAGGACTTTCATCATCATAGGTGGCGTTTTTGTATATGAGCTGTGGATGTTTGCCACATGAACCCGCTGAACTTCAGCGTCCATTACTTTGTCCCAAACATCAACCTGCCTTGCAGACTTCTCTTGTGGTTCATCTGCCTCGTAAATTAGCCTCACTGTAGGCATCCTGCACATTCTGGCTAAATGTCCACTGAAGTTACAATTTCTACAGATAAATTGTTGAAACCTACAGGTTTTTGCAGCATGTCTGCCCGCGCACCTCCAGCATGAGCTGAGATTGTTGTGAACAAAAGAGCTGTTACCAGGCATTCTTCTCTGATTGTCTCTTTGATTACTCTTGAGCACTCTGTTAGTGGGTGTCAATGGCCCCATCTGGGATGCATTGTCCACTGTGATGGTGTAAATATCCGTTCAACCTGCCATTGTCTCTGTTGAGGACCCACTCTAGAGTCTGTTGCTGCCTGAATGGTGTCGAATTGCCTTTGCCTGCCTGCGGGATTCTGAGTCGCATTTACAATGTTAACTCCTTGGAAGCAGAGTTGCGCGCGTATATTATCTTGGTTTCCTCCTCCCCCGCCATGAAGGTCTGAGCCATCAACGCCACCGCTTCCAAGGTCAAGTCCTTGGTCTCAATTAGCTTTCTGAAAATCACGGCATGAAGAAATCCCTTAACATCGCCCCCTTGCAGGCGTCTGTGAACTTACAGAGGCTGGCCAAGCGCTGAAGGTCCGCAACGAAGTCCGGTATGTTCTGTCCTTCCCGACGTCGGTGTTGGGCCATGTGTATACTGCTCGCCAGTTTGAGGTGCTCACCGATTAGTTTGCTGAGCTCTTCAAAAGGTTTGTCCACCGGCTTCTCGGGTGCGAGCAGGTCTTTCATCAGCACGTACGTCTTAGGTCCACAGCTGGTCAGTAGCTGCGCCCTTCGCTTGTCAGCCGCTGCATCTCCCAGCCAGTCCTTCGTGACAAAGCTCTGCTGGAGCCTCTCAACGAAGTTGTCCCAGTCCTCACCAACACAGTACCGTTCCTCTGTGCTACCGGTGACCATTCTCGTGAGTCGTTGATTCCCATTTCTCATTGCCAAATGTAGTGTCCTTACGCACTACTATAAATTCACACGAGACACATTCTGCAGACAGGGTCACTCTGTGACCTGAACCTTTATACACAGGACCAAGAAGTGATGACCCTGCGTGGGACCTCCCTTTATATACCTGGATGACCAGGTGAGGAGTGTCTCCCACAAGTTCACCCCATGTGGTCAAGGTGTGCATTTCTTAGGTGTATACCGTATGCAGTGTTGTTACATGAGGGTTACAGTTACATGAAGGTTACATACATGACAACCTGATCTCCCGGTCTGCGCATGTCTCTGCTGCCAAGCTTTTCCTAACTGCCTTGTTTTTTTAATTGTAATGCGTTTAGCAACTGGATTCTCTACACAGTCAGTGAAGATCACTCCACAAGCTTTTCTCAGGCTGTACCTGTGGATCCTTCCCTTTTGCCTAAGACATTCTTTTAATCTGCCTTCGTGCCTTACATTTAGCTTGCTTGACATCTTTTCCCATCATTCTCTTCTTAAAGCTATGCACCCACTAATTTCTTACTCCAACAGGCCCCTTTTTGGCTATGGCAAATCCCTGTTTACACATGATGCCAGAATTCTCTTGTATTTTCCTTTCAGGCCACGGTGATCAGTCAGGCCTATTCAGCGCCATACATCTAACTCTTACTCTTGCGGGCTGATACCCTTGTATTACTGCTAATTCTATCCTCTCACACCTATTTACATGTGGCGAACACTCTGTCTCTATACCAATGAAATTTCCTCTAGGGCTCCCTTCTCCTTCCCTTGGGTTATCGTCTTGGTTCCCAGGGCATTTAATTGCCTTTTCCAATTGTCGAGCTTTTTGCTGTTTCTGTAATATACATGTAATACAAAGGAGATACACCACAACCAGCACCTGAATTACCACTAATATTGAGATATTATTCTTATCCACGGATGAATCTGCACATTCAGCCCCCAGTCCCATAAGTCATCCCACCATGTCATGGTCTTGTTGTTCCTTCTCTCGTCTCCGATGTCCTTGTTCTGTTGTTGTCAGGTGTAAAACACCTTCTGAGAGCCCATGATTTTTGTTCACAATTCAACCAATTCTTCTGGTAAAGGGGGTATTCTATACCCAAAACTGTTGATGTAGTTAGAGAGTTCTCCTTCGATTTCTTCTGTTGCCTGGATCAATATGGATTGTCGCTTGTGGATATCGATCAACTCTACTTGTCCAATCCTCACTGGTATCTCCGGGGTAAAACAGAACATTGGGCTGGGGACCTTACACGTCAAACCTGCGTACTCAAAGGTTTCCTGTTTAGTGATCACACAGTATTCTCTCTTGTCCACATATGCGGCCTGAGTGTGCGAGAGGTAGGCCCCATTTGCTTCCATAATACAACTTATTTCTCTCTCCATTACATTAAATCCGCATACTGCCCTTGGGTCGAAATTTATTTTATGGGGGCAAATCGTTATTCCTGGTGAGTAGTACACCCTTCCAACTTAGTCCCTATCAGATTGTCTGCATATTCCACTGCTTAAGGTAGCATCTCGTGGTACATTATATGAGTCTTGTCCCTAATAATCCCTATATTTAGAACCTCATATTTTCTGAGGTTGTGATTCTGGTAAGTTACTGGTATAGCCAATATCAATCCTAACACACTCCAGCCGCTCATTTTACATTCAGTTAAGGTGGGGTATACCCACACCATTCCCCTGAGTTGGCACCCCAGAATTACTTTTCCCTGATGAGACAAGTTGGCCAGTTGTTCATTACTGATCCACAAGGGTACCTCACCCTTCTGTGTTTGGGCTATGTTTTCTCTGGTCTGTTCTACCACCCAATTTCCATACATGCCACACACGTCATTTCATGCGGCTTTATCAGAGGCCTCATGATCCTCTTTAATGACCTGATTAACAGTCCGGGCCTGCGCTTCCACCTTTTAATATCAGTCCCTCTGATGGGTATCAGTACCTTTAACTCTATAGTTTCATTAAAATATCAGTTTCGCTCCAGAGTATTTGCATCAGTACCTTGAAGAAAGGGTGTTTAAACTCTCCTGAGCCACATTAACCCATTTCCTGTTGTGCTGTAGTTGAATAGCTGAGCATGCCTGAGACCCGTTCTTCAGTGCATCTTCACCATGCATTTCCACATACTAGTTGCCTCACGCGCAACATCTCACATCTGCACACTCATCCGGTATCCCAAATCATGTTGCAATTGACATCAGATACCAGCCATTCCGAGGCTTTTCAGTTATCTGATCAAACGATACAAGGTCTTATTCTCATCACTCCCTGCTTGATCCCAACATTTAGGCTACTGGTCTGGCTGTGATAAACATTTTTCTCATTGTTCAGTACAGGCAAAGACACAAACATCTCCAAGAGAAACCTTTCAATCAATAACTCTCACCTACACTGTCCTGACTTTCAGCATAATTTAAATTGATAACAAAGAAACCCTTTCATGAATCATGCCCATGTGCTTTATGTAGTCAAATCCGAACCAAGAAATAAACCCGTCTTGTTCCTCCCACCGATAGGTTTTGTGGCTATTGAGCCTATTTTTTTTAACCTGTTTTAAAATGCACTACTGCACAGGTCTCGACACAAAGGAATATAAGTGACATTGTATAACAGTGGATAGACAGAGACAGCCTTTGCTAATGAAACTGAAATCTGTGACCTGGACAGAAAGCTGCTGAAGAGGCCAGAAGAAATCGTAACATTTCGTGGCACATACAGGAGGCAACTGAAGTGGACAGTGGCCACAGTATGGCATGACATTCACACCATTCTCCTGGAGTTCTCAACCTTAACTGAAATTCACCGACAATCACCTATGAGAAATGATTTAAAAAATTTCCCATTCATTACCCTTCCATGTTATGAGTCCCGGTGCAATTTGACTGCATTACCGTATAAGCCCTTAATCAACCTTCTTAAAATAGTGTCCTTACAGAGAGCATTCCAGTGTGCAAGAACACAACAGACACCCCCTCAAAAAAAACATATTTTTAAACACAATTTAAATGGAACCACGTAGGCTGGACCTTTTCAATAAATAAGATTGAATTAGCCCCTTAAATTTATAATAAATTTCCCTTCCCGAGTGCTTGAACAGCAACTCATATCAATTTAGCTAGTCAATTTTAATTTCACAATAAGCTATGTCCAGCCTTTGTGATTTAACAAAACAAAAGGTATCTGCACTGCATTTGGATGGAAGTTCTTTATTTTCCCTATCGAGTATCATGGAAGATAACACATGACTCCAAGTCATTAATTCCAAGCATTTTAAAAAAAATGGAGGACAAAGGGTTTAATTAGGAGGGGGAAAATAGAGTATGAGAGTAAGCTGGCAGGGAACACAAAAACTGACAGCAAAAACTTCCAGAGATATGTGAAGAGAAAAAGTCAGAATCAGGTGAATTTATAATGGGGAACAAAGAAATGGCAGACCAATTGAACAAACACTTTGGTTCTGTCTTCATAAAGGAAGACACAAATAACCTTCCAGAAATACTAGGGGACTGAGGGTCTAGCGAGAAGGAGGAACTGAAGACAATCCTTATTAGTCAGGAAATTGTGTTAGGGAAATTGATGGGACTGGAGGCTGATAAATCCCCAGGGCCTGATAGTCTGCATCCCAGAATAGTTAAGGAAGTGGCCCTAGAAATAGTTGATGCATTGGTGGTCAATTTCCAACATTCTATAGACTCTGGATCATTTCCTATGGATTGGAGGGTAGCTAATTTAACACCACTTTTTAAAAAAGGAGGGAGGGAGAAAACAAGGAATTATAGATCGGTTAGCCTGACCTCGGTAGTGGGGAAATTGTTGGAATCAATTAGAAAAGATGTAATAGCAGCGCATTTGGAAAACAGTGACAGGATCGGCCCAAGTCAGCATGAATTTATGAAAGGGAAATCATGCTTGGCAAATCTAGAATTTTTTGAGGATGTAACTAGTAGAGTAGTCAAGGGAGAACCAGTGGATGCGGTGTATTTGGATTTTCAAAAGACATTTGACAAGGTCCCACACAAGAGATTAGTGTGCAAAATTAAAGCACATGGTATTAGGGGTAATGTATTGACATGGATAGAGAACTGGTTGGCAGACAGGTAGCAAAGAGTAGGAATAAACGGGTCCTTTTCAGAATGGCAGGCAGTGACTAGTGGGGTACCGCAAGGTTCAGTGCTGGGACCCCAGCTATTTACAATATACATTAATGATTTAGACGAAGAAATTGAATATAATATCTCCAAGTTTGCAGATGATACTAAGCTGGGTGGCAGTGTGAGCTGGACAGGTTAGATGCTAAGAGGATGCAGAGTGACTTGGACAGGTTAGATGAGTGGGCAAATCCATGGCAGATGCAGTATAGTGTAGATAAATGTGAGGTTATCCACTTTGGTGGCAAAAACAGGAAAGCAGAATATTATCTGAATGGTGACAGATTAGGAAAAGGGGAGGTGTAACGAGACTTGGGTGTCATGGTACATCAGTCATTGAAAGTTGGTATGCAGGTACAGCAGGCGGTGAAGAAGGCAAATGGCATGTTGCCCTTCATAGAGAGAGGATTTGAGTATAGGAGCAGGGAGGTCTTACTGCAGTTGTACAGGGCCTCGGTGAGACTACACCTTGAATATTGTGTACAGTTTTGGTCTCCTAATCTGAGGAAGGACATTCTTGCTATTGAGGGAGTACAGCGAAGGTTCACCAGACTGATTCCCGGGATGGCAGGACTGACATATGAAGAAAGACTGGACTGACTAGGTTTATATTCATTGGAATTTAGAAGAATGAGAGGGGATCTCATAGAAACATATATAATTCTGATGGGACTGGACAGATTAGATGCAGGAAGAATGTTCCCGATGTTGGGGAAGTCCAGAACCAGCGGTCACAGTCTAAGGATAAGGGATAAGCTATTTAGGACCGAGATGAGAAGAAACATCTTCACTCAGCGAATTGTGAACCTGTGGAATTCTCTACCACAGAAAGTTGTTGAGGCCAGTTTGTTAGATATATTCAAAAGGGACTTAGATATGACCCTTATGGCTAAAGGGATCAAGGGGTATGGAGAGAAAGCAGGAATGAGGTCCTAAAGTTGCAAAACTGATCAGCCATGATCATATTGAATTGTGGTGCAGGCTCGAAGGGCCAAATGGCCTACTCCTGCACCTATTTTCTATGTTTCTATGTTAAAACAAAGTCTTAAGTTCAATTTTGTCACCATGCTGTGACATTTGAGATCCATCATTGCAGATAAGAAGTTGAAACTCTTGAACATTACTGGAGCTTTGTTCCTTTCTTCCATATTCAAGTTCGGTAACACCTTGGAGTCACTTCCATATTAAACAACCCCTCTTGGTAATTTTGCACCATCAGCAGTCCTGCTTAGAAGAAAAAAACAGAAACTCCATTGTGGCTTTCCTGCCATCTCAATCGTTTAATTCTTCAAGTCTGATCCCTTTTCTGTCACTGAGGGATACATTTACTCAAATTCAAAAACTCAAAACTTTCTTACAATTTAAAAAATGCTCAAAATATTTACAGTAAACTCTTCACAAGGTGTTGCTTTCTAAAGTCTTGTGCAGAGAGTTACCTTCCTTTTTTTTCGCATTTTAAAAGTCCGACAAACACATAACAATGGTACCAACAATCTGTAAAGCAACACCACACATATCAACAGCATTCATAACAATCATTCTGTACTCCACACATAATAGCTGTCCCTCCCTTTTTTTCCCCCTGCTCACACATTCATGAAATTGGTCCGAAATTTTACTTTTAAAATACCAAATATATGTGATTGCCTCACGTCTGAAACTAGAGGTTTTTCACACAATTTAAACCCACCAGAATTTCACCATAGCCATAATAAAAATCTGGTTTTATTAGGTTAATTATCCCCAACATCTCCAAATTCATTCAAATCAATATAAGAAACTAACCAGTGCCAATTGAAAAAGCTACAGATGCACCAAGACAAATAAACATCCACAATGTTTTAACTTTACCATTCACACTGAAACATTACACACAATACATCCCATGATTATTCAAACATCCATAGTAGAAAATTCTATGTTTTATTTTTCTCGGCACTAAAGTTAGTAGCTCATGGGCTAGATTTTCCATTCTTGTTGCATGCATAACACCCACGTAACGTCCATTTTAACGCTGAAATGACGTGTAATGCCCAGATATCGCCTACTTTAGCCACAAAATGGAAACCGATGTCCATTTCTTGGTCACTTATCGGCGAGCGTTACTTTCCACATGTGCGTAATGCTGAGAAAAAATAATACCGCCCACCCATTTTTTGGAGTGGAATCATCAGAATGGATGATCCCAACGCCCATAATATCGCCCAGCGTTACTTTCGGCACGTAATTAATGCCGAGATTTAATAATACTACCCGGCCACTGTTTTTTGTCGTCAAGATCACATTTGCCGAAACTAATGCCCAGTATATTGCCCATCCTTACTTTCGGCACCTCATACACATCTCGCCCACAATATCGCTCGCTGAAAAAAGATGCTGGTAAAAAGTGGAACTAACTGGAACTACTCACAGCGGTATGGACGCCATGTTCTAAATCGCAGGTCGCATCATTTAAAAGGCTGCTCTGCTTCAACTTCGGGGGAGTTCGGATGTACTCTGGAGGTGTTTGGAGGTGATGTGAACATCTGAACAAACATCTTTTCATACTGTGGATGATTGGAATTTACTGTCTTAGTGGGGACATTCATTCTTTGTGACCAATCGGTGGAAAACAGATAGCTATTGGAATGGGGCCTGTCCTTTCTCACCCTCTCTTGATGACCACTCATATGCTGCAGACACGAGATGGCAGAAGGTATGCGCGGCAGTATCATGTGCCCAATGTAAGACATACCAGACTGATGAGGAGGACCAGACATTACACCCCCCGCAAGTACAGGGAGAAGCAATCTTACCTCAAATTGTGCGACACCACCTGCCTTCGGAGACTGCGCTTCCACAAAGAAGTTATCAGTGAGATATGCCAGCTCATAAAGGGAGATCTGCAGCTTGCCAGCACCATCAGGACTGCACTGTCTGTCGAGGTCAAAGTCACCGCAGCACTGTCGTTCTACGTGTCGGATTCTTTTCAGGCCTCAGCTGGCGACATTTGTGATGAGTGTCAGCATGCCATACATTGCTGCATTAGACAGTTCATTGAAGCCCTGTACGCATGCAGGATGGACTTTATCAGCTTCCCTATGACCAGGGAGGCTCAGACTGAGAGGGCTTTAGGATTCTCCCGAATTGCTAACTTCCCCAAGGTGCAGAGAGCAATAAACTGTATGCACATCATGATGCGGGCCCCTTTTCAGGATGCAGAGGCTTTCAGGAACCGCAAGGGATTCCACTCCCTGAATGCGCAACTCATTGTCGACCACCAGCAAATTATTATGGCAGTGAATGCTAAATTTCCGGGCAGCATCTGTAATGCTCACAGCCTGTGTGAGAGCACTGTATCTGACTTGTTTAACAATCGGCCACAATGTCAATGCTGGATGCTTGGTGTCAAAGGATATGCCTCGCCAACTGGCTGATGACCTCCCTGCATGACACCCACACCAAAGCTGAGAAGCCACAGATGCACTCGCAATATCGTCGAGAAAACCATTGGAGTGCTTAAGCAGCGCTTTAGATGCCTGGACCACTCAGGAGACGAGCTCCAATACCACCCTGAGCAGGTAGCTCAATTCATGGTGGTGTACGCCATGCTGCACAATTTGGCTATCAGGAGAGGACAAGAATTGTCACAAGGGTCTGACGGTCCACCTCAGGAGAGAGAGGATGAGGAGGACGAGGAGGTGGATGCTGACCTTGGGCTAGACAATCAGGCTGATGCTGAAGCCATGCCCCCGCCCCCCTTAGACAGCAGGGAAGGGCCCATGGTGGCTACATAGTTACAAGACTCTTACGTCGGGAGCTCATCAATGAGTGCTTTGCCTGAAAGAATGTTGGTGGTATTTACAAGGCTGACACATTTCTGGGTGTGCAGTTCATACATCAATGGTGTGCATCACCTTGGTGACGTTTAAACTTTAAGTTGATTTAAGTTAAGTGTCATTATACCCTTTGATGTTAAAGAATCACCAGTGTGTAACAGTGCAGCTATCTGAGCCAATGCGCAACAAGGTTATGTTAAATAAAAAACATTTAAAGCAACCATTTGTCTGAAATCATCAGTATATCTGTAAAAAACAACCCTTCCCCCCCGCCCCCGCTTCTCATCCCCACCTCTATCCCTTCCCCACCCCCTCCTGACTCCAAGCAGTCTGACCAAGGAGCTCCTCAGGGGCTGGTTCATTGCGGGGGGATGATGGCAAAACCATTGCTTGGACGGATATGGGAGAGGATGGTCCCAAGGTGGGAATGTGCTCTGAGCCAGAAGCAAGATGTTGCTCCTGGCTCTCATATGTTGTTGGAAATGGGGGTGCGGCACCGTAGGGTGCAGTGCCGTGCTCTGGGACCACTGGGAGTCCTCTGCCACCAATGTTCCTGGCTAACAGATGCAGGGCCTCCTCCATCCCTTCCATGTTATGTATTAGTTGTTGGACAAAATCTTGGTGCCACTATGTTCTTGGTGCTTAGTAGGCTTTTTGCTGCTGGTGAATCTCCCTTGTGCCTCCCACAACAGCCAAACAAGCACACACCACACCCACACATGCATTCAGTCCCTCTCTGCTCCCTCTCTCTCTGTCTCCCCTTCTGCGCATGTAATGGTGACCCCTGACCTCCTGAATCAAGGGAATCGAGCGTTGCCATGCCATTGCTAAGGACAGTGACATTTTACAGCAGAAGGTCAGAGAGATTTAATGCTACCGCCCATTTCAGATCACTCGTGGTATCGGCCAATTTTTAAAATGGAGACTAGGGGCTTTGAAAATGGGTGACAAGCCGGCGATCTGAAAACCCATTTTTATCGCCCACGCCAGAAATACCGCCCATTTTTGGGCGATCTGCACTAAAGTCTAAAATCTAGACCCATGTGTCGGATTAACCTTTGAATCATAGAAATGCTTCTCTACTTTTTCTGTCTTTTACATAATCATCTTACAACAATAAACACAAATGCTTTGAACTTCCTTTTGGATTCCGCAGGGTACTTCTGCCCACCTTGTTTCACCTCTCCCTGCACCACCTCAATGGCAGCTTTCAAGTTTCTAAAACTGCTGTTGCAGCTACTAGGGAGGTTTCACTTAAAATATAACTCTTGGTCTTTCTGCACCTTAACCTCCTGTAACTGCTGGTCCTTCTCCTGTAAATGTGTTTCTAACTGTGTCCCTCCCTTACTGGCCTCAGTGGTTTGTTCAGTTGCTTCTCCCAGACACTTGGCGGTGCATTCATAACACTGGCACAAGATTATTTTGATAGCATCACCTTTGATGCTACCTTTCTTTAGCTGATCCCAAAATGCTCTATGTTGGGATAGTGTCAAGTCCGGATCCCACCCCAACTTCCCCATTTTAGTCTCGGTCTTCTCATACTCTTTTCTTAGGGTTTTGGTTAGACTTTCGTCTCACTTACCTTTACCATTTTCTGCCATTTTGCCCTGCCAGTTTAACTTTATCATGCCCGGTGTCTTTTTGCATTCATGTAAGTGCATCCATTTACTGTCTGAGTGGCTGCCTTCCCCGCCTGCTGTTATCATATTTCCATAGTGCGTCCGTGCCTAACAAATACTCATTTAGGCTCTAGTAAGTATTCAAAAATAACTACTTACCTCCAATGATCTGTCCGCTCAGGTCGTCAGCTTGGAAATCCTGCTGACTACGCCATCTGTTGAGGTAACACATCAGAGACCAGAGCTGTTGTCCGGGTGAAATGCGCCCGCGCTGTCTCAGTTGCTTTTCAACTGAGACCATCTCTATTTCTTCTAATGAATCGAGTAGGGTAGGTCTTAATTCACATCAGGTCTTTATTTTTTGAGCACATGCCCGAGAGAGGTCTAGATGTCTCTTCCCATCTACTCAATCAAATACAATTCTGCTACCAGTTATTTATGGACTACATTGTGTTTGTTCCGGGAGGTTCCGTGTGCATAGATACTGGGCTCAATTTTCCCCAGCCCGTTTTCTGACGTATTGCCAGAGTTACACCGGGTTTTCTAGGCCAGAAATGCAACAGAAATATTTTGCAAAACTTTCCCCGATGTATAATTCGAATTTGACGCCGCACAGCGTGTCATGTCCCCTCGGGGGGTGGAGCCTACTGTCTGCGCCAAAAAACGATACAGCACCTTCTGCGCATGTGCGGAAAAAAAAATTACGTTTTTGACGTCCTTTCAATGGATGCGCATGCTCAGTACAGCTCGGATTTGGCAATTGGCCATTTTTCAAGAGCCAGTTGTATATGTGAGAAGGAGTGCTGTGAGAGCATTGGAAAAATCACAGCTAGAGCAATACAAGATGCAACGTGGAACAAGGACCAAGAATTTCTTACGGGAAGAAGTGGAGGCACTAGTTACTGTGATTGAGAACAGCTGGCAGGAGCTGGATACCAGGAGAAGTCACATAAAAGTTCCACCAAAAGAAATGAAGAAACGCTGGAACCAAGTTGCAGAAGATTACTGCGCAGTGGTGAACACCATAAGATCATGAAGCCAGTGTAAAAAGAAATGGCAGGATCTTGGTCAAGTAGTTAGTGTAAGTAATATTTTCATTTATTCAATGCAATTGTAAATGTGACCAGCTGTATATGTCCCACCCAGCAAAAAGACACTCTCTTTAAAAGTTGCATTTTTATCTTTGCAGAGGAAGGTGGCACACAACAAAAGGAAAAGAACTCGAACAGGAGGAGGCCCGGCAAATCTGCACCCACTGACACCCTTGGAAGAGAGGGTCACTGCTTTGATGGGTCCTGCCTGGAAAAAAGCAACCAGCACTGCACAAGCTGGGCCCACACTCGAGGGAGAGGGTAAGTCCTGCAAATTCATCGTGGCCCTTCAAATCAACCTGCTGCCTGGCCTGCGATGTGTGAGCCTACTCATGCCACCCACCCTGCCCCCTCATCTGCTGCCAACCATTTGACTGTTCTGTTATATTTTGTAGAACTGGAGGCCAACCCTGATGATGCAGAAGAAGATTCAGACGAGGATGAGCCTGAAGAGGAGAACATCTTACAATCCAACCCTCCAGACCAAAAACATGGAGGGGAGGGGGAGTGGAGTGAGCTGGATGAAGCTCCCACTGTTGTACTGAATATGGAGGACGTGCCCATTCCGTGACTAGTGGTTTGAGTGTTGATGGGCCACTCCATGGTTTCACACTGTTGTAGGCATTAGGCACCTGCTGAATATATCAAAACCTAGGGCAACGGCACCTGTAGCATAAGGTTAGAACTAAATATGTAACTCTAATACCATAAAATGGCTACCCGTGAGGCCTCAAGGGATTTCTGTTAGCTGAATTAGACCGCATTCCTGGAAACTGATAATTGTTGTTTCCCACACACAGGACTAACAAGCAAGCAAACTCTGCAGATGTCTCTAATCAGCCAAGCCTCAGGACTAAATGTTCTGGTGGAAGTAAGGACAATACGACTCTGTAACAGGATTAAGATAAGGAGGCTACCCAAAGACAGCACCCAAGGACAGTAAGATAAGGGGGGCCCGGACCATGTTACATGAGTCGTTCCTAGCAACACACTCCTTAGCAACACATCTCTTAGCAACACATGAGCCACTTTTTGTTTAGAAACTAACTCTATCTATTGGTCTAATTTAATTTATAATCTATATGATTGGATAGTATCCAGCCGAAATGGGCTGATGTAACTGTAGTAAACTGTTGTAAAACATATAAAGATCCATGAAACCCTTTGTTCTGCGGAGAGAAGTGCCTGGATCCAGTCCTGAGGCTTCCTTCCCGCTGGCGTTAATAAAGGCCGCATTGGCGTTGGAACCGACTCTGAGTGTTGAGTGATTCTTCTGATAAAACACTAACACTAACAACACCTTCCGAGTTTGCGGGTCCCAGAAGTGGGGTGCAGCGAGGCACACCCAGGGCCCCACTGTCCCAGGCTGTGGGTCCCAGTGGGATGCAGCGAGCTACACCCAGGGTGAGGAGGGGAAGGAGAGCTCGATCACACTTTCCTGAGGTGCAGGATCTAACAGATGTGGTTTAAATGATGTCATTGAGTGCGGAGAGCATTGACCTTACCCGATCACTCCTGGATATCATCAGTGGGGTGAGTGATGAGGTAGCGGGACTGTCGGGAGAAGTAACAACACTCGCCAGGACCATCAGTGAGGGAATAGTGGCCTTGAGGGAGGGAATGTCAGAGGTAATGCAAACCATGTCACTGGCATTGAGTGAGGGAATGTCAGAGAATGCCATTAGGGAGGGATTGGTGCAGTCCGCTGAGACACTGTCAGGGTGCATGAGGGACGGCATGTGTGAGTTAGCTGCTGCAATAAGGGAACACGCGCAGACCCCGCACCAATTGACAGAATCAACTGCCACTCCCACTGCAATCCCCACGCCAGTTTCTGAAGAGTCCAAAGCCGTTACCTCCAACTTGCGGCCTGACGCTGATGCCCCCTACCCTCAAGAGGTGCACAGTACCCGAGATGTTAGAAGGAATAACCTTGGTACCAAGCCCAAAAAGAATGCGCCACCACCTGTGGGCAGGGGTGGTGGAGAGTCCAAGATCAAGCGCAGCGGGCGGTCTTAGGGGGATGAGAGATGGGTGCAGCCTTTCTTTGCTGCTGCTGTTGTTGTTATTATTGTTACTGTCGTAACTGTTCTCAAATTAAAAGTTTTTTGTAAGTTATGTAAATTTACAAGTTTATGTGACCTTAAAGTTTTTAAATGATCTTACAGAGTGATATTAAAGTAAAGTTTGATACAAGAATAATTTTATTAAAGTTAAATTAAGTACATTGTAAACTTTTGAATAAAATATATTTGACATTAAAACTAAATCATGTTCCATTAACACAATACAACATTACGGAACAGTTCCAAACAGTAAACATGTCCATGTGGAATAGTTGTCGCTGAGCCCTCAGGCATCAGTAAAGCACTCACGGATGAGCTGCTGGCGCAAGGCTCGAGCAATCGTTAAAGGGGCACTATGGCCCGCCCTCCTCCGACATCGTGCTCCGGCCTCAGGCACTTGCATGGCTTCCTCATCCTCGTAATCACCCTCCTCCTTCTCCTCCTGCTCATCACCTGCAACTTCCACATCATTATCATCAGCCACTCTCACCGCAGGTGGGTCTTCCACTACCAGGTGGTGCTGCCTTATTACGGCTAAGTTATGCAGCATGCAGCACACAACAGTGAACTGACTGACAATCTCAGGGGAGTACAGCAAGTAGCCTCCGGAATGGTCTAGGCATCGGAAACATTGTCTCAAGATACCAATGGTCCTCTCTATGATGCTGCGCGTCGCAATGTGCGACATGTTGTATTGATGGTCAGCTTCCGTCCGGGTTACGCGTAGGGGTGTCATGAGCCAGGTGGCGAGGCCGTACCCTTTGTCTCCCAGTAGCCAGCTCTGCCCATGGCAAATATAATGTTGTCACATAGGATGAATGCATCATGGGTGCTGCCAGGGTATCTTGCATCGACTGACATGATGCGATGCATGTTGTCACACATGAGCTGCACATTAATGGAGTGGAAGCCTTTTCTATTCCTGTAAATCTCGGAATTCTGCAAAGGTGCTCGCAAGACGATGTGGGTACAATCAATGTAGTCCTGTACCTTTGAGAAGCCAGCAATCCTTGAGAAGCCCACAACCCTGTCATGGATTGCTTGGGCGGTCATGGGGAACTTGATGAAGTCATTCCTCCCTGCATCAGGGTCCTGAACTTAAGGAGAGGAACTTTGATGGTATGAGATGTGAATTGGCTAGAATAGACTGGCGAATGATACTTAAAGGGTTGACGGTGGATAGGCAATGGCAAACATTTAAAGATCACATGGATGAACTTCAACAATTGTACATCCTTGTCTGGAGTAAAAGTAAAATGGGGAAGGTGGCTCAACCGTGGCAAACAAGGGAAATTAGGGATAGTGTTAAATCCAAGGAAGAGGCATATAAATTGGCCAGAAAAAGCAGCAAAGCCGAGGACTGGGAGAAATTTAGAATTCAGCAGAGGAGGACAAAGGGTTTAATTAGGAGGAGGAAAATAGAGTATGAGAGGAAGCTTGCTGGGAACATAAAAACTGACTGCAAAAGCTTCTATAGATATATGAAGAGAAAAAGATGAGTGAAGACAAACGTAGGTCCCTTGCAGTTGGATTCAGGTGAATTTATAATAGGGAACAAAGAAATGGCAGAGCAATTGAACAAATACTTTGGTTCTGTCTTCACAAAGGAAGACACATATAATTATCCGGAAATACTAGGGGCCGAGGGTCTAGCGAGAAGAAGGAACTGAAGGAAATCCTTATTCGTCAGGAAATTGAGTTAGGGAAATTGATGGGATTGAAGGCCGATAAATCCCCAGTGCCTGATAGTCTGCATCCCAGAGTATTGAAGGAAGTGGCCCTAGAAATAGTGGATGCTTTGGTGATCATATTCCAACAGTCTATCGACTCTGGATCAGTTCCTATGGACTGGAGGGTAGGTAATGTAACACCACTTTTTAAAAAAGGAGGAAGAGAGAAAACGGGGAATTATAGACTGGTTAGCCTGACATCAGTAGTGGGGAAAATGTTGGAATCAATTAGTAAAGATGAAATAGCAGCGCATTTGGAAAACAATGACAGGCTCGGTCCATGTCAGCATGGATTTATGAAAGGGAAGTCTTGCTTGACAAATCTTCTAGAATTTTTTGAGGACGTAACTAATAGAGTGGACAAGGGAGAACCAGTGGATGTGGTGTATTTGGACTTTCAAATGGCTTTTGACATGGTCCTACACAAGAGATTAATGTGCAAAATTAAAGCACATGTTATTGGGGGCAATGTATTGATGTGGATAGAGAACTGGTTGGTGGATAGAAAGCAGAGAGTTGGGATAAATGTGTCCTTCTCAGAATGGCAGGCAGTGACTAGTGGGGTGCCGCAGGGCTCAGTGCTGGGACCCCAGCTATTTACAATATATGTCAATGATTCAGATGAAGGAATTGAGTGTAATATCTCCAAGTTTGCAGATGATACTAAGCTGGGTGGCGGTGTGAGCTGTGAGGAGGATGCTAAGAAGCTGCAGGGTGACTTGGACAGGTTAGGTGAGTGGGCAAATGCATGGCAGATGCAGTATAATGTGGATAAATGTGAGTTTATCCACTTTGGTGGCAAAAACATGAAGGCAGAATATTATCTGAATGGCGGCAGATTAGGAAAAGGGGAGGTAGGAGACCTGGGTGTCATGGTACATCAGTCATTGAAAGTTGGCATGCAGGTACAGCAGGTGGTGAAGAATGCAAATGGCATGTTGGCGTTGATAACTAGGGGATTTGAGTATAGGAGCAGGGAGGTCTTAATGCAGTTGTAAAGGGCCTTGGTGAGGCCTCACCTGGAATATTGTGTTCAGTTTTGGTCTCTTAATCTGAGGAAGGGCATTCTTGCTATTGAGGGAATGTAGCGAAGGTTCCCCAGACTGATTCGCGGGATGGCGGGACTGACATATGAGGAGAGACTGGATCGACTGGGCCGGTATTCACTGGAGTTTAGAAGAATGAGAGGGGATCTCATAGAAACATATAAAATTCTGACGGGACTGGACAGGTTAGATGCAGGAAGAACGTTCCTGATGTTGAGGAAGTCCAGAACCAGGGGTCACAATCTAAGGATAAGGGGTAAGCCAATTAGGACCGAGATGAGGAGAAACATCTTCACTCAGAGAGTTGCTGACCTGTGGAATTCTCTACCGCAGAGAGTTGTTGATGCCAGTTCATTGGATATATTCAAGAGAGAGTTAAATATGGCCCTTACGGCTAAAGGGATCAAGGGGTATGGAGTGAAAGCAAGAAAAGGGTACTGAGGAGAATGATCAGCCATGATCTTATTGAATGGTGGTGCAGGCTCAAAGGGCCGAATGGCCTACTCCTGCACCTATTTTCTGTGTTTCTATGCTTCTATGCATACAGTGCAGCTGTGACCTGGCGAATGGAGACATGCATTGCATGCTGAGAGATGGCGCACACATCCCCAGTTGTAGCTTGAAACGATCCAGAGGCATAGAATGAAAGTGCAGCTTTAACCTTCACTTCAACTGACAAAGCAGTCCTCCAGATGCTTCTCTGCTGCAGGTCTGGTTTCACCAATTCACAGATCTCATGGACAACTTATTTGCGGAAATGCAGCCTTCTGACACAGTCTGCATCACTCAGGTACAGTTACGAACGCCTGTCTCGATATACCCAAGGTGGGTAAGGCCTCCTGCCCAGCACCCTATGGGCTCTGATGTTCCTGATGTGATGAGCTCAAATCAATTGTCTCCTACATAGCACCATGATGCAGAAGGCTCACACAAGGTATGGCATTGTCAGTATTGCCCCCATACTTAAAGTTAAACTTTCAACGAAGCTCAAAACGCAGGAAAGCAGGTAGCACAGGTTCACAGTTCTCTCTCTCCCCAAGATCTGTATGGATGGACCATACACAGGTCTTGTGACCTCTCCTCTCTCCCCCCTGCCCCCCCCCGAGTCTTGGGACCTTTCCCTCCCTCCCCCTCCCCGGGCTACAAGCCGTAAGATCGGCTATCTCTCCCTCCTCTCCTCTCTTCCCCCCACCCCCACCCCCGCCCCACGGCTTGTTTTGTAGCCGAATCTCGAGCCGCTGTGTCCGGACGCGAGGCCGATTCTGCTGGCCAAACCTACAACCTTCCAGGCCTTCTTCAAGGTGGTGGCGTGTGAGTGAGTTAAAAAATGAGAAAACTTGTGAAAACCAACAAATTTACACTTCTATGTTGACAGGTAAAAAAAAGTGGAACTTTATTATTGATTTTGAAAGTGTTCTTAACTCCCTCCAAAATCTTCGATTTAAAAACAATGGCGTGTTTTCAGCGCAGATTTGTGAATGTGCGCTGGTTTCTTAACTCACCAGAAGGTTTTTTGGAAGAGGCCAGATACGCCAACATAATGGAGAAAAAGGTTGGCCAAACTGCGAACAATTGAAAAAACTGGCGCAGACATATGGAACAAAAACTGGCCTAGAAAAATTGTAACTAAGTACGTTCCACTGGCACAGATTGCAGGCGGAAAGTTTGAAAAAAATAATACGCCAAAAATTTAACTCAATATGTCAAAAAAAGCAGGCTACTCAAAAAAACGGTGCAAATCGCTGGAGAAAATTGAGCCCATCACACAATGGTTTTGATAGTTTGTGGGCCCTGTAATCAGATGCCTGCATCTGTGTACATACAGAGGCTAAACTCCAGGACATAGTCAACGTTTTTACTGAGTTGTACGAAAGCATGGGCCTTACGCTAAACATCCGTTAGACAAAGGTCCTCCACCAGCCTGTCCTCACCGCACAGCACTGCCCCCCAGTCATCAAGATCCACGGCGCGGCACTGGACAACGTCGACCATTTCCCATACCTCGGGAACATCTTATCAACAAGAGCAGACATTGATGACGAGATTCAACACTGCCTCCAGTGCGCCAGTGCAGCCTTCGGCCGCCTGAGGAAAAGAGTATTCGAAGACCAGGCCCTCAAATCTACCACCAAGCTCATGATCAACAGGGCTGTAGTATGGCTCAGAGACATGGACCATGTACAGCAGACACCTCATGCCGCTGGAGAAATACCACCAACAATGTCTCCGCACGATCCTACAAATCCCCTTGGAGCACAGATGCACCAACATTAGCGTCCTCGACCAGGCCAACATCCCCATCATTGAAGCACTAACCACACTTGATCAGCTCGCTGGGCAGGCCACGTTGTCCGCATGCCAGACACGAGACTCCCAAAGCAAGCGCTCTACTCGGAACTCCTGCACGACAAATGAGCAAAAGGTGGGCAGAGGAAACATTACACGAACACCCTCAAAGCCTCCCTGATAAAGTGCAACATCCCCACTGACACCTGGGAGTCCCTGGCGAAAGACCGCCCTAAGTGGAGGAAGTGCATTCGGGAGGGTGCTGAGCTCCTCGCGTCTCATTGCTGAGAGCATGCAGAAATCAAGCGCAGGCAGCGGAAAGAGCGGGCGGCAAATCTGTCCCACTCTCCCTTACCCTCAACGACTATCTGTCCCACCTGTGACAGGGACTGTGGCTCTCGTATTGGACTGTTCAGTCACCTAAGGACTCAAGTCTTCCTCGATTCCGAGGGACTTCCTATGATGATGATGAATCAGGGGTCTATTGGCTGGTTTCCCTGAACAATGAAAATCCCCCTCCCATTCTTATCATGAGTTGTGTTATCTGATCTTCCTGTCTGCGCATGTCTCTGCTGCCAAGCTTTTCCTAACTGCCTCGTTTATTTAATTGTAATACATTTAGCAGCTGGGTTCTCTACACAATTAGTGAACATCACTCCACAAGCTTTTGTCTGCCTGTATCTGTGGATAAAAAAAAGAGGGCAGTTAAAAGTGTCTGGAGTGTCCCCCAGATCGGGGAGGCACTTGATCTAATGTTTATTTTGTTCCCCCCCCAAAAGAGTTGTACCTGTGGATCCTTCCCTTTTGCCTAAGGCATTCTTTTAATCTGCCTTTGTTTCTTACAATTAGCTTGCTTGACATCTTTTCCTACCATTTTCTTCTTAAAGCTATGCACTCACTAATTTCTTACCCCAACAGAGCTGGAGGGGGAAATTTTAACGTGGCGATGAACTGGGAGCGGGAGGGGTGGGGGGAAGCCCTGTTAGCGCGTGGCAAACCCAGAAGTAAGTGCAGCGCTTCTGCCAGTTGATTTTTAACCCAGCCACTGCAGTTGCATTTGACTTCCAGGTTTCCTGACCAATTAGCGTGAGCGGGGGCGATGATAGCCTGCAGGAGTCGATTTCCACTGTACTATTTAATTGGACATTGTAAAGATGACAGTTGATGGATTATGAAGGTGGAGAAACAGAGGAAGTAAGTGCTGTTAAGGAGTCCCAACATGGCAGGTTTGCGCCTACACTGATGCCTTCTTAGATCTGATGCTGCAGTCTGTAAGGGCCCACAGGGAGCTACTCTTCCCTGTCGATGGGAGGAAGAGGCCTGTCACTGAAAGCAAGAAGATGTGACCGGAGATTGCTCAGGAGTTGAGCAGCAGGGGTGTGGTGCCATGTCCTTGGAGACAGTGCCGGAAACAATTTAATGACCTAATCAGGGCAGGAAAGGTGAGTGCAGTGGCATATTCAACTGCATCCTGATGTATGTGTCATGCCAATCCCCTCACTCTGCTTTCTCAAGCCCACTCCAGCACATCGTAGCAACTTATCTTGCAAATGTATCCATCCCTCTCTTTCGATGCACTCCCTCACATTCCCATCTGATCATCCACCACTGACACACGCTGATCTTAATGCAATATCACTCTTCTCCCTCATAGACAACCCCAACAAATGTTGTCTATCCATCCATTCCACCCATTCCACGACTCTCACTCATAGGTCTCTTCTTTCCCTCCTTGCAGAAGAAGCAAGCACAGAACCGGAGGTGGTCCTCCAGCAATCTTTATATGTACATCTGCAGAGGAGGAGGTGCTGGAGATCAACGGGGTCTTGGCGTGCCTGGCCATTGGAGATGGAGAGATGTGTGCTTCCCAGCTACCTGGTAACAGAATTAAAGGTCACACAGACACATGGCTTACAACACTCACTTATGTTGACTTGATGTCAGAAGCCAATTAAATATGTTCATGTGCATTATGTTCACTTGAAACATCCTTACCGTGACAGTTCTAATTCATGTCTTTAATCTGCCATAGGGCTGTTAGACAACCTGGAGTGATATATGTTTGACATTTGGGGAGTTAAAAATTTAATAGTCAAACTTCTTTGTTAAACGGGCTTTCCTGGAAGTGTTGTAACAGGAATGCATTGTCAGGCTTTCTGAGAAACAGGATGATATTAAAGTGTGGTGGGGAGAAGGCACGACTTGTCTTCTGAGATGTAAAGTGCTTGTGTAAGGAAATAAGTGTGGGGTAATAAAACAGCGAGCTCTTTTGCTCAAGGTAACAGTAGGTAAAGGAAGTATTGTTTAAGGGAAGTGGTTCAACCGTTTACATAGGTAATCTGTTTTCAGAAGATTTGGGAAATAGATATGTCATTTGACATTTTCCTTTGATATAGTCAAAATATGGGGCACAAATTTGTTATTAACCATTTTGAGGAGCTAACATCGACTGGTCGGTAAGTTTAACACCTGGCGATAATTAGTGCCAGCGATCACGAACTTCAGTATTAGTGCCCCAAAAGGGAAGTGGAGCGCTAAATGAAGTGATGCACATTCTTCTTAGTGTGAGACCGTCGCCAAGTGGGAGCTAATGTCAGAGCGCTAATCAAGTCCCGGCGTGCTAATTTAAAGAATCATCAGACATATTCTTGAAGGGGAAGTTCAATGATGCTGCACAGCCTCAATCTCATCATTGCAGCCTGTGCATTTGGGCCTTGAAGGAGCATCATGGCAGTGCAGAGCCTGGCCAGAGAGCACTCTGCTTCAGTGATGATGCCCTGAAGGCTCTGGTGGTGACGGTGGACAGGCAACAGGCTTCTATGTATCTGGACACTGGCAGGAGGCCAGTGAGAAATGTATGGAGGGAGATGGTGCAGTACGGCTCCGCAAGAAGCGTGGTGATCGGAACTGCCACCCAATGTAGGAAGAAGTTCAACGACCTCACTTGGGTGTTCAGGTTGAGTACATTCTTCAAAAACCTCTACATGCCACAACGTCAACTTCACTATTTGCACACACTATATAAACTGCACATCCCAGCACACACCCATCAACTGTGCCCACTAGTGAAAGTGACAGCCACATCTCATGTCTTGCATACATTAGCAACTATTCAGCTATGGTAGGCACATCTGACAAACACATAGCTGCGCACTCACTCAAACGCTTTCACTTTTCTTGCAGGCCAAGCTTGCTCATAACAGGCATGAGCAACTATGTACGGGAGGAGGTCAGGTGGACCTCAGGCTTCTTACCGACCTAGAGGAGCGAATGGCCATGATAATTGGGGCACAATTCGTGGGCGCAGCATTAGTTGGAGAGGCTGACAACCCATGGGCCAATAATGGTATTTTCAACACATCTCCCTCTCATACCACAAGCCTTTCCCACTTTCCATCCAAATATACTGTCTCCATTCCTTTCTTCCTTCCTGTCCCCCTCCCCTGAACTTAACTGCGCTCTTGTGTCTTTATTCATCCAGATAATCAGCCACGACCAGAGGAGCCTGTCCTTCAGCCTCTCACTGTCAGTGACGTGGGAGAGGAGGAGGAAGAAAACAAGACACCATCAATGTCTCTGTCTGCACAACAAGCTGGCTCGCACACTGGGGCGATGACGTCGCTGGAGGAGTCCACATTCAAGGGCTCTGATGTGGCTGGATCTCTGGGACCCAGCCGCATGCAGCAACGCCATAGGGAAAGGGAAGATCAGGGGCCATCTCCCCGGAGGGTTTGTTCTCACGCGAGTTCTGCTCAGTAGGACTCAGATGAGGACCTCGATGTGGAGGTTTTGACCAAACAATCAATGGGGATACACAGCGAGCTTCTGGGTGCAATGACAAGGGTGCCTGAGAACATGGATATACTTGCTATGAGCTTGGAGAAGTCCGCCTCAAGCGTTGCACTTGTCTGATGAGCACATCCTTGGCAGTTTGCAAAGGATGGTAGACTCAGAGAGACCGTGGAGACCCAGACCTCATGCTGTGATTTAGTGCTGTAATGGAGTCAGTGCTTGGTGGCACCCAAACTCAGTCTGGTCTCATGCAGACTCAGATTGATGCCGCACACGTGATGATTGCTGCCATCGTCTCTGGGTTCTCCCCAGCCTAACGGAGATCTCACGGTGCCGAAGCAGACCAGCAATTTATGCTTGAGCAGATTGCTCTGGATGTTGAAGTTCGGCCCCGGAGGAGTGGCAGTGTGTCGGTTGAACTTGAAGGTGCTGTCCTCTCTCATGATGACAGCACTCCAGCTCCCAGGACTGCCACTTCACTATTTAACTTGCCGCTGTCTGCACCCCAGCCACCCGAGACTGCTGCCGCACACGCTGAGGTGGTGCAGTCTGCAGAGCTGGCCAAGGGTGTCCTGCTAGGCCATCTGCAGTCTCTGTGTCGCAGATTGAGCAGCCTGCCACCAGCCTTACTGCAGCCACTGGGGACACGTTAAGGAGGAGCAGTAAGGTTGGGAGGGGGGAAAGCAAATGGAAGGCAAAGAAGTAAAAACGGGCCTGGAAGGCACAGTTTGTTTCTAATTTTTTTTTTACATCGTTACTTTAAGTATTTGTAAATATATTGTTGTTTGTGGGTCGTTATGTTTTAAAGGAGAGGGTTGTGGATGATATTACATTATTCATTTGAGCTGCTGCTCTTCCTCCTCCTCCTCTTTATCCTCATCCTCCACCTCCTGCTCCTCCTCTCCCTCTTCCTCCTCCTGAGGTAGACCTGCAATCCCTGCTGGCAATGGCTGGGCCCTCAGAATGCCAGGTTGTGCAGCATGCAGCACACAACGATGAAAAGGGAGACTCGATCAGGAGATTACTGCAGGGTCCCTCCAGAGTGGTCAAGGCAGTGGGACTGTTGTTTTAGCACCTCGATAGTCTGCTCGATCAGGTTCCTGGTGGCGGCATGGCTCTCATTATATGCGTACTGAGCAGGAGTGTTGGGGTTGTGGAGAGGTGCCATCAGCCAGGTGGCGAGTGGATAACCCTTGTCCTCGAGCAGCCAGCCACGAGTTCCATGTGGTGGTTGGAACAGTGCTGGGACACTGGTCTCTCACAGGATGAATGGATTATGGCTGCTGCCAGGATAGTGGACATTAATAGCGAGGCTGAGTTGCCTGTAGTCACACACCAACTGCACGTTCAGTGAGTGGTAACCTTTGCAGTGACGGGACACGTCTGCATTGTGATGAGGTGCCCGCAATGCCACATGAGGATGCCTGCTATCCTTTCAAAACCACATGAGTGTTCTTCCTTTCACCCTGGCCATGCTGAATGAGATGTACTCCCTTCTCATACTCCCTTCTCCTACTGTAGACAGTGTCTGTTATCTCCTGGATGCAGCAATGGAAGGTAATCTGTGAAATGTTTGCAATATCCCCTGCTGTCGCTTGGAAGGAGCCGCTAGCCTAGAAATTGAGTTACTGTGACCTCAACTGCCACTGAGAGAGAAGTCCTGGTCCTGATCTGAGGCTGGAGGTCTGGATGCAGGAGGTGCCAGAGCTCCGTGACCACCTCCTTGCTGAAGCAGAGCCTTCTAAGGCACTGCTCCTCTGGGAGATGAATGTAGGAGAAGTGCTCCTGGAAAACCCCGGGAGGGTAAGGTCTCCTGTTGGCATTATCTGCCTCTGGAACCACATGGTGCTGCTCAGGTATAAAAGGCCAGCTATTTTGAGAGTCAGGCACTTTGGGCCTAAATAAAGCAGAGCCAAGATTGTACCTTGCTTACTTAAACAGTACTCACTTTGAACCTTTATTGCATACATAACATTTGGCGATGAAAATACAAGAGCCTTTGTTTGCAAAATGCACACGATTGGATTTTTAGAGCAACTCGTGGAGGGAGAAGATTGGGCAGACTTTGTGAGCCGTTTGAACCAGTACTTCGTGGCCAACAAAATGAAGGGGGTTGACGATGCAGATCAGCACCGGGCCGTGTTCCTCACTGTGTGTGGTTTAAAGATCTATGGTCTGAAAAAGAATCTACTCATGCCTCGTGATCCACAGAGAAAACGTACGAGGAGTTGTGTACATTGGTATGGGAGCACCTCAAGCCAGACAACGGCATCATCATCTTGAGATACAGGTTTTATACTCATGTTCGATCGGAGGGCCAGAGCGCGGCGGAATTCGTTGCCGACCTGAAACGTCTTGCGGGACCGTGCAAGTTCGGGACGGTGTTGGCAGACATGCTGCGGGATTTCTTTTTTATCGGTATCAACCACGAAGTGATCCTGTGCAAACTTCTGGTGATGGAGGAGTTGGATTTAAAAAGGGCCATCCAGATCGCTCAATCATGTATGACGACGGAGAGGAGTCCAAAGCAAATAGGCATGAAGAACCGAACCTCGGCAAGTACTGTAAATGCGAATGATTCGGCGTTCGGCAGAGCGCCACATGGCAGGGCCTATCTGGCTGCGTTCGCAAAACCTGTAGCTGCCCAAAGTCCACCAACGGGAATGTATCCAACTTCTCCGTGTTGGCGTTGTGGGGGAAATCATCGGCACCAGCAGTGCCGATTTAAGCAATATAGTTGTAAAGGCTGAGCCCTGTTAACACCAAGCTGTGCATGTACACCAAAGAACTGATAAAGGTGATTGGCAGTGCACAAATTAACGTGTCATACAATGGTGAGGTTCACGAGTTACCGCTGTGGATTGTTCCAGGCAATGGCCCAATGCTGCTTGGCAGGAGCTGGTTGGAGAAAATCAGATGCGACTGGAACGACATAAGAGAGTGGGGCACCTCCAGCGCAAGTGTCCGCAGATGAGCAAGCGTGCTGCGACATACCACGTGGACGATGAGGGTCAGATTAGCGCGGATCCGGATACACAATCCAAGATGCCAGAGCAGGAAGTGTATGGACTGCACTCCTTCATAACCAAGAGTAAACCAATTTTGATGTGAAGTTTAATGAGATACCGGTATCGATGGAACTGGACATGGGGGCGAGTCAATCGATCATGAACGAGAGGGCATTTAATAAGCTGTGGGATACTAAGATTGTGAGGCCCAGGCTGAGCCCTGTTAACACCAAGCTGTGCATGTACACCAAAGAACTGATAAAGGTGATTGGCAGTGCACAAATTAATGTGTCATACAATGGTGCGGTTCACGAGTTACCGCTGTGGATTGTTCCAGGCAATGGCCCAACCCTGCTCGGCAGGAGCTGGTTGGAGAAAATCAGATGCGACTGGAACGACATAAAGGCGTTGTCATCGGAGGAAGATACATGTGCCCAAGTTTGAACATGTTCCCCTCGCTGTTCGAACCGGGTATCAGCAACTTCACGGGAGCCAAGGTGCAAATCCATGTGGACTCAGATGCAAGACGCGTCCATCATAAAGCTCGGGCAGTGCCGTATATGATGAGGGAGAAGGTCGAAATTGAACTGGACAGACTCCAGGGTGAAGGGATCATATCACTGGTCAAATTTATTGAATGCACCAGTCCCATTTTTCCTGTGCTGAAAAGTGATGGCACAGTCAGAATCTGTGGAGACGACAAAGCTACGATCAACAGGGTTTCAAAACAAGATCAGTACCCATTACCAAAGGCTGATGACTTGTTTGTGATGCCAGCCGGAGGGAAGTCGTTCACAAAACTGGACTTGACGTCAGCCTATATGACACAGGAGTTGGTCGAGATGTCGAAGAGACTTACATGCATAATGTTGAGAATGACGTGAATAACAC
Source organism: Pristiophorus japonicus (assembly GCF_044704955.1). Lineage (NCBI taxonomy): Eukaryota > Metazoa > Chordata > Chondrichthyes > Pristiophoridae > Pristiophorus > Pristiophorus japonicus. The sequence continues at coordinate 92,994,207 of NC_091986.1, read as the reverse complement.
GTTTAGTGAGTTGGTCTTACCGCAGGTTAAGGGTCCACAGCAAGATAGGGAATGGAAGACCAACAGGAAGAGCAGTGCAAGGAAGGTAGTGCAGGGGTCCCCTGCGGTCATCCCCCTGCAAAACAGATACACCGCTTTGGGTACTGTTGAGGGGGATGACTCATCAAGGGAGAGCAGCAGCAGCCAAGTTCATGGCACCGTGGCTGGCTCTGCTGCACAGGAGGGCAGGAAAAGAGTGGGAGAACTATAGTGATAGGGGATTCGATTGTAAGGGGAATAGATAGGCATTTCTGTGGCCGCAACCGACACTCCAGGATGGTATGTTGCCTCCCTGGTGCAAGGGTCAAGGATGTCTCGGAGTGGGTGCAGGACATTCTGAAAAGGGAGGGTGCACATTGGTACCAACGATATAGGTAAAAAACGGGATGAGGTCCTAAGAGACGAATTTAAGGAGCTAGGAGCTAAATTAAAAAGTAGGACCTCAAAAGTAGTAATCTCGGGATTGCTACCAGTGCCACATGCTAGTCAGAGTAGGAATCGCAGGATAGCTCAGATGAATATGTGGCTTGAGGAGTGGTGCAAAAGGGAGGGATTCAAATTCCAGGGGCATTCGAACCGGTTCTGGGGGAGGTGGAACCAGTACAAACCAGACGGTCTGCACCTAGGCAGGACTGGAACCAATGTCCCAGGGGAAGTGTTTGCTAATGCTGTTGGGGAGGAGTTAAACTAATATGGCAGGGGGATGGGAACCAATGCAGGGAGACAGAGGGAAGCAAAATGGAGACAGAAGCAAAAGACAGAAAGGAGATAAGTAAAAGTGGAGGGCAGAGAAATCCAAGGCAAAAAACAAAAAGGGCCACTTTACAGCAAAATTCTAAAGGGTCAAAGTGTATTAAAAAGGCAAGCCTGAAGGCTCTGTGCCTCAATGCGAGGAGTATTCGGAATAAGGTGGACGAATTAACTGTGCAGATAGCAGTTAACAGATACGATGTGGTTGGCATCATAGAGACATTGCTCCAGGGTGACCAAAGCTGGGAACTCAACATCCAAGGGTATTCAACATTTAGGAAAGATAGACAGAAAGGAAAAGGAGGTGGGGTGGCATTGCTGGTTAAAGAGGAAATTAATGCAATTGTAAGGAAAGACATTAGCTTGGATGATGTAGAATCGGTATGGGTGGAGCTATGGAATACCAAAGGGCAGAAAATGCTAGTGGGAGTTGTGTACAGACCTCCAAACAGTAGTAGTGATGTTGGGGAGGGCATCAAACAGGAAATTAGGGGTGCATGCAATAAAGGTGCAGCAGTTATCATGGGTGACTTTAATATGCATATAGATTGGGCTAACCAAACTGGAAACAATACGGTGAAGGAGGATTTCCTGGAGTGCATAAGGGATGGTTTTCTAGACCAATATGTCGAGGAACCAACTAGGGGGAAGGCCATCTTAGACTGGGTGTTGTGTAATGAGAGAGGATTAATTAGCAATCTCGTTGTGCGAGGCCCCTTGGGGAAGAGTGACCATAATATAGTCGAATTCTACATTAGAATGGAGAAGGAAACAGTTAATTCAGAGACCATGGTCCAGAACTTAAAGAAGGGTAACTTTGAAGGTATGAGGCGTGAATTGGCTAGGATAGATTGGCGAAGGATACTTAAGGGGTTGACAGTGGATGGGCAATGGCAGACATTTAGAGACAGCATGGATGAACTACAATTGTACATCCCTGTCTGGCGTAAAAATAAAAAAGGGAAGGTGGCTCAACCGTGGCTATCAAGGGAAATCAGGGATTAAAGCCAAGGAAGTGGCATACAAATTGGCCAGAAAGAGCAGCGAACCTGGGGACTGGGAGAAATTTAGAACTCAGCAGAGGAGGACAAAAGGTTTGATTAGGGCAGGGAAAATAGAGTACAAGAAGAAGCTTGCAGGGAACATTAAAACGGACTGCAAAAGCTTCTATAGATATGTAAAGAGAACAAGGTTAGTAAAGACAAACGTAGGTCCCCTGCAGTCAGAATCAGGGGAAGTCATAACTGGGAACAAAGAAATGGCAGACCAATTGAACAAGTACTTTGGTTCGGTATTCACAAAGGAGGACACAAACAACCTTCCGGATATAAAAGGGGTCAGAGGGTCGAGTAAGAAGGAGGAACTGAGGGAAATCCCTATTAGTCGGGAAATTGTGTTGGCGAAATTGATGGGATTGAAGACCGATAAATCCCCAGGGCCTGATGGTCTGCATCCCAGAGTACTTAAGGAGGTGGCCTTGGAAATAGCGGATGCATTGACAGTCATTTTCCAACATTCCATAGACTCTGGATCAGTTCCTATGGAGTGGAGGGTAGCCAATGTAACCCCACTTTTTAAAAAAGGAGGGAGAGGGAAAGCAGGGAATTATAGACCGGTCAGCCTGACATCGGTAGTGGGTAAAATGATGGAATCAATTATTAAGGATGTCATAGCAGCGCATTTGGAAAGAGGTGACATGATAGGTCCAAGTCAGCATGGATTTGTGAAAGGGAAATCATGCTTGACAAATCTTCTGGAATTTTTTGAGGATGTTTCCAGTAGAGTGGACAAGGGAGAACCAGTTGATGTGGTGTATTTGGACTTTCAGAAGGCTTTCGACAAGGTCCCACACAAGAGATTAATGTGCAAAGTTAAAGCATATGGGATTGGGGGTAGTGTGCTGACGTGGATTGAGAACTGGTTGGCAGACAGGAAGCAAAGAGTAGGAGTAAATGGATACTTTTCAGAATGGCAGGCAGTGACTCGTGGGGTACCGCAAGGTTCTGTGCTGTGGCCCCAGCTGTTTACATTGTACATTAATGATTTAGACGAGGGGATTAAATGTAGTACCTCCAAATTTGCGGATGACACTAAGTTGGGTGGCAGTGTGAGCTGGGAGGAGGATGCTATGAGACTGCAGAGTGACTTGGACAGGTTAGGTGAGTGGGCAAATGCATGGCAGATGAAGTATAATGTGGATAAATGTGAGGTTGTCCACTTTGTTTGTAAAAACAGAGAGACAGACTATTATCTGAATGGTGACAGATTAGGAAAAGGGGAGGTGCAATGAGACCTTGGTGTCATGGTACATCAGTCATTGAAGGTTGGCATGCAGGTACAGCAGGCGGTTAAGAAAGCAAATGGCATGTTGGCCTTCATAGTGAGGGGATTTCAGTACAGGGGCAGGGAGGTGTTACTACAGTTGTATAGGGCCTTGGTGAGGCCACACCTGGAGTATTGTGTACAGTTTTGGTCTCCTAACTTGAGGAAGGACATTCTTGCTATTGAGGGAGTGCAGCGAAGGTTCACCAGACTAATACCCGGGATGGTGGGACTGACATATCAAGAAAGACTGGATCAATTGGGCTTGTATTCACTGGAGTTCAGAAGAATAAGAGCGGATCTCATAGAAACGTTTAAAATTCTGATTGGTTTAGACAGGTTGGATGCAGAAAGAATGTTTCCAATGTTGGGGAAGTCCAGAACCAGGGTCCACAGTCTAAGGATAAGGGGTAAGCCATTTAGGACCGAGATGAGGAGAAACTTCTTCACCCAGAGAGTGGTGAACCTGTGGAATTCTCTACCACAGAAAGTTGTTGAGGCCAATTCACTAAATATATTCAAAAAGGAGTTAGATGAAGTCCTTACTACTAGGGGGATCAAGGGGTATGGCGAGAAAGCAGGAATGGGGTACTGAAGTTGCATGTTCAGCCATGAACACATTGAATGGCGGTGCAGGCTCGAAGGGCCGAATGGCCTACTCCTGCACCTATTTTCTATGTTTCTATGTTTTTATGTGCATTAACACACACAAAGGACTATTTATTTACCACAGGTGCCCTTTCGGAATTCACTCGGCTGCAGCAATATTCCAGAGGAATATGGAAAGTCTACTGAAGTCCGTTCCCAGAACCATCATGTTCCAAGATAACATCCTGATCACTGGTCATGACTCCAAGGAACATCTGAACAACCTGGAAGAGGTTCTACTGCATTTGGACAGAGTGGCACTCAGACTGAAACGCTCAAAGTGCGTCTTCATGGCACCGGAGGTTGAATTTGTCGGGAGGAAAATTGCCGCTGATGGCAACAGACCTACTGACATGAAAACCAAGGCCTTCAAGAATGCATGAAAGCTGCAGAATGTGACGGAGCTGTGTTCGTTCCTAGATCTACTGAACTACTGTGGTAACTTCCTACCTAAATTGAGCACGTTACTAGTATCACTGTACATGCTATTGAGAAAAGGCGACAACTGGGTGTGGGGCGCATCGCAAGACAGAGCTTTTGAGAAAGCCACCAATCTGCTTTGCTCGAACAAGCTGCTGGTACATTATGACCCATGTAAACATTTAGTTTTGGCCTGTGACGCATCGTCATATGGAATTGGTTGCGTACTCCAACAAGTCAATGAGTCAGGGAAACTTCAACGTGTTGCGTATGCATCCAAAAGTTTGTCTAAAGCGGAAAGAGCTTAAAGCATGATAGAAAAAGAAGCTTTAGCGTGCATGTACGTTGTTAAAAAGATGCATTAATACCTGTTCGGTCTGAGGTTCGAATTAGAGACTGATCACAAGCCGCTCATTTCATTGTTTTCCGAGAGCAAAGGTATCAATACCAACGCTTCATCCCGCATCCAAAGATGGGCGCTGACATTATCTGCCTATGATTATGTCATTTGCCACAGACCTGGTACAGAGAATTGTGCCAATACTTTGAGCCGGTTGCCGTTTCCCACACCGGAGATGGAAACGCCACAACCGACGGATCTAATGTTAATCATGGATGCTTTTGAGAGTGAAGGACCCCTGTCACGGCTCAACAATTTTAGACCTGAACCAGCCAGAACCCGATTTTATCGGTGGTAAATGGTTGCATCCTCAAAGGGGATTGGTCTGCCATACCTAAGCAAATGTGCGAGGAGGCCAAACCATACATTCGTCACAAGGACGAACTGTCCATTCAAGAAGATTGCATATTGTGGGGCAATCGCGTTGTAATGCCCAAGAAAGGGAGAGAGAAGTTAGTGCATAAATTACACAGCACACATCCTGGTATAGTGATGATGAAGGCCATCGCCAGGTCCCATGGATGGTGGCCAAGAATTGATTCTGAGCTGGAAGTATGCATGTATCAGTATAACACTTGCCTGCCTGACATAGTGGTGAGCGACAATGGGTCGTGCTTCAGCAGTCAGGATTTTCAGGAGTTTGTGAAACTTAATGGCATAAAACATGTAAGGTCCGCACCATTCAAGCCTGCATCCAACGGGCAAGCTGAACGTGCAGTACAAATTATCAAGCAAAGCATGTGGAGAGTAACCCAAGGGTCACTGCAGACCCGCTTGTCCTGCATACTGCTGAGTTACAGGACAAGACCCCACACACTCACAGGGGTCTCGCCTGCTGAACTCATGATGAAAAGAGGTCTTAAGATCAAGCTATCTCTGGTACACCTGGATTTAAATAATCATGTTGAATTCAGAAGACAAAGTCAACAAGGGTACCACGATCGCGCAACTGTGTCACGTGAGATTTCTGTTAATGATCCTGTATATGTATTGAACTATGGTCAGGGTCCCGAATGGATCACTGGTGTGGTCATGGCCAAGGGGGGAAACAGAGTATTCATTATTAAGCTCAAGAATGGGAAAACTTGCAGGAAACACATGAATCAGACAAAGCTAAGGCACACAGACGAGCCAGAACAGTCGGACGAAGAAACCATCGATGACCAACCAACCTACCAGCAGTCTTCAGAGGACTCAAAGGTCATCAGTGAACCCGGAATTCCCACCACGGACCTGTTCAATAAAAATGGACTTGCAATTCCTGACATGGCCACTGCTACCCCCAACAAGTCAGTCATCCAGCCATCAGCCACAATAGACCCCGCACACTCACCCAAGATTGGAATCGAACTGAGATGGTCAACCCGGGAGCGCAAAGCACTGGACCATCTCAACCTGTGAAACACTGTGATAAGATCTCAGAGGGGGGTATTGTCATGTAAGTACATGCTGTTTGTAGCCACCAATTGGCATCATTGTTGGAGGCCACTGAGCAGCATGCACATGATGTTGCTCAGGTATAAAAGGCCAGCCATTTTGAGAGTCAGGCACCTTGGGCCTAAATAAAGCAGAGCCAATGTTGTATCTTGCTTACTTAAACAGTACTCAGTTTGAACCTTTATTGCATACATAACTGAAGTAGTTACTGTGTGGCAAGGTGGAGCCAGCACAGCCCCCATAAATGAGACAAACCAGCAGGTCTAAACGTTCAGAGGAATACAAGTGAAGAAACTGTAAGAGCAGCAACAAAGCAAGGATGTAGAAAATGTGAAAGCAGTCAAAACGCTATCTGACAAGCTAGCAATGAATTTGACCTCCCAATGACCCGATTGCTGATGCTTTTAAATAGTAGCCCGGGAGCAGCAATCCCAGTTATGAACACCTGCTTTTTCTGGCGTGATCAGTGCTGGGCGGTAAGTCAGGGGACACTAATTGATGTCCCAGTCTCAGTGGCGCTACAGAGCCAGGAGTTATGTGTTAGCACCACCGCAAAAGGCCTAGTGAAATTCACAAGCGCCGTTCAATTCGCTGCGCCCAAGACAGCGGAAGGTCGGAGGTGTCATGTATGTAACCTCTATGTAACACCACTGCAGTACTGTATATACTTAAGCAATTCACACCTTGACCACAGGGAGTGAACTTGTGGGAGACACTCGTTACCTGGTCATTCAGGTATATAAAGGGAGGTCCCATGCAGGATCATCACTTCTTGGTCCTGTGAATAAAGGTTCAGGTCATAGAGTGACCTTGTCCAGAGAACGTGCCTCATGTGGGTTTTGTGCTATTGAGTAAGGACATTACAGGAGGACAGTGAGGCCCAGAGGTCAGAGGACAGCTGGAGCCCAGAGGTCAGAGTGCAGCAGGATACCCAGAGGTCGGAGGACAATGAGAGGTCAGAGGTCGGAGAGCAGCAGGAGGCCCGGAGGTCAGAGGACAGTGAGAGGTCAGAGGAGAGCAGGAGGCCCAGAGGTTGGAGGACAGCGAGAAGTAGGAGGACAGCGGGAGCCAAGAGGTTGGAGGGCAGCAGGAGGCCCGGAGGTCGGAGGGCAGAGAGAGGTCTCGCGGTCGATGAGGCCCGGAGGCGGCGAGCATCGGGGTCGTGGCCCAGGAGCGGCACAGCGTAGACCAGTCGGGGTCGGGGCCCAGGAGCAGTGCAGAGTAGACCAGCAGCGGGGTCGTGGCCCAGAAGCAGCACAGCACAGGCCAACAGCGTAAGATTGCCACTGCATCCTATGAAACCCAGGGATAGAGGCCCTGCGAGAAGGAGGAAAGAGAACAGTAGGGGTATGCGTGTGTGTATGAACTAGGCCCATACTGCAGAGTCTGGTCTCCAGTCATCATGGATCCCTTTGCCACTGGATCAAGACCTTGCTCTGTCAAGCCCATGTGGTAGCTGGTGTGCAACGGCCACCCTACTTTAAAGAATTCACTCAAAGGTATCTTCCACACTTTAAGATAAAGTTCGGGACCTGGAACATCAGAACCCACATGGACAATCCGATCAGCAACAGACCGGAATGCCGCACTGCTATCATTGCCCAGGAACTCAAGCGCTTCAACATAGACATCATCGCCCTAAGCGAGACCCGGCAGGCAGGGGAAGGCCAGCTCAAAGTACAAGGTGGTGGCTATACCTTCTTCTGGAAAGGCAAACCAGAAGCAGAATGCCGCCTCCATGGAGTTAGCTTCACCATAAAAAACAAGCTAGTGAGCCATCTCAGAACCTCCCCTTGCAGGATAAATGAATGCCTCATGACTCTTCGCCTCACCCTAGCCCGGTACCAGTGCGCTATGGTCTTCAGCGCATACGCCCCAACACTGGAAGCTACAGACGAGACCAAAGAGGAATTCTACTCCAGCCACGAACAATCCCTGTCCCGAGTCCCAACGGGCGACAAGCTGATCCTCCTTGGAGACTTCAATGTCAGAGTTAGAAAGGACACTGACCTCTGGGGAAGTGTCATCAGCAGAGAGGGGGTAGGGAAAGCCAACTCCAATGGCACCCTCCTCCTGACGAATTGCTCAGAATACAGTCTCATCATAACCAATACCCTGTTCTGTGAGAAGGAAAAATATAAAGCCTCATGGCAACAGCCTCGCTCTAAGCACTGGCAGCTGCTCTGTAGTATATGCAAGCACTCTAATAATGACTCCATGAGGTAAGGGTATTGTACTTGAACTGTAGTGACCTTAGTCCGTTTATTGCAGCTCCTTGAGTGAGGACACAATGAGGTGAGCTCCCTTTTATACTTGGTTACCTGCAGTGTGCAGGTGACCCTTAGGGCTCCACCAGTAGCACCCTCTGTTGGTACAGGTATGATGCATAGTGTGAAGAAACATTCAGTGGTCTAGTGTTACAGTACATACATTATACATACACAACAACACTCCCCCCTAAGTCTTGTGCCACTGGCCTTTGCACTGTGTGCTCTGGCCCTCGACTTGAGTGGCCAAAGCCCTTGCACTTTGTCTTTGCTTGGGAATGTCTCTCTTCCTGTGGACCCCCAAGTCCTTATTGCCACGACATTGGGAAGTGGTCAGCAGTGGACGGTTGGAGGTTGTAGTGAGGGTTGTGTGGGTTCTGGGTGTGATCCATGTGTCCATGGCTACATACATCCATTTTCCTCCCACATACATAGGCCATGTGTGTGGCTCAACACCTGCATTGGCATACATGCACAGAGAATAAAGAATTGGATTGGTTATGTCACTGTTTTTGAGTTCAGCAGTGGCGGAGCAAGTACATACTACAGGTAAGGTACATACGTGGTTTTGCAGGTGGGTGAGGATGTTTAGTGGTGGGCAGAGCCACAGGAATGTGTGGGCTCCCTGTCCTCCTTTGAGGGTTGCAGGTCCTTCAGCGGTGGTGGAAGGCTGGTCATCCCAGGTCCTGCCGGGAGGGCAAGAGAGTGCTGGCCTCTTGCTCCCGGTGCTGGCCCTGGTGGCCAGGGGGGTAGGGCCGATATGGGGCAGGGTGCCAATGGTGATGCCTGTGCCTTCCATTGATCGCTGGCCCTACAGTGGGTATACTCCCACTGTGTGTGTGGCCACCCTTCCTGAGGCATCCCATTGGTCCCGGAGGCGCAGGCTACATGATCGGGTAGCCCGCTGGACCTGGGTGCTTCCCATGGGAGGTTACCTTTGGCTTTGACAGTGTGCATGTAGAACCCGGCATCATATCTCATTTCATAATTAGCATTCATGATACATTGGCTCCAACCGCAATCAGCTGACTCGACATTGTTATTTGTCTTTACACTTTCGCATTTGTCAATTACATCACTTTCCTATGTACTATCAGCATCTTGGTGCAAGATTGCGTTTAGATACCGAATTTGTCAATTACATCACTTTCCTGTGTATTATCAGCATCTCTGTGCGAGGCTACATTTAGATACCTGCATTTGTTAGTTACATTTTTTCATTAGTATTACCTGCATCACTGTTCAACAGTACATCTATATACTTGCATTTGTTGATTGCATCTTTTACAGTAGTGTCACCGGCATCGCTGTTCAACGGTACATTTGTATACTTGCATTCGTTAATTACATCTTTATCATTCGTGTCACCGGCATCGCTGTACAAAGAGTGGAACTGTCCCTTTAATTGTACTGGGTTTCCGGTCTCCTTTACAAAGGCCTTGCAATCTTTACCCCAATCCGGTTCGCTGCTCGGCATCACGTGTTGCTCCCTCAACGCTGCCCCTCGTGGTCTGGTCGTGGCCATCTTGATTTCAGGCACTTCGCCTCATGGTGCGGGCGCCATCATCTTTCTCTCCATGAGGTAGGCTGCGGTGATCCTTTTCTCCCCAGAAAGCTGGGAATCTACCTTCTGCGCCGATCTACTTCCCTCAGAGTCCTGCCACTGGAGCCCGGAAGGTGAGGTCTGGTCATTTGGTTTGGATCATCTTGCCGTTGAGTTGTGCAGTCTGTGTCGTCGCCACGCAGTCGAGTTGGACGGTAGGATTTCCAGGTGATGCGATGAATCCAAATTTGGGGCCACGTAGTACATCGATCGCAGGGGCCTGGAGGTTTCCCAGCTCCAACAGATTTGGATTTGCTTCATCCATCTTCTTCCCAGCAGCGTTGAACCATCACCAGCAACGATCCACAAAGTTAGCTTGTGCATTGCGCCGCCATGGGACACCTGGACATCCACGCTGCCAACGATTGGGATGGTGTTGTTTGTGTAAGTGAGCAGCTTTGCCTGGATTGGGAACATTTTGGGTCATTCAGCGGGATTATCCCAGAGTTTCTCGAAGACCATCTGATTCATCAGCGATTGGCTCGCCCCTGTGTCGACCTCCATCGAGACTGGAACTCCGTTGATTTCTATTTCCATTTTCCACGGGGAACTCTCGGTGGAGCAGGTATAAACTCCATACATGTCATCCAGGGGCTGAGCCACTTCATAGACTCTTTTTTCATCTTCATCAGCGCTGGAGCCTGGGTGATTGGCCAACTCTTCAGTGACTCGGTGAGTAAAATTTCTTCTACATATTCACTGGAGATGACCTTTAGTGTTTGCAAGTATAGTCTTTGTATCGGCACTGGTGGGCCCTGTGATTTCCTCCACAGTGTCAGCACGGGGCTAGCCAGTTGGCCCCATGTGGCGGACTCAGGATTGCGGGACTCGGGGCAGCAGCCTTGCCGCTGAAAAGCGCCATTCGGTTCACTGTACTCGTCGGGTTAGAATCCTGGGGGTGAGCCATCATCCTCTTGGAATCGCAGGCCGAAATCATGAATGCCGGGCTCACTTTTATTGCCTTCTGCAGAGTGACCGTAATGTCCGCAAAGAGCAGCCTGTGGAGGAGGCCCTCGTGGCCGATTCCAACAACAAAGATGTCCCTTAGTGCTTTGGTGAGGTGGTCACCAAAATCACACGGTGCAGCCAATTGTCTCAGATCTGCAGCATATTTAGCAATTTCTTGGCCTTCGGGCCGCCGGTGGGTGTAGAACCGGTGTCTAGCTGTGAGGATGCTCTCTTTAGGTTTGAGCTGTTCCTGTATTATTGTTATGAGTTCCGCATATGTTTTGGTTGTCGTCTTCGCTGGGGTTAGCAAGTCCCTGATGAGACCATGGACAGTGGGCCCACAACTGCTGAGCAGGATAGCTCTGCGCTTATCAGCCAGCGAGGTCGGGTCATCTCCTGCCAGGTCATTTGGAATGAAAAAGTGTTCGAGCCTTTCCACAAAGGCATCCCAATCTTCCCCATCAGCGAATTGTTGAAAGTTGCTTAGGTTAGACATATTGTGTGTGGAAATTCATAATCTCATCGCCAGTTGTAGTATATGCAAGCACTCTAATAATGACTCCACAAGGTAAGAGTATTGTACTTGAACTGTAGTGACCTTCGTCCGTTTATTGCAACTCCTTGAGTGAGAACACAATGAGGTGAGCTCCCTAGTATACATGGTTACCTGCAGTGTGCAGGTGACCCTTAGGTCTCCACCAGTAGCACCTCTGGTGGTACAGGTATGGAGTATACATTCAGTGGTCTAGTGTTACAGTACATACATTATACATACACAACATGCTCGACTACGTCATCATCCGAGCGAGGGACCGCAAAGACGTGCGCATCATCCGCGCCGTGACAGGAGTTGACAACTGCTGGATGGACCACCACCTAAATTGTTCTGTCACTACCATCAACATTGCCCCAAAACAACGACGGCAACAGAAACAACGCCACAGAAAAATCAATGCCGGAGCACTCAAAGATCCTGCTATGAAAGCCCTATTCAGCCAGCACCTCGCTACCAACCTGACGACTCCCAGTGACTCAGAGACGCAGAGTGTCCACAATGCCTGGTCTGCTTTCAAGGCTTCCCTAATCTTCATCTGCGAAGAGACGCTCAGTCGCTCGACTAGGAAATACCAAGACTAGATCGACGAGAATGACCAGGAGATCCAGGAGCTAATATGCCGCAAGTGCCTGGCATTCTTGGACTGGAAGCAGCAACACAACTCGACGTCAAGAAAGCAGCTCTACAGATGCATGCGACCTAAAGAAGAGATGGTGGGTGGAGAAACATAGAAACATAGAAACATAGAAAATAGGTGCAGGAGTAGGCCATTCGGCCCTTCGAGCCTGCACCGCCATTCAATGAGTTCATGGCTGAACATGCAACTTCAGTACCCCATTCCTGCTTTCTCGCCATACCCCTTGATCCCCCTAGTAGTAAGGACTACATCTAACTCCTTTTTGAATATATTTAGTGAATTGGCCTCAACAACTTTCTGTGGTAGAGAATTCCACAGGTTCACCACTCTCTGGGTGAAGAAGTTTCTCCTCATCTCGGTCCTAAATGGCTTACCCCTTATCCTTAGACTGTGGACCCTGGTTCTGGACTTCCCCAACATTGGGAACATTCTTCCTGCATCTAACCTGTCTAAACCCATCAGAATTTTAAACGTTTCTATGAGATCCCCTCTCATTCTTCTGAACTCCAGTGAATACAAGCCCAGTTGATCCAGTCTTTCTTGATAAGTCAGTCCCGCCATCCCGGAAATCAGTCTGGTGAACCTTCGCTGCACTCCCTCAATAGCAAGAATGTCCTTCCTCAAGTTAGGAGACGAAAACTGTACACAATACTCCAGGTGTGGCCTCACCAAGGCCCTGTACAACTGTAGTAACACCTCCCTGCCCCTGTACTCAAATCCCCTCGCTATGAAGGCCAACATGCCATTTGCTTTCTTAACCACCTGCTGTACCTGCATGCCAACCTTCAATGACTGATGTACCATGACACCTAGGTCTCGTTGCACCTCCCCTTTTCCTAATCTGTCACCATTCAGATAATAGTCTGTCTCTCTGTTTTTACCACCAAAGTGGATAACCTCACATTTATCCACATTAAACTTCATCTGCCATGCATTTGTCCACTCAGCTAACCTATCCAAGTCACTCTGCAGCCTCATAGCATCCTCCTCCCAGCTCACACTGCCACCCAACTTAGTGTCATCCTCAAATTTGGAGATACTACATTTAATTCCCTCGTCTAAACCATTAATACTCAAGCTCAAGAAAGCTCAAGAAATCCAGCAGCTAGCCAACAACCATGCCATGCGAGGATTCTTCAGCGCAGGCAAGAAGACCTACGGCCCAAGCACCCCAGGCCCTACCCCATTACTGGCCAAGAACTGAGAGGTGCTCATTATAAAACATATAGCTCCACGTGCGGACTCCTGTGGCACTACAGCCAGTGCTGTTTATAATAAAGGGAACAGGTCACCTGACTCTGGTGAGTTCCGGTATGTTCTGCCATCTTAAGGCTATGTGTGTTTCTGTGAGTTACTGAAAATATAACAATGGCGACGAAGATGGGTTTATCAGAAAAAAAAGCTGACATTTTTGTTGGTAGAGGATTAAGCCAACTGACAGAGAGAATTTGAGAGCTTCTCTGTTTTGAGTAACAGCTGCACATCCAAGGTAAATTACAAGCACACTTGTCTGAACTGCCAGAGTCCAAATGGCCACGCCTATGGGAATAATAGGGCATTTGGGGGAGTTTCAATGCGACTGTGAAAGTTTCGGAGCGTATGTGGAGCGGCTAGAAATGTTTTTCACCGCAAATAATATCATCAAAGTCCCCAATGAAGAAAACCATAACTGGGTGGTGTTGGAAAGACAACGGGTGATTTTCTTAACTGAAGCAGGGCCTGAGGTGTATGAAACCTTGAAAATTTTGATTGTGCCTGTCAAGCCAAAGGACACGATTCTTAAGCAGATTCTCAGCACTACAGCCCTTAGCCCCTGGAAATTGCTGAAAGTTATTGTTTTGGAATATGAGATTAGTTAACCAAAGAAAATATCAGTGAGTACATTGTAGCATTAAAAAAGCTAACTATTCACGGTAATTCCGGAAACCTTCAGGACCGAGCATTGCATGACCGCTTTGTTTGTGGGATGAAAAATGATGTGATCAGAAGAAAATTATTGACAACTCCTAACATGACTTTTGATTTAGCTTGTCAGAAAGCTATGTCAATGAACATGGCTGACCAATATGGTCGAGAATTTCATACTATTTCCAGTCATCAGAGAACCGAAGTGAATCGCCCGCAGGTTAAAAGTAAAAGACAGTTGGACCCCAAAGTCTTAGGGCTAGACTTTCCACTAGGTAGCTAAGGCCCCAAAAAATGGGCCTTATTCCAGCGATGTGGGATGTATCGCCCATGCTGATCGCTGGCACAAGACCCATTTTTTTTTGCGCTTTTTCATTAGGCCTTACCCCGGCGATGTCAAATGGGCGATCTGATTTGTTGGCGATCTCATGATCGCCCAAAAAAAGCGGAAGTCAAACGGAAGTAAAAAAAAAGCTTCCCTCGCAACACTATTGTATGCATGTGTTGGATTTTTTGGGGCGTTTGATTTTTTTTGCCGCGTTTAGAGAGTTCATGGGTCATTGCACATGCTCAGAAGCACAGGGAGGGTCGGAGAGTGTGGGAGAGAGAGAGAAGGGGAGAAGGGGAGAAGGAGAGAAGCAGTGAGGAAGCAGTGAGGAAGAAATATTTGATAATTTGCAAAATCTATTAAAAATCTGTATTAACTTTGATTGTATTACTAGCTATTTTCGATTAGCTATCTGTTAACTTTTAAAAATCATCAATGGACCCACAAAAAGCAAGGGAGATGGAGAGGCAAAGGGCAAAAGCCTTTAGTGAGGAGGCTAACGAGGCCCTTGTAAACGTGGTCTCAACAAGGTGGGAGAACTTGACACGGAGTGGCCATGGGAAACCTCCACCCAGTGCCTATAGACGAATTTGGCTGGAGTTTGCCGATGTTATTACATCGGCATCAAATGAGGTGCGGACGGCTGACTAGTGCCGCAAGAGATGGAACAGCCTGCTGGCAGCTGCCAGAGTAAGTTGGATTATCTATATTTAAAACATATTTAAAAGTCATATTTAAAATCACACATATATATTATTTATTTCATGTTTATAAATTATTATTATTTACTTGATATTTATAAATTGCAAACAAAATCCTCAGTTATTTATTTATAATGTAAAGTAAAAATTTGATTTAAAAATTACATTAAATTAAAAATTACATTAAATTAAAAATTACATTTATTCACCTTAATAGTAAGTTGCATGTTATAGTATTAAAAATTATTTATATGCGGCTACCAGGGTAAGTTGCATTTTAATATTTAAAACATATCTAAGTCATATTTAAAATCATACGTATGTATTATTTACTTGTTGTTTATAATTAGAATAATATTAAAAATTATTCATATGTTATGTAATAATTTAATATTTAAATCTGTCAGTCTTCAATGTTTATTGTCAAGTACAGTAGCTTATGCCAGGCAATGTTAAATTATCATTTACAGAAAAAGCTAAGTATCAACCGCGTGGAGCAAAGGAGGATGGGTGGCGGCTCCGCGATGGTGCACACTCTTAATGCATATGAGGAGCTTGCAGTGGCCTTGATGGGGCCTGAAAGCCGTTTGGTCACAACCCGTGGCGTGGCCGAGCCCACCCTTGATTCTGGTGAGTAATAGTAAATGTGCAATGTGTCAAACATTACTAAATACATAGAAAAATGTTGTTGTTACGCATGTAATGTTATGCAATTATAATTCAATAATTTCAATGTAGTCTTGATCTACGAATGAGGCCATGTTAACCCTGATGAACCCTTGTGCATATGTGGTTTTGCAAAGTATTGCAATGTTTTGGGTTATTGAAATATTGAAATATTGATATTGATATAGAAATATTGATATATATTCATATGTATTGTTATGAGTTGTTTAGAAATTTCATTCTTCTTTCTAAGGTCAAGTCTCCATTGAGCAATGCTCAGTAGCCGAGACATCCGCAAATATAATAGACCCCTCCCACAGCTCGCAAGAGGACGAGACAGAAGAGGAAGAGGAGCAGCAGCAGGAGGATGAGATTTTTTTTGTGGGGGATGGGAAACAACCTGCGGCCATCTCGATTGAGATGGAAGAAGCACCGGGACCAAGAGGTGTGCAGGTGGCAACGCCAAGGCGTGTCATTTTGCAAATGCCAACCCCACGGAGGTCCAGTCAGCATGGTGAGCAATCGCCTACCATGGAGGGCCAGACAGAGAGCTTGATATCCCTGTGCAGGGAGACGGTCGCGATTGGTCGCGACCTTATCCAGGGTTTTGTGGGATTCTCGGCAAACTGGAGCCAGTTCTCTGCGAACTAGAGCCAGTTTCCAGCATCCTGAAGTGAGTTCTGCACGAACTTCTCCATTTGGTCTTCCGAGCAAGCACAGACAGCAAGGGAGACGTTGGAGGGCATTCGGCAGCAGACAGCCGCACCCAATTCCCTACAGCATGCGTTGCTGGCTGGACACGGCGCTGCACCTCAAGGTGTCGCGTCTGCTCACAGTGAGACCCCGAGCATGTAAGTGAGTACGGAGGACACAGTTCCTCCTGACTCGGAAGTGGAGCTTCAGTCTTCCGCTTCTGCTCCGTCACCTTCACCACGGCAGGAAGTCTTGCCGTCTCACTCTGCATGATGTCTTGGTGTCGGTCTGCGTAGACCAAGGCAGGCGGGTGGGGTATGAACATGGGTGGGACTGGACCTGGAGGGAAATGTGGCCGCAGGTAGGGAGGCGGACTTTTTTTCACAAAGTTTGTTCACTTGTTCAATTGTTTTTGTTCCTGTTTTGTTAGTTTTGTTAGTTGTTATTGGTTAATTGTTAAGATTTTGTGTATTTGAGGGAAGGGTGGGTTGGTGCGGGGGGCGGGGGCCGGGGGGGTTGGAGGGATAGTTTAATCAAATTTTTTTTCGTATTTGTTAATAAAAATTTTTTCTTTAATTCAATAAATTGTGTGTCTTCTCTCTTAGTTACATTAGTTATCAACTATACAGATGTTCATCCATATTTGTTTATTCTTTTAATATACGAGTACTTTAGTAACACTAAACTTCATAAAATAAGCATAAATTCTGATGATAGGCCAGTGCAGGCAAGACAACAAAGACACCCCACGCAATTGAAACTTTTGATTAACCCTAACTGTAAATCAACATCTGAATGTCCACATTTAGCGAGTGGAACCCCTTTCTGTTACGAAAGACCTCCGCGTTCTTTAAGGGTGCTTTGAGGACAATGTGCATACAGTCTATTGCTCCCTGCACCTTGGCAAAGTCTGCTATTCTATGGAAACTGAAAGTATTCTTGGTCTGTGCCTCCCTGGTCATTGTGAAACTTATGAGATCCCTCCACGAGCGTAAAGAGCTTCAGTCAGCTGCCAAATGCAGCAGTGTGTAGCGTGCTGATGTCTAATTTTAATAACCTCTCAACAATATCTAATCACTGTACTCTGGACTCTCTGTACACTCTATGCTGTATACCAATCAGTTTGATAGGCCCCAACAATATCAGGAAATAACTTCACTATGTAAAAGCTATTTAATAAATTCAATATATATAAAACCTATTTAGTAAAAATAACGTAATAATACCTATTTATATTCCCTATCCCAATATTCTGAGTACAACTAACTCTCTAAATAAATCACAACTAATCCTCCACCCTTCCATTGAAGTCAAAATGGCGTCCGTAGTGCCCATTTTTCTTCTCTTAAGTCCAGAAAAAGCAACTATTTCTCAGCACTCTTTTGGGCCTTGCATCAGCCCAGCGAAGTGCATGCTAGATGCTGAAACTTGGGATGGGCCTTGTGTGGGCTATAATTTCGGCGATTTTCTCGGTGATCAAAATGGAAACTTAGGCACCTGTTTTTCGGGCGATATTTTGGGCCTAGTTTCCAATTTTTGCTCAAAATGGGCGATAGAAGTCCGTTTTGGGTCATATATGGGCCATAAATGGGCGATGTGAAGTGGAAAGTCTAGCCCTATAAACTGGCAATGGTAACAGAGCATTGAAGTCCTGCTGTCAGTGCCTGGGACAACACATTGCCTTCACATATGGACAACTTTGAGCAGAGTGTTTCATCTGCAGGAAAACTGGACATCTCGTGAAGGCATGACTACTGAAGGGTAAACCAGCTTTCAAAGCTATGAGTAGAAATTCCCAGAGATTACATAGCATGGAAGAAAAACAACAAGACGAGG